>NC_137970.1:119309519-120509519 GCF_963924665.1 Micromys minutus | reverse complement strand
GCAGACCCTCACTCAGCCTTCTTCAGCCCGCTGGGTGCTCCAGACTAATTTCTCACCTAGGGGGGGCTCAAAGGGAGTCCCCCCTTTGAAAGGAACAGGACTAAGCACCAGCCCTAAAGTAGTTCTACCTTTACTACACCCTAGAGGCTAACATCTTGATGCTAGGGATGACCTAGCAATCGCGAAAACCACTCTGCCCTTACCACTGAGCTTGGACACTGTGAGTGAATGGATCATTTCACTAGCAGAAGATCTTGCATGGGTCATCCCTACCAGCAGCTGTGGTTTTCTAGCTTTGGAACTCCTGGATCCTTACCACACCCGGGATAGGGAGATTCACAAGGGCTGACTGACCACGGTGGGTATAGCCTAGCCTCTACCTCCTCATACCCATTTTAAGGCAGAAGAAATCTGGCTCGTGGGTCTCGTTGTGGGCACTCCCCAGTATTCTGAACTTACCCAGAGAGAGCGCGCCTCCTCGATCTTCTCCCTGGAGGATCCCGCAGCAACGGTGTCGGTGTCTCCGAGAGGGCTCAGAAGCCAGCACTTCTTAGGTACCAGCCAGGCCGGCTGCGCAGTGGCACAGCAGCAAGGAGCACAGGCGGTATCCCCCCCCTACCCACCCACCCCAGGGTAGGCAGATCCTCGCTGGAGCAGCTCCCCACCCAGCAGCGCTTCTGGCAAGAAGGAGGGAGGGAAAGAGAGAGAAGAGAAGAGGGAAGGAGGGGAGGATGGCCACCCCTCTCCAGCACTTATCAATCACCCTGCAGATCAAATGTCCCTGCTGTGCACTCGGGAGGGGTATGTACCAGCCCACAAAGGAGCCGCTGCTCCAGTTCTCTCTGTCTGACAAGCTTTGCAGAGCACTGCTCTTGCCTGTCAGCCCCTCTTCACTGGAACTCTGCCCAGCTCTTGCAGCTTCTACCATGCGCTGCCCCTCAGACTAGGTCAAGTGAAATAAGGATGACACTTGCTTGATATCATATCTAAGGGGGGCCTAAGATCCCTGGGTGGAAGTTATGGACAAGTAAAAAAGCAGTCAGCAATCTGAGTTGGACTCCTTCCTGAAATGCCGCTGCCTCCCTTAACTAGTAAGCACCCAATCGCTGGAGTTCTCTTGCATATATTTAAGGATCTCCTCCCAGGGTGGTAAGCAAGGTGTTTTCATATTATTTAGTGCTCTGGAAGACTCGGAAGACTCGTGCAAGCAAACATTTGAACAAAAGCAAGACTTAGCACTGTTCCAGACCCCGCCTTAAGAATGATTATTTTAATACTTCAAGGAGGTTGCCATCCCTCTTTCTTGCCCCCTCCTTTGCTACCCCCCATCTCCTCTTTATTAGTAGTCTAGACTGGTTCTATTAAAGGAAGACACTCATTTAAAGAGTCAGTGTAGTTCAAGAAGGTAGTAAAGATTGCAAAGAGCACTGCAGTTCCCCTAAAGACCGAACTCCTTTGCAGCTGCTTACTAACTACCCAGGAATATTCTGGATAAAGTTGCAATTGATTCAGGTAAACAAAAAATGGGGAGTTAATTTTCTGGTGCCAAGACATGGGCCCTCATTGAAGTCCCAGTAGCCTCCTAACCTTTTCATACATTCTCTCAGAACCTGTGAAATTCCTCTTGCACAGAAAGCCTGAGGGTTGGTAGGAAACAACAGGCACCAAAAGAAAGGGGGGGGAGGAAGGGAGGGAGGAAGGGAGGGAGGGGGAGAGAGAGAGAGAGAGAGAGAGAGAGAGAGAGAGAGAGAGAGAGAGAGAGAGAGAGAGAGAGAGAGAGAGAGAAAGGGAGGAAAAAAGAAAAGTTGAAAATGATGTCAGTAAAGAGGTGCAAAATTAGAGCAAAAATTAGACAGGAAGCTAATGTTAGGGTTTCTCTGTAGTCAAGGTTATTGCACATACATTTAAACAGGAATCACACAGTAATCATGACTTCCACCTTGATCCCTCCAATAGAATATTCTGTGCTTCTTCCTTTGCTCTTTTCTTTGGTTTTCTTTTTATAAAGGTTGCTGAAAGGGACTATCTGGGCCTTTGAAAAAGAATTCTACTCATAATCTTAAACTGTGAACAGGTGAAGTTTACATTAGCTCAAATAACTGCCTACATTTATCTCTTGGATCTAAAGATCATTAACGTTTTTCTTACTTCAATATTGATAAAGGTTATTTTGAAATTTCTGCCATTCAGATAAGTAATTTCAGAATAATATATTTTTGAACATAGCTTTTGGATAGGCTGTTTTCAGCTACATAGAAACATTCCTCTTTTCAACAACATGCTTGTTTATGAAAAACATTCAAGGTGGTGCTTGCTAAAGATTATAGTGGCAGTAGGTGCATATTACATTATTGTTGAGGGCAGTTAATTTGTTACCTCTCTCTTTTCCTCATTTCTGTGTCATCTTTTTTTATAATTATTTAATGGGTACTGTAAATAACTACAAAACGCTGAGCTAACAGACCATTCAGATGTAAAAATAATGAGACAGTTCACTGGAGAAAAGGGAGAGTAGTCTGAGAGAGGTGGTTTCTAACAAAAGGGAACAAACACACACACACACACACACACACACACACAGTAGTCCTCCAATTTAGTATATATATATATAATACTAACCATTAAAAGAAACATGTTTATTTAGATCTACAAGTAGGCCTAGGTAATGGATGAAATGCCTTTATTTCAGTTAGCCTTGCAAGCAAGTCTCACATGCTTACCAGTCTTCAGAAAGCATCTAGCAACCAGGCTTTCCAGTTTCCAGGATCGCAGTTATAGTAAGATAAAATTAAAAGAAAACACTATACTTTTAGTTGGCAAAAAAAAAAAAATCTAGTAGGTGGGTAGCATTTTCAAATGTGTTCTGAATGTGAACATATACACTAAATGATAAAAAATACCAAGTTCTGTGAGAGCTGTTGTAAAGATAATTATAGTAGAAGAGAGGTTGAAGCACATGAAAACAATTAACTGGGCCAATTTATTTGAAAGCTACTTTATACTTACTTTTTACAAAAAGTTTCTGTTTTAGGGGGAAGTTTCCAAGTAAAACGGAACACAAAAGATACATAGATATGTATTATTTCTGTTAATGCAAATGACTTTATCATCCTACGTTACAGCAGTATGAATGTATTCAATGTTGGGATGTTTTTCCCTATAGTATGGTCTTACTAAAGGATTAGAGAATGTGCCTGCACTGCAAGTGATAATATTGGGGAAATAAAATTCCCCTATAGTTTTATAAATTTAATATTAGTCTTATTATAACTTGTTATGCCATGTTTGTTGGATATCCCTGGGAGGTGAAGGGAAATGAAGGAGGAGTGGATTTGGGGAAGATGGGAAGTAGAGGGAAGGACTGGTGGGAGTGGAAGGAGAGAAAAATGCGGTCGTCAGGGTATGATGCATAAGAGAGAAATAAATAAATAAATAAATAAATAAATAAATAAATAAATAAATAAATAAGGAAGGAAGTCAGAAATTTCATATGTGACAAAAAGCCATGCTCATAAGATATTCAAGTGTTCTCAAGTTACTGTGTGGTACATATATAGTTTGTCTTAGAATGGCATTTTTCTAAATTTTCCACCGAACTAGAAAGAATTAGATAAACATAATGAAAGAAGAGCGCATGAATTCTAAGATTGCAGCCTTTTCAGAGAAAACTGTTCCTTTGAAGCAAACATTTTAAAAAGAGCTCCAAAGGACAGAGAAATTACTAAATAAAGGAGACTGACATAAGGAGGACATGCCCTTAATACCAGTGATTACAGTTTAAAGGTGATTTTAGACTTTGGTTTCTGGTGTTATTGAAAATATAGACATTTCAAAAATTCACTTCAATTATTCTAATTATTTTGGCATGGGTTTTATCTTTTAAATAGTGTGCCAACACCCAGAGCAGTTTGTCTTTTAATTAAGCACATGTCTAAGTTCTTTACTGCAAAGATTCTGGGCTCACATCCCACCCGCATTCATTCTTCATCATGGGTCCATAGGAAGCTCTGCATCTCTTTCAGTTTTCCCTTGTGTAAAACTATTGTTACCATTCATATTATATCAAACCAGGATATATTTCCAGGTAGTAGATATAATTGCAAGGAAACCTTGAAACAAGGAATTCCTAAACTTAATTCCTAACATAAAATTGAACAATCTTAACAAAAATCTAATGATTTTAGTAATAAAGGAAAATTTAAATTTTGTTTAATACAATCAGAATTAGCAAAAACTTGTGATTCCCATTACTGCTGACTATACAAAGACCTCATCCTATTTTGTAACTTTTTTTTCTCCAAAAAACTGTGTGTGGGTGGTGGTAACTATTGTGAATTGACAGGATCTAGAATTTATTTAGGAGACAAATCCTTGGCTATTTCTGTAACAGAATTCCTAGATGAGGTTATTTTAGCTAGTGAAACCCACTCTAACAATGGATAATACCATTCTGACAGCTAGAATCTTAGAGTGAATAATAAAAAAGAAAAAGAAGTGGGTATCTGTAGTCATATCTCTCTGCTTCTTGACCTTAGATGCAAGCTGAACAGCTGCCTCCTGCAGCATGAGTTCCCTTGACAGGATAGACTGTATCCCTTAAAACTGTAAGTGGAAAAAACCCTGCCTCTCTGAAATGGCTTTTGTCAGGTGTTTTGTCATCACACTGAAAAAGGTTTACACAATATTATACAGTGGAGCTAGCTGTTCAACTTGCAAGGGTAAGAGTTTAGAGTGTCTGGTAGTGTGCTTTGTTCCATACTACACTCTTCATCCTTTTGTACTATAAGACCCAACAGTGAAGGCAGGAGTGCAGGCAGTCCACAAATATGTGCTACTCCACAGAAAGAAATGTGTTTCATATTATGACCCTGGGTAGTCATAGACCAAAACAAGAGTGTCCTAGAAAGAAATATTCTCCAAAATATTTCTTTTTTAAAAAATATTTTATTCAATATTTTATGAATTTACATTTCAAATGTTATTGCCTTTCCTCCCTCTCCCATGCCCCTCCCCTTCCTCTTACTTCCCCAAAGATGCTCCTACCCACCAGATCCCAACTCTTTGCTCTGACATTCTCCTACACCAGGGAAATGAGCTTTTACAAGACCAAAAGCTTCTTCTATTGACGCCAAACAATGCCATTCTCTGCTATATATGTGTCTGGAGCCAAGGGTATCTCCATGTGTACATATCCGTTTGTGTTTTAGTTCCTGGGAGCTCTGGGAACTTGGTTGGTTTATTGTTAGCTGCAAACATCCTCATCTGTATCACTATGGCTTTGGGAGAGGCTCTCAGGAGACATCCATATCAGGCTTCTGTCAGTAAGCACTTTTGGCATCAGCAATAGTGACTGGGATTAATGGTTGCATATTGGATGGTTCCCCAGGTGAGGTAGTCTCTTGATGAACTTTCCCTCAGTCTCTGCTATACCCTTTGTCCCTGCGTTTCCTCCCTTGAGTATTTTGTTCTCCCTTCTAAGGACTAATGCATCCACATTTTGGTCATCACTCTTTTGAGCTTTATATAGTCTGTGAATTGCTTTTTACGTATTACAAGATTTTGGGCTAGTATCTGCTTATCAATCAGTGCTTAGTGTGGGTGTTCTTTTGTGACTGGGTTACCTAAATCAGGATATTTTCTAGTTCCAACCATTTGCCTAAGAATTGCATGTAGTAATTGAATTAATATCTGAGTGGTACTCTATTGTGTAAATGTACCACACTTTCTGGATTCTTTCCTTTGTTGAAGGATATCTGGGTTATTTCCACCTTCTTGCTATTATAAATAAGGCTGCTATGAACATGGTGGAATATGTGTCCTTGTATTTGTTGGAGCATCTTTTGGGTATATATGCAGGAAGGGTCTTCAAGCAGTACTATGTCCAATTTCCTGAGAAACCTCAGATTGATTTCCAAAGCGGTTGTACCAGCTTGCAGTCCTACCAACAACGAAGGAGTGTTCCTCTTTCTCCACATTCTCACCAGCATCTGCTGTCACATTAGTTTTTGATCTTGGCCATTCTGACTGCTGTGAGGTAGAATCTCAGGATTGTTTTGATTTGTATTTCCCTGATGACTAAGGATGTTGAATATTTCTTTGGGTGCTTCTCAGTCATTCAGAATTCCTCAGTTGGAAATTCTTTTTTAGCTCTATACCCCATTTTCTTTTTACATTTTATTGAACATTGTCTGCATTTACATTTCAGATGTTATCTCCTTTCCCCCAATCCCAACACCCTCCCCTTCCCATTGCCTCCATGAATGTGCTCCCTCTCTCAACCACCCTTTCCCACCCCAGCACATTGGAATTCCCCTACACTGGGAAAACAGCCCTTACCTGGACCAAAAGCCTCATTCCAGGGATGCAAGGATGGTTCAATATACAGAAATCTATCAAGGTAATCCACTATATAAACAAATGCAAAGAAAAAAAAAAACATGATCATCTCTTTAGATGCTGAGAAAGCAGTTGACAAATTCAATACAATTTCATGTTAAAAGGCTTGGAAAGGTCAGGAATTCAAGGCCCATACCTAAAACATAGTGAAAGCTATATAAGGAAAGTTGCTAATATCAAACTAAAGGGAGAGAGAGAGAGAAACTTGAGGAAATCCCACTAAAATCAGGGACTAGACAAGGCTGCCCACTCTCCCCATACCTAGTCAGTATAGTATTAGAAGTCCTAGCCAGGCTTGTTTTGTGACTGATTATATGGTCAGTTTTGGAGAAGGTACCATGAGGTGCTGAGAAGAAGGTTCATTTTTTTTGTTTAAGGATAAAATATTCTATTGATATTTGTTAAATCCATTTGGTTCATAACTTCTGTTAGTTTCATTGGGTCTCTGTTTATTTCCTGTTTCCATGATCTGTCCATTGATGAGAATGGGGTGTTAAAGTCTCCCACTATGTATTGTGTGTGCAATATGCTTTGAGCTTTAGTAAAGTTTATTTTATGAATGTGGGTATCCTTGTATTTAGAGTATAGATGATCAGGATTGAGAGTTCATCATAGTAGATTTTTCCTGTGATGAGTACTAAGTGATAACTTTTGGTTGAAATCTATTTTATTTGGTATTAGAATGGCTACTCCAGCTTGTTTCTTGGGACCATGTGCTTGAAATTTTTTTTTCAGCCTTTTACTCTTAGGTAGTGCCTGTCTTTGTCACTGAGATGACTTTCTTTTATGTAACAAAATGTTGGGTCCTGTTTATGCATCCAGTCTGTTTGTCTATATCGTTTTATTGGGGAATTGAGTCTATTGATGTTAATAGATATTAAGGAAAGTGATTGTTGTTTCCTGTTATTTGTTGTTAGAGATAAAATTATGTTTGTGTGACTATCTTCTTTTGGGTTTGTTGCAAGATTACTTTCTTGATTTTCATAGGGTCTAGTTTTCCTCCTTGTGCTGGAGTTTTCTATTTATTATCCCTTGTACACCTGGGTTTGTGGAAAGATATTGTGTAAATTTGTCTTTTTGTTATGGAATATCTTATTTTCTCTAAATATGGTAACTGAGAGTTTTGCTGGATATAGTAACCTGGGCTTGCATTTGTGTTCTCTTAACGTCTGTATGACATCTATCTGGGATCTTCTAGCTTTTAGAGTGTTTGTTGAGAAGTCTGGTGTAATTCTGATAGGTCTGCATTTATGTTACTTGACATTTTCCCGTATTACTTTTCATATTCTTTCTTTGCTTTGTGCATTTCATGTTTTGACTATTACGTGATGAGAGGAATTTTTTTTCTGGTCCAATCTATTTGGAGTTCTGTGGGCTTATTGTATGTTTATGGACATCTCTTTCTTTAGGTTAGGGAAGTTTTCTTCTATGATTTTGTTGGCCCTTTATGTTGGGAATCCTTCCTCTCATCTACACCTATCATACTTAGGTTTGGTCTTCACATTGTGTCCTGGATTTACTTGATGTTTTGGGTTAGGAGCTTTTTGCTTTTTGCATTTTCTTTGACTATTAAGACAATGTTTTCTATGGTATTGTCTGCAACTGATATTCTCTCTTCAATTTCTTGTATTCTGTTGGTGATACTTGGACTCTCGATCTTTTTTCTAGATTTTCTAACTTTAGGGCTGACTCTCTTTGTGATATCTTCATTGTTCCTATTTTCATTTTTAGATCCTGGATGGTTTTGTTCAATTCCTTCACCTGTGTGTTTGTGTTTTCCTCTTTAAGGGATGTTTGTGTTTCTTCTTTAAGGGTTTCTACTTGTTTACCTGTGTTCTCCTCTATTTCCTTCAGGGAGTTATTTATGTCCTTCTTAAATTCCTCTATCATTATCATGAGATGTGATTTTAAATACAAACTTGCTTTTCAGGTGTGTTGGGATATTTGGGTGTGTGATTTTGTAGTAGTTGATGTGGTGGGAGAACTGGGTTCTGATGATGCCAAGTTGTCTTGGTTCCTGTTGCTTAGATTCATGTGCTTGCCTCTTGTCATCGTGTTACCTCTGATGTTAGTTAGGTGTTGCTGTCTCTGACTGGAGTTTGTCACTCCTGTGGGCCATTGATCCTAGGAGTAAAAGTGCTCCTGTGAGACCAGCTCTCTGGGCAGGTTTTGTGTTTGGAAGGTTGTGGGCTTCCCAGCTCCGGGCACAGATGGAGACTAGAAGGTTCCAGTCCCAGGCAGTCCCACGATTCCTGTGCTCTGTGCACTCCTGGGGGGGTCTCTCTTTGGACAGTCAGTGGGGAGAAAGTGGGGTCTCACCTGCAAGATTAGGATTAATCTGGGAGGCCAGATTTCTTGCAGGCAGGATTTAGGTCCGGAAAGCTATGGGACAGCTTCAACTCTGGGCGTAGATGGAGCTCCAAAATATTTCTAACTTGTGGCCTACTGAATTGATTTCAGAGGTGACTAATAGATTCTATCTCATAGTTTGAAAAGACTAACTCATAAGATTAGACAGGAAAGAAAGAAAATGGAACAGAAAAGAAAAACCGGCAATAAAGGCAGAAAGGAAAAATCCTTCTGTATAAAGTTACAGAAGAATTTATAGTGCTTAGACAGTTATATCAAGTGCCACCTACAAATGCCTCCTGTTCCCTGAGGGTTCTAGATCTTCCCTGTTGTTGGCTGAATCCAGTGATTCATCAGGATCTGTGTTTAAACGTACTGCGTATGAAAGTAAATATGTATGGCAAAACCACAGATAAGGCATGTATTTCACAGAAGTAAGGATAAATTTCATTTACCTTAACATAGTCTAACCCATTAATCTCACTACAACTGGACATTTTATTTTGGTCTGGAGTTACAATTTAATACATTCAGGAGGAAACCAAATTTGTTGGGGTTGACGTTGCTCTTTATTGCAATGGTATAATGATGTTGAGTCTTTGTTCTAAGATCTCTTGATTTTATTTGTATATTATATAACAAATTATATTCTGTGATAGAGAGTTTAATTCTGACTTGGCTAAAAGATAAAAAAAAAAAAGTCTGCATGCTAGATGCCCCATTCTAAAGTGTTACAGCCAGAAGTGTAGTTATTAAGGATTTCCATTAAGTAATTTTGATTTTTATAAATATATTCATTTGTGAAGAGGAAGAGTGTCTTAATATTAAAAATGGTAGATATGGCATACTAGTAAGAGATAGAATGAAAATAAAACGATTTCTAAATAACAGTTGGATGCACTATTTAACCAGCATTACAAATTAATAAGGACAAGTTTGTTTTTAATTTAAATCCTGATGAATAATTATATTCAAATGTAACATTAGTTCCCCTTTCAGTATGTCTTAATGACATCTAGAATATAGCTCTATTCATCTGATTATTTTTATTATTGCTCTTGAGGTCAGCACCCCTAAGTCGGTGGTAAAGACCCTAAGGCATATGCTATAACTTTTGGCATCTGTCTATAGACTTAACCTTTGAAGTTCTAAATATATTTCTTATGAGTGAATCCCATGATTTATCTATAAAGCATTATTTTTGTTGACCTCAGGGAACGATAAAGATACTGGACACACAAATGTCAGCCAATAATATTAGTATGTTTGTTTTGTAATACTTTGAAATGAACAAAAATAAGCACTGTTTTTACTATATATCATGGCTTCTGGACTGAATATGCAGATTGCGTAGCTCTTTATATGTAGATGTAGTGATTATATGCCAAGAAATGACACTTCCGGAGCCAGGCCGTTTAGTTGCCATAATTTGTTCATATTGGATGTCTTGTTTATTTAATATATTTTCAGTAGAAATTCTAATATTTAAGAAAACTTGCACATGGCTGCTAAATAATGAGTGCAGTAAGGAAGGGCATCTGTCAAGTTAATAAATTATTATTCTCATAATTTTTAAAAATAAAATGACTCAACTTATGATAACTCCCTTTTTGTATATAAACAAACACTACATACCTATTTTGTATAAATGACAATTATTGGTGTTAGGTTCCAGTTGTTTGAAAATCAAGTAGAACTATTTTACTCAAAGGTCTGAATAGAACTGCTTTGATTTTCACTAATAACATCTGGGTTTATCAGATTGCAATTCAAATTTATTTTGTTATCTCTTATGTGTATATTAGCCACATTCATCCTTGAGACTTCAGGATGATATATAATGATCAGCGGTTACTCTGTAGGTTTATGCTGCTGCTTTCACACACTTTCAATTGTTCCCTTTCATTGAAATACCAAAGCAATAAGTCCTTCTTCAGAATTTGCTATCTATAAAATGGCAATGATGGCATTTTGTACAAATATTGTCTAAAAGTCCAGGATAACCAAAGGACTTATGCTTCCTGTGTACACCTGTTTATCTATTCTCCTTCCTTTTTTCTGTTTTTGATTAAAGTTGATTTGGAAATTCCTCCATTCAAAATTTGTCAATGAAATCTATAAATTCACAGGCACCAGCATTCTGAGAAAATACTTGTTTTCAGTAGACCACATACAAGATTCTAAAGAAAATACAGTGTCACTGATAGTTATTTTTGAATTTTTTGTTTTTTTTTTTTATTTTCAGACTATTTAACTACAACATTTCTTCATTATCTTTTCTCTTTCCAAGCCTTTCCATATAATAGTACTCCCTGCTTTCCTTCAAATTCATGGCCTTTTTCTTCATCAATTATTGCATATATATATATATTATATGGAGGAAGCTCCATCAGCCAAGATAAGAAAAGTTCATTAAAACTATAGAACTGAATATTTGAGTTATGTTTATTATAGATATTTTAATAAATGTTAAAATGTGATTAATTAAATTAATTAATAATCAATATTATAAGTTCTTGTGACTTTTTCAGCCTTTCATAATGTTATTTTTTTTTTGCCTTCCCTCTTCCTCTGTGTTGAGCTTCATCCTTTTCACTAAGGACCTCCTTTTTATCATAGCTCTTACGTAATCAAGTCTGTCTTGCTCTTCCCCTTTACCCACTTCTCCCCACTTCCCAATGAGCCTCCCCTTTTCTCATTCACAAATCACATCACTTGTGTCCTGTCATTGCTGTCTTTATTCCTCTTTAATACCCCACTTGACATCCTGTCAATGGTCTCATTTTACTTTCCTGGTGTCGGTAATTACTGTAGGTAATAGATTCACATGTAGAGATTTGAGCTAGGAGCCTGCAATAAGAGAAAATATGAAGCAATGTCTTTCTTGATCTGATTTACTTCACTCAAAATGAGCTATAAATTTCCCTTGTAGGAGTGCTTTGAATGTGTCCAAGAGGCTTTGTTGTATTGCATGTCCATTTTCATTTAGTTTCTTGGAAACTTTTTTTCTCTTGATTTTTTTTTTTCTTTGACTGTTGAGGAAGGAGTTCTTTGATATCCACTAAGAATTTTTTCATATTTGTTTGCATATTTGCTAGAGATCTTTTGGCTGTCAAATTTAAGTTTTATTGCACTGTGGTCAAGTTCATCAGACAGGATTCAAGGAGAGATTTAAATCTTTTTGAATTTGTATAGATTATTTTGTGGCCCAAGATGCTGTCTATTTTAGATATGCTTTCATGTGCTGCCCAATAGAATATGTATTCTTCCATTGTAGAGGAATTTTAAACCAGCAAAACATGTCTGCTCTGGCTACTGATCTCACCAAAGACCTGTCTATGTGATCTGGATGGAATACAGACATGACCTTAATGCACACTTTTAATGTCTAACAATGAAGGTAAGGTTAGTTTGTAAAAGGATACAGCAATGTTTGAAAGTGAGATCTAATTGACGGATAAAGTAACAAATCAGAGAATGATCTGACAAAATAAGTCAGAGATAGGATACATTCAATGCTCCTGAGAAAAAGCACAGGAAAAAGAGGTAATACAGAGAGAGAGAGAGAGAGAGAGAGAGAGAGAGAGAGAGAGAGAGAGAGAGAGAGAGAGAGAGAGGAAGAAAGAAAGAGAGAGAGAGATTTACCAGGACAGTTTTAAAGAGACTGCAGAAAGAAAGAACAACAGGTGAAGACAGAATAAGCCAGAGAATGAGAAGGAGTAAGAAGTTTAGAGTATATTGCCAAAGTAGGTATGAGGCTAAGCAGAGCACAATTGAGCCAGAAGCTGAGAGAAGCCAGACTGAATGAGCAAACTTGAAAGATTCCAGGTCTAGGCCTTAAAACAGAGAAAAAATGCTCTGAGCTTAGTTCACACTGTGTATTCACGGAGCTTAGGTGTGTCTCTCATTTCATCACTTCATCTGAGACAATTAAAGTGACATTTACATTTGTTGGTTGAATATAATATCCTGTAGATATCTGTTAAGTCCCTTTTGATATATGATGTTAATTAATTTTGGTGTTTCTGTTTTGTCAAGACTGCCTGTCTACTTGAGAAAGCAGAGTTTTGAAGACATGTACTATTAATGGATTGGTGTAAATCTGTGTCTTTAATTCCAGTAATACATTTTTTAAATGAAATTGGGTATCCCTGAATTTGGTGCATAAATGTTTAGGATAGTAAACACTTTGTGATTACTTTTTCTATGATTAGAATGAATTGTATTCCTTTAGCTCTTCTGAATCATTTTAAGTTTAGTTAATTAGATATGAGGATATTGATATCTGCTTGCTTAATTGTCCTATTTAATTGGAATAAATTTGTCAGTGGTGCCTGTCTTTAAAACTAAGATGTGTTTCTGCTAGGTTTTGTTTCTTTATCCATTAAGTCAGTCTGTGTCTTTTGATTGAAAACCTGACATTTAAATAACATTTAAAGTTATTATCAATAACAATATCAATGGTAAATGAATAACATCTAAAGCTATTATCAAAATTTATTTGTAAGTTGTGGTTATCATGTTGTTGATTTTTGGGTTTGTTCTTTGTGTTGTCATTCGTAGTATTTTAAGTTTTAATAATTATGTCTTCATATGTTTATCTATAGTATATCTGATATCCTCGTTCCTCTCTTTAGCCCAAAATAATGTATCCTATATTTTCCTTAGGGTTGGTTTTTTTATATCATGGCATATTTTCTCCTTCAATTATGGCAGAATGGTTTTTCTGGATACATTATTTTAGGTTGGCTGAAATAGTCTTTGGATGCATCCCCCTGAGCTCTTGCTTTCAAAATTTCCATTGAGAACTCAATTCTTACTTTAATGGGTTTTTGCTCATGTAAAACTTACATTTCTTTTCTCTGGCAGCTTTCAATACACATTTTTGTCTTATGTAGTTAGTGTTTTAACTATGATTTGCTATGGGAAATTTTCTTTTCTGGTCTTGTACGTTTGGTGTTCTGTATGCTTCTGGTGTGTGTGTGTGTGTGTGTGTGTGTGTGTGTGTGTGTGTGTGTGTGTGTGTGTGTGTATGTGTGTGTATAATTATCTTTATGTTCTTTATTCGGACCAGATCCTCTATTTTATCTTTGAGTCATGATATTCTCTTTTCTTGATTCATTCTTTTGGTAATGCTTTCCTCTGTATTTTCTAGATGAACTATTGGGTGTTGGAGAAGATCTGCTGCTATGTTTACAAATGTGAAATTCTAAACTCCATGATCTGGTTGTTGTACAGATGAATGCAGCCTCACATACAACAGCCTTTGTTGTGTAAACTTTGCTCCTCAATTTAAAGCTATTGATTAACAGTGAGAACCCATGATTGGATAATAGGGAGAGAAATGCCAGACCTCAGAATGGAGTGAGGGGTCTTGTGAGAGACCATGGGGGGAGAAGGAGAGAGAAGAAGGAGAAAGGAGGATGCCATGAAGGTAGATGGATCATGAACATGTGGCCAGGAAAAATGTTCTGTGAGGACAGGCTGATGGAGCAAAAGCAGCCCAGGTAAAACTAAAACAGCAAGTAACAGGGGCATATGGTTTAGAACCTGCCCAATCAAGACTTACAGCTTGTAAATGAAATACCAAGTTTCTATATAATTTTTATGGTCTAGCTAGAATAAATATTTTATTTACATTTAGGATTTTCCATTTTAGCCTGAGGCATTTTCAATGTTTCTACTTCTTTACCAAATTCTGTCTTCAAGTTCTTGATTGCCTTTGTCATTTCTGTCAACAATAGGTTTCTGTTTTCTCTTTTGTTTGGTTTGTTCTTGTTGTTCTTGTTGTTGTTATTATTGTTATTTGTGAGTTTCAGATCATGCACTGCAATTCCACTCATCTCATTCTTTCATATCTGCATTTTCCCTTGAAACCTCCCCCACAATGAAAAAATAAATAAATAAAAAGTAAACAAAACATAAAATTCATCTCATTATGGAAGCTGTAGTATGTCACAGTGTGTCCCACAGTATGACCCTTTTGTCCACACATGTTTATTTGCAAATGTTCATTGCAGTGTATCATTGGTCTGGTTCAAGGTCTTCGACACCTGCTACACCATCAATACTGAATCCTCACCAGGACTCCTTTCAGTTTCCAGCTACTGCTCTGTGTCATGAAGATCTTGCAGCTTTGGATCTGCAGAACCAGCTTCTTCATACGCTCCAGCAGTTCATAGATCAGGAAGATGTTGGGGTGGCCAACTCAAAGCACTGGATCTGGGCTTGGGAGGTGACTGTGTTGTTCAATTTACCAGCTCTCTTGAACCCACACTACCAGGGACAATCCATACTCTCATGCCTTCTGGGCCAGCTCACCAGACAAGTCCTACTGTGGTGCCTAGTCAAGGTGCAAAGCCCACTCTCCCAAGTGTTACAAGGGTCTGGGCCAGCTCTGCTGAGCTTATACCCTCCAACCAGCTCACCTGGGTCAGCTAAGGGTTTACATTATTTTTTCTGTCAGTCATCTGAGAGATTTATAGATGGACCTTAGGGAATCTTGTGAAAGGGGGTGGGGAGGATTGAAGGAGCCAGGGAGGTCAAGAATACCACAAGAAAACTGTCTTAAGTTCTACTGCTATGAACAGAAACCATGGCCAATGCAACTCTTATAAGAATGATATTTAATTGGGGCTGGCTTACAGGTTCAGTGGTTCAGTCCATTATCATCAAGGAGGAGCATGGCAGTGTCCAGGCAGATGAGGGGCTGGAGGAACTAAAAGTTTCATCTCTTATTCTGAAGGCAGCTAGCAGAAGACTCAATTCCAGGCAGCTAGGACAAGAGTATTAAAGCCCACACCCACAATGACATACCTATTCCAACAAGGCTACACCCCCTAATAGTGTCACTCCCTGGGACAAACATGTATAAACTGTCACAAAATCTTACAGAATTAACTGACCTGGCCCAATAGGAGCTCACTGAGATCTAACCACCAGCCAGAGAGCTGGAACAGACATACGCCTCATACAAATGTGCAACAGATGTGCAGCTTGATCTTCATGTAGAACCACCTAACAGCAGGAACAGGGGCTGTCCCTGACATTGATGCTTGCCTTTCTCCTAACTTAGCTTCCATATCTAGCCTCAGTAGAAGATGAACCTAGCCCTACTGCAACTTGAGATGCCAAGGTGAATTGTTATCCACAGGAAGCCTCCCCTTCTCTGAGGAGAAAGCAAGTGGGAAGGGGAGAGATGTGAGGGAGAAATTAATCCTTGAGGGGAAGGGGAAGCTGTGATCAGAATGTAAATTTAATGAATTAATTAAAATGGTTTCACGTAGGCATTTATTCTTCTTAACCTCTTTCTCCTTGATTTCATTGAACTGTTCTATAAGTCCTTTTAAAACTTGTTGACTCACTTGAGGAGGCTTGTGATTGTCCTTTTAACTTCTGTGTCCTGGAGTTCATTTAGAAGCATTTTTATAGGATTGATAGATTTTCCAAAGAAGGCATTGGTGAGATATCTCATATTGTTGGTATTCATATGATGCAATCTGGGCATGTTACTTCCCATGTTCTGAGTTTGTGATATAGGCTGGGGGAGAAAAGAAGGTATGGGATCAGCTGGGTCTATTGGTTGAAAACAGCTTGGGTGGAATAAAGTCAGGTAGACAGAGGGGTCTGCACTGGTTTACAAGATGTGTTTCCTATTCCAAGTTAGGAGTATGAGGGTAGTAGATCAGAGAGAAAAATCTGGATTTGATGTACGAGAATCCTGGAGTATGGCAGATAGGTAGTAACAATACTGGCCTAAGCCACTATTCACAACTCATAAGCTGTGAAGCCAGGGTAGGCTAGACTATGCTGGTACACTGGTTGTAGGATCCATGTTATATTGTGGAAAAGACAAGCATGAAGAGGTCAGAAGTCCTCATGGGCTAGGCCCCAAGGAAAATGTGGAAAGCCTGGGTATGGAGTGGGGTAGTATAGGCTGTCACTGATTAGTACTTATAGTGAAACTTCCTAAGACCATTAAGGTGTGGTATCTTGAATGAATCCTAGGTTCTTTGTACCTGACTTTCTGTGTGTCTCCATTTGAATCCCTTGGATCTTTACTTTGCAAAATTGTGGTTCCCACTCTGTAATTAAATCTCCTGGTATAAAAATTGAGAATGCTATTTTATATGACTCCAAAACAGAATGTGATGTAATCTGTAAATTCATTTCTGGTCAAGTATCTTCATTTTAGAGGAGAAACCAAGACTCCAATTGGTAATGTGATTCAGTTACCCAGAGAGATCTCATAGTTGATGTTTCATCTCACACATTTCTGTTATTTAGTTGGTTACTTATTTGTTGGATGTTTTGGTACTTTAATTTTAGAAGCATATGTTTCTTTATGTGGATGCTCAAAATTAGATTTTATCACAACAATGCATTTTGCTTATTAACCATAGGGCTATGAAAAGTTCTTTGTTGATTAACCCCATAAACTGATAGCATTTTAATTTCAATTATTTTTTCATTAAAGGTTTGATGCTATTTTTGTTTCTGGATTAACTATGGAAATTTGAAAGAAATGCTTGTAGGTACTTATTAAGTTGAGCAAAGTTCTCAGTATTGAGTTTGAGTTTGAAAGATTCATCTTGTTACTGGCCTGCTGCTGCTGTTAAGTAGAATCAGAAGCAGCTTATTTTTCTTGTGATCATTTATGAGATGTACTAAATCATTTTGAGGAAAGTATAGGGAGAGAAAGGTCCATAATATGTGTTTTATTTTTTGTTCAGTTTGCTTTCTCTGTACAATTTTTTAGTAAAGTTACATAAACTCTTCAGAATAGGCTTTAAACATGTAGGAACAGAGGACACTATCAGGAAGCTCTCTTGCAAGACCTGTATCAACTTCAAGAAAAGTTCTGGTAGAACCTTTTGAAGATAAAATAGAATACCTAATTAACATTTAGAAGAGGAAGATAGATATCCATTTCAAATAAGCTGACCTGGATTTCAGTAACAGAATCTCTTTTGGTTGCAACTTATTGTAATTGCTAATAAATACTGTGTGTACACTACCAAAGCAGAGGGGTACTTAAGCTCTCAGACTTACAAAGGTGAATTAACTTAAAAATAAACAAGACATTTTGTGAAAAGATATTTCATTTGTCAAATATGTCTCATCTGTGAACACCAATTGCTCTGCAATGTTGAAAGTACTAATTACACTTTCTTCTCATCTATATTACTCTAATCATCTTAAGAGTAATCAGGTGACTTTATTTGCATGTAGTATGAATAGTAGCAAGAGTGTAGACTTTGGAGTTGAACACACCTCCTTCATTCAACTAAGAAAACTGTTTTTAAGCCAGTGTGAATTTCTAGCTTCTCTGAGATTAGGTTGCCTCTTTTGGAAAGAATGGATCATTATACTGACCCAGTGAAGACTGTCTTGAGAAGCATAGCGAATAGGCATTCAGGAGTTTCATGCTGTACACAGATGGCATTTAGAAGCTAAAGGATTCTCTCTGGCCCACAATAAGGGCCATTGTAGACTAGAGACACAGGCTCTTTTCCACCTGGAACAGCAAAGAACCTGGGGTAAAGGCCTGGCGAGGATGCACCTTGAGTACCCAAAGCACAGAGAGTGAGTGCATGGCAGAGCTTGTAGAAAATGTTCCTCTCAGGCCCAGGCCTTTGTCAGAGGGAACCAGGATCTACCTGGGAAATCAGCTCGAAAATCAGCTCCACAGGTGCTTTTACACCTGGACCAGAGGTGAGCCAGGCATATAGGCCCAGGAAGGGCACATAGAGATTTCTCAGAGAGCAGAGAGGGCTGTGTTCTCTGGAAAAAGAGTCCTTTTTGGCCTAGAGAAAGAGCCAGGTCCCCGCCAGTAGTACTCAGGACCTGTGGGCAGAGGGCTGAGCTTCCACAACAGCCTCACAAGAGCTCCCACACCTGAGTCCACAAAGACTGAGCTGAGTCACTGTCACCAAAACTCACTGTTTACCAAAAATTGCCAAACACTCAGAAGCAATTTTCTTCCTGAGCTCACGGGCCCTCAGATCTACAGGAGAGACAGGCAGAAGTCACTGACAACAAAACAACATATAATCGCAGATAACAAGATGGCAAGAGGAAAACAAAAGAAGTTAAGCAATAAAAACCATGACAATCTGGCAACATCAGAACCCAGCTCTCCCACCACAGCAAGCACTGGATTGCCAAACACTTCAGAAAAAGAAAATGCAGGCTTGAAATCATACTTCACAATGATAATGGAGATATTGGAAAAGTTCGTGAATAACTCCCTTAAACAATCAAAGGAGAACATACAAAAACAAATAGAAGTTCTTAAAGAGGAAACAAACAAACAAAAAAAAAAAAAACACTCAAAGAACTACAGAAAAACACAACAAAACAGGCGAAGGAATTGAAAATGGAAATAAAAACAATAAAGAAAACAGAAAAAGATACAACCCTAGAGATAGAATACCTAAGAAAGAAATCAGGAGTCAGAGATGCAAGCATCAGAAACAGACTACAAGAGATGAAAGAGAGAATCTCAGGGGCCAAAGACAACATAGAAACCATAGACAAAACAGTCATAGAAGATGCGAAAACCAAAAAGCGCCTAACTCAAAATGTCCAGGAGATCCAGGACACAATGAGAAGACCAAACCTAAGGATAATAGGAATAGAAGAGGGCGAAGAATATCAACTAAGAGGCACAGTAAGTATCTTCAACAAAATCATAGAAGAAAACTTCCCTACCTTTAAGAATGAGATAACCATGGACATGAAAGAAGCCTACAGAACCCCAAATAGATTGGAATAGAAAAGAAATTCCTCCTGACACATAATAGTCAAAACACCAAGTTTTCAAAACAAAGAAAGAATGCTAAAATCAGTAAGGTAGAAGGACATGTAACATATAAAGTCAGACCAATCAGAATTATACCCAACTTCTCAACAATGACTATGAAAGCTAGAAGATACTAGACAGACATCATACTGAATCTAAGAGAACACAAATGTCAGCTCAGGTTACTATATTCAGCAAAATTCTCAATTACCATACATGGAGAGACCAAGATATTCCAGGACAAAACTAAATTTACACAATATCTGACCACAAACCCAGCCCTACAATGAATTATAGGTGGAAAAACCAATACAAGGAGGGAAACTACACTCTAGAAAAAGCAAGAAAATAACTAAGCAAGAAATCCAAAAGAAGAAAGACACACAGACATAATTCTACCTCCAACAGTAAAAATAGCAGGAAAAACAACCACTCTTCCTTAATATCTGTTAAGACAAATAGAGTCAATTCCCCAATAAAGAGACATAGACTATCAGACTGGATACATAAATAGAATCTAGCATTTTTCTGCATACAGGAAACTCATCTTAGAGACAAAGACAAACACTATTTTAGAGAAAAAGGCTGGGAAAAAACCTTCCAAGCAAACAGCCCCAAGAAACAAGCTGGAGTAGCCATTCTAATATCAAATAAAGTCAATTTTCAACCAAAAGTTATAAAAAATGATAGGGAAGGACACTTTTTACTCATTACACAAAAATTTATCAGAATGAATTCTCAATCCTAAATATATATGCTCCAAATACAAGAGCACCCATATTCATAAAAGAAACCCTACTAAAGCTCAAAACATACATTGCACCACACACAATGATAGTGGGAGATCTCAACACCCCACTCTCATCAATGGACAGTGTCTGAGAGATCTCAGGGGTCCAGGTTAATTGAGACTGTTGGTACTCACTTAGGGTGGCCCTCCTCCTCAGGTTCTTCCAGCCTTTCCCTAATTTAACCACAGAGGTCAGCAGATTCCATTGATTGGCTGGGTACAAATACCTGCATCTGACTCTTTCAGCTGCTTTTTTTTTTTTTTTTTTTTTTTTTTTTTTTTCATGATAGGTCTCTTTTGGTGAGCGCTCCATGGCCTCAGTAATGGTTTCAGGCCTTGGGACCTCCCATTGAGCTGGATCCCACTTTGGGCCTCTCACTGGACTTTCTTTTCCTCAGATTCTTCTCCTTTTCTATCCCTGCAGTTCTTTCAGACAGGAACAAATTTATGTGTCAGAATTTTTACTGCAGGATGACAACCCCATCTCTCACTTGATGCCCTGTCTTTCTGCTGGAGGTGGGCTCTACAAGTTCTCTCCCTCCACTGTAGGACATTTATACTAGGGTACCCCCCTTGGGTCCTGAGGGTCTCTTACCTCCCAAATGTCTGGTGCATTATGGGGGTTCCTCATAACCTCTTACCTGCCCAAGTTGCTTGTTTCTATTCTTTCTGTTGGCCTTCAGGGCTTCAGTCTTTCCCCACACCCAATATCAGACCATGTTCCCCACTCCCCAACCCCCTCTCCTTTTCCTCCCTCCTCCCTTGTGGTTGCTTTCTTTTCCCACCCAAGTGAGAATTAGGCACCCTCACTTGGGCCTGTCAGCTTTTAACCTGTATGATTTCTTTGGATTGTAGCCTGGGTATTCTGTACCTTATATCCACTTACTAGTGAATACATACTGTGCACGTCCTTTTGGGTCGAGTTATCTCACTCAGGATGATATTTTCTAGTTCCATTCATATGCCTGAAAAACTCAGGATATCCTCGTTCTTAATGGCTAAGTAGTATTCCAACGTGTACATATTTTCTGTATCCGTTGTCTTGAACATCTGGGTTGTTTGCAGCTTCTGGTTATCACAAATACAGCTGCTATGGACATAGTGGGACACATGCTCCTGTGTCATGGTGGGGCATCTTTTGGATACATTCCCAAGAGTAGTATTTCTAGGTCTTCAGGTAGATCTATTTCCAATTTTCTGAGAAATCTCCAGATTGATTTCCAGAGTGTTTTTTTTTTTTTTTTACCAGTTTGCAATCCTACCAGCAATGGAGGAGTGTTCCTCTTTTTTCACATCCTGAGGTTTTGATCTTAGTCATTCTGATTGGAGTAAGGTGGAATCTCAGGGTCGTTTTTGATTTGCCTTTCCCTGATCACTAAGGATTTTGAACATTTAAGTGTTTCTCAACCATTCGAGATTCTTCTGTTGTGAATTTCCAGTTTAGTTATATACCTCATTTTTTGGTTGTGTTGTTTGGTGTTTTTAGTGGTTAGCTTCTAGAGTTATTTATATATTTTGGATATTAGCTCTCTATTGGATGTGGGGTTAGTGAAGATTTTTTCCCCAATCTATAGTTTGCCGATTTGTCTTATCAACTATATCCTTTGCCTTACAGCAACTTTCCAGTTTCATGAGGTCTCATTTATCAAATCTTAATCTTAGAGCATGAGACTTGGGAGTTCTGTTTAGGAAATTTCTTCCTGTGCCAATGAGTTCAAGGCTCTTTCTCAATTTCCCTTCTATTAGGTTGAGTATATCTGGTTTTATGTTGAGGTCCTTGAGCCACTTGGATTTGAACTTTGTGCAGGGTAACAAATGTGGGTCTGTTTTCATTTTTTCTACATACAGACAGCTAGTTAGGCCAGCACAATTTATTGAAGATGTTTCTTCTTTCCATTGTGTATTTTTGGCTTCCTTGTCAAAGATCAAGAGTTCAAAGTGTGTGGTTTTATTTCTAGGTCTTCAATTTTATTCCATTGATCAATTTGTCTATTTCTGTACCAGTACCATGCATTTTTATCACTATTGCTCTGTAGTAGAGCTTGAAGTCAGGGATTGAGAGACAGATTTCTAAAGACTAAATATATGCTTTGGGGAAGAAAAACAGATTTCTGAAAGTTACTTGTGTTTAAAGACTGTATGGAACTATATGATACCAACTTTCAATTGCCTACCTGTGGGTGATGTGTGAGTGTGTATGTGTGTGTTTGTGTGTGTGTGTATGTGTGCGTTGGTAGTGGTGATGGTGTCGTGCATGCAAGTTTGTGTATATGTGAATGGAGGCAAGAAGTTATCCATGGGTGTAGTATGGATGTAGTTTCTCAACAGCTGTTCACCTTGATTTCCAAAATAGGGTTTCTTGTTGGTCTGAAGCACAAAGATTAAGCTGAGGTAGCTGGTCAAGATCTACTTGGGATTTGCAAGCATCTACCTGTTTCTGAATCCCCAGTGCTAGGATTGCAAACAGACAACAGTATACCAGGCTTTTGTATTTGAGTGCTTGCGTGGCATGTCTAAAGCAACTCTTTATGTTTGTAAAAGCAACTGAACTGACTGAGATAGCATCCTATACTCTTTTTTCGACTTTTGTTTTAACTTGAGAATTAAACTTTTGAATTCAGGTGATGGCTTCAAATAGATTTATTTAGCTAAAGCAATACTATCTTAGGAATCTTTCTGCTTATTAAAAATATTACATTTGGGAATGTATACGTATCTGAAAATATATATCCATATAATAACAACTGTTTTAAAAATAGGCTGTGAATATGAAAGAACGTTCTAAGGGTATGTGAGAGGGTTTGAAGAGGGGCTAGGAAAGGGACAAATATATAAATACAAGCTAACCCAAACTTCATTTAATAGCAGTAAACCTGAACAACAAATTCTCAGGAATTTTTTTTAAATTTTTGTTTTCTCTTACAAAAGCAATAGGATACACTTCTAATTATATAAGATATTTTCTAAATATTTCTGTGATCCCACCTAAATCATTCTGGAATTTTGGGATAGCATTAGAAAGAAATGAAGCTTGTACTTACAGTTTCTCAGAAACTCATTAATTTAATTATTTTTAAAATCACTTAAATGTACAGTAGTTTGAACTTTATCTTTGTACTGTCTAAAAAATTCTTCAACAAATCTGCAGGGTAATTATTGGCTTACTTTGGAAACCAACTGCTTTTTAATTGAAAGTTGGCAGCTCATGTTTGTACAGAAACAGTTAAATACACCAATTTTAAAAATCCATTTACTAAAATAATTTGGCAAGAACTTATTATGTTACTCATATTGTAATGAGGTGGTTCAAAACAGAACCTCAAAATTTCTGATTCCTTAATAGTTGGCTGAAGAGATTAAAAACTACTTTTTTTGGTTTTTTGTTTTTTTTTTTTTTTTTTTTTTTTTTTTGTTTAATGGCAGGAAATTTGCTTTATGGGATAGAAGAGTGGAAAACTGTGCCTCTTTAGGGAAGGTGGTCATTCTTTGTTCTGGAAGGATTACTTGGGAGCCTTATTAACATACAGAAGTATGTTAAGTACTTATTATTTGTCCTCTACTGTTGGAAGCAATGGAAGTGTAAATAATGTAGATGTTTACTTTGGATGAGGGGTGAGAGGGAGGAGATCTAAGTCTCCCTGGATATTTAAGGGTTTTCAATTCCTTTTGGCCAGTCTTCAGACAGAAGCTTAAGAGCCTTAAAATCTGAGAAAGAAATGAGGGGAGATGAAATTCCAACAACCAGCTTGGGGTGCTTACCCTGTATTTAATGATATCTGGTATTAAGCTAATATTTTTCACTGATATGCAACATTTTTATAAAATTCTCAAGATTTCAGCAGTACATGCATTTATCACCAAAACCTAATTTCAGATTTGTATTATCATTACCATGAAGAGGGGAGGAAGAAAATGCAAAAGGAAGTTATTTTTCTTTCTTTTTAAATAGACTCTCTGTGCCTTTGTAGGCTAGTTTAGAACTTGGAACCTTCCAATCTTAGCATCTATAGTGCTGGCATTACAGGCACAAATTGCCAAGGTTCTGCTACATAATAGATTTGAAAGCTGATGTGGCTTGGCTCAATTAAAACCAATTGGAACAGAGTTAGTTGTAGGAAGAAGTAAGCCTAAGGTATTTATTGTGCCAAAAGTCATTTGAAATCTACAAAAAGTCTGTGTATTGCTCTGATCATGCAGGTAATTTCAAGCTACTTTATTTAGATATTCTTGGAAGGTAATTTTTATAAGTATAAAAAAGTTAGCCCATGATATTTCCCTAGTACAGTTGCCAATTATATTGAATGTTTTGTTACATACATGCCTTGTCCCTATGCAAGGCACACCCAACAGACAGCAATGTTTTCCTTACCAGTATAGGAAGTACTTAGAAGCATTAATTGTATGTTTATCTTATTCTTTGTTCCTGTTATAAATGTCTTTAGCTTTTGCAAATAAATTCTCTTTATAAAAATCTATTTATTTATTTTGTGTGAGTATACTGTCATTATCTTCAGATATACTAGAGGAGGGCACCAGATCCCATTACAGATGGTAATGAGCCACTATGTGGTTGCTGGGAATTGAACTCAGGACTTCTGGAAGAACAGTCAGTGCTCTTAACTACTGAGGCATCTTTCCAACCTGCAAATCAATTTTTAATAGTCTTCTTTGCACTTAATAAGAGTGAGTAACATTTTGGTAGTCAGATTAAGAAACATCTTGTAGAAATTACTGGCCAATTGAATTCATTTCTAGGAAAAACATGGGAATATTTCTGCAATTCTGGAACATTTAAAAGACAGCTATGCTTAAAATACATATGAGGAGAAGCTTTACAGCTTAGAATTAAGCTAAATTTTGACTTATTTATTTATTTTGTAATTGTATTTCAGGTTTTGACTCATAATAAAATAACAATGAGAATATTGTTCTCAATTTTCTAGTATTAAATGACTATCAAGCACTGGTATTTAGTAATGAGCCTCATAATTCAAATTTTATTGCCGTGGTCCAGAATGAACACAATGATTATGTGCTGCTAATCCAGTACATTCTGGGTGGACTTAATAATAAAAAAGTGTAACCAGATAAAAGACTATATTAGAAATGGATAATAAAATAACAGAAAGTCTTTATGATAAGCAATATTCCAGCTGTGTCTGCTGTTTTTCTTAAGTTTATTTTTTTGATTTGTTATAAAATAGCCTTTAATTTCTCCCTCTCACAGCGTATCACTGATTAAACTGGAGCTGGCACTCAGCTCCCTAGGACTCGTTTTTTGTGAGGAAGGAAGGAAACAGCCCCTGGCTGCTGTGCAGCTAGAGCAGTACCAGACACCAAGCTCAGTACAAAATCAGAAGTCCAAATACCTACAATGTGCCGTAGTCCAGTGGCTCTGGAGTTCTGGGGCCAGCAGTGCAGTCTCTGTTCGTGCCGAGTGCACCAGGCACTCATGTCTGGAGCTGCTGAGCTGCTTCCGTTCTCCCTTACTGCTGTCCCTAATCCCGCAGTGCTCAACTCTGTGAAGTACTAAGGAACACCCAGCCGTGGACCTCCGGCTCCCAACACTACAGGTTTGCTCTGTTTTGCTTTACGTTTGCTTCAGACTTCCTGGAGGCATGACCCACACTAACCTGATCTGCTCCACGCAGGAATCTTAGAAGCCACGTCTTCCATTTTCCTTCCTACGATAGTTCCTTTTAACATCTCTACTACTGTGGACAGGTCTGAATTCAGGAGTGAGGACTGGACTCCTCATTCTCTCTAAGCCCTCCAGTCTTGTGTCTTGCTCACGTTTTCTTTAACATGCACATCTGCATGTGCACAGCTCTGGAAAGATCCTCTTGTCTCAAGAGTATCAAACACTTCCTAATTCATGGATTCATTCCTTTGAGTATGTGATGTTCAAACCACAGATTGGTCTCTGCCTTCCCAGATGTCTTCCCATTGCTTGTCTTCCAACCGTTTTCTTTCTCAGGCTTCCTGCAGGTTCCTGAGCTCTGCTTCCTGTTCAGTTTTGCTCTGTTTGCTTTGAACCCCAAGGGCACTAATGATTAGTCTTCTGGCTAAGGCTGCTTAAGTCTCAGGTCACTCCTTTGCTGGCTGGAGAAAGTCAGTACAAGCTCTAGCTTTGGCCTTGGCTGCTCTTATGACCTGTGACAAGGGCCAGATCTTCACCATGGTAATTTTTCTTGTTGTTTTTGTGAAAAAGTCTTTATTTTAAGAAAAAAAAAAAAGAGTTAACAAAAATTTAACAAGTTTCACTTAGCCAAATACATCCAAAAGGAAATCTCAGTACAAAGAAAGCTTTAAGTCTAGGCCTCACCAATTCCTACAGTATTCGTATTGGGTCTCAGTTCTCAAAACTAACTTCTGAAAAGCTTAAGCTTAACCTAAAAATTTTAAATGGAAATATAAACTAGAATGAACATGAGAAATGCTTCTCTTAGCATCAGGGATCTAACACCTTGAGTTCTCCAGAAAAGTACAAGTTCCCTGTGTATTCACTGTGGTGTGCTTAAAGATCCACTCAGCATAAACTACTTAACTCACATCACATCACTCTTAAGTACACTTCCAAAAATGTTAATTGAGAAAAGAGGAAGAAAATCGTTTTAGTTTGCTCAATATTACATGCTAGAAGAAAAGTTTGCATGAGAAACATTGAAGAAGTATCTTTTTTTAATCCAGATTTCACAAGCTCATTGTACAAAGTGGTTCCCCCAGCTCCGTCTAGAGTTGTAAACTGCTCTTGACTGCTTATTGGCTGCCTGTGAAATTTTCTGATTGAAATAACTCAGGTGTTCCTACGATACTAATCATATCTACCCATGCTGTTCTGACCGCTGTAGCCGGCCCCGTAACAGACACTCGCTGACCACTGTAAGTTGCCTGGGCAGCTGACACACCCATGCCCTGCATCACCTGGCTGCTCTAAGCCCCATTGCTAGTTGAATTCAGGAAGAGCTCTATGTATCTGTGCTACATGTTGGCCCTGTCCTTGGACATAGCTGCCACTGCTTCTTCATGAGTAGCAAACTCAGCATCAGCTTCTCCCGTCACTCTTCCATTGGGACCAATCTCAATATGAACTCTCACAGGGTTGAATGGAGAGAAGTTGTAAATGTCGTTCTCTGTTGCTTTGTAGGGCAGCCCTCTCATGCGGACGCAGTGACCGGTGGTACTCTGCCCTGGGAACTCGCTGTCTCCATATCTGTGGTCATACCTTCCTGAGAGACAATAGCTGAGGTCTCTCCCAAACGGGTCAGTGGTGAAGCCATAGCCATCACTGAGGTCACTGTATTCTTCATAGCCCACATAGTCTGCACTATAGGCACCAGACCTCATCCTATCCAGGCCTGCCCTTTCACAACGCCAATATACCTAGGGGCTATGCCAGGCCTGTCAAAAGGCCCAGGTATCTGCAGGGACGTAAACTTCAGAGGTGGATCTGAGTATGACCTAACTCCTCCCGACTGCTCTTGAACACTTCAATATACCTGTGCCCCATTCTCTCCTTGTGCTTCCCTAAAGCTTTCTCGGCGAACTCTTGTGAGGCATACTGAACGAAGGCCTCCCCTGTAATCTTGCCTTCCGGGTCCACAGGTAGTGTGATCCCGTTTGGCACAATTTCCAACCCTGAGAAAAACTGAACAATTTCTTCCTTTGTGCATTCAAACAGGAGTCCTCAAAGCCTCATGAAGCCATCATTGTCACTGTGGGCGCTGTTTGGACCACTGTACTTCAATACCCAATCCATCTCGGTTCTGTGTGACTTGAACACCTCGATATACCGGTGTCCCATGGTTTCCCTGCCCTTTTTCAGAGCCAGTTTTACATCATCTTCTGATTCAAGTTCAACAAAAGCCTCAGCACTCTGCCTGCCTTCTCTAGTATAAATGAAATGAATGCCTGCAACCCCATCATAAATTGTGCAGTCAGAGAGGAAGTTTTGTACGTTCTCAATTGAACAGGACCAGGGTAGACCACAGTTTGACTACTTAACTTTCACCTCCCTCAGGGCTCAGCATTATGGACACTTGACAGGGCTGACATCACACAAGCTTGAGCAATTTTTGCAGCTTAAAGAACCACCACAGATGCCTTCTGTAGGAAATACTTAATGAAAACTAACAAGCTTTTCATGGGAGGAAGGTAGAAGTGACTTCTATTTCCAATAAGGAACGGGGCTTACAAACCCCAACTCTACCCAATGCCTTAAAAACGCATAGGGCTCCGGGGAGAGTCCAGGTGCATCTTCTTTTTGTTCTCAACCTTCAGGAAGACAAGGCGCAGTACTCCTTCCACGACAGATCCGGAAGGGTGCAAGACGTGACAGGGCAGTGGAAATCCCGGCACGGGGCATCTGCAGAGCCATTCTCCCATGCTATGTTTAATATCTAGGGCATCGCAAGCTGTGATTGGACTGGAGAAAACTCTTAAGGTATGTGTATCATCGACCAATTTAACATCAAATCCTTTTTTTTTTTTTTGGTAATTGCAGAAAATCTGCAATATCTGTACGAAATTCTTGAGGAAAGTCATAAATTTTAATGACATGTGGAAATTGACATTCACTGAGGTCAATATGAGGAGGTTCATGGCTGTAATAATCAAATCTAGGCTCCTGGATATTTTTTTCTGTTCTTCATATTCCCTGATAACAGGACACTGTTGCTCTCCCCTTAAATTTATTTTTAAATACTTTACCCCTTCAGCCCACCACCAAAAAGGGTTTAACACTCTGTTTTTCCTTTTTCTTCCTTAACTGACTAAATACTTAAAGACTATATTCAGAAACTCAGTCAAGTATAAGTGGAAATGCCTGGCAGTAAAAGTCTATTTGTTGTTCCTAAAATTAGGAGAAGTATTGATAGCCATTCATAAAGCATAGTTAGTTGATTGCTGAAGAGAGGTGTCACTGTGCAAAAAAAAAAAAAAAACTTTTTTGTTGATTTTTTCACTGTGCTCCAAGCATGGGGGCAACAAATTAAATCAATAGTTTGGTATTATTTGGAAAAGGGATAAAGATAGAGGTTTGTCATTATTTGAGCCTGGTAGTATCTGGTAGCTCACTGTTACATAATTTCTTAGAAAGCTCTCAGAATTGTGTGCCTACTATCAAACAAAACTGTAAATTGCCAGGTAATCTGGGAGATATTAGTCTGGTTACCTATATAGAAAACCAGTTATAGTGTAGGTAAGGCTTAAGTTTGAGATATTGTCAGATATTAGAGTTGGGGACTGAGGCTAAGCCTCAGGGGCAGATCTGCTGACTAGCATAAAGGAAATCCTGGGTTTAATTCCCATCATCACAAAGAAGAATAGAATAAATAAAAAATCATATTCAGTAGACACAGGTCTTGTCAGAAATAGAAGTAATATTTTGTTTTCAGATGCAAATGATTTTTATATGACTTGACATATTAAGATTAGAGCCCAGTGAAATGAAGGACTGCTTGTCTCATTGGTGATAAAACAGGAACAAGCAGTATTTGGAACTGTGGTCAAGGTCCAATGAAGGAACTTACAAGATTTCCTCCAAAGGATGTAGTTCGCTTGATTGTAACAACTGTCTCTAGTTTTTCAGGAGAAACACTGGTGTTTTTCCTTTTAAGAAACCTCTGATTTCCATTGCATAATATTAGTTCAGATTATGGGATAATAGTTGTTTGGGTAGTCATCACCAGTGTCATACCAGAGTCATCACCAGTGCATGTAGGAAAACCTCCATCTCTGTGAGACATTGAAAATCAGACATAGACGTTATTTATTTAGTATCATATGCTGGTCTAGGGCTGTAACTTTGAGGTAGATCTTGTACTTAAACTCATTCATCAGGTGGTTCCTGGTTTCTATTCCCAGCTCCTCAAAAAAAAAAAAAAAACAAAAAAACAAAACTACAAGTTAGTTATGTTTAATAACACCTCAGTTGCTTAGGAAATCTATTTGAAATATCCTTTGTTTATTGTCTCATATATCTTGAATTTAAGGTCTCATATACAAGCCAACAACATATACAGCAACAACAATGCAAGTCAAAGCCTGGAGATGGGTCTTAAATGCTAGAAAGAAAAATGAATCTAATCTCTGCATTAGTTTTTTTTTTTTTATTGATGTGTGAATTAGAACAAACTCTGCAACTTATAATAACATGCTTTTATGACTCCTAATTTATACAGACTAGGACTTATAAGTATTCATAATTAGGTTTTCTACTCATAAGATCACCAGGTTACAACCAACTCCAGAACATTCCTATCACAGATATTTCTAGTGGATAGCACTGGCCTGTTGTTAATGCATTTAACTGGTCTTCTCACCACCTCTTTCGGTGGTAATAACAATAAGGGTCAAGGCCTTATCTCATAGTAAGGGTTCTTTTGCAAAAATTAGTCATAACTTTAAAACACAGGCTGTCTTAGTTAGTCTGCTGTGAAGAGACACCATGAGCAAGGCAACTCTTATAAGGACAACATTTAATCAGGTCTGGCTTACAGGTTCAGTCAGAGGTTCAGTCCATTATTGTCAAGGCAGGAGCATGGCAGTATCTAGGCAGGCATGGTGCAGGAGGAACTGAGAGTTCTATGTCTTCATCTGAAGGCTGCTAGTAGAAAAGTGGCTTCCAGGTAGATAAGGTGAGGGTATTAAGCCCATGCTCACAGTGACACAACTACTCCAACAAGGTCACACCTCCTAATAATGCCAGTCCCTGGGCCAAGCATATACAAGCCATCAAACAGGCCCTCAGCATTTAGTTTTTCTCTGGTACTCTATCTCATGATACCTTTCTCAATATAACATTTTACACTTGGAAGGTCAGTAGAAGGATATTTGCTGCTGTTTCTCCTCTTTCTGAACTATAGTACCAGGCTTAATGATCTTACCTGATAAGGCCAAACCCACTTAGGAAATATAGGAATTAATTATATTAAAGTTAGCTGATTTAGGACCTTAATTAATTACACCTGTAAAATCCCTTGATATTTGTAGTGTAATATAAGACATTCAGATACCTGCTTGAATAAAGCCCTATCACATTCAGTAGTCATAGCCATACTCAAAGATAAGTTATTGTACATTAATATACCAAGAGAATGTTTTAGGATTGTAGTTCTATAATTCTATAAGTTTTAAGAAATGTGTATTTCACTATTGAAGTTACCAGGTGGAGTTATTATGTTTTCTCTCTCTTTTCCTGTTTTTACTCTGAGTTATATGAATTGCAATTAACATATCAACCTAAAACTTTAGTCTTTCTGTCAAATTAACTACAACTACTCTATCACTCTATAGTCTTAGGAGGAAAGGTTATTGTTTTAGGTTAATTACGCTTAAAATCAAACACATTAACTAACTTTGGCATTAATTTCTTTTTAAAATGGTAGTTACAATAGTAACACACATTTACATTCTTTTTGTAAAGCAAAAAAAATGAAAGAAAAAAAAAGAAAGAGAGAGAGAGAGGAGCACAGTAGTAGGGCATCTGCTGAATATTTGCACACCCTTGGGTTCTTATTCTTCACCATAATAATAAGCAAACAACAAAGCCAGATGCTACAGAGTAAGTTACCTACATAGTAATATATAAATATCAAGTCTCTTCTTAACTTTCTTACTCTTCAGAAGTGTATTTTTGCAGAAGTTTTGATGTTTGAAGTTAAACATACATTGGCATGCATACTCTGTATTTTTGCCATTTATTTGTATAGCATAGTGTGTGTGTGTGTGTGTGTGTGTGTGTGTGTGTGTGTGTCCAAGAAAGATTTATAGAACCATGTGTGTCAAGGTTGAAGGATAGCTCTAAAGAAAAAAAAAAAAACTATTACAAAGAATAAATTTTCAGTTAGGAGTCCTTATCTTATCCCCATAATACATTGCTGTTTAGACTAACCCTGGGTTTTAGCCTCCTTAGAACCAAGGAGAGCCCATCTCAAAACTCACCTGAATCTTTAATCTTTGTTTTTCTGTCAAGAGCTATTTTCAGACCATAATCACAGCTCTGGTGCTTTAAAGTATTGAGACATTTTGATATCAAAAGGATTTAGCTTTGTTCTTTTGAGGAAGACAGACAAAAAATGCTTGCTTGAAATAATCAAAAGGCAGCAGAATTGGCTATTTCTAATCCCAGCTTTCTTCATGGATTAAGAAGGATGAAGAAGAAATGTTTAAGGAGACAAAAATATAGCATCTCTGAAATCTTTGACACTCTTCGCCTTTTACAGAGTCTTGGTTCTGGCAACAAACAGTACCAAAAAACTCTATACATTTTTTTCCTTTGTAATTGTTTAAGGAATATTTAGAGATATTTGTGTATGTGTGTGTGTGTATTTGTGTGTGTGTGTGTGTGTGTGTGTGTGTGTGTGTGTGTGTGTGCGTGAGTGAGAGAGAAGCAGACAGACAGAGAGACAGAAATATGATAGTACAAAGCTGACCTGCTCCATGCAAACAAAGGCATATCATTGTTTTATTTTTTGGCCATCAGTACCAGCGAATGACAATAATTATAATGTACTTTGAAGTTTACAAGGCACTTGTTGAACCATTTAAATTATTTAATCATCATAGCCAGTCATTCATTCATGATGGCTAATCTTCACTGGCATTTTGACTGGATTTGGAATTACATAGAGGAAGTCTTTCCAGAGAACTTTAACTGAGGAGAAAAGATACAAACTGAATGTGGGTAACATTGTCCCATGGAATGGGGTCTGGGACAGTTGAAAAAACAAACAAACAAACAAAATAACAACAGCAATAAAAGGAAGAAGTAAGCTGAGCTAAGCTACAACACTCATCTTTCCCTGCTTCCTGATTACTGAGGCAGTTTGACTGGCTACTTGGAATCATAGGGTCAGAACCTTTCCCTTCACCACACATAGAGGAATGCTGCTTACTTGCTTGTCCCTTGTGTCTTGCTCATCTTATTTTGTTATGCAACCCAGAACCATGTTCCTGAGGGTTGCATCATTCTCACTGAGTTGGACACTCAGGTATCAATTGTTAATCAGGAAAATGCTCCACAGACTTTCCTACAGACTGATCTGACTGAGGTACTTTTTCAGTTGTGGTTCTCTCTTCCTAGATAACTCTTGTTTGAATCAAGTTGACAAAAAACTTAACCACTACTGTGTGTGTCTTATATCCCATACATTGTAGTTTGTAAAAAGTGTTCAAATTGAGCAGAAGTAGAACTACTCTAATACCAAGCTCCAGTTTTCTTTTAATATTTTGTTAATTTTCAAGATTTACTGTGTGAATTTTATATATATATATATATATATATATATATTAAACATTTTATTTTACAGCAATAATAGTTAAATAATACAAAGAAATACCTTTAGCAGAGAAAATATTGTGTTTAAAAATCAAGAAAAACATTATACAAAATAACCCAAACAATAGAACATTCCCATGTCTAAAATAATACTGGAAAAAACAAGTAGTTTCTTCCAGGTATGACTTTATTTTGTTAACCCTATATGGTTTGTTACAGACTGATACATAGTCAAATCTTGAAAAAAATAATTTAATATCACGGAACATAAGAACAATAGTTTCAGAGTTGAAACTGATCAAATTTTGTGCATTTTCATACAAACTTTTAAGACTTAAAAGGGAAAGAACATTTTTGTTTTAGTAATTGTGTTTCAAATACCTAGATGCTATTTTTCATGGGTGATAGCATTTTACCTTTATTTTTTCTTATTTGGACTATGAACAAGTCAAACTGTTGAAGCATGGCACAGCACCGAGATGATTAGCATTCGGTAGGTCGATATGCAGAGTTTAGGTGAGGGAGATGCTACTTATAAGGTACAAAGTTTCAGTTAGACAGAAAGAACAGGTTCTAGTGGACTATTACACAGCAAAAGAATTGTAGCTATTGCTAACATTGTGTCCAGTGTATTTACTTAGTGGCCAAATATTTGCCTTACTGGCAAGTGGCCCTTAGATTTACCCTTAGCACTACAAATTAATTATGTATTTCAAGATAGATAAAGTTGGACTTTAAGTGTTCTCATTAATGCTGAAAAACTTAAAAGAACTTTAAATGGTAGATACATTAATGATCTTGATTTGATTATCATAATATGTGCATATGTACCAAAACACTTTTTAGAAAAAATGCTTATTGTCTATTTAATGATCTTATGCATATGTTATGCATAATTATTGTGTGTGAAATCATTTTATTCATAATTATATTGCTTGCATGTATGTCTAAACAGCATGTGTATTCCTGGTATTCATGGAAGCCAAAAGAGGGCACTGGATACCCCAGGACTTTGGTTATGGATAATTGTGAGTACTTATGTGGGCTCTGGGAATTGAGCTTGGGTCTTCTCCAAGAGTGTCAAATGCTGTTAACCACTGAGTAATCTGCCTTGAAACATATTTCATGCTGTATAAATATATATCATTTGTCGATTGTAAGCAAAATACATCCTTACAATATATGAAATTACACCCAAGAGAGCTATTTTTCTAGTGTTCAGTATTTGCTATCAATGTTTATGATGGTAAATGTGCTTTGAGCATTATATATGCATACGTATTTGTGTTAGTCATTCTAATGCTCGTTGTTGGTAGTGCAATACCACCTGAAACTTGTAGTACTTGATATTAGTAGGGGTTTATTTTTCATCTACACAAAATCTGATGTAGGTGCTCCTAATTAGGATGCTCTCTTAGACAAATTTAATCCTAGCCAAGAACTTTGAAGTTGGGCTTCTTCCAACATATGAGACTGTTTTACAAAATCCACCCAAACAGATGGAGAAAATGGAGAATAGACTTGAAAATTTCCTGAGAGAGTTTAGTTGTCAGGTATAGAAGTGATGTATGTATAAAGCCTCTACCATATTCTATCAGCCAGAATTAGATCATATGGTCTGATCTCCACACCAGGAAAGACAGTGGAATGTAGTATATCTATGTGCTCTGGAGTAAAACAAAACCATGCAGTAAACACATAATATTTTTCTCTGCTGTGCTTACAGATTATTTGTAACTTTAATCTAGAAGAGATGTTATATCTTATTTTATGAAGTAGAAGCTGAAGCACAGCCATGAAAGAAGCACTGGGTAAAACTGGAAGGTCACAGGTATATCCTGAATCTTTAGTATCTAGATAATAATTTGGATTAGTCCAAATGTTTTATGCTGTTATTTAGTCTCACCTATTGCCCAGTGATTAAGAACACTTTGTGTTTTTCTGGAGCAATATTCCTAATACTATGACCCTTTAATACAGTTCCTCATGTTGTAATGGCCACAACTATAAAATTATTTTTGTTGCTGTAATTTAGCTACTTTTATGAGCCACAGCATAAATATCTATGTTCTCCACTGATCTTAAGCAGCCCCTGTGAAATGGTCATTCAACCCAACTTCCCTCCCGAGCCTGCCAAGGGTCACCTCAGTTTGAGAACCACTGTTCTAGAGGCCCTAAGTTTGGTTCCAGCTACTCATGTTGGAAACTGTCCTCTACATTCACAGAGACATTCACAAAGAATTAAAAATAAACCTTCAAAATTTTTAAATGCTGAAATTAGCATATATAATATTTATGGGTATTTTAACATAGCTTTGATTTTTAAATCATTGGCTAATAAGGCTTTATATTATAGTGGACACCATGCTGGAGGAACTGCAGTGGGAAAATGAGCTTCCTGTAGATAGCCCATTGTTTTGCACAGCTCCAATAGGTGTACCTTGGAAAGGCACAGCCCCAGGGGTGTCATCCCAGGATTGCTTCTAGATACTGATGTGCATTCTCTTGTTTGTCGTTGCTATATTCCTCATACAACTGGGATGCTGAAACTGGACATGGGAAGCCCCTCACTGCCTATCACCTGGTTTGGTTACTTCCTGAGTGACAGTCCACTCTATTGGGCAACTTTCCTGCAGAGCAACATGAAGATGAAGTTTCATGAGATAATATTATTTAAATGAATTAATGATTTTATAGAATTTTTGATTTGATTTAAATAGTTTTAGGAAGGTAGGGCAGTTGATATAAACTTTAAGGAAATGTTTTAAGTTGTTTTTACAGAAAGATATAATACAGTTATCAAGAATAGAGAATCAATAGAATGTGTCCCCTCTTGTAGAATAGTAAGTAAAGCATGCATAGGTTAGAAAAGGACTGGAGTGAGCTTTTCTGAGTCACAAGCACATGAATTTTACTCTGAAGAGAAAAAAAAAGGCTTGAGACAAGTTAATGATCAAAGAAAACATTGTTTCTAGGTTGTGTCTGAGGTCCTAGATCTTGTGATCTGGGGATGTAGCCACAGGCACGGGTTTCAGTGTGCACTGTGATTAAACAGGGTTATAAAGAAGGAGTAAATAATTCTACTACGAGTGTAAGAACAAAAAAACAGATGATTGGCCAGTTTAGCTGAACAAAACTTCAAAAATAAGATGTAAGATGGTAAATGCTGTGGAGAGATGTGTTTTGGGTAACTGAAGTACCAAGATGAACAAAAAGAACATGTTTCTGAAAGAATGCACCCATGTGTATGTTGGGTACAGGATGAGAATGAACACACACACACTTACACATAAAATAATGGGACTCAATAGATAATAGAAATAGAAACATGATTTGAATGTACATAATTCAGTGCTTTTTGAGAAATTATTATGTGATTGATGAGGTAGCAAACATCTCATAGGCAAATAATGGTTACTACTCACTTCAAAAAAGAAAAGGGGAGGAATGGCAGCATTAGGACTGCTCCTGAGAAATCTTTCTTTCTTCCAAACCAGATGTACTTAATCTCTACCTATAATGTATACATATGTGTGTTCCAGCATCTTGTCAAGTCCAGGCGCTCATTACACCTAGAACAGCTCCAGAGAAGCAACCTACAGATGCTTCAGACTTCTCTCACAGACACAGACGCTTCCACTGGACCTGTTACTTCTGACCTATCCTCAGATGGTTCCACAGACCCTAGAAAACAAGGAAACAGTCAACTCTTAAGACTGGACAAACATCCCTACACCCACTTTTCTGGACTCTCTAAAAACATCGCCCCAAACAAGCATGAAGCAGTCAAGAGATCACAATGACCCTATTCCTGGTCCACCATCGCCTCTAATTTTTCTTTTTTAATTAAACAAAAATGGGGGAATGTTGGGATTCTATAAACCCCACCCCTCAGTTACCTAGCAATAGCCAGGTATACCCCACCCCTCAATTACCCAGCAGTGGCCAGGTATGCTCCGCCCCAGTGACCTGACACTATAAAAGGAGCTGCTTGACCCCTCCTCTCTCTCTTGCCCTTGTGCTCTTGCAGCCTTGCTCTCCTACCCCTACCCCTCCCTTCCCTTTCCTTTCCCCACCTCTCTCCCATGTGCTCATGGCTGGCCTCTACTCCTCTACACACACTCTCTCTCTGCCTCTACCACCCTCTTAACTCTCCCATGACCTGAATAAACTCTATTCTGTACTAAAAAAAAATAAGGTGTAAGATAGATGATGATCTGTTTCTTGGTAAATACAAATTGTCATCAGCTAAGTATAAAAAAAAACTGGCTACTATAGACTGGTTTGCTTAAACTTTGTTAATCAATGACAAAAGAATTATTGCTTTGGGGTTATGATGAACTTATTAAGATAAACATAGAAGAAAAATATTTAGTTAGGTATGAATTTCAAATGAAGAATATATAATTGATAATCCTGTTGTAATTTCTTTTGGTATAATGATTTTAATTTGTTTTTGAAGAATATGTTTATGTGGTAATTGTTTCTAGAGAGTAACTATGAGATGATATTTTTCTGACAGCGAACTTTGCTAATGATCAAAGAAAACATTATTTCTAGGTTGTGTCTGCGTTTCTGTCTCTTAGATGTAATAGATGATATAAAAAAGCTAAGAGAAAAAATAAAATTGTTGGAGTCAACTTGTTGGAGTTTGCTCAATCCACCAAATGTATGGTGTGTGTGTGTGTGTGTGTGTGTGTGTGTGTGTGTGTGATGTTTGTTGGAGCCTGCTCGTTGGAACTTTGTTCCATCTACCCAATGTGTGAATGTATATAGATGAATATGTGTGTATGTGTGCAGTTGTTGGAGCTTGTTGTGACTTGCCTTATCCAACAACTGTGTGTATGAGTATGAATTCTCTCCCTCAGATCCCCCACTTTTCACCCTCTCCAGAGAATTAAGTTTTGCTCCCTCAGAAGTGTGCTGAGTGACCAATAGCCAACTCTACACTTGGTCCTTCTGGGTTAATTTGTGATGTCAAAGCTGGCCTTTGACAATATTATTTTATGATGCTGAAAGACTTTGGTCATTAATGAATTTTGTTAGCATTAAGTAGCATTTTTGGAAAATGGGTATGAAGTAATCTAAAATAATATTCATATTTCTTTTGTATCTTGTCTAAAAGTTTATTGAAGAAGCTACATTCCTTCTGTATAACCAGTGCTCCTAAAGCATCATATTAATAATCAATCAATCAAATGGAGTTGTTGGTACATTAAATTTGAGATCTTCATTTTGTAGCATTTATTATTCTATATTTTAGCTTATACTATTTCTATTATCATGTAGACAATAAATAATATAATTCATTGCATGTGGTAACAGGATTGACTTGGAGATTAGGATGAGGATGGTTAATAAAGACTTCTATATAAAAAGTAAACTCATAATTCCCTCTGAATGTTGATGAGAGATAAAACTTTTTTTCATGAGAGTATTTGAAGGATTATTATAGTTTTATACTTATCCTATTAGCCCCTTACTAGCCCTCACCAGCTTCCACATATTAAGTTGGCAATTTCTTGGAAGCGTTTGTATTTACCAGGTCTTTTACAAATTCTTTTTCTGGCCTTGTTCCTTCATGTAGTAGGTTAGTATATATTTTATCTACATTAATAGGAAAAAAAGTACATACATGCCATACTATATTCAAATCACTCTGATGTCATGTAACAACAATAGTAATGCAAACTACACCTAGAAATTATTAAACTATGTTCCTGTGGATTAGTGTCTATATGACAATTATATATACATTAAATCACATGTATAAGTTCATTTAACCCTACAAACGTGAGTGTACATGTCTGAGTGTTTGTGTATGTATTTAACACATATATACCTTATATTATTTTCCCCACAGAAACCTCCCACATATTTATTTACAAACATCAGTGGCCAGAACTATATCAATTTTCCATGGCTTAATTAATTGTTTACAAGAGGAATGAGTCCACTCTTTGGGTAGCTTGGGGGTTAACCGGAATGAACCATATATAAGGGGAAGAACATTGCCTTCAGAGAATGTTGAATGAAATTTTAATTTTGTTGGCAAGGAAGAAGACAGAGATATGATCAGTGGGCCAGAAGTAAACAGTGTGCACCACAGTAGGCAGGTAATAATATTAATAAATAATAATAGGCCAAATTACAGATAATTTTGAGATACTTTGGAAACACTGAATGTTAAAGTAAAGAAAAATTACTATTTGCATCACCTAGTTTAAGAAACATTTACTTTAAGAAAACTTGAAAATCTCTAGGCATCTCTAATTATTTTATTCTTAATGATTTGTTGTATAACTTCAGAAAAAGTAACAAGCATTTGGCATTCTTTTTTAATATGACAACTTAGTAATGAGACATTCTAATTCAAACAACCAGAATAGTCATTTCTGTATATATTTTTATCTACTTACTCCTCCCATCACCCAAATCCAATAAGGGATAAAGAAATAGTTCAATGCCACTCAAACTTGGGGTCCTTCTACTCTCTGTGTCAGAAATGCAAAGAGGTTGGTGCCTGCAGACATTATATGGACAGCAGTGGTTATAGAAACCCTCTTTACCTAGGATTTAAACACAGTCTTTTCTATTCTGTTGATACTCCCTCTCAGTTAAGACTGCATGGATTCCACTCAATATTTTTAGGTAACTTGGATTATCACAGATTTGCACACCTTTGGGAGGTTCCAGTGAAATCTGGCAGTCTGATAGACTTTCTCTCCTTAAATGGATGCATAGAATTTGTGTGTGTGTGTGTGTGTGTGTGTGTGTGTGTGTGTGTGTGTATGTGTGCAACAAAACTATTTCCTCTATCCTTATAATTGTTAAATTTACCCTAAATCTTTTGGGAAGTCACTTCCTGTATGTCTGTGCCACTCCACAGAGCCAACCCCACATTTTCATGTCTTCTTCCTGGCCTGTTAGTATTACCAGAGTCTCTTCTTCTATAGGTCCATCTTCCTTGATCAAGAGTGGCCAACAAACTACAATAATATGTCTCAGTTTTGGTGAATAACAGTTGAAAAGATCCACTTGCACAAAATACTACAAAACCATTTTTGTTCAGTTATTCTATTTTGGAATTACCTTACTAATTGTTTTTTTCCAGGAAGAGATGAAACAATCTCATTAATATCTAAACAGACTTTCTTTTGCCTCAAACAATAATATACAGGTTGAATTCCTTTTGTAATTAGACTTATTTCCTATAAGCTTCTGACTTTCATAAAAATTTATCTTAAACATAAAAATGAGCCAATGGGTATTGCATACACTTTTGAATAAAGAGGCACCTTCTCCTGACTCTTCTAGGAAGAGAATGTTAGTGATTGAAATTTACTCATTGTCAAAGCATTATCTTGTGAAACATTGCTTTAATCATTGCTGGAAGTGATATTTCTGCTTTTATCCTAGGGGATTACTCATAAGGCACTTGATTATTTGTATGAAAAGATTAATGAAAAACTAGCCAGTCATTGCCAAGTGACCTAAACCTGCAGCTTGTGTGCTATTCAACTTTCTGCTTGTATGCTAGGCAGTGGCTGCAGGGACAGAATTTACATGAAATACATACATACACACACACACACACACACACACACACACACACACACAGTGTGGCCACAGGAACAGAATTTACAGGAAACATACACATGTGTAAACACACACACACAGTGTGACCACAGGAACAGAATTTACAGGAAACATACACATGTGTAAACACACACACACACACACACACACACACACACACACACCCACACTTGTGCAATCCAGAAGCTATTTTATACAAGTGGATTTTATAAATATAACCACAAGCCCTTGCTATCTTTCCAATTTAACCCCCAAACTGCAGTCTTTGGAGACAGAGATGTATGAACTCCTTTGAGGAATGTCAGGAAAGAATAGAGAATATGGTCAGGGTACTGATTTGTCTTTAATTCTAAGCTGCCAATGTGTACAATTGATTACTGTATTTTATTGTTTTACACACACACACATACACACACACACACACACACTCACAAATAATAATGGAATTTGTGTGCTGTGTTTACCCATGTTTACAGAAATAACATGTTCTTCAGGAAGGAAACAAAAAAAGTTTACTGTACCATAATTCATTGGCAAAAAAAAAAAAAAAAAATGCATGTGAAAGTTTTTTGCATGTGCTATTCAAACTCTGTTTTGAACAAGGATATTTTCTTTGATCAGATACCACATATGTAAAGCCACAAGACCTTCTGTTTGTTTGTTTTGATAACAAAGCTGGAAGAGAAGGATGTTTCTAATCTTAAGATAATAAATGATTAGGTTTCACACCTTTGGTTTTGACTCATCCCTTGTATGTGTGTCTTAAGTTGCTCTAGGTTCTAGTTTGCCTCCAACTCATTATTTATAGCTCAAGATGAACTTGGACTCTGATACTCCCACCTCTACCTCCCAAGTGCTAGAACCATGATCTCACCCTTTATGCAATGTTTGGGATCGAACTCAGTGCTTCATGAATGGTAAACAAGCACCCTTATGACTGAGCTATATCTCCAGCCATGTTTTAAAAAATATATATATTCATATCTTTGTTTCTTATGCTTCATAAAAATTTTAAAAGTTACCTCAAAATCTTGTGCTGGTGAACTGGCTCAAAGGGTAGGAGAACTTGCAAAAAGACCTGATGACCTAAATTCAATCCCCATATCCCACAAGGTGGCAGGAGAGAATTAACTTCATAGAGTTATCCTTCACATGTGCATGTGATACATGTGTACCTACAGTCACATACACATGTATGTATGTGAGCATGAACACACATGCAAACATATATAAATAAGCAAACAAATAAATAAATATATCTTTTGCTCTCCTAGGCTCTGCCATCTGCTCCTAGGACCTACCTCAAGGCATTCTGCCTGTCTTATGTGAAGTAGAGTTCTTGAGAATCTGAGATACTGAACCCTGGACATCAGCAATATGGAAAGAATGAAGGATAAGTAGCAGAGAGGCTCAGCTAGCCAAAGTGCAGGCTCTATTATAACTAATATAATTTTTAATACATAGTCTGGTCTTGCTCTTGAGTTTTTTCCTTAGAGCATCTTTGTTTTAAGATCAAGCTTTTTTCTTTTGATATTTGGGATAGGGTTTTCAATCCTGTTTTTCTCATTCAATTGTGCCTTATCTGATTTCTATCACCTTAAGTATTTTTAAGATCTCTGGTATATTACTTATTCTCTTTCTGATCTTTCTAGCAACAATAGCACTCCTTCCACTTCAAAATGAATTCAGTAATTATGAGAGGATTTAGTGAAGAAAGACAAATAGAGTTGTGTGTTCAACTTACCTTGCAAAATTGAGACTCCCTATTTTTAGTTCACTTCATGATTTGCTTATTAAACTGAATGACACCAACTTTGTTAACTATTATAGTTTGAGGAGATTCCTAAGCACATTATAACCGTGATCAGCAGACCGATCTGACTGCATCATCAACTGAGCTCATGGCTCTTCAATTAGGCTCTCTAGGGTATCAGTTGATACTGCGTATGACCTCGTCCTCAGTCTTACTGCACAAAAGTACTTCATACATTTTCTCTGAACTTTATTAACTGATGGATGAACAAATGCAATGTAGTATGTATACACTATGGAATTTAATTCAACCATAAAAAGATTGAAATATTATTTTCGGGAAAATAGATAGGTCTGAAGATGATCATACTAAGAAATGAGTCAAATTCAGGAAGCACATTTTATATAATATAATCTAGACTATATAGTATCTTTAAAATATGCAAAACACACACACACACACACATACACACACACACAGGCACACACACACACATGCTGTATTTCATCGCTGTGTTTGAACAGGTCTCTATCCATTCCCAGGTTAATAGGCCCTTAAAATGTTTATTCTATTGCTCAGCTATTTTTTTTTTTTTTGCTTATTTGCTTTATTGCTGTTTTTCCTACTTGTCCAATCTTAATCTCTATCAGTACATTTTTATTTTTATGTATTTTAAAGTATTTCTTTTACAGCACATCAATTGTACAACATATTGAATTTGTTATGGCATATTCTTATACAGATGTAAATACTTTGATCATAATTATAGGTTCTTATCTTCAACTCCATTTTGCTTATTTCTTCCTTTTTTCATGTAGTCAGACTTCTACTTTATTTATTTATAGTCCTCTTATTTAACATAGATTATTTATATAAAATAAAACACATAATATGTTCCTGATTTGAACTAATTTTGTTTAGGATTATGTTTCCTAGTTCCATCCATTTTCTTGCAAATGCAAAGTTAGATTTATTTGAAGCCTTTGCATTTGTTTGTTAAACATTTATCTCCATAAATTTTCCTCTTCTAAATATTTTGTAGTTTCTGGTGTTTTGCTTTGTTTATGTCTTTGTCTATCACTATGTATTTTTATTTCCTTTTTGATTTCTTCATTAAATCATGAGTTTATCAAGAGTGTATTGTTATATTTATATACGCACTTGTAAGTTTTGGTATTTTATTTTTGTTGATTGTTAGTTCTATATCATTTTATTTACAAAAAAATCTCATATCTTTCCAGTTTTCTTAAATTTACCATGATTTGGATTGTCCCAGAACATCATCTGCCCTGTAACATCCCCCTTCATCAAAGTTATTTTGGGGGGTTGGGCTGGAGTAAGGGGTTGTTCGTTTTGCTTTATAGGTTTGGGTGTTTTAGTATTGTATCGTTTGTAAAAGAGGACCAAATGGATGAAACTGGTTTGTCATTGAACCCTAAATGAGTATCCAGAAAAAATAAGAGAGCTGAAAATCTTTTTCCTTAACATTATAGTTTTTCTCTTAGTCATTTATTTTTAAGATTATAATTGTATTATTTCTCCCTTTATTTCCTTAAAACCCCCTCATATAACCACTCCTCCTTATTCTTTTTCAAATTCATGCCACTTTCTTTCTTCCTCATGTTTTTATTAATTATTACACGTATATATGTTACATGCACATATGCATGTATTCTTATATATAAGCTGTTCAATTTGTTTAGTGTTACTTGTATACATGATTTCACGGCAAGCCATTTGGTACTAGATAACTAGTCAGTGATGTCTTCCTGGAGGAGACAATTTTTCCTACTCTCAACATTTCATTGTTTTCTACAGTCCTTTGTGTGGGATTGAAGTATTGTGATTATTGCCCCCTTCCACTTGGGTATGTCTGTTGTTGTTCCTATTTAACTATTGAAAACTGCAAGTCATATCAAATGGTTTTAAAGTACAGTAAGATGCATAATATTTTGTTCAATGGATATATGGTTCACATTATGAACAATTAATAAATTCTAGAAATCTTCTGTACAGTATCTATATTTTATACTCAAAAGCTTAGAAAGTTAAATCTCATGGAAAGTTAACTACAAAAATCAATAAAATATATTTAAAACGTTTAAAAATGCATTATGATAACATTGTAGGAACTCCTTCTGACAATTGCTTCCATTCCTCAAAAGCTGATCAGTCACATTTTTAGTAATCAGAAATGAATGGGCTTGTGAGAAACCCAGCTTATCTCTGTAAAATCAGTTCAAAATTGCAGTTATGAGGCACAGGCAAGAAAAGTGAAGTGAATGGAATGAGAACTTTCAGAACACATATCAAGTAAGATTTATGTAAGAGGATGTAAGGAGAAAAATTGTAGATTCACAAGAAAACATATCCCCAGAAAGGAAGGGCAATTGAGATCACATTTAGAGATAAGAGCAAGTAAGTAAATAGGAAGAAGAGTTATAAAAGTCACCAGATGATTCATGTGTTGGCTTTTGATGGAGAGTTCCTTCCTGTAATCCTGGCATTTGGGAGGCTAAAGGAAGAGGTCACATGCTAGAGTTCATCTTGTCCCTCTACACAATAAGACATTATCTCTAAGAAAAAAGAGAAAAGCAATTAAAATCAAAATAACATTTATAACATCTTAAACAGCAATTTTTTGCTCCTCTAATATAGAAGAAAACCCAATTGCTCTTTCTTCTATTTCTTTTAATTTGGAAATATTATAAATTCTGGAATCTGGAAGGCAATACAAATAAGTATTTGATTTTTCCATTTTTCATATAACTGAAAGTGTATTTCATCACATCATATAAAAATCAATTTGTCTTTACATGATAATGTACTTGATGAATTGAAACAGGTGAAGTATTAGTCATTGACTGAGATACATGTAGAAATATTTCAAGATTATTTAGAATTTATCCATGATTCAATTGAGGAAGATACTCTTTTATGTGATCCCAGGATCCTTCTCATTTTCAGCTTGCCCAAAAAAATATCCCCATTCATTGTTTGGTATGTTAAAAAAAAATATAGTAAATTTTTAACTACTGTTTAAAAGAAATTTGAAGAAACCTAAGATAATAAAGCTTGTGTTTCTCCTCTATTATCTGCTCCAACTAAAAAACACATCACATTTTCCCTGCTGTATTTATAAAATAAAAGATACTAAAAAATTAATAGCATATTGAATGATTAATTCAATGGTGAAGGATGAGTAAATTGAAATAATATTTCTGAAAACTGAATTACAAAATTAGACAAACTTAAGAAGTTCCTTAGAACAAAGGCAAAACAAGAGATTAAAATGAAAGTGGTGGGTCTGGAGAGGTGGCTTAATAGTTTAGAGCACTGACTGCTTTTCCAAAGGTTCTGAGTTCAATTCCAAGCAACCACATGGTGGCTCACAATCATCTGTAATAGGATCTGATACCCTCTTCTTGTATTTCTGAAGACATCTACAGTGCACTCTTATATATAAAATAAACAGGTCTTTTTTAAAAAAATGAAAGTGATGACAGTGAATACAATCAATATGGATAATAGATATAAGCAACAAGTCACAGGGGAGAACATGTTAAAAAGACAGTGAAGAAATACAAATGAGAGAATGTTTCCTATCTCAAGAATGTAACTCAATCTTGAAAACAATAGCATTTGTTGGATTCTACGAAAATGAGTAAAGAAGAATCATATCAGATATAGCAGTTCAATGTTATCCACAAAGAATACAGTCATAATATAGCATATATATTCTACCAAAATGAAAACAATCAGAATTAATAATAGTTCAGATCCATCATTAGATTGTAAGACCCAAATTGAGTCTCATCTATTTGAGGCTCCCATGAAGGTGATTAGAGACCTGAAACGCTGTTAAAAGAAGTTAGTGAGCATATGCACTGTGCAAGTAATGGTGCTCAAACAACAGGATGAGGCTGTGGAGCAGGATGACCTTTTATTTCATGGTTGAAATAGTGGCCTAGAAAAGGGGGAAATGAAGAAGTCACAGTGGGAAATTCTCTACCCTTGGCTTCCCCTGCTCTACACATTCCTTAAATTCTCATTCTTCCTGCCCTTGCAGAAACAATGACCCAGCAGCCCACCCTGCCTCAGCCTAAGGGACTTCCTTGAGTAAGTAATTCTGAGGAGAACCATAAAATGTGCTGACTGATAGCCATCTGACCCTCTGGAAAGTCCTAGTTAGGGTCCTGATGCATATGCTCACTAACAAACAGGTTTCAAGGTCAATATGCTTAGCCAATGAATTATAAATTATAACCTTGCTGATGTAACCTTCACCCCTAAAAAGTATAAAACCTGCTTGTAACATCCTCTGGGGTCACCTCTCCTCTGGATGTAGGTCACCCAATGCACTGGACTAATAAACCTCTTGCTTTTGCATTGATCCCTGATCTCTTGTGTCATTCATGGGAGCCTCAAATAGATAAGACTCAATTTGGGTCTTACACTTTTATCCCTAAAAAAATATTTTCTAGATAGCTCATCACCCACAGAACACAAGCCCAGTCTTTTATTTTACATATCAAGCCACTCCTTTATTCCAGGTTTCTTTTTGATTAATCAGCATCCCTAGACCTCAGCCCTTTGATTCTTAACAGACAGCAAGCATACATTTTTCTTAACTTTGCCAAAAGAATTCAGAGATCTGTCTGCCTTTGTTCAGCACAATAGATAAACTAGTTGGGTAGGACTCTGCCCTGAAATTACAATTTCATCCACACCTGGGCCTAAACTTGCTCTGTCCTAGGCTAACCTTGAAATCTGCCTTCCTTTGTGTCTTTCTGACTAACTGGCTCCTTGTGTTCCTTGTGCCTTTGTTCCTTTAGATCTGTGAAGCCCCTCATAATTCATATTGTATCCTTATATTTTGCATAGTTGAGAAATTATATGTATTTTGAACTCTTGTATTTAGAGCATTTATCTATAGCCTTATGGGCTGTCCTGAAGGTCCCAGTGTTTACCATTTTTCCGGAGACATAGCCACACCCTTCTGGACTCCTGCTGTGAGGACTCCCAAAGGGAATGTGAAATATGTTCATTATTATACAAATAGCAGCCATCAACATTCCTGGAGGCTCTTGCTGAGAACCTTGTCCCAGGGCCAAGTATCAGGTCTTTCTGTCTTCACCAGAGCATGGTAGGTTCAAGGTTTTTGTATCAAAAAGCTCTTAGAAGGTTGTGAATGTTATTCAGTGGTAGAATGTTTCCCTAACATTTGTAAAGTCTTGGGTTTGGGCACTCCAGATAAATAAGCAAACCAAGAAGCTTTTAGGATTTAGGATATCTTTTAAAAGGAAAGGATAAAAAGAATACAGATTCAGTTATAAATGCAAACAAATGTTTATCTGGATAAAGGAACAATACAGTACAATCATGTTTTCTGATTGTAGTTGTAGACAATGTATAATCATAGAGTATATTAATACTTATAAAGGAAAATGATCATGGCAACATCTCAGTCAGCAAAGTACTTGCTTTTCAAGCATGAGTATTTGAGTTTGATTTCTGAAAACTCATGTAACAAATAAATTGGTTGTGCGGTTTGCTTTTGGAAACCCAACACTGGGAAGGCAGAGGAAGACATATCTCTGGGGCTTGCTAGCCAGCCATCTTAGCTTAATTGGTGAGTTTCATACATAAAAATTCATGGTTCTGCTCTTAACCTTGTGATATCCAATGACCACTTCACTGTAGATTTCACTGAAATCCAATGGTCACTTAGTAGCATTTAATATAGTTCACTTCACGTAACTTAAAATATTGACTATTATCTATGTTTATGAGAACATATTTCCATATTTCTGTTCTCTTCTCTCTCTCCTTCTGTTTCCCTCCTCCCTCTCATTCGCTTTCTTTCTCCCTCTTTCTGCCTCCTGCATACCATGAAGTAACAGCCTCTACCATATATATATATGATATATATATATATCAGTTGTTCTCAACCTATGGGTCATTACCCTTTGTAAGTAAAATGACCCTTTTACAGAGGTCTCCTAAAACCATTGAAAAACAGATATTTTACATTACAATTCATAACAGTTACAAAATTACAGTTATGGAGTAGCTACGAAAATAACTTTATGCTTGGAGCTCAATCTAACTTGAAAAAGTATCTGTATTAAAGGGTTGTACCATTAGGAAGGTTGAGAACCACTTCACTACATAATGTATGGCTGTGGGTCTCTGTATTTGTCCATTCTACTACATAAGAAAAGTTCTTAGACAATGACTGAGCAAGAAAATTAGTACTTGGTTTTACCCTAGGTCCTTTTGTATATAGTCTCAGGTTCAGTTATTGTTGGCTATGGGTTGCATCTTGTATAGTGCGATTTAAGCCAAACCAGATGTTTGTTGGTTACTCCCACAATTTGTGCTGCAATTGGACTAGCATATCTTGAAGGCAGAACACTGTTTTGGATCAAACGTTTTGTGTCTGTTAATAGTTCTATTACTTCTATGGTAGCATGAAGAGTACCTTCCTAAATCAAAGATGCTAGGTCTTAGATGTAAAAGCTCTATGTAAGCACCATCTAGACTTCATGTTCAATGAGTATTGTATGTGTTGTCTTTAGTTATCTTTGCAATCAAATTGCAGAGAGCAATCAATAGTGTTTTCAATAGTTTAAGGTTTTTCATTGTTCATTTTTTGTTTCTTTGTTGTTTGTTACAATAAGACACCTTTGGACAATATATCAACTATATGTAACAAAATCCCTGTACTGGAAGCTTCATTTGATAACAAGTGATGGCCAGTTTGGGCTTTATCATCCACATTGTTTGGTGATTTCATTTAAATTGCCTTCATATAAACATAAATTTCAGGACACTTCTATTGAAATACTACTACCCCTCAAATGACCCTCAATTTTAACTGTTTCTCCATGTATACCCACACCTCACCTTCCCCCCTCTTCTCTCCCTCTCTTTACTTGATTTTCCTGTTCTTGTCCCTCATCTATCCATAACTTTCTATTCTATTTACATTTCCTAGAAAGATTTATTTGACTATTCCTAATCCCTTATTCTATACCTAACCTCTGTGAGTCTAAGGATTATAGCTTTCTTATCATTGACTTAAAATATTTATATGTAAGCAAGGCATGCCGTATTTGTTTTTCTGGATATTCAATACCTCATTCAGGATGATTATTTTCTAGTCTTATCCAGTTACCTGCAAATTTTATGATTTTATTTGTTCATGACTGAGTAATACTTCATTATATAAATGTATCATATTTTCTTTATCCAATCATCTGCTCAGGGACATCTAAAGTCTTTCCAATTTCTGGCTCTTGTAAATTCAGCAATAATTACGTGGTTGAACAAATGTCTGTGTAGTACAGTAAAGCGTTCTTTGGGTATAATGCCTAAGAGTGGCATAGATGGGATACTGTCACACTGATTTTCCTACTGGCTGTCCATGTTTGGACTCCTACCAGCAAACTCACATCATGAGCTGTCACTTGGTTTTATTTATCTTAGCCATCTGATGGGAGTAAGATGATTCCTCAATGGAGTTTTGATTTTCATTTTCATGGTGACTAAGAATGTTAAGCATTTCTTTAAATGTTTCTTAGGCATTTTAGTTTCCTTTTTGAGAATTCTGTTTAGATCTGTACCCCATATTAAAATAAGTTTGTTTGTTTTATGATATGTAGGTTTTTTAGTTCGTTTTATATTTTATATATGAGCCCTCTGTTAGATGTGTAGTTTTATAAATATTTTCTCATTCTATAAGCTATCCCCTTTTCTCTGATTAATGGTCTTATTTGCCATACAGAAACTTTTCAGTTTCATGAGATATCATTTATTAATTGTTGATCTTAATGGTTGCTTAAGTTTTTCTGTTCAGAAAGTCTTTTCCTGTGCTGATAAATTTAAAGCTATTCCTCATTTTTTCTTCTAACAGGTTAAGTGTTTATGGCTTTATGTTAGTTAATGTTTTTGATCAATTTGGAGTTGAGTTGTGTACAGGATGATATGTATGGGTCTATTTGCTCTCTCCAACATCTTGCTGTCTAGTTTGAAGAAGACCATTTGCTCAAGATGCTTTTTTTCCCCAGTCTTTATCAAAACTCATATTCCATAGGTGTGTAGATTTGTGTTTGAGTCTTATTTGATTCATGGATCAATGTGTCTGTTTTTGTCCTACTACTATGCCATTTTAATTACTAAAACTCAAGTACAACTTGAAACTGAGGATATTGATCTTCCTGCAGTTCTTTGATTATTCAGAGCTGGTTATTTGTATTTCCATATAAAGCTAAAAATTGTCCTTTCAAAGTTTTTCAAGGCTTATGTTGGGATTTTGATGGGGATTACATTGAATCTGTAGATTGCTTTCATTAAGATGGCCACTTTTACTGTACTATTTCTACTGATCAGTGAGCATGGGAAATCTTTTCAACTTTTTTTCAGAGACTTGAAGTTTTCTCACACAAGTCTTTTACTTGACTGGTTAGAGCTACCCCAATATATTTTATATTATTTGAGAATATCATTAAAGGTATTGGTTCCACAATTTTGTTTTTAGTTCATATGTAATTTGTATATAAGAAGGCTACAAAGTTTTGTGAATTAAATTTGTATCCAGTTACTTCACTGAAATTGTTTATCAGCTGAAGGACTTTCCAGGTGGAAAATTTAAGATCACTTATATATACTATCACACCATCTGCAAATAAAGATATTTGTATTTCTTCCTTTCCAAGTTGTATCCCCTTGATCTTCAGTTTCCTTATTGCTATAGCTAAGATGTCAAGTAAATATTGAACAGGTATAAAGAGAGTGGAAACCTTGTCTTTTTCCTTGTTGTAGTGGAATTTCTTTGTTTCCCTCAATTTAGTTGATGTTGCCTATAGACTTGCTCTAAACTGCCTTTATTATGCTTAGGAATGTTCCTTCTGTCCCTAATCTCTCTAGAAATTTTATCAAGAGGAATATTAGAATTTGCCAAAGGCCTTTTCAGCATCTAATGAGATGATCATGTAGTTTTCTTCTTTCATCTTGCTTATATAGTGGATTTTTTTGTTGTTGTTGTTTATATATGCTGACTTATCCTTGCATTTCTGGGATAACACCTATGTGATCATTATGGATGGTGTTTTTGATTTTGGTTTGAAAGTATTTTATTAAAAATAATTGCATCCATGTTTAGTAATGGTAATTGGTCTGTATCTCTGTCTGTCTCTGTCTGTCTGTATGTCTTTTTGAGTGGTTTAGGCATCAGTGTAACTATGGCCTCATAAAACAAATTTGGCAAAGTTCCTTCTGTTTCTGTTTTCTGAAAAAATTGAGAAGCATTATCATTAACTCTTCTTTGTAAATCTGGTAGAATTCTGTTCTAAAATTATCTGCCCCTAGGCTTTTTTTTAATGGTGGGGTGGTTGGGAGATTACTGTTCTGTTTCACCAGGGTTTATAGATTTGTGTATATTGCTTATCTAATCTTGGCTTAACTTTGATAAGTGATATGTATTGATAAAATTGTCTATATCTTTTAGATTGTCAGAAAAATTAAATTAAGTTGAATATGGAAAGCATCTAGCACATAAAAGATGCTCATTGTGGATGTGTCTTTTGTCTACTCATCTAGCATTGTAACTATTTAAAAACTATTTCCACACTCACCAGGTTCTAGTTGTTCAAATCACTTCCTTTTATAAATGGAGAGAATCAGCCCCATACCTTTGAATTATAGATTTAAAATAGGATCTGTGTTTTCCATGGAACATACTATCAGAAAACAAGATCAAGTAAGAAAATTTGTAAAATCTAGGCAGATTTCTTTCTAGCATACGAACAAGCCAGCTGTTACTGAACTATTCAGTATATAACATCACCCTATATCTCAGTAACTTCCAGTACTACAAGTTTTTTTTTTTCTCACTCATCTTTCTCATGTTGATAGACCATGTGCAAGGCTATTCTGTATCTTTGTTTTTTTTTTTTTTTTTTTTTTTTGAGAACAAAACTGAAAGTACAGTCTGAGATCAGATGGAGAATGAAAAGTGTCATAGGGAACATGATTTCCCTTAGCAGTTTCTGTTCAGCTGTAACACATGGAAGTTTCATGAATGTTTCATTGGAAAAACTATGTATAATATGGTGTCAAGGAAAAGAACAGTAGTTTCATGTAATTTGTAAAATCACAGTTGAATACATTGTGTCCTGCTTTTCTCAGTTTGTTATATGCAGAGACCAATGAGCTATTATCAAACCTTAGTTTTTGTCTCTGTAGAAACAATGGTGATGACTAGAGACTATAATATTTGTGCTTGCTTTCTTTCAGACAATGGCCAGAAAACATACACACTATATTTCCCTCTGCACATTCATTACAAGAAATTGTTGTGCCCAGTTCACTGCAAACTATAATTATTGTCTTGTATTTGATGCCCTGGTATAATTTTCTCTCATTTTGGCTTTGTATGGTTCTTGTTCTATTCTGTGAATGTTCAGATTTTCATTTTTAAGAACTTCAATATCATTTTTGAAAATACTTCAAATAATGAACTCTCAAACTGAATGTATGAGTCATAATAATAATCTGAGAAGAAAATATTCTAGTCAATGTTACTATATCAGATGATAGAGTACTTTGAGCCTGAACATTGGTATACTGTGAATAATGATCTCTTTAGAACTAAATTATAAAAAGTCTATTAATTTGCAGTTGTGTCAGAATGAATATGCAAATAGTTTAATTTGTTAAATTTTCCAGCCAGAATTCAAATTTGATGAAAAGAGATCCCAATTTTGTCAATTCCTTGTTACTTAGAACCTTTGGATTTCCACTTCCTATAAATCAGATTTGTGTAAATACAGTATTTCCTTTCCTTTTTGTTGTCCATATAAAATGTGGAATGATTAAGATAATTAACATACTTGTAACTTCACTTATTTATTCTTGTGTTAAGACACTTAATTTATTCCTTTGTCTATTTGATATATATGATATAGTATTGTTGACTATCATCACCTGCTGTTTAATAGGTCTCAAAATCCTTTTGTCATGTATCTTTTAAACTTTGTATCCTTTTATCCATGGATTTCCAACCTCTCACTTCTCCTCTTTTAGTGTGAATTCTCATTTACTCTCTGTTGTTATAATGTAGACAATTTAGACTCCATATATAAGTGAATTTGCATAGTAGTTTCTTTCTGTGCCATAGTTACATTAAGCATAATGTTTTTCATGCTTATCCATACTGTGGCAAATGTCTTTATTACCTTTGTTTTTGTAGGAGTGGGTAGTATTCCACTGTCTTTATATATGGCACATTGTCCTCATCAATTGATCCATTAATAAAACAAAAATGCAAGGACATCCTTTCAACACAAAGATTTCAATTCCTTGGACATATAGACCCCAGAGAAGGATTGGTGGAGCATGTGTAATTTTAGTTTTAGGCTTTTGAAAAACTTCTATGCCATTTTTATAATGGCTATCCAAATACATTTTCACTTCAAAAACTATACAAGTATTTCCCTTTTCCCCGATTTTGTGCATTTTAATAAAATCCACACACTCAAAAGAAGTGAGACCTTATAGTGACTTTAAGTGGTACTTCCATTGGGAATAGTGGTTCTGAATATATTTTCAAATACAACTGGCTATTTGTCTTGCCTTGATGAAAGTACGTTTTTTTTGTCATTTGTTCATGTCGAATTTGGCTTCTTGATATTAAATTTGACTTCCTAATTTTTAAATATTAGTTACTTATGCAATGTATGGTTGGCAAATATTTTCCCATTCTGTTTCTTCACAATGTAATTTGTTTGTTTTACTATGGAGAATCTTTTTGATTATAAAGGATTACTGGTTTTGCTTTATGTGTCATGAAAAAAGTTGTGCAGTTTTATACAAATTTTCATCAGATATTTTCTCTTCTAATCCGTTTTCAATTAATTTTGTATATGATCAGACACAAAGAAAATTAATTAGCTTTCCTATCCTCACTTATTAAAGTCTTAGTTCTTTCCCACTGTTTGCTCTTGATACCTTTATCAAAAATTAATTGTTCCTAAATATTTTGGCTTATTTATAAGCTTTCAATCTTGTTTCATTGGACAAAGTTCCTCTTTTATATGCATATCACATTGGTTTGATTATAGTAACTTTATAATATAGTTTGAAGTTTGTAAATTTGAGGCTTTTGATTTTACTCTTTTCTGCTTTGTTTTAGATATCTGAAGTATTTTGTGCTTTCATAATCATTATTTTTTTAAACGACTTTATTTTACAAAACAAAGATAAATGTAAAAATTTTAAACATTTTTTGCTTAAAATTATACATTTTTGTCAGTACTGTTTTTTCAGACATTGAAATAATTTTTACATAAAACCATGTGAATATATTTTTTTAGTCAGTACTTGATTTTTTTCAAGGGCTTGACAGTCTGCATTGAAAACCTAATAGATACAATAAGCGTAGAGTACATGCAAAACAAAACGCAACATGGAAATAGTCAAATTCTTCTTGTTTTGTAAATAAATGTATATTTTTTGTTTTCTTTATTTCCTGGACTTCATACAGTCTGTGAGTTGTTTCTGGGGGAGTGCAAGCCTCTGGGGTTAGCATCCCACTATCAGTGGCTGCATATTATGTCTGTTCTTTTGTGACTAGGTTATCTCACTCAGGATGATATTCTCTAGATGCAGCCATTTTCTTAAGAATTTGGTTAATTCATTGTTTCTGGTGGCTGAGTAGTATTCCATTGTGTATATGTACCACAATTTTTGTATCCATTCATCTTCTGAAGGACATCTGGGTTCCTTCCAGCTTCTGGCTATTATAAATAGAGCCGCTATGAACATTGTGGTGCATATATCTTTGTTGTGTGTTAAAGTGTCTCTGGGGTATATGCCCAGAAGTGGAATAGCTGGGTCTTCAGGTAGTACTATATCCAATTTTCTGAGGTATTGCCAGACAGATTTCCAGAGTGGTTGTATTAGCTTGCAACCCCACCAACAGTGGAGAAGTGTTCCTCTTTCTCCACAGCCTCCCCAGCATCTCCTGTCATCTGAGTTTTGGATCTTGGCCAATCTGACTGGTGTGAGGTGGAATTTCAGGGTTGTTTTGATTTGCATTTCCCTGATGGCTAAGGATGTTGAGCACTTCCTCAGGTGTTTTGCGGCCATTCGGTGTTCCTCAATTGAAAACGTTTTGTTTAGCTCTGTACCCCATTTTTTAATAGGGTTATTTGATTCTCTGGTGTCTAGCTTTTTGAGTTCCTTGTACACCTTGGATATTAGGCCTCTATCTGATGTGGTGTTGGTAAAGATCTTTTCCCATTCTGTTGGTTGCCGTTTTGTTTTCTTGACGATGTCTTTAGCCTCACAGAAACTTTGCAATCTCATTAAGTCCCATTTGTTAATCTTTGACCTTAGAGCTTGAGCCATTGGTGTTTTGTTCAGGAAATTTTCTCCTGTACCTATGTGTTCTAAGGTTTTCCCTACTTTCTCATCTAATAGTTTCAGTGTATCTGGTTTAATGTGGAGATCTTTGATCCACTTACACTTGAGCTTTGTACAAGGAGATAAGAACGGGTCTATTTTCATTCTTTTGCATGCTGAGTGCCAGTTGGACCAGCACCATTTGTTGAATAGGCTGTCCTTTTTCCATTGAATGTTTACTGCTCCTTTGTCAAAAATCAGGTGACCATATACATGAGGGCTCATTTCTGGATCTTCTATTCTATTCCATTGATCCACATGCCTATTTCTGTACTAGTACCATGCAGTTTTCAGCACAATTGCCTTGTAATATAGCTTGAGGTCAGGGATAGTGATTCCCGCAGATGTTTTTTTGTTGTTGAGGATGGATTTCGCTATTCTAGGTCTTTTGTTATTCCATATGAAATTGCACATTGATCTTTCCAATTCCATGAAGAACTGGGTTGGAATTTTGATGGGGATTGCATTGAATTTGTAGATTGCTTTTGGTAGGATGGCCATTTTTAAGATGTTGATTTTTCCTATCCATGAGCATGGGAGATCTTTCCATTTTCTGAGATCCTCCTCAATTTCTTTCTTTAGAGGTTTGAAGTTCTTGTCATACAGGTCCTTCACTTGCTTAGTTAGAGTCACACCAGGTATTTCATAGTTTTTGTAACGATTGTGAAGGGTACGTTTTCCCTAATTTCTTTCTCCACATGTTTGTCCTTTGAGTACAGGAAGGCTACTGATTTGTTTGAGTTAATTTTGTATCCAGCCACTTTGCTGAACTTGTTTATCAGCTGTAGGAGTTCTCTGGTGGAATTTTTGGGGTCACTCAAGTACACTATCGTGTCATCGGCAAAGAGTGATGTTTTTATCTCTTCCTTTCCGATTTGTATCCCCTTGATCTCCTTTTGCTGTCTAATTGCTCCAGCCAGGACTTCCAGTACTATGTTGAATAGGTAGGGGGAGAGTGGGCAGCCTTGTCGAGTCCCTGATTTTAGTGGGATTGCTTCAAGTTTCTTGCCATTAAATTTGATGTTGGCTGTTGGTTTGCTGTATATTGCTTTTATTATGTTTAAGTATGGGCCTTGGATTCCTGTTCTTTCCAGGACTTTTAACATGAAGGGGTGTTGGATTTTGTCGAATTCTTTCTCAGTGTCTAGTGAGATGACCATGTGATTTTGGTCTTTAAGTTTGTTTATATGGTGTATTACGTTGATGGATTTCCTTATGTTAAACCATCCCTGCATCACAGGGATGAAGCCTACTTGGTCATGATGAATGATCATTTTGATGTGTTCTTGGATTCGGTTTGCAAGGATTTTGTTGAGTATTTTTGCATCGATGTTCATAAGTGAGATTGGTCTGAAGTTCTCTTTCCTTGTAGGGTCTTTGTGTGGTTTAGGTACGAGGGTTATTGTAGCCTCAAAAAATGAGTTGGGCAATATTCCATCTGATTCTATCTTTTGGAATAGTTTGGCGAGTATTGGTGTTATATCCTCAATAAAAGTCTGATAAAATTCTGCACTGAACCCGTCTGGACCTGGGCTTTTTTTGGTTGGGAGGCTTTTGATGACTTCTTCTATTTCTTTAGGTGTTATAGGGTTATTTAGATGGTTTTTGAATTGATGAACTTTATTTAAAAAAACAAAGATAAATGTACAAATTTTAAACATTTTTGCATAAAAGTATACGAGTACATTTTTGTCATTGCTTGGCTATTTTAAAAATAAGGTTTCATAATCATTATTATATGAAATACATCATTTGTATTTTTATAGAAACTGTACTATTAATATTTCCAGTCTACGACAATGCTGAAAATTGAAAGCATTTCGTATAAGGTTTGGAACAAAGCAAGATTACCCACTTTTTTTTGAACAACTTTATTTTAAAAAACAAAGATAAAAGAGTAAATTTTAAGCATTTTTTGCATAAAAGTATACGAACACATTTTTGTCAGTGATTGGCTTTGATTACCCACTTTTATTATTCCTTTACAACACATTGCAGGGCTACTTTTCTTCAGAGCCGTTAAGCAAGACAAAGAATTGTAACACATTTTGATAGGGCTAGAAGACATATGTTTACATTTCTTTATTGATTACATAATATTGTGTTCTAGAAAATGTCACAATTTTCTCTTCAAAAACTACTAAAACTCAAAAAGTTGTAGGATCAAGATACATGTAAAATCAATAATTAACTTTTCATATTCTAACAAGTAACTTTTGAAAATGAAGAAATAATTCCACATATAAAAAACATCAAGTAAAAGTACATGTGAATGTAACCAAGAAGATGAAAGTTCTGCATGATTTAAATCACTGATAAAACAAATTGATGAACATGTGAAGGAATGAACATATATCTTAGAATCATGAGCCCAAAGGACCATTATATTTTTGAGAGTTGTACTCTTACATTTGTGTGTCATAAAATTTAAGTACAACTATTCCAATTTCCTGGATGTTGTAGTTTAAAAGAAACCAAATTTGATTTAAATGGAAAATATGGGAAAATTTGGGAATAATAGTAGACAAGTGGTAGTGCATATGAAGAATGTGGTAAAACAATGTTTAGGTTATTTAGTAATAATTGACATCTGGGAAGCATGAGTTATGCTCTTTTGGCCTTAATTGTGAAATGGCGAAATTGAATGATATTTTAGAATTTACATACTTTTGTAAATGTTAGGAAAGTACTCTACCACAACCTGCATCCCAACTCTAGAAATGTACTTTATACTTTTATTTATTTCAAAAACTCATTCATCTTATAACACATAATGTTCCAATTTTGAAATCTATTGAACCCCCTCTATAAAGCAGGAATTTAATGAGATACTACATGTACAAAGGTTGATACATATATTGTCCCCCCAAGTTAAGCAATTGGCCATATATATTAAAGGAATTAAATGAAAATGTGTACCCCTTTATTTATTTGAACTAACTTTAACCACATATTTAAAAACTCCAGTATAAGTTTGATTTACTATCTATTGTGTGTCAATTTCACTTTCACTTTTAAGTAGTAATTTGAATCTAAGTAAATTCAGCTATGTTTTTTATTTAATCAAAGGTCAATTACATGCTCTGATTAAACAGGATATTGTCACTGTGCTTGTGATATTGGCTTTGAAAACAAGGCCAGAGACCTAGATATCAGGTGAATCTGTGCTCTATAAATAGCAAAGATAATAAGGCACTTCAGCTTTCTTCTAGTAAAACTTTACACAGGGTCTCCATGACTAAATTATAGGCATTTAGAATGTCAGGAAGGGGAAAAATCTTATTATGGTAAGTTTTGTCTCTCTATAATAGTTATGGGTTTTTTTCCTTGCCAAAAATAACATAATTTTATGAACTTATAATAGCTGCTAGAAATTAAGAGGAGAGCTGCATATTGCAGCTCATTAAGTGTTGATTATGTAAGTATTGTTGGGTGAAGCATCATTTGAATTTTCCTCTAAAATAAGAATTGATATTTTTTCTCTACTGCATTTGTTAGTATTTTCTCCACTATGCATTTAAAGATATATTTATTTTATGAATGAGAGTACACTTTTTCTGTCTTCAGACACACAAGAAGAAGACATCAAATCACATTAGAGGTGGTTGTGAGCCACCATGTGGTTGCTGGGATTTGAACTCAGGACCTCTGGAAGAGCAGTCAGTGCTCTTAACCACTGAGCCACCTCTCCAGCCCCACTATATATTTATAAAATATATAATTCCTCTTTGTATTAACATAAGTATTCATTCTCATATCTACTAGCAATCTTTTTTTTTAAAATTTTTATTAGATACTCTCTGTATTTACATTTAAAATGTTACTTCCTTTGCCCAGCCCACTCTCATCCTCCCTCCCCATCTACTTGTCTTCACAAAGATGCATTAGCTCCCAATCTCCCTCTCTACCCCATTGCCTTGTCATTCCCTACATTGGGAAAACATGCCCTCCCTGGACCAAAGGCCTCTTCTCACATTGATACCAGACACTTCTATCCTCTGCTGCATATGCAACTGGAGCCATGGGCCTCTCAATGCGTGCTCAATGGTTGCTGTTCTAGTCCATGGGGTCTGTGGAGGATTTGATTGGTCTACAATGTTGTTTTTCCCATGAGGCCGCAACCCCCTTCTGCTTTTTCACCCCTCACCCCAGCACCCTCACTGGGGTCCCAGTATTCAGTCTAATGGTTACCAGCAAGGATACTCAGCTGCATGACTCTGGCAGAGCCCCTGAAGAGGCACCCCTATATGGTTCCTGCCAGCAAGCACCTCCCAGCATCAGCTCCAGTGCTTGGGCCTGGTGGCTGCACATGGGGTGGATCCCCAAGTTTGGCAGCCCCTGAAGGATCCCTTCTTCAATCCCTGCTCTTCCATTTGATCCTGTACCTTCTCTAGTGAGTGTTTTTTCTCCTTTCTAAGAAGGACTGAGCCTTCCACATTTTGGCCTTTTTTCTTTTTGAGCTTCATATGGTCTGTGAACTGTTTCTTGGGGCTAGTATCCAATTATCAGTCACTACGAATCATGTGTGTTCTTTTGTGACTGGGTTACCTAACTCAGGGTGATATTCTTTAGTTCCATCCATTTGCCTAGGAATTTCATAAAGTCATTGTTTCTTGTAGCTGAATAGTACTCCATTGTGTAAATGTACCACATTTTCTGAATCCATTCCTTTGTTGAAGGACATCTGGGTTTTTTTCAGCTTCTGGCTATTATAAATAAGGCTGTTATGAACATGGTGGAGCATGTGTCCTTATTAAATGTTGGAGCATTGTTGGGATATATGCCCAGGATCTCCTTGTACAAAGCTTAACTGTAAGTGGATCAAAGATCTCCACATAAAACCAGGTACACTGAAGCTATTAGAAGAGAAATTGGGGAAAACTTAGAACACATAGGAACAGGGGAAAAATTCATGAACAGAATACCAATGGCTTATGCTTTAAGATCAAGAATTGATAAACGGGAGTTAATGAGATTGCAAAATTTCTGTAAGGCTAAGGACACTGTCAAGGAAACAAAATGGCAGTCAACAGACTGGGAAAGGATCTTTACCAACCCCACATCTGATTTAGAGGTCTAATACCCAATATATACAAATAACTCAAGAAGTTAAACTCCAGAGAATCAAACAATCCTGTTAAAAATTGGGTACAGAGCTAAACAAAGAATTCTCAAATGAGGAATATTTAATGGCTGAGAAGTATCCAAAGAAATGCTCAACAACCCTACTCATCAGTGAAATCCAAATCAAAACAACCCTGTGATTCCACCTCACACAAGTCAGATTGGCCAAGATCCAAAACTCAGGTGAGAGCAGATGCTGGCAAGGATGTGGAGAAAGAGGAACACTTCTCCACTGTTGGTGGGGTTGTAACTGGAAATTAGTCTGGTGCTTCCTCAGAAAATTGGGCATAGTACTATCTATTAACAATCTTAAGTCTCAAAAAATTAATAAAAGAAACAATAGAGAAATTGGTTTAGTATTAGATAGAATTAACATTTATATTTTGGTTGATTATTCTGTAACTACTTATTGTTACCATCATATTGTTTTGTTTTATCTTAATCTAAATATGTATTCACATGGATAAATTTAGTTTTCAGTGGCAACTACTTTAAGCGATGTTTATGGCTCTGATTTTTTTTCTACGTACAGAAATTGATTAATGATGATGGACACCACGATGGCTCCTTCTTAAACTAAAGAGTCATCTCCATTACTCTATGGAGAATAAAATATTTAAGACTTGAGATGGTAGGAATGTGGGCTAACATTTTATCAGTAGGTGGCAATAGATTATCTCAGGTTTATCACTGTATGTTTAATCATGGGACATATAACCAGCTGAATGACTTCCTTGTCCCAGACTCAAATATCTTGATGTCTTAACCTTATGATGTTAAGTAACGTTTTATGTTAAGAGTCAAGTAACTACCAAAAGAAGAAAGAAAGAAAGGAAGGAAGGAAGGAAGAAAGAAAAAAGGAGGAAATACAGCCAGTAAGACTAGATAGCATAAGGAGGACCTGTTAGCAAGAGTTTGCAATGATATGGTTATACCATATTGAAATGTATAGAGATTTATAGAGGAATCTACATAATTTCTGGCAATATCAGTACTTCTTTCAAGTGCAGGCAAACATAGAATGTTCGTATTGGAACCTTTCCTACTCTGTTTTTCTTTCTTTCTTTTTTTTTTTTTTTTTTTTTTTTTTTTTTTGAAGAATTCCCAGTTATGCTTAAAAATATTTCAGCTATTGTCAGGAACCATCTAGGATAAACTAAGACTAGCCTGTGTCCTTTATGGAGGTGGTCCACTGCTTTTGGATGGTCTTCCATGGGTGAGCTCTATGAGGCAATGTCCCAAAGAGATTTCATCTCAGGATTGCTTCTTGTAGCTTATATACCTTTCCTGTCATTAAATTAATATAAATATCCCTGAGCATTAGCCCACCCTTTTGATCATATTTCTTGCAGATCAACATAAGATGAAATTTCATGAATTAATGCTGTTGGGATGAATTAATCATTTCATAGAATTCCTGATTTGATTCAAATAATCTTGGGAAGAAAGATATAAGAGATAGTTTTAACTGTTCTGTTAGAAATCTGTGATAAAGTTAGAATCAAGAATAAAGTATGACTACTCCAAATAATAGTAATTAAAAGCTGCATAATAAGAAATACTATGAGCTTTCACAATTACACTAAAAAAAGAAATAGACTTGGGACAAATTTGTGTTCAAAGAAAAGCATTCATGTCCAAGGATGAAGCCACAGGTATATACTATGATATGACAAGACCTTGTAAAAGCTCTTTGAACTTATAATGAGCATATAGAATTAAACACTCCTTTGAACTTAATATCACCATACTTTTGTAATTCCCAGTTTGTGTAACATTTTATCTATGAGCTAATTTTCCAAGGAACTCTTGTCTATAAAAAGGCCTGAGAAAAGAAATGGTGTGAGTGTTGGTATTCTGTAAACCCCAACCTTCACTTACTTGGTAATAGCCAGGTATACCCTACCCCATAGTTACCTGGCAATAGCCTGGTATGCTTCCCCCCAGTTACCTGACACTATAAAGGAAACTGCTTGGCCCCTCCTCTCTCCCTCTCTCTCTCTCTTGTTTTCTTGCTCTCTTGGCCTCTTGGTCTCTTGCTCCCTACCCCCCATCCCTATTTTCCTTATTACCCCCCTTCAAGTTCTCATGTCTGGCCTCTGCTTCTTTATTTCTCTCTCTCTCTGCCTCTACTACCCTCTTAACTCCCCCCATGACCTGAATAAACTCCATTCTATACTCTACCATCCTGTTTCTGGTACCTCAGGGGGAAGGGATTCCCAACATGGGTCTTCCAGAGGCATTCCCCTGTCCCCTGGCCATGCCACACCTCCATGGAACATATTTCTCTCCCACTCTGTTCATCTTTTTACAAACATTAGTGCTAAAACCCAGGACATCGTCTTTTCTTTTGTATATGCACACCATTGGTGCCCCGTGTGAGGGGATTAGATTTCCTTACAACTGGACATCTCTCTTCTTTTAGTGAGGTGGTGTGATGGCTTGGGGACACTCTGCATCATTAATTCATTGAAATGTATACATGTATACATTTGTTTATATGTACATATGTAGGTATTTGTGTATGTATGTATTCATGCATGAATACTTGTGAAGCTAGGCCCGGTCAGAGAGTGGGTGTATGAATGAATATGTATCTGTGTATATTTGCTTGTGTAAAGATTCTTAATTTGTGTCCTTTCCTTCTTCCCTGTTTCACAGAGTTAACCAGCCTAGTCAGTAAGAGGCTTCTGGCTGCCTGTCCAGAAAAGGGAGCCCTGGCAATAAATCCTTTACCTAGTCTCTCCCCTGCTGTCAAGCAAAAGGTGATAATTCATCTGAAGCCATTGGCTTCTGGCCCCAGTATAACTAAGAATCAAAGACAGTAAATATTAATACTAAGCAAACTAAACACTTACAAAAACAAGTTTTGCACCCCATCTCTGCTCCCCAATGTTTTGGCAGGTTGGCTGCCTTCCAGAGAAAGCCACCAGTACACATGCATGGGGCTGGTCCCCAGCAAGCTGTTTTTAATACCTTCCTGCTTCTCTGCCTGTCCATTTCCAAGACTAAGGCTCTTTTCTATGCTAACTCCTTTTTAACCCCCTGCTACAGTTTATACCTGAGCATTTCTTAGTTGTATTATAATGACAATAATAGTGATTAGAATGACTTCAAATGTCTCAGATCTATTCCATTTACACACTTCTTGAACGAATGGACTGGATATATATATATGAGTGTGTGTGTGTGTGTGTGTGTGTGTGTGTGTGTGTGTGTATCCAGCTACTAAAAATGATCTAATTTACAATTTTAAGACTATGCTCTTCTGAAAGTTAATTTCAATAATAACAGAAGATCTGGTGTTTTTCAAGAACAGTACAACACAGAAAACTCTTCAGGGTGAAAAACATTATGGAAGGGTGGCTTGTGAAATTATAAAAACACTCCCTATATCTCCATGTGGTATGATTAAACTATAGAACACAATTATGCAAAAGCCTTCAATAAATAATATATTTTCCTTGTTGAATGTAAAAGAAAATTGGCTGAGATTTTTGTGATCCAGGTGACTTTTTGATTTTTATAAACATGACATTTTATGAATGTAATAGCACTAAAGTATGTATCAGAAGCAGCATATCTAAAAAGTTTTGATTCAAGATGTGACCTTTTCTATTTCAGATAATATCTGGATCATTTTTCTTTTACTTATTAAAACACACACACACACACACACACACAAAACTATCACAGGAGAGGCCACCAGGAACTCTCAGGGCCCAGGTATTAGTGTTGCCTGTGAACAGACACTTTCTGCACAAGGCCAGACCGAGCCCAGTTGCACCAGGACCAAGCATTGCCATCAGAGCTCACAGCCTGTACAGAGAGCCAAACATACAGGAGCAACCTCCCTCTGGAGACCATGGGCCCACAGACCCACAGGAGAGACAAGCTCCTATCAGAGACAACAAGATCACCTAGCATCACCTATAACAAGATGACAAAGGCAACACAAGACTCTAAGAAATGGAAACCAAGACAACCTGGAAACACCAGAACCCAGTTTTCCCACCACAGCAAATAGTGGATATCCCAACTCATCAGAAAAATAAGGTTTAGACTTTAAAACATACTTTATGATGATGATGGATGTCCTTGAGAAATACACAAGCAACACAATTAAAAAAATACAGGAAACCCAGGAGAACACACCAAAAGAAGTTGAAGAAGCCCTTAAAGAGGAAACACAAAAAACACAATAATAACTTAAAGAAATACAGAAAAGCACAAACAGGGGAAGGAATTGAAAACAGAAATAGAAACAATGAAGAAATCACAAAAGGAGACAATTCTGAAGTTGGAAAATTTAGGAAAGACATCGGGAGACTTAGACGAAAGCATTACCAACAGACTACAAGAGATGGAAGAGAGAATCTCAGGAGCAGAAGACACCATGGAAATCATTGACACAACAGTCAGAGGAAATGCAAAAATCGAAAAGCTTCTAACCCAAAACATCCAGGAAATCCAGGACACAATGAGAAGACCAAACATGAGGATAAAAGGTGTACAAGTGAGTGAAGACTCCCAAATAAAGGCACAGTAAATATCTTCAACAAAATTATGGAAGAAAACCTTCCTAACCTAAGGAAAGAGATGACCTGAGGTGGAGAGGATGATTGGGAGAGGGAGGACCTTCATGGAATCAAGTTGAGGGGCAGGAGGGAAGGATGTTGAGGGGGGGAGTATAACAATTGAAGTGTAAATACAGACAATATCCAATAAAATTGAAAAAAATAAGAAATATATCCTATTGCTGTAAGTTGCTAACTCATGTTTTCACTGGTCTTTGCAAAGAGACTGTGCTAAGAACACTAGCTACCAGTTTGTGTATTATTAATGTTCATTCTAAAGAAATTAAAAAACAATTTATACTATCCACTTATATATAGTTTATATATATATATATATATATATATATATATATATATATACACTTTATATATATGTAAAAGACAATTGAAAATACTTACATTCAATATTGGCTTAGATTGGTATGCCAGTTTGACATTAAATTTTTAGAGATATAAATAGTTATAGCATTAATGACTAAAATAAAAGTTATTTTCTAGAAAATATTTTCTTTTTATAAAAATTAAAAACTTTATTTTAAAAAACAAAGATAAATATACAGATTCTAAGCATTTTTGCATAAAAGTATACGAATACATTTCTGTCAGTACTTGATTTTTTTTTTAAAGGTTTGATACAATGCATAAAAATCTTGCTAGTTACAATGAGCAAAAAGTACATGTAAAACAAGGTGTTACCTGGAAATAGTGAAAATTTTCTTGGTGTGTAGAGATTAAGCATAGTGGTTTTAAATTTTCCTTTTTCTTTTTGGCCTTTGTTTTTTCTTAAACTTCATATAGTCTGTGAGTTGTTTCTGGGGTGTTCAGAGCTTTCTGGGGTTAGTATCCAATTATCAGTGACTGCATATTATGTCTGTTCTTTTGTGACTGGGTTATCTCCCTCAGGATGATCTTCTCTAGATGCATCCATTTTCTTAAGAATTTCATAAAGTCATTGTTTCTCATAGCTGAGTAGTACTCCACTGTGTAAATATACCACAATTTTTGTATTCATTCATCTAGTGGAGGACATCTGGGTTCTTTCCAGCTTCTGGCTATTATAAATAGGGCTGCTATGAACATTGTGGTGCATGTGTCCTTAATGTATGTTAGAGCATATTTGGGGTATATGCCCAGAAGTGGAATAACTGGGTCTTCAGGTAGTACTATGTCCAAATTTCTGAGGAATCGCCAGACTGATTTCCAGAGTGGTTATACCAGTTTCCAACCACACCAAAAGTGGAGGAGTGTTCCTCTTTCTCTGCATCCTGGCCAAAATCTGCTTTCATCTGAAATTTTGATCTTAGCTATTCTGACTGGTGTGAGGTGGAATCTCAGGGTTGTTTTGATTTGCATTTCCCTGATGGCTAAGGATGTTGAGCACTTCCTTAGATGCTTCTCAGCCATTCGATATTCCTCAATTGAGAACTTTTTGTTAATTCTGTATCCCATTTTTTAATAGGGTTGTTTGGTTCTCTGGTGTCTAACTTCTTGAGTTCTTTGTATACATTGGATATTAGGCCTCTATAAGATGTGGGATTGATAAAGATCTTTTGCCAATCTGTTGGCTGACTTTTTGTTTTCTTGACAGTGTCCTTAGCCTTACAGAAACTTTGCAATCTCATTAAGTCCCATTTGTTGATATTTGACCTTAGAGCATGAGGCATTGGTGTTCTGTTCAGGAAATTTTCTCCTGTGCCTATGTGTTCTAAGGTTTTCCAACTTTCTCTTCTTATAGTTTCAGTGTACCTGTTTTAATGTGGAGATCTTTGATCCACTTGCAATTGAGCTTTGTACAAGGCGATAAGAAAGGGTCTATTTTCATTCTTCTGCATGCTGAGTGCCAGGTGGACCAACACCATTTGTTGAATAGGCTGTCTTTTTTCCTTTGAATGTTTACAGCTCCTTTGTCAAAAATCATATATGTGAGGGCTCATTTCTGGATCTTCTCTTCTATTCCATTGATCCATGTTCCTATTTCTGTACCAGTACCATGCAGTTTTTAGCACAATTGCCTTGTAATATAGCTTGAGGTTAGGGATAATGATTCCCACAGATGTTTTCTTGTTGTTGAGAATGGATTTCACTATTCTAGGTCTTTTGTTGTTCCAGATGAAATTGAACATTGCTCTTTCCAACTAAATGAAGAATTCAGTTGCTATTTTGGTAAGGATTGCATTGAATCTGTAGATTGCTTTTGGTAGGATGGCCATTTTTAAAATGTTGATCCTTCCAATCCATGAACATGGGAGATCTTTCCATTTTCTGAGATCTTCCTTGATTTTCTTCTTAAGAGTTTTGAAGTTCTTGTCATACAGGTCCTTCACTTGCTTAGTTAGAGTCACACCAAGTTATTTCATAGTTTTTGTGACTATTGTGAAGGGTATCTTTTCCCTAATTTCTTTCTCCACATGTTTGTCCTTTGAGTAGAGGAAGGCTACTGATTTGTTTGAGTTAATTTTATATGTGGCCACTTTGCTGAACTTGTTTTTTCAGCTGTAGAAGTTCCCCAGTTGAATTTTTGGGGTCACTTACATACACTATCCTGTCATCTGCAAACAGTGATGTTTTTACTTTTTCCTTTCCAATTTGCATCCATTTGATTTACTTTTGCTGTCTAATTGCTCTAGCCCGGAATTCCAGTACTATGTAGAGTAAGTAGGGGGAGAGTAGGCTGCAGCCTTGTGGAGTCCCTGATTTTAGTGGGATTGCTTCAAGTTTCTCACCATTAAGTTTAATGTTTGCTATTGGTTTGCTGTATATTGCTTTTATTATATTTAGGTATGGGCCTTGGATTCCTGTTCATTCTGAAACATTTAACATGAAGTGGTGTTTAATTTTGTCAAATGCTTTCTCACCATCTAGTGAGATGATCATGTGGTTGTTTTCTTTGAGTTTTTTAATATGGTGGATTATGTTGATGGATTTTCATATATTAAACCATCCCTGCATCCCAGGAATGAAGCCTAGTTGGTCATGATGAATGATTTTTTTTTGATGTGTTCTTGGATTCGGTTTGCAAGGATTTTGTTGAGTATTTTTGCATCAATGTTCATAAGTGAGATTGGTCTGAGGTTCTCTTTCCTTGTAGGGTCTTTATGTGGTTTAGGAACGAAGTTTATTGTGGCCTTGAAAAATGAGTTAGGTAGTGTTCCATCTGACTCTATCTTCTGGAATAGTTTGGAGAGTATTGGCATTAGGTCAATAAATATATGGTAGAATTCTGCACTGAACCCATCTAGTCATGGGCTTTTTTTGGTTGAGAGGCTTTTGATGACTGCTTCTATTTCTTTAGGTGTTTTTTTTTGTTTTATGGGATTATTTAGTTGGTTTACCTGGTCCTGGTTTAACTTTGCTATCTTGTATCTGTCTAGGAATTCATCCATTTCCTTCAGATTTTCCAGCTTTGTTGAGTATAGACTTTTGTAGTAGGATATGATGATTTCTTGAATTTCCTCAGTTTTAGTTGGTATGTCTCCACTTTCATTTCTGATTTTGTTAATTTGCATACTCTCTCCTTGCCCTATAGTTAGTCTGGGTAAGGGTTTATCAATCTTGTTAATTTTCTGAGAGAACCAGCTCTTGGTTTTGTTGATTCTTTGAATGGTTCTTTTCGTTTCTATTTGGTCAATTTTTGCTCTGATTTTGATTATTTCTTGCCATCTACTCCTCTTGGGTGTACCTGCTTCTTTTTGTTCTAGAACTTTCAACTGTGCTCTCAGGTTGCTAGTGTATGCTCTCTCCAGTTTCTTTTTGGAAGGACTCAGACCTATGAGTTTTCCTTTCAGTACTGCTTTCATTGCATCCCATAGGTTCGGGTATGTTGTGTTTTCATTTTCATTGAGTTCTAGAAATTCCTTAATTTCTTTCTTTATTTCTTCTTTGACCCTGCTATCATTTATTAGAGCATTGTTTAGTTTCCATGTGTATATGGGCTTTTTGTTGTCCTTGTTGTTATTAATGATCAACTTTAGACCATGGTGATCTGAAAGGATGGATGGGAGTATTTCAAATGTCTTATATCTATTGAGGGTTGTTTTGTGACCGCTTTTGGAGAAGGTGCCATGAGGTGCAGAGAAGAGGTTGTATTCTTTTATTTTAGGATGATATGTTCTATAGATGTTTATTAATTCCTGTTGGTTCATAACCTCTGCTAGTATCACTGTGTCTTTGTTCAGATTCTGTTGTCATTGATGAGAGTGGTGCATTGATGTCTCCCACAATTATTAAGTGGGGTGCAATGCATTTTTTGAGCTTTTATGAATATGGGTGTGCTTGTATTTGGAGCATATATGTTAAGGATTGATAGTTCCTCCTGAGAAATTTTCCCCGTAATGTGTAAAAAGTGTCCTTCTTTATCTTTTCTGAGATCTTTTGGTTGAAAATCTACTTTATTTGATATTAGAATGGCCACTCTAGCTTGCTTCTTGGGACCGTTTGCTTGGAAGGTTTTTTCCCAACCTTTTACTCTGAGATAGTTTCTGTCGTTGTCTCTGAGATGAGTTTCCTGTATGCAGTAAAATGCTGGATTCTGTATATGTATCCAGTCTGATAGCCTATATCATTTTATTTGGGAATTGAGTCCATTTTCTTAATAGATATTAAGGAATAGTGGTTGCTGTTTCCTTCTATTTTTGTTTTTAGAGGTAGAATTGTGCCTGTGTGTCTTTCTTCTTTTAGTTTTCTTGCTTGAGTATTTTCTTGTTTTTACTAGGATGTAGTTTCCCTCCTTGTATTGGGTTTTCCACCATTGTAGTGCTGGTTTATGTTCAGATATTGTGTGAATTTAGTTTTGTCTTGGAACATCTTGGTCTCTCCATCTATGGTGATTGAGAGTTTTTCTAGGTATAGCAACTTTGGTTGACACTTGTGTTCTCTTAGGGTTTGCATGATGTCTGTCCAGGTTCTAGCTTTCACATTCTCTGTTGAGAAGTTGGGAGTAATTCTGGTTGGTCTGCCTTTATATGTTACATGACCTTTTTCCTTTACTGCTTTTAGTATTCTTTCTTTGGTTTGGGCACTTGGCGTTTTGACTATTATGTGTTTGGAGGAATTTCTTTTCTGCTCCACTCTATTTGGAGTTCTGTAGGCTTCTTTTATGCTCATGATAATCTCATTCAAAGGGTAGGGAAGTTTTCATCTACGATTTTGTTGAAGATATTTACTGTTCCTCTTAGTTCATATTCTTTGCCCTCTTCTATTCCTATTATCCTTAGGTTTGGTCTTCTCATTGTATCCTGGATCTCCTGGACATTTTGGGTTAGGAGCTTTTGACTTTTGCATCTTCTCTGACTGTTCTGTCTATGTTTCCAATGTTGTCTTCGGCCTCCAAGATTCTCTCTTCCATCTCTTACAGTCTGTTGGAGATGCTTGCATCTGTGACTCCTGCTTTCTTTTTTAGGTGTTCTACCTCTAGGGCTGTCTCTTTTAGTGTTTTCTTTATTGTTTCCATTTCCATTTTAAATTCCTTCTTCAATTCCTTCATGTCTTTGGTTCTGTTTTCCTCTAGTTCTTTGATTTCTTTGAGTGTTTTTCTTTTTTTCTCTTTAAAAGCTTCTATTTCTTTATTTTTTTCCTCTCATTCTTGTTTAAGGATCTCTATCATCATCTTGAGGTATTATTTCAGGTCTGAGTCTTCTTTTTCTGTAGTGTTTGGCATTCTGCTATTTGCTTTGATGAGAGAGCAGGGTTCTGGTGTTGCCAGGTTGTCTTGTTTCCCTGGGGTAAGTACTTTTGCTTTCCTCTTGCTATCTTGTTGTCTGTGATTATAAGTTGTGTTGTTGTCAGTGATTGTTTCCCATCTCTCTTGTGTACCTGGCCGGTGTCCCTGGAATTCTGTTCTTCCTGGTGGCCTGAGATGACATGACATACCATACCATACCATAACATAACATAACAAATATAACACAACATAACATAATATAATATAGTATTATATTATAAAAAATAGATGCTCCAGGGTTGTGTGGTACACAGGGCATGCTCCACTTCACTGAGAAGTGGAGGAGAAATGGGGGAGGAATTTATAATGTGGAACTGGGAGGAGAAGAGGGAAGGAGGTTCTGCTTGGGATGTAAAGTGAATAAAATATAGATTATTAAATAATGAAATAGAATGACCATGTGACTAAAAAAAGAAAGTCCAAAAAGATAATTTAAGTCAGTTTCTTTCATATAATAACCAGCCATCTTCTTATGTCTTGACAAACACCTGATGATAAATTGGGACTGAGTTCATACAGCCTACACTGGGAAATAGCTGTTTCTTTAGTGACTGTGATAAACATTTTAGAATTGCCTCTTTTTTCTATACGGCAGGAACTATATGAAGCAGATATTAAAGCCATGACTTTTGTTGTGGAGGATCAAATAGTAAAAAGACAGGTAATAAGCATACAGACATAGACAATAGTGCTGTAGCAAGATGTTGCTTTAATGTAATAATGAAACCTGTTCCTCTTGACAGCCTCATGACAGATGAACATTTCTGAAGACATTTCTCAAACTAAATATTTATCTTATGTAACCAATGGACTATACTGAAGACATTTCTCAAACTAAATATTTATCTTATGTAACCAAAGGACTATAATTGATTTTTAAAAATTCTAGGTAGACTTGCTGGTTCAGGCCTTTAATCTCAGCTACTTGGGAGACTGAGAAAAGAGAATCATATATTTTTCTTTTAATTTTATGAGCTATTTATTTTTATTTCTTAGTATAAGTGTTTTGCTTGTATGTTTGTATACTATGTACATAATTGTGCCTTCAAAGGTAAGAAGAGAATTTTGGATCCACTAAAACTGGAGATTTAGAAAGTTGTGAACCACTATATAGCTCTTAGAAACTGATGTTCAATCCCATCCTGGGCAACCTACTGAGACTTTGCATCATAAAAATAAAACAACCTTTTAAAACAAGAAAAATGAACTGGGGATATAACTTGATGATAATAAGCTTGCTTTTGCAAAGCTTTAGTCTAAGTCCAAACCTTGTGCAACAAATCAAAACAAAAATCAAAAAGAAATAGTAAATGTGGTTGTTTGAATGATAGTTGTACTCATATGTTTGAATACTTGGTCCTTAGTACAACTGTTTGGAAGGATTAGGAGGAGTGGTCTTGTTGTAGGAGGTGAGTCACTGGGGCAAGATTTGATGTTTACAAAGGCTAAAACAATTTCCAGTGTGCCTTCTTTCTGCTCCTTGCTTTTTGGGATGTGCCAGTGACTGGCTTTGACATCCATGTGGTGGGTAAACTGAGGCAGGCAGGCATTTGTGGTCAGTACTTAATGTTGCTGATAGAGTGGATCCAGATATCTATAGGTGCTACTGCCAAATGCAGCTAGTGATCAGAGAAGTTACTCAGAAAACTTCTTTTCTGAGGGAACAAAGCACACTCTGTGATCAGGAGACAAACTATGAACACTTTTCACTTCTTGGGGCTAGCAAGAAAGAGAATGAAGGAGAAAATTCACGTGTATACATGTGCATGCATGTGCACATGTGCTCTCTCTCTCTCTCTCATACACACACACACACACACACACACAAAAGCATACATACAAACACTGGATGAATGAAACTAAAGACAGAGTTCAATAAGTTCATACAAACTAATAAACATCCATATATACATACACATATACCTACATGCATATAGACCTACAGACAGACATGTACATATTCACACATAGAATGTTTAGAACAAAACTAGAGCAAGCAGGCTCCCAGTATTTTACACATATGTGAATAGATATACACAATTGGTAGATGGAAGGGACAATGTTCCAGTCACCCATTGACACAAATTTTATACATACACACATAGTTGATGGATGGGAGAAATGATCTTCCAGCCACATTTATTATTTCTTCCATTGCTTATATATCCCAGCAAAACCTTTCAAACAGTATATAATTACAGTGTGATTATGTTTTAGTTTTTTCTAATAAATAACTATGAAAAAGCAATGTATTTTCCAATACCATTACAAGAAATAACATTACATAGTACAGGTAAAGAAAACAAATTATTCTCAAAAACCCACATACATTCATAACCAAGAAACTTGTTATATATGAACAAAGTGTAAGCAAGCAAGATATTTTTCTCAGCTAGTTTTTCTTATTGGCAGGCAGCAATTTGTGGTTAAAAAGAAAGAGGTAATTATTTTTTAAATAATGAATATTTATTTACATTTCAATTGTTATTCTCTTTCCCTATTTCCTCTCTGCAAACTCCCTATCCCTTCACCCCTTACCCTGCTTCTATAAGAGTGCTCCCCACCACCCATTCCTGCCTCACCTCCTTAGCATTCCTCTCCACTGAAGCATCAAGCCTTCATAGGACCCTGGGCCTCCCCTCCCATGGATACCAAATAAAGCCCCTTCAGCTCCTCCAGTCCTTCCCCTAACTCCTCTCCTGGGGTCCCTGTGATCTGTCCAATGGTTTCTTGCCCCTTTTTACATATCCTCCATCTCCTTTCATACCTGATTCTGCCCTTCTTTTCCCCCTCCCTTCCTCTCTTTCTCTCAAGACCCTCCCACCCTCTACTTCCTTGATTATTTTGTTCCTCCTTCTAAGAAGGACTGAAGCATCCACTTGTTGGTCTTCCTTACTCTTGAGTTTTTACTGCTTTTAATATTCTTTCTTTGTTTTGTGCCTTTGGTGTTTTGAATATTATGTGATGAGAGGAATTTCTTTTCTGATCCAATCTATTCGGAGTTCTGTAGGCTTCTTGTATGTTTATGGGCACCTCTTTCTTTAGGTTAGGGAAGTTTCTTCTATAATTTTGTTGAAGATATTTACTGACCCTTTAAGTTGGGAATTTTCACTCTCTTCTACATCTATTATCCTTAGATTTGATCTTCTTATTGTGTCCTGGATTCCCTGAACATTGGGTTAGGAGCTTTTTGCAATTTACATTTTCTTTGACTGTTGTGCCTATGATTCATGATCTCTTTCCTAGGTTTTATGTCTCTATGGCTGTGATTTCTTTATGTTTATATTACCATTTTTTAGATCTGGGATCTTTTGTTCAATTCTTTCAACTGTTTGTTCGTGTTTTTCTGTAATTATTTAAGGGACTGTTGTGTTTCCTCTTTAAGGGCTTCTACCTGTTTACCTGTGTTCTGTATTTCTTTAAGGGAGTAATTTATGTCCTTCCTAAAGTCCTCTAACATCCTCATAAGATGTGATTTTAAATCAGAATCATGCTTTTCCAGTGTGTTGTGGTATCCAGGGTTTGTTGTGATGGGAGAACTGGGTTCTAATGAATGATGTCAATTGGCCTTGATTTTTGTTGCTTGGGTTCTTGCACTTGTCTCTCGACATCTAATTATCTCTTGTGTTAGCTGGTCTTGTTACCTCTGATGGTAGCTTGACTCCCTGTAAGCCTGTGTGTCAGCACTCCTGGAGATCAACTCTCTCCAGAAAGAATTTCGCTTTGGGGAGCTGTGGCACAGAGTCATCTCCAGAGCAAAGAGGGAAACCCAAAAGGATCTTGTCCTTGGCTACTCCTTCGTTCTTGTGTCCAGTGGGCTCAGGGCAGGTCCCTCAGAGCAGAAGTGGTGGTCTCGCCTGTGCTCTCAGGTGTGTCAGCCCTCGTGGGAGATCAGTTCTCTCCTGGTGGGATTTGGCTATAGAGAGCTGTGGCACAGGGTCAGCTCCTGGTGCCGTCAGAAACTAGAAAGATCCTGTTCCAGGCTGCTCCTCGGTTCCTGTGTCCTGAGGGCTAAGAGTGAGTACCTCTTGGGCCAGGTATTTGAGCAGAAGTGGAGGTCTCACCTGTGCTATCAGATGTGTGAGCACTTCTTGGAGACCAGTTCTCTCTAGGAGGGATTTGGGTACAGAGAGCTTTGGCACAGGGCCAGTTCCGGGCACAGATGGAAACCGGAAGCAAGAAGTAATTGCTTTTAAACATTTATCTTTAAAATCAATCGTGAAAAGATCTTTAAAAAAATCACAATTCTGAACCCTAACATAAAAATCAGTCATATCTACTTTAAATCTCCCAAATTCATAGGTACTCATCAGCAATTCTTATTAAATCATATCAGGAAGCTGAGGGCAAAAATGGGTAGAAGAAATCAGTCATCAGCAGTCCAGCCTCAGAGAGTCACGTCGGCCAGTGCTGCCATTGTTCTTGTTCCCTGACCATAAAGGTTCTTACCTTAACTAATAAGAGTGTGCCTTTCTGAACTTCATATTGTTCACTAAGATTTTTTTTTTTAAAATCATAGCCAGTAGTAAAAACATGCCAACCTAGCTTTACTAACAATTTTATTTTTCCAAATATTCTCTAAGGTGCTGACAATCTCCATCTCTAAGTTTTTCCTAGGGTGGCGATAGAATCATTAATCTGCTCCAGCAACAATGCCTGAAAAAGATCAAGCATTTGTACTGTTAGTACCAGACATACTGCCCAGGGAGGAGCTGGAAGCCCCCTTAACGTTCCCTTACAATTCTTAGATTAGGAGAGATGTGAGGGCAGCCATCAGGGCAGAACTCATAAAAAGCATCATGTCCCCAGAACACATAGTTCTTGGGGCCATGCCACACCAAAGCCCACCCATATGGCTGTGATAACCTGTGGGCTGCATTCCATGAGTTTTAAAGCCATTTGTCATTCCTCTTGCATGGCCCTCAGCAGAGATATGAACTCTCATCCTGCTGTTCTTGCTTAAATGCCTCTACTCTGCTGGTACAGACTCTAAATCTCTGAGACTATAAGCCGTATTAAACACATCCTTTTATAAATGTCCTTGGTCATGGTATTTTGTCACAGGGATAAAAAGTACAAATACAGCAAATAAAATATCTCAAGGGCTCTGGAATGAGGGACTAAATCCTGAAATTGAAATACTACCAGAATTTTGTCTTTTGCTTCTTATTTTTATTCTTGAAAAGTTACCTTTTACGTCTCTCTTTTACACTATGGATGTTTTATTTTTCCAAAAAGCTATCAATATTTGAGCATCTTCAGAATATGAGAGGGCCACTTGAATATATGTTACGTTTTCAGTTTTGCCAGAGGAAACAGAATGTAATTAGCCCAACTTGGGTCACTGTATACTCCTAATAGTATATCTGTGGTATGGGATCAGAATCATGCATCAAAAGTATACTTGCTATATTACAAAACTCCAGTAATGAAGAGTTCACACTGAGAAGTGGTTAGATTGCTGCCATTAAGAAGTCATTTATCCTGCATGTGCACAAAATTTCTTTAGTTCAATATAACCGAAACAAGCATGAAAATATTTTATTAATTCCAACGATGGTAGAATTGTCAGAATAATTGTATTTACCAAGGAGAAATTCAAAATAACTTGTCTATTTCATAAGAACAAAGCATTAGTCTGTCTATGGTGCATATCCAATTTGAAGTAACCAACTTATCACTAGGTGACTGATTGACAACCCTGAGATATTACATAGCATTGATTTGTACTAATGACAGAATTGACACCTAGAATTGACCAAAAAGTTGGCTTTGGTGAGTGGCAGTTTATGTCACAGCTCATTTTTAATATCCATCACTGTGTTTGTATCTTCATTTCTGAAATCCATTAGGTGATGACAGAAGTACCTGGTAAAAAATTCTGAATGATAGCCACAAAAACAGACCATCTTGTCCAATTAATTACTAACACCCTCCTTTGCTAATAATACTCTTTAGTGACAATAGAGATATCTTCCTTCTCATCTTTGTCACCAGTTGCCTTCCCTCTTCTCTTCCTACTTATTCTTTTATAGGAAGAGCTATTCAAATAAATCTTCCAAAATTTTCTTTGTTTTCAATTTTGTACCATACTACTTTCAGACGAAATTAACAACTAAATGTGCTGCCCTAAGTTGTTGCCATTGGGAGGATGTTCTTCTACCCCATCCTACACTAATATAAAAGAAATAATCTATAATGTCTTATCATTTTTGATGATGTCTGTATATTCGAATAATTTCTTTCTTTGATTTGATCAGTATATCTCTCTTCATTCAAATTTCTGTAATGGCAGAAGAGAAATTGGAGCTGAGTCATAAGCATCTCTGTTCTTTTTAAAAATACAAATTTATATTTTTATTGAAAATAGAGTATTCTCTCATACAATATATTGTGAGCACAGTTCTAATAAGTATATTCTATAGATTATTTACTATCTACATTAATTAAAAAGAACTGTACCTAGGCACTATCATTGTGTCTTATATGTCAACACTATAACAATGTTATTCTACAAGCAATTTTATAGATACAGACCCAAGAAAAACTGAGTAAAAACAACATCTGTCTTCTTAGCAACATGTATAAAGAAATATTGCCTGAAGCATTCCTGGATATCATTTTAAAATTATTTGATTTCCTTTTTTAAGGCAATGTCTCATATGTTCTGCACTGGCTTCCAACTCAGTATACTCAATAGACTTAAGCTTCTGATTTTGTTTTCACCTCCTAAGGGCTGGCAAGACAATATATGCCACCATGCTCAGTTATGTGGTGCTGGAAATTGAACCCAGAGCTTCATTCATGATAGAGATGCACCCTATTAACTGAGTCCTTATCTGCCATATATCCTTTATGCAAGGAACCATGCAATTTCTTTTAAGTTTTTACTATGAGTTTAAGGACCAAACATGTGTCCATATATTTTAATTAGAAGAGTAAAACCTTTTGCACAGCAATTCTCAATTTAGTCTTAGGACAAGTAGAACTAGCATTATTTGGGAAGTGGTGAGGAATGTAAATTCACAATTTTACCCTAGGATGACAGAGCTAGTATCTCTGGGGTTGTGACTTAGCATCTGAGCTTTTTAACAAGCCCTCTAGGGGATTCTCAAGTGTACTGGAGTTTAAGAATCACTAGTAGAACAGATGCCTCAGGCTTTTGGTAAAATCTGGCACAATTAGCATTTTCTTAAGTGTGCTCTCTTTGAGGGTGTCCTTTATTTATTCTCTTGTCAGATATTCATCACTGTTGTTTGCACATTCAGGAACCCCATCTCCATCTTTTCCTTTGCTTTAATGGTCTCTTCATTTGCTAGAGCACATCAAATTCCTTGAGACATCATAATAACCTGCACTAACTTGGTTGTCCCTCTATATGCACCATTCTTCACTGTGTCTGTGAAATGCTTGATACTATACTGTCATTTATATTTCAGTTTACATATAAAGCACTATCTGCAAGCAACCAATTTAAAATAGCCAATCAGTCCTTCGGTAATGTCATCTACTTTATTTATCTTTACCATACTTAGCACCATCTTCCACAATATAAATGAACTTATTTACTTATTCTATTGTTTTGAATAAAAATGGCCCAAATAGGCCCATAGGAAGTGGCACTATTAAGATGTGTGGCCATGTTGATTTAGCTGTGGCTTTGTTGTAGGAAAGGTATCTCAGTTATTTTCCTGACTGCCTGCTAATCAAGATGTATAATTTTAAGCAAAAAATGTTTAAAATCTTTACATTTATCTTTGTTTTGCAAAATAAAGTCGTTTAAAAAAAAAGATGTAGATAGAACTCTAGGCTTTTCCAGTACCATGTCTACCTGCACACCACCGTGCTTCCTGCCATAATGATAATGTACTAAACCTTTGAAACTAAGCCAGCTCCCATTAAATGTTTTCCTTTGTAAGAGTTGCCTTGACCATGGTGTCTCTTTACCACAATAGAAACTGTAACTCAAACACTTTTGTCTATTTCTGTTGCTGTTTGTAGTCGTTTATATATGCCTGGCCCATAGAAAGTAATACTTTTAGGAGGTTTGGCCTTATTGGAGTAGGTATATCCTTGTAGGAGAAAGTGTCATTATGGGGGTGAGCTTTGTAGGCCTCCTCCTATGCTTAGGCTCCATCCAGGGCAGAAGAAAATCTCTCCTGACTGCGGTAGGATCAAGATTCAGAACTCTCAGTTCCTTTTCCAGCATCTTAGCCTAACTGAAGCAGTAAGCCCACAGTTTCAGTGAGAGAACCTGTTTCAAGGGAAAAGGTAGAGAATAATAGAAAAACAAAACAATTGTCTTTCTTCAACCATCATATGAACACAAACAAATGCATGTCCCTTCACACTCACAAACATGCATCACACATACAGACACTGTACATACCCAATGAAGAAACACACACACACACACACACACACACACACTTATATGTTTTGCAACAACAAATAGGCAAATTATTTTTATAATGTTATAAGATAGAAACTCAGAAAAATCACTTACACATTTCTGGATATTAACAGTGTCTATCATGAAATGAAATTAAAAATCCAAGTTATAATAGCATTACAGAGTATTTAATTCATATTTATTAATATAATATATTCCTAACAATATACTATATAATAGTGATTGTACTGGCTGGTTTTGTGTCAATTTGACACAAGCTGGAGTTATCACAGAGAAAGGAGCCTCAGTTGAGGAAATGCCTCCATGAGATCCAGCTGTAAGGCATTTTCTCAACTAGTGATCAAGGGGGAGGGCCCAGCCCATTGTGGGTGGGGCCATCCCTGGCCCAGCCCATTGTGGGTGGTGCCATTCCTGGCCCAGCCCATTGTGGGTGGTGCCATCCCTGGGCTGGTAGACCTGGGTTCTATAAGAAAACAAACAGAGCAAGCCAGGGGAAGCAAGCCAGTAAGTAACATCCCTCCATGGCTTCTGTGTCAGCTCTTGTTTTCTGACCTCCTTGAGTTCCAGTCCTTGCTTCCTTTGGTGATGAACAGCGATATGGAAGTGTAAGCTGAATAAACCCTTTCCTCCCCAACTTGCTCCTTGGTCATGATGTTTTGTGCAGGAATAGAAATGTTGACCAAGACAATGATATATATATATATATATGCATACATGCATGTAACTACAATTAAGAGACCATGAAGAATGGGAGTGTGTGGAAGGAGGAAAAGGGAGGAAGAAATTATGCAATTATATTATAATCTCAAAAATAAAGTTATAAAGAAAGGATAAATTGTATATGTGGTGTGTGATTGTATGTGTGTGTGTTTTCCTGGTGGTGCACATTTCTGTGCAAGTCTGAGCATACACGTATGTGGAGGTCAGAGTACAACTCAAGTGTCATTCCTAAGGAGCTGTCCTCTGTGTGTTGGACAGGCTTTCTGGTTGGCTTAGAACTTACTGATTATTCCATGTTGACTTTATGGTAAATCCTTTTTCTGCCTCCCCAGTTCTGGGATTACAAATGCCTGCTAACATTCATGGTTTTTTATGTGCATTGTAGGAATTTAACTTAGATTCTAATTCATGCTTGGTACAAGTATTTAGACTGAGATATGTCCCTATTCAAAGAATAAAATATGTAGAAAGTTTTCTAAAAAGAAAAAGAAACAGATACATAAAACTAGTAAACATTGGTAATAGAAACCAAACAAGATACAACAGAATGCAAAGCCTTTTTGTGCTTATATGTAGGATAAATTAATGTTGACATGTCTCTAATTCTCAAAGCAGTCTATGTCGTTAGTTCAGTCTTTGTCAAAATGAATCCTTACATTCATAGTGAAATGTTCTTTTAGAAAGGTGCCAAAATTACATAATATGGAAAGTATAGATTACCCCCACCAAAAAAATAACCAGTGTGAGAAGATTTAGGTATCTACATGCAAAACCAAAACAAAAAATTTGAAGGTTGCCCATATCCTGTATCAACTTTAATAATTTCTATAAAAATATTAAAGATCTAGACTGAAAGTTACAACAGCCTCAGAAAAGAGGGTAAGACAAGAGAAAAGTTTAGCATGTTTCATACACTAGAGTGAATACAGGTAACAGTTAAATATTGCATAGTTCACATTGCCACTAGAAAGATGATTGCATCATTTTCACCATAAAGGATGATAGACAAACCTAATGTAATTTAAAAATTATAGAATTTATGTATATATTAAAATATCATAGGCAACCCATTAACATTTACAATATGTTAATAGGTTCATTTCAAATTTAAGCAAAACCTTCAGGAGATAGGATTTGACATTCCTTTTGGGGAACAACAAAATCACAGAATACAAAAGTGAAAATCTATGTCTGACCAAAAAGCTGTCCGTGGGAGAAACAAACATAGTGATAAGATAACATACAGAGCCAAAAACTCTACTTGTAAACTATATAATTGACAAGAACCTAAATATTGGCTTTGTATCAGAAACTCCCACAGCAATTAACATAACCTGATTTCCTGCATGTGAGTGTATGCTTATAATCCAAAACAGAAGAGGGCAAAGGGTTGGAGGTGGCAGCAGAAAGAGGAGGATCAGGATGTCTAAGCCATCTTCAGCCACCTCCCTCTTTTTCTCTCCCTCTGCTCCTCTTCCCTTCTTTTTCCTTCACTTCTTTCTTTTCCTTGCCTCTTGTTTTTCCCCCCTCTGTACTTCTCTATATATTACTCCTATTATTTTTGTTTCTTTGGACTATTCTGACTGAACTTCATGAAGTCTAATACAGTTTAAATCCAGGATAATATGAGAATCACCCTGTCTGTCTATGTCTGTCTGTCTGTCTGTCTATCTATCTATCTACCTATCATCTATCTATCCCATAAACATTATAATTCATGAATCCCTTCATATATGAGCAACCAATAAATTAATGGACTAAAACTGTAAGCTCTTTCTTATAATAGAATGTCAGTCTATTTATTATCTATTAGAATATTTGATATCTATTAGAATATTAGATATCTATTAGAATAATTGAATTAGAAATTAATTATTGCACAATCATGGTAGAAACAGCTATTTTATTATATAAATATGAACAGATCATAAAACTATTAGGTTAAAAAGGACCAGAGTTTGATTTTTTTATATTTGCCCCAATGTCTATCTCTTCCCAAATGTTATTCTTGATGAATTAGGAAATAGAGTTACTGCATAGTAATAAATATCTGGGAAGATAACCATCTTAATCAAGTGACTAAATTTATCAGCATCACATACTGATGAATCAACATTAGGTACCTCTTTATTCCTATGATAGTTCAATCAAAAATGAATAATGAATATAATCATCAAGAAACTATAGAAAAACTCACAATGAAGGGCATTGTAGAAAATACCTTGTTCTATAAAAGTACATATTTAAATAATATCAAGTAGAAAAAATATCAGAGAAAGGCTAAAACTAGTATGAATTTGAAATAACTGAAATAACATATCATAGTGGTGTGATCTTTGGTTTTGGACTGGATACTACAAGACATTATTGAGACAACTAGTAAATCTTGAAAGAGATCTCTGGGAAAGGGATATATAAGATTTCTTTGAAAATATCATTTTTTATAGATTTAACTTTCCTCAAACTATAAAGTTTTAAAAGAGTTACTAAAGTAATAGAATAAATAATTTTACACAGCAAAGCTGACTAATTGTATCATACTCAGGTATCACTTTTGAATGTTCACTATGTACAAGATCTTAAGGTACTTATAGTGATGTGTGTGTGTGTGTGTGTGTGTGTGTGTGTGTGTGTGTGCATGCTTATGTGTACCATATATGTATACCCCATTCTCTATTCAAATATCTTGATATACATGTGTATATCATACTCACACAACACACATACATACATATATCTATGTCTATGTCAATGTCTATATCTATGTATAGTATTCTGGGAATATTTGTGCTATATGTCACATGCTTGAGTGATCAAAGGCTAAAATCGTTACATTTTTCTCAAAATACTCAGTTTTATGCTACATGAGGTCCAAGCAAAAAATTGAAACAGGAAAATAAGAGGGTAATTATTGTTATTCAAAGCTAGTCTCAATAAAATGGAGAAATTGTTTGGCTTTTAGGGCAGGTACAGCACACAGGATGCACTAAGACACTAGGTAGGAAATCTAAGCACTAGGCAGGAACTTCATCATCCATGCGTTCCATTTGATCTTGACTATCTGCAACTAGTTGATCAAGGCCTACTGATGAAGTTTTGTTCAGGAAACAGCTATTGGGAGGGCTGGAAAGAAAATTGGAAATTGTGTCACATTAACACAGAAAGGAATGAAGTCACATGTAATAACTCTATTTGAAAAAATCCAGCACAAAAAGAGTATACATGAAATAATACAAGAATAAAAACTAACCTATGATTACAGATAGCATATCAATAGTCTAGAAGAATATATAGGAACTTTTGTGGATTATGGAAATACATCATGTCTTGACAATGATGGTGATTATATAATGTGTGCCAAGCACACTGAACTGCTCATACAAGACTGAATAAACTTGGTTATTTTCTAAATTATGTCTCAATAAAGTTTCTTGAAAAAAAGAGAGAAAAACTAGAAAAAGTGTGATAATAAAAAAACACTAAAAAGGCAACCACAAATTTAGAATTAAAGATTATTATACCACTCATTCACTCAACTCTAACTATAATACATATATATATATATATATATATATATATATGCAAGACATTATAATAATTACAGTGATGATAATAATTTAAAGTTCATTAATGTTTGTATGAAATGCTTTTCATGATTTTTTTCTTTCAGAAAATATTAAGGTGTTATGGAAGGAGGAAATATAGTAAACACCTATTTTCAGAAAGATTAAAGCCTATTGGCAAGAGGCAGCTTGTCAATGAAAAGACAAAATGTCTAGAATATATGTATATGTACATATAAAACTGGAACCTGTCAAATATGTGTCTGTTATATTGTTCTGGTATCTTTAAAATCTATTATTATTATTGTAATGATGATGAGGAGGATAGTTGTTTTAGATGTGATGTGCTGATGGTGTGTTTACATGGGTGTTCAAGGCAACCACCCTTATTCACACATGCAAAGTGCAAGGAAGAACAACAGATATCTTCTACTGCTTTCTACCAGTTTACCTCATTGCAGAGTTTCTTACTGAACTTGAAGCTCACAATCTTGGATAAGTTGGCTGGTCAGTGAGGTTATAGGATTCACCAGAGTCAGCCCACAGCATCAGGCTTATGGGCATGTGCAACCATAGCAGAAATTATAGTAGGTGATTGGGTTTCACTTAGTTTCTCACGTTGCACACACAAAACTTTGGTCTCACTGAGCTATCACCACAGCCCCAGCTCTAGCTACTTTGTTTCTGTGCACTCCATAACCATTGGCTTCAAACAGTTCTACTTATGTTGTCATATCTATAGAAATGTTTGACTGTGTCCTCCTAGTAACACATACTCAGAAGCTTTTAAGCAGGTGTACTTTGGATACATGACCATTATGCATTCCTCTCTCAGTTATTTGTTTTCCCTCACACCACAAAGAAATTATTTTCACTAACCAGAATCCAAATCTGCAGGCATTCTGTAAGAGAAAACTATTTTGGATTGTATAACATTTGGGAACTTTTAAACTGACATAAATCTATTAATTTTTTATGAAAACATTGGATTATGTTTAACTCTGAGCTACAAAGCTTAAAGTAATCAAATACTTGCTCTTGATAAAGCCCATCACGTGTTGAGTACTTAAAACTTAAAAGTGAACATCACAATTATTTCTACCCTGATGCTACCATATGTTTTCTTTTTTTTACCATTGGGTGAGAGAAGCATTTACACCTATTTATTTTTCACATTCTAATCATTTGTTTCAGACAAGACTATTCCTGTAACATATTTGTTACTTTTATCAGTGTATCTAAGGTACACATATACTATGAACTCATGTAGTTTAGGCAGTTCAATAAGGCAGTCCATGGAGTGAGACTGGGTTCTAAACTATTAACTGTCAACACTGTGTTTGGTGCAGTGTAAGATTAAGTATTTATGGATGTTTAAGGTGTTTTGATTTTAGTGACACCCAAGATAGTGATTCTGAGCTTTGAAAAGTATTAATATATGATGTGCTGGTTTAAAAGTCAATAAAGATTGTGTGAAAGATAGAGAGATGGCTCAGTGGTTAAGAGCACTGACTGCTCTTCCAGAGGTCCTGAGTTCAGTTCCCAGCAACCACATGGTGGCTCACAACCATCTGAAATGAGATCTAATGCCCTCTTCTGGTGTGTCTGAAAACAGCTGCAGTGTACTCATATAGATAAAATAACTAAAAATATTTACAGAAAAATAAGATGATAAAAAAAAGATTGTGTGAGTGTATGATGACTCACAAGGAAAAAATTCAAGTGGAAATGACTTGCTCAAGGTCTCCTGGTTCTCTTCTTAAGCTTTCTACATAATGTATTAAAAATCGTTCTCTGAACTCATGAGAGACAGAATGTTATATCAATACTAAGTACTGCTATTCATGGATACCATTCATAAAATATTGCCTATATTCAGGCACTGAATAAGGCACTGTTCATAATACCTCTACATTATGCGTGCAATTATTTTGTAGATGAGGAACATAAAGCTCAGGAAAGTAAATTAACCTCCATAATATCAGACAGAGGAAGTGCTGGAAAGAGGATTAAAATGCAATTTTGTGTAGATTTAAGATCTTGTCTATAAAAATTCACAAATTCATCATCTCAGTTACTTCTTTAGCCCTTCTATCATATAGTTACTATAATTCATTGTATAGTTAGAGAGACTAAAGCTGAAAGAAATTAAACTACTTACCTGTAACCATATATTTTGTGAATAATAAAGCTGGGCTTAATTTGTCTTTTGGCTTTTAACTGCATGCTATAAACCTACTATACTACACTGCTTCAAAATTACCCAGTGAGAAATGTGAGCAAGATAATAGAATATTGTTCTCTTGGTATTGAGGCATATCAGTTTCATGGGAAAGGTCACAAAGCTGGGAGAGCTTGGAAGTCTAATCTGGGACTCCTGCCAAGCTCTGAGTCCTGTCTTTTTGGCACATACTTAGATTTGGCATATATCAGTGTGTCACCAGTGTGGACTATAGCTCATGTTGTCTGTTAACTCCTTTTCTTTAGCCAAGTTTCAATGTGATTCTGGAAGGTTTTTCTGCACTTTCTCACTCTAGGCAAATGCTAATGATCGTCCCATTTGCCTAGAATTATCTTTCCCCCCAGTTTTCTTAATCCAGCTGATATGTTTATAATTTAAATACTAGTTTAAGTTTTACTTCTTTATATAACTTTCAGGCAAATCTTACGAAGTCATATTTTACTATTATGCAACTTCACAGCACACTAAAATTCTCTATAGCATTCCAAAGAATTGATTGTATAATTCCTCATTTCACTTTCTCTTAGGATGTAAGCTTTGGGAGAGTAGGACTTTTGTCCTGCTTCACTCTTACATCTCCAGTTCCTAACCTGAGGCCATACAAATAAGACACCCCATTACTACTTTTTCTTAAAAATAAGAAAAAAATGCATAGATGCCAAATTTTGAATTCTTATCCAACTAGTCTTGTGCTCCCTTTATTAAACTTTCCTGATCATAACAATCATCTAAAAAAGTGCTTCAAATATGTTATCATGTAGGCCTGGAGCTACCCAAAAATTTCTGGGTTGTTTGTTTTGTTATTGTTTTTGTTTTATAAATCAGTTCTCTAGGCAATTCTTTGGCTAGGAATGTTTGGAAAATGCTCATTTTAAGCACTTGTGTCTTCTAGGAGTGTAGTATCTGACAATGAGTTCTAAAATTATAATCAAGTTAATCCTGATCTTAAACCTTATAATGTAGTATTAAGTATTAAAACATACTATATAGGAGAAGATATTATGTATAGTATTGAACCCACAATTTTTATCAAAGAACTTTCTGTCCAGTTATGTTTTATAGGTTAGCACTGATGAAAGAGTGAAGTTTTTACATATAGTCTTGCATAAATTTCTGTGATTTGACCCAAACCAACCTTTTCTACTGTTACTTATTTTATGTCTACTCCTTCATGTACATTTAACCACCACTTATCCTTTTATGTGCATCAAATATTCCACATCTATAATTTTAGTTTTACTATTTCTGTATCTTCAGATACTTCTTTGTAGATACAGTTCAATGTCATGCATAACATTCTGAGCTCTCCTTTTTCATAGTCAGTCTTTACATTATGAGAGTAAATATGTTGTGATTCTTACATTCAACTTTGTATTATCACATTTTTTAAGTATATGAACTACTTGAAGGTTAGATTCATATATATTTAACTTTGAATTCTTTATAAAACACACACACACACACACACACACACACACACACACACACACACACACACTTTATCTTTTGTAAAAAGAAAATCACCTATTAGTTTAAGGCTTCCTCCACTAGACATGAAACACTGTTACGAAAGTAGACAAGCAGGTAAAGTTTTCCTCAACTATTCTGCTCTTTCTACTTCCAAACCCATCCAGACCCTCATCTCATATATCTTCTTTTTGTCTAGAATAATAATGTACACAGCTCTTACTTTCCATGGTGATCTTTCCTACAAAGTTGTTTAAATATTTTGATGAATGAATAAAATAATTTATCAAGATAAGCGAAGTCATTCTGTGATAAAAACAAAACAAAATACATTAAAAGTTTCTCCCTTTACTCATTCTACCATTAAAATACAGTTTAGCAGAGCCTCTGCTATATGAAGTTATTCAAGGCCCCAGGAATATTTGAACTTGACACAAATATGTACTACTTCTGAGTTATGTGGCAAAGGAGCAAAAGAACAATGAATTGCACACAGATTTTTCAGGGCTTTCACCTGGAACTGACATGCATGCGGATCACATTTACCATATTTCATTTTAATAAGCAATTCATTTTATTGGCCAAAGCAAATCACACAGTAATTCCTAATTTAAAAGTAGGCAAGGAAATATATCTTATACCTGAAACAACCAAAATGTTTAAAATTAACCCTAATGGTTTACAAAGTACATGGAGATACCATATTTCAATGACACCCACTTGCTTGACTTTTATTATCCTAACTTGGTTAAAGGTTATAACGGGCTTTAAATTTCTTTTTTTGTTTTTTAGTTAACCAAAAGAAAAATTCCTTGTGGGTGGGGGAAAAAGTTAACCAGGCTGTGTTTGGATGCTTCTTTGATAGGAGTCCAAAGAACTGGGAAACCAAGAGTCAGAGGAAGATGAATTTGGGAAAGGGCAGACTCTGTTACTTTAGAGGACACTTAATTACACTTAATAATTTGCAATTTAATGCTTGATGTTCCGTGCAGATAACATCTGCTATCTTATAATAGATATATACAAAACAATATATCTCAAAACATTTTTGGAAGGTGAATTTAATGATCATGCAAGTATGCTGATAAGTCAACTTTTTTATGACAACCATTTAGGTTTCATTTCTTGACTGTATACAGACTAATTTTTCTAAGTAGAATAATGTCCCTGAAATTTTTCTACATTATTTGTCTCCCATGAAAAGGAAATAATACTTGCTTTTAAAGCCTTTTTTATCTTTAAAAAGAAGGCCATGTAGTAAACAGAATGTTGGGAAAAAGAAATTATATGAATGTTTAAGGTATGCCTTCAGGAAAAAAAATTGTTAATTTTATGTTGCTGCAATAGGCTACCATTTCAAAAAACAATTTAAAAAAAGTCTTTTAGTGGGTTATATTTTCAGAGTGATATAGTTTTCATGGAAGAGAATTGTAACATGGCAACAAGAGCAGGAGGTTGGCAGAATACCTTATAGCAACAGAGTGGAAATCGAAAACGAGAGTTCAGGAAGTAGAGTAAGACTATAAATTTTAAAAGCTTCACTTACTTACATATTTCCTTCAGCAAGGCTCTACCTCCTAGAGGTTATATAATTTACCCCAAACAGTAACACTAACTATGAAACAAGTGTTCAAATACATGAGCCCATTATCATTTCATTATCATTTAGACCATCACATTCAGTCCCCTGGTTCCCATGTTGTCACTAGCATCTCATGGTGCAGAAAGTGTTAACTTTGTTGAAAATCCAGTGTCTCCTCTAAGACTCTCTTAATTATTACCTCGTTGTTCTAAAATCAAAATGCAAATTAAATACATATTTTCAGTATAGGATAACACTGAGTGTGGTGATAATGAGAGAATCCTGGGAAGAGTGTGGTGATAATGAGAGAATCCTGGGCAAAAGTAGGACTGAAACCTAGAAGTATAAATGCCAAATGATATAGTTCTATGTCAGGTGTACAGGGCTAAGCTTACTCTTTTGCTCCAGCTTTCCTGTCTGTATCACGCGTCTTTCTCTTGAGCTCATTACTCTCCCTGTATATAGTCCTTCTTCCTTGCCAAACATCTAATGGCTCTGTTATCTCCAACATATTGGGATCTCTTTCACATCTCAAATTTCACCTTTATAGTTTCACATAATGATCTTTCAAATCTTCCTTCCTGGGATTTTGACCTTACCATAGCCCTAGCATTTTCCCCAAATCACATCAGAAGAATCTAAAAATGCCCCAATCTTGCATGTGTCATACCTTCAAAGACAATATCACATAGATAACACTGACAATTTTAGCTGCTAGGCTGGGATGGACCCTTAAACTCTTGGACCACATTAGCAGCAGCTTTTGTATGTAATTGCTTTTTAGGGACAGAAAACACCTTAAGGCATTTTTTTTTCTTTAAAATTGAAGCTTTAGCTGAGTGGGGTCTTGTCCAGAAGACACACTTTATTCTTTTCATTACAGAGCCAGAGGCTCTACTTTAATGGTATTCATCTCTTTAATAATTGTAGCCTTCTTTTCAGTACATGACTTGGTTGCAACATTAAGCTTCCTAGTGCTATTTTTCATCTTCACATAGTACATTTAAATTTTTTCTTAATTGATTTTTTATTGTAGGCCTCTATAATGTGTATAATGGTAATCAGAAATAATCATGTCATAGACTTGACTTTATTCTTTCTTGAAATTTCTTCAACCAAAGAAATGCTTCATTAGTTTTTGATTCAGCCTCAGGCAAGTTCTCAGTGCATGGGCAGAATGCAACTAAATTATATTCCCAACTATTGAAAGAATGGCTTCTAGCCTTCTTGCTAATAAAATCATTGTTTTCTTTTGAAAATTCCACTGTCTGCTTTACTTTTAGTACTACTGTCTTCTAGGCTCCCATTAATATCTTCTTATAGCATTCAACCAGTTTTCTGGTCCAAAGTTCCAAAGACATTCACATTCCAGCAAACAAAAAAACAGACAAATGACAACAACCCTCCCCCAAACCATGGTCATGTTCAATATATCATGAAACCCATTCTCAGTACCAATTTATGAATTAATATTTTTTTCTTGCTTTGATAAAATATTATGACCCAAAGCAACATTAAAAAGGGTTTAATTTTGTTTATAGTTTAGAAGTATAGAGTCTTCTGGTGGAAAAGAGAACATCACCATGTTTCTTAGAGCAGGAAACTAGCTGATGAATTTTTATCCACATATAGAAATTTGGTAGGGGGTGTATAGGAAATAGTGTGGGGTTCTCAATCATCTACCCCCAGTCACTGCTCTTAGTTAAATATACCGTTGCTTCCCACTGAAATATAAGAGTTATACATACTTTATATCTGGGGATAATTTTGCCTAAATAAAAGCAAAACAAATAACAATGAAAACTGATATGGTAATCTTCTAATCATATTTTAAGATTTTATACTCAAATGTAAGAACAAAATAAAGAATATACTGGTATGACTTTTACTAAAACAATTAACAGGAAAATAAAAATATTTACTAATAATTAGAGACTTTTTAAGAGTCACGGAAAATGAACATTAGGCACACTTCTTTTACAAAATTGTCTATATTAATGATTTCCCACACATATGTCTATGTATCACATGTATGTCTGATGCTCACAGAGACTAGAAGTAGGCAACAGCTCCTCTGGTACTAGACTTACAGATGTTTTTGAGTCACCTGTATATGCTAATAATCAAAACTCCTTCCAATGAAAGAACAACAAATGCTATTAACCGCTGAACCATGCATTTCTCAACAATAATGGTTATCAGCAGAACAATACTTGAACTATTTCTTTTATCATTATGATCCAATATAAAAATTCATCTAAATATTTTATAAGCCAATTTTCTCTTTCTAAAATTTTAACAAAAGCATAGATAATAAAGATTTTTTTGTAGGTATCTGGTATAAAAATCATCAGAACATTAACTGGCAAATTGTTGCTATATTTCAAAATAGTTATAAAGAGAACAAAGATTTGGTGGTAAGAACAAAAATAGGATAATTTGAGGATAAGGTTACATAGAACAAGACACACAGCAGGAAGTCGGATACCAGCTTCAATTGTTATCTCTATAGCATACTCAAGGACTGCAAACCAAGCATAATTCAAAATTGTTTGTAGATGTATAGTGGGCATAGGGTTCCTACTTTCCTATATTATACTCTGAAATTTATTTGTGAATTCATAAAGCTACACATTCTTGCAAAACATGTCAGGAATATCAGTGCAAAATTATTAGAAACCTGTTATTGATGTTCTTTTGTAACTCTTATTTTGTGTTACATTACATATATATACTAATTTTCTAAAGAACTTTGTCTAAGAAGGTATAAAAATAAATAAACTGGTGTAGTGTGATGACTTGCAGGACTCTGTGCCACACATCCATTCATCCATCCACCCACCCATCCATCCATCCATCCATCCATCCATCCATCCGTCCGTCCGTCCATCCATCCATCCATCCATCCATTCAAATGTAGTGGTAGCCATTTTCTGCTTCACCCAGTGTGTATGCGTTTGTGTGAGTGACTCTCTCTTTCCTCTCTGATTCACAAGGAGTTAACTAGCCAGTCCTTCAAAAGGCTCATGGCAGGCTAGCCAGACGAAGGAGTGCTAGCAATAAATCTTCTATTGAATTCCTGTTGCATGTGTTAATCACCAGATATTAGCACTTATTTAAGCACTAATAAGAGTTAAGTCTTTAGCATAGAATGATAATAAACAGTTAAGTTCCAAAGAGCTTAATAGAGCACAGAATCATAATAAAGAGTTAATAGAGTTTGGTTTACAGTGGTTAATGAAGGACAAAATAATAATAGTTATAAAATAAAGATACAACATTTAATAAAACACAGAGATTTATAAGATACAAATAAGTACAGAGATAGAATAAAGAAGCCACAGAGTTAAAGAGAAAAGAACCCAGCAGTTTTCAGCCATAGAATAAGCAAGAGACATAATCGTCAGAAGCCACCAGTATCATCACTAGCCATAATAGCATCCGGTACTGTTACAGAAAGTTACAAGGCCAGACATTATCAGTCTTTGGGCCCTTATTCATCCCACCTCAGCTTATTCCCTAAGGCTGGTCAGGCCCCAGGTAGCTTTCTGTCTTACTGTTTTTATTTTAAAATAAATGCTTTTAACTAATTCAAAAAGTCAAGCGTTTAAGTGAACTACTTTTGTTGAGTTTCATAGTAAATATCTGTGAATAATACTATAACTTTACAGTTTTTAGTGGCTAGCATTTTTACTGTTCAGTTACATAGTCAGGCACTGATGTAATGCCATGGCTTAATACATTTTTTCCAGGCAGAGCGGAGCCAGGCCCAACTGCCAGCCGGAAAGGCGGCTCGAACAGGCTGAGCAACTGGTGAGTGGGAGACCTAGGGTGCGGGGGAGCAGAGGGATCTCTGCGGAGTGCACACGGAAAGGGCACCCCCTGCCCTGACCTGCCCTGTCCTCCCCGATCCAGTGACCGGGAACAGATCTTAGGAACTTCTGTTCCCACCAGGAGACGACTTCAGGACACAGAGCAGAGCCTGGCCCACCTGCCAGCCGGAAAGGTGGCTCGGAGAGGCTGAGCATCTGTGACCAGGAACAGATCTTAGGAATGTCTGTTCCCACCCGGAGGTGACTTCAGTACACAGAGCAGAGCCTGGCACAGCTGCCACCCGGAACCTGGGCTGCCGGGGAGTAGAGAGATCTCTGCGGAGTGCACACGGAAAGTGTACCAGGGACACAGACCAGATACAAGGGAAAGGCAAGAACATATCACTGACAACAAAATGGCAAGAGGAAAGAGAAAGAGTATATCCCAAAAAAACCAAGACAATCTAGCAACACCAGAACCCAGCTCTCCGATAGTAGCAAACATCGGAATTCCAAACATTCCAGAGAAAGAAGACACAGACCTGAAATCATGCCTCAAGACACTGATAGAGTTACTTAAACAAGAAAGGGAGGAAAAGCAAAAAAGATTCAGAAGCTTTTAAAGAAGAAACAAGAAAAACACTCAAAGAACTCAAAGAACAAGAGGAAAACAGAATCAAAGAAATAAAGGAATGGAAGAGGGAAATTAAAACAGAAATTGACACAATAAAGAAAGCGCTAAAAGAGATAACCCTAGAGTCAGAACACCAAAAAAAGAAATCAGGAGTCACAGAAGCAAGCATTTCCAACAGATTACAAGAGATCGAGGAGAGAATCTCGGGGGCAGAAGACAACATTGCAAACATAGACAAAACAGCCAGAGAAGATGCAAAAAACAAAAAGCTCCTAACCCAAAATGTCCAGGAAATACAAGACACAATGAGAAGACCAAACCTAAGGATAATAGGAATAGAAGAGGGAGAAGAGTATCAACTAAGAGGCACAGTAAATATCTTCAACAAAATCATAGAAGAAAACTTCCCTACCCTCAAGAATGAGATGACCACGAGCATAAAAGAAGCCTTCAGAACTCCAAATAGGTTGGACCAGAAAAGAAATACCTCCTGACACATAATAGTAAAAACATCAAGTGTCCAAAGTAAAGAAAGAATACTAAAAGCAGTAAGGGAAAAAGGTCAGGTAACATATAAAGGCAGACCAATCAGACTCACACCCGATTTCTCAACAGAGACTATGAAAGCTAGAAGAGCCTGGACAGACATCATGCACTCCTTAAGAGAGCACAAGTGCCAGCCCAAGCTGCTATACCCAGCAAAGCTATCAATCACCATCGATGGAGAGACAAAGATATTTCAAGACAAATCAAAATTCACACAATATCTGACCACAAACCCAGCACTACAACGAATTATAGGTGGAAAACCCAATACAAGGAGGGAAAATACAGCCTAGTAAAAACAAGAAAACTCCTAAACAAGAAAACTAAAAGAAGAAAAAAACACAGACACAACTCAACCCAAAAAAGCAAAAATGGCAGGAAACAGAAACAATTATTCCTTGATATCTATTAACATAAATGGTCTCAACTCCCCAATAAAGAGACATAGACTATCAGACTGGATACATAAACAAAATCCAGCCTTTTGCTGCATACAGGAAACTCATCTCAGAGACAGAGACAGACACTATCTCAGAGTAAAAGGGTGAGAAAAAAACTTCCAAGCAAACAACTCCAAGAAGCAAGCTGGAGTGGCTATTCTAATATCGAATAAAGTAAATTTCCAACCAAAAGTTATCAAAAAAGATAAAGAAGGACACTTTTTACTCATTACCAGGGAAATCTGTCAGGAGGAACTCTCAATCCTTAACATATATGCTCCAAATAAAAAATCACCCACATTCATAAAAGAAACTCTACTAAAGCTCAAAAAATACATTTCACCCCACACAATAATAGTGGGAGACTTTAACACCCCACTCTCACCAATGGACAGATCAGGGAAACAGAAACTGAACAAGGACACTGCAAAACTAGCAGAGACTTTGAACCAACTAGAATTAATAGATATATACAGAACATACTATCCTAAAGTAAAAGAATACACCTTCTTCTCACCACCCCATGGCACCTTCTCGAAAATTGACCACATAATTGGACACAGAATGAGCCTTCATCAATATAAGAAGATTGAAATACTCCCATGCATCCTCTCAGATCACCATGGTCTACGGCTGGTCTTTAACAACAACAAAGACAACAAAATGCCCACATACACATGGAAACTAAACAATGCTCTGTTAAAGGATAGCAGGGTCAAAGAAGAAATAAAGAAAGAAATTAAAGACTTTCTAGAATTCAACGAAAATGATAACACAACATACCCAAACTTGTGGGATGCAATGAAAGCAGTATTGAGAGGAAAACTCATAGCTCTGAGTGCTTCCAAGAAGAAACTGGAGAGAGCTCACATCAGCAACCTGACAGCACAGCTAAAAGCCCTAAAACAAAAGGAAGCAGATATACACAAAAAGAGTAGACAGCAAGAAATAATCAAAATTAGGGCAGAAATAGACCAAATAGAAACAAAAAAAAACCATTGAAAAAATCAACAAAACAAAGAGTTGGTTCTTTGAGAATTTCAACAAGATTGATAAACCCCTAGCCAGACTAACTAAAGGGCAAAGAGAGAGTATCCAAATTAACAAAATCAGAAAGGAAAGTGGTGACATAACAACTGAAACTAAGGAAATTCAAGAAATCATCAGATCCTACTACAAAAACTTATACTCCACAAAATTGGAAAATCTGGAGGAAATGGACGAATTCCTAGACAGATACAAGGTCCCAAAGTTGAACCAGGACCAAGTAAACCATCTAAATAACCCTATAACACCTAAAGAAATAGAAGAAGTCATCAAAAGCCTCCCAACCAAAAAAAGCCCAGGTCCAGACGGGTTCAGTGCAGAATTTTATCAGACATTTATTGGGGATATAACACCAATATTCGCCAAACTATTCCAAAAGATAGAATCAGATGGAATATTACCCAACTCATTTTTTGAGGCTACAATAACCCTCGTACCTAAGCCACACAAAGATCCTACAAGGAAAGAGAACTTCAGACCAATCTCACTTATGAACATTGATGCAAAAATACTCAACAAAATCCTTGCAAACCGAATCCAAGAACACATCAAAACCATCATTCATCATGACCAAGTAGGCTTCATCCCTGGGATGCAGGGATGGTTTAACATAAGGAAATCCATCAATGTAATCCACCATATAAACAAACTTAAAGACCAAAATCACATGGTCATCTCACTAGACGCTGAGAAAGCATTGGACAAAATCCAACACCCCTTCATGTTAAAAGTTCTGGAAAGAACAGGAATCCAAGGCCCATATTTAAACATAATAAAAGCAATATACAGCAAACCAACAGCCAACATCAAACTTAATGGCGAGAAACTTGAAGCAATCCCACTAAAATCAGGGACTCGACAAGGCTGCCCACTCTCCCCCTACCTATTCAACATAGTACTGGAAGTCCTGGCTGGAGCAATTAGACAGCAAAAGGAGATCAAGGGGATACAAATCGGAAAGGAAGAGATAAAAACATCACTCTTTGCAGATGACATGATAGTGTACTTGAGTGACCCCAAAAATTCCACCAGAGAATTCCTACAGCTGATAAACAAGTTCAGCAAAGTGGCCGGATACAAAATTAACTCAAACAAATCAGTAGCCTTCCTATACTCAAAGGACAAACATGTGGAGAAAGAAATTAGGGAAAAGGTACCCTTCACAATAGTTACAAAAACTATGAAATACCTTGGTGTGACTCTAACTAAGGAAGTGAAGGACCTGTATGACAAGAACTTCAAACCTCTAAAGAAAGAAATTGAGGAGGATCTCAGAAAATGGAAAGATCTCCCATGCTCATGGATTGGAAAGATCAACATCTTAAAAATGGCCATCCTACCAAAAGCAATCTGCAGATACAATGCAATCCCCATCAAAATTCCAACCCAGTTCTTCATGGAATTGGAAAGATCAATGTGCAATTTCATATGGAATAACAAAAGACCTAGAATAGCGAAATCCATCCTCAACAACAAAAAAACATCTGCAGGAATCACTATCCCTGACCTCAAGCTCTATTACAAGGCAATTGTGCTGAAAACTGCATGGTACTGGTACAGAAATAGGCAAGTGGATCAATGAAATAGAATAGAAGATCCAGAAATGAGCCCTCATGTATATGGTCACCTGATTTTTGACAAAGGAGCAGTAAACATTCAATGGAAAAAGGACAGCCTATTCAACAAATGGTGCTGGTCCAACTGGCACTCAACATGCAAAAGAATGAAAATAGACCCGTTCTTATCTCCTTGTACAAAGCTCAAGTGTAAGTGGATTAAAGATCTCCACATTAAACCAGATACACTGGAACTATTAGATGAGAAATTAGGAAAAACCTTAGAACACATAGGCACAGGAGAAAATTTCCTGAACAAAACACCAATGGCTCAAGCTCTAAGGTCAAAGATTAACAAATGGGACTTAATGAGATTGCAAAGTTTCTGTAAGGCTAAGGACATCGTCAAGAAAACAAAACGGCAACCAACAGAATGGGAAAAGATCTTTACCAACACCACATCAGATAGAGGCCTAATATCCAAGGTGTACAAGGAACTCAAAAAGCTAGACACCAGAGAATCAAATAACCGTATTAAAAATGGGGTACAGAGCTAAACAAATCATTTTCAGTTGAGGAACACCGAATGGCCGACAAACATCTGAGGAAGTGCTCGACATCCTTAGCCATCAGGGAAATGCAAATCAAAACAACCCAAGATTCCACCTCACACCAGTCAGATTGGCCAAGATCCAAAACTCAGATGACAGCAGATGCTGGCGAGGCTGCGGAGAAATAGGAACACTTCTCCACTGTTGGTGGGGTTGCAAGCTAATACAACCACTCTGGAAATCTGTCTGGCGATACCTCAGAAAATTGGATATAGTACTACCTGAAGACCCAGCTATTCCACTTCTGGGCATATACCCCAGAGACACTTTAATACACAACAAAGATATACCACAATGTTCATAGCGGCTCTATTTATAATAGCCAGAACCTGGAAGGAACCCAGATGTCCTTCAGAAGACGAATGGATACAAAAATGTGGTACATATACACAATGGAATACTACTCAGCCACCAGAAACAATGACTTAACCAAATTCTTAAGAAAATGGCTGCATCTAGAGAAGATCATCCTGAGTGAGATAACCCAGTCACAAAAGAACAGACATAATATGCAGTCACTGATAGTGGGATGCTAACACCAGAGGCTTGCACTCCCCCAGAAACAACTCACAGACTGTATGAAGTCCAAGAAATAAAGAAAACAAAAAATATACATATATTCACAAAACAAGAAGACTTTGACTATTTCCATGTTGTGTTTTGTTTTGCATGTACTTTACACTTATTGCAACTAGTACATTTTCAATGCATACTGTCAAGCCCTTGAAAAAAATCAAGTACTGACTAAAAAACATATTCACATGGTTTTATGTAAAATTTATTTTAATGTCTGAAAAAACAGTACTGACAAAAATGTATAATTTTAAGCAAAAAATGTTTAAAATCTTTACATTTATCTTTGTTTTGCAAAATAAAGTCGTTTAAAAAAAATACATTTTTTCCAGTTGTGAATATTTTCAAAATTTAACTACTTTAATATCTAAATTCAAGCATGCATATAAATACATACACACATATAAAAGATCAAAAGAAATGTTATAGAAAGCTTTAATACTTATGCTTGATATAATTTTTTAATTAAGTATGCAGAGTAAAATAGAATAAAACAATAAAATTTGCACATACACATATAAAAGATTAAGAGAAATAATGTTATAGAAAGCATCAATACTTATGCTTGATATAATTTTTAATTATGTATGCAGAATAAAATAGAAAAATTAGAAGCAAATCTAAATTAGTTTTAATGTTTCATAATCAATGTGTTTAATGTTATAATTAACTAAAGGTTAGAGATTAAAGTTCCTTCTTCCTCATGGAAGAACAACATATCAGTCCTTGTGGCTGTCCTATTAAGCCATATACTGATTGTGTTACCACTATAGTCAGGTATTTGTGTCATGAAGCTGTATACATACTTTTTTATTAAAACACAACAACACTAGAGAAGTACACTTCTCTGGTACTGGTTGGGCTATTCTCCCTATTGTTTATTCTCTTTTACTGATTCAAAGTCTTGTTTCCGCTAACACCTAATTTTTGGCTTCTACTAAGACTCAAATTTGAAAATAACCTATAATTACAACATAAAAGGATTCTGAAACTAAAAGTTCCCTTTAAATTGACTGGATCATTCCATACAAAGTCAGACTCAGAAAATATAAAACTACTGTGCTCCACAGACAATCTGTGAATTAACAGAATTCAAATGAGGAAGCCAGGCAATCCAGTCAATGTTGCTTAAGTGTTGATTCTTTTGCTTATCATTTTTGTAGACTTCATCTTTATTCCAGGTAATACCTACTAATTTATGCTTATTCATAAGCTGAATAAAGCTATATTTTGTTTTATCATATATTCACAAATTATGATTTTATATAGTTTTATAAAATGTTTTGCAAGTATTTATAGATACATATAGAATGCTTAATCAAACCATTCTGCAAATATCTATGACCTCTGTAGATTGTCCTGAATCTGTTTGTATTTTAATGTTAATTCCACTTCCCCAAGAAGGGCCAGCCAGTCACATAGTGTACTCAAGAGGTGACTTCATCTGAACCTTCCCATTTTAATTAGTAGAATAAAGGAAGGGCAGTGACTGGGCAGTACAAGGGGGTGGAAGGAAGGGAGGTCTAAGAGGTCAGGAGAGGGTGGAGATCATGGCAACATGGAGGTTCCCAAGGACCAGTTAGACACAGGTGGGATTAATTAGTGTTAAACAGCTATGAACATTAAGGACTTTATTCATCTAATATCTCATACAGAAGGGCAGTTTGTATCTTTGTCTATTTGATATAATCTTGTTGTATAGAGGGTTTGTGAATTGCCAGTTGACTATATAAATCCGAATGAAAAGCTATCATGCTGTAGAGTTGTATTTATGTGGGATATTGGGGTAGAGAAACACCCCGGGACACAGACAGAGAACAGGTAGTAGAAAAACCCCCAGGGAAGGGATTTTCATGACAAGTTGGGCCATGGTGGCAGCTCAGACCAGTCTTCAGAGGAGAAAGAGGCTCTGAACTAAAATTGGGCCTGATGAGTTAGACCTCAGGACTGATAAAGAGATAAACATAATTAATATTTTTAATATTTACTGCAACAAACCTCAAAAACTATTAAACTTATTTACATTTATTCTTTTACTAATATTCAAGAATGTATTACACTATTAAAATAGGCACTTTTTTGTTACATAATTTACTTTTCTAAATAAAATGAACTATTTGTTCAGTATTTTACTATTCCTCTCAACCTAAATCCTGTTAACTACTATTCTATACTCAGATTCCATGAAATCAATTATTTTGAAATATACATATAAAGAAGACCATACACTATTTATCTTAGGGTTCTTAAATTATTTCATTTACTATTATGTCCTCTGGATTCATCTGTGTTGCTAAGTGACATGCTTTCACATTTTTTTCTCTTTTTTTTAATTGGATACTCTCTGTATTTACATTTGAAATGTTATCCCTTTAACTTGCCATGCTCCCATCCCCCATCTGCCTCCATTTGACTTCAGGAAGATGCACTCCCTTTTGATCCCCCTCTCCACCCCATTGCCTTGTCATTCCCTTACTTTGGGAAAACATGCCCTCTTTGGAACAAAAGCCTCTTCTCACATTGATGGCAGACACTGCTGTCTTCAGCTACATTTGCAACTGGATCAATAGGTCTCTCAAAGTGCTCACAAAGGTTGGTGTTTTACTCCATGAGAGTTTTGGAAGGTTTGGTTGGTTGATAATGTTGTTATCTTCCCATGGGGTTGCAACACCTTAGTTTCTTTCTTTAACTATCTCATTGGGATCCCTGAGTTCCGACTGATGGTTATCAGCAAGCATGTTCAGCTGTATCTATGTGACTCTAGCATATTCCATGCGGGGGCATCTCTGTCTGGCTCCTGCCAGTAAGTACTTTTTGTGATCAGCTATAGTGCTTGGATTTTGGTTACTGCATATGTGGTGGATCCCAAGGTGAGGCAGCTTCTGAATGAACTTTTCTTCAAACCCTGTTCCTCTATTTGACCTTGCATTTCTTCCCATGAGAGTTTTGTTCTCTTTTTTAAGAAAGACTGAAGCATCCCCATTTTAGCCTTCCTTCTTTTTGAGCTTCATAATGTCTGTGAATTGTTTCTTGGGTATTGGACATTCCAAGCTTTCTGGGGCTAGTATCTGCGTATCAGTGAGTGCAGACCATGTGTATTCTTTTGTGACTGGGTTACCTCACTCAGGATGATAGTCTCTGGTTCCATCCATTTGCCTAGGAATTTCATAAAGTCACTATTTCTAACAGCTGAGTAGTACTCCATTGTATAAATGTGCCTCACTTTCTGTATCCATTCATCTACTGAAGGACATCTGGGTTCTTCCAGCTTCTGGCTATTATAAATAGAGCTGCTATGAACATTGTGGTGCATATATCTTTGTTGTATATTAAAGTGTCTCTGGGGTATATGCCCAGGAGTGGAATAGCTGGGTTTTCAGGTAGTACTATGTCCAATTTTCTGAGGACCTACCAGACTGATTTCCAGAGTGGTTGTATCAGTTAACCCCACCAACAGTGGAGGAGTGTTCCTCTTTTCTATGTGTCTTTATGGGATATTTTAAACCAGTGATCCACCCATGTTTTGAATGGTTGTTTTGCTGTTGTTTGAGTATTTTAGATATGAACCCCATGTCAGATGTATAGATTGAAAATATTTTCTACCATTCTGTAGTTTCATCTAATTTTTTGAATGTTTAGTGTGATGAGTTGAAGATTTTTTAAAAATTTTCTGCACTCTCCTTTTTCTATGCTAATTTATTTGTTCTTTTGAGATTTTATATGAAAAAATTGCTTCAAATTCAGATCATATAGTGTTTTTAGTATACTTTCCTGCATGGGTTTTTAGATTTTATTTCATATTTGAATATTTAATAGAACTTGAGTTATTTTTCTACATTTTATAAGTTTTCTATTTTCTCGAAACATATCAGTGGCATTTTGATTTAGAATACATTTAATCTGTGTAACATTTTTGAGTAGTATGGTTATTTTATACTATTCATCTTTCCAGCCCATAAATATAGAAGAATAAAAATAGAAAATTATTTTAAAGTAATTTTGACAGTGATTGTAAATGGAATTGTTTTATGTATTTAATTTTAATGCTTTATTTATACTTTTTGAAAATATTTTTGATACCCTGTGAATGCTACTGCATTTGATTATTATATCTATCATAGTTTTAGATTGCATGTTCCTTTTTCCCTAGTTGAATACTTGCTTGTTAATTTTCATTTTCATAATTTTATTTTATTCCTGAGAATATAATATATGCATAATGTGAAATGTTCATATATAAGTTTCTCTCTCCAACCTTCTTCCATAACATATATTTTCCTCCTAACTTCTTGCATTATTTTAAAAAAATAGCAAAAGCCAAGAACTCCAAAAACAACCAAGTGCTATCCAGATTTATTAGAATGTGGGGCAGTTCATCAGACCATGTAAATTCTACAAGTGGCCATTTTCTGAAACAAACAAAAATAGAGAACTAAAACCCCCTTCCTCTTAATTAGTTTTCTGTTGTAGTAAATATTAAACATTAAAAATGGTTTATCGTTTTATAGGCCCTGAGGTCTCACTCCTCAGGCTCGACCGTGATACGGAGCCACACGCACCTCTGGAGCCCGGTCTGAGCTGCCAACACGGCTCAACTTGTCTTTGCAACTTCCTTCCCTTGGCAGTTTCTACCACCTGTTCTCTGCTCTGTCCCGGCATGTTTCTGTACCCCAAAATCCCACACAAACACAACTCTACAGTCCGATAGCTTTTCAAACAGTTTTATATATTCTACTCTCAATCCATAAACCCTCCATACAACAAGATTGCATCAAATAGACAAAGATACAAACTGCCCTTCTATATGTAATATTAGACCTGTAAAGTCCTTAATGTTCATAGCTTTTTAATACTGATCAATACCACCTGGGTCTAGCTGGTCCTTGGGAAGCTCAATGTTGAGAATATAATATATGCATAATATGAAATGTTCATATATATTTCCAGTTTCTCTCTCCAACCTTCTTCTATAACATATATTCTCCTAACTTTGTGCATTATTTTTAAAAACATATCAAAAGCCAAAAAAAACTCCAAAATATATATGTATATATTATCTTCCCCCTCTGTCCTCTGACCTCCTCAGACCTCTCAGCCTTCTCCACCTACCTCACCTCTCCTAGTCACTGGCTTTCCTTTATTTTAATAATTAAAATGGGAAGGTTCAGTTGGAGTCATGTGACTAGACAGCCCTTCCTTGGAAAGTGGAAGTAACATTAAAATGCATGCGAATAGCTTCAGGACAATCTACAGTTTTCTATTTATTTCTTTTTTGTCTCAGTCTTTAATCATTTGAGAAAATACCATATTGAAAATTAACTCAGGGAGAAAGGGTTTGTTTCAGTTTACGATTTATAATTCATCATGTATATTGATGTCTATATGCAGGTGAGGGCAGATGTAAGGTAAGGCAATGCTGATGATTGGACAGTAGAAAAGGAAGATGGGCACAGTTTTTGAGAGGCAGGAGAGATAGGAGAAAAGAGAGAGAACAAGGAAGATGGAAAAGAGAAGGACAATCCAAATCTGTGTGGCTTTAAATAGGCACAGTAGCTATGAATATCTTATAAGGGATGGATTACTACAGGACATTTTTTTTTTATCTAGGTGAGTAAATTATATCAATACTAACAGGCTCTGAGTTTATTGTGTGGATGTTTTGTGAGATAATAATTTACTGATATAAATCTGATTGATAAATTACAAGCCTCTAGAATTTTGATTTTGCTGGGTTACAGAGATTTCTGACCCCTAACCATAGATGAACGACTGTTGCATCAGGCTGGCATGGTAGTTACTCGCCATGGGAACTAAATGGGTAGCCTCTGCTGCAGCTAGCCATGGGGGTGAGATCACTGTGGGGGCCAGAAAGTAGCCAGTGCTAGTGTGGCATTGGTGTCATTTTACATTTTAAATATTTAACTCCATACACCATGCAGGGAAGTCGGGGGGGGGGGGGGGGGGAACCTGGATGCAGGAAATGAAGCAGAGATTGTGCAGGAATACTTCTTTCTGGCTTCCTCCCTATTCACTACTCAGCTTGCTTTCTTAGGCCACCTAGGGCCACCTGTCCAGGACTGTACCTCTCACAGTTGGGCCCTTCTTTATTAATCATTTATTCAAGAAAAATTTCTGTAGAGTTGCTTGTAGGTGATTTGATGGAGGCACTTACTCAACTGAGGTTCTTCTTTCCAGATAACTGTCTATACCTTGTGTTGGAAAAGACTCACCAGGACAGGCATCAGCCTTCCCCTAATGCCTCAGTAAGGGTAAGTGATCACCTATCCCATGTATACCAGGACTTTTATTGGCTTAATATTGTGTAGATCTTGAATAATTAACCTTCTAAGCAAGTTGTACACATTGGTTCAATAGAGTCACCAATGTTATAAGATAGCATAACTATTTTATTGAAATTATGACCTCCTCCAAAGGAATAATTTTCATTTCCTTCTTTTTCTTAGTGGTAATATTTATTTTTTTCACCTTTAGTTTCCCATTTTTTTTAGTTTTTGAACACATACACACACATATACACACATGCACATATATAATTTAATAAATTAGTTTATTTATTTACATACAAAATTTGGACTTCTCCCCAGCCACCTTGTAGAGTTCTTCCCCCTATAGCCTCACCTCTTTGCCTCTGAGAGCTTGCCCCACACCTGTCTCCCCCAACCTGGGACATAAAGTATTTCTACAAAAAATAGGCGTATACTCTTCCACTGAGGCCAGGCAAGGCAGTCCTCTGCTACGGATGTGCAGGCGCCTCAGACCAGCCTATGTATGTTCATTGATTGGTAACTTAGTCTCTGAGAGTTCTGGTGGGTCCAGGTTAGTTGACATTGTTCTTCTTCCTATAGGGTTGCCATTCCCTTCAGTTCCTTTAATCCTTCTCCTAATTCTTCCATGGGGGATCCTGATTTCAATCCAATGCTTGACTATGAATATCTGTATCTGTTTCAGTCAGCTGTTGGTGGAGTCTCTCAGAGGACAGGTATTTAGCTCCTGTTTGCATGCACAAAATAGCAGTGATAATGTTGTCAGATATTTGCCATCCATGAGAAACATCCCTGGTTGGGCTGGTCACTGATTGGCCATTCATTCAGACTGCTCCATTTTTGTTTCTGCATTTCTATTAGACAGGAGCAATCTTTGGGTTGAAAGTTTTGTAGTTGGGTTGATATCCTCATCCTTCCACTGGGAATCCTGTCTGACTGTTTACTGGAGCTCGTCTCTTCAGGTCTCATATTACTACTATTGTGCATTTCAACTAAGGTCATCCACACAGAATCCTGGCCTCTCAGACTTCCTAGAGAGTTTTCTCCCACCCTGTAACCCTTATCTCTCACCCTCCAGGGGTTACATATTTCCATTCATTCTCCTGGGCCTCTCTTCCAGTCTCTAGTCTTCCCCCATTCCTGATCCTGCCCTCTGTTTTACTTTTTGCTTCCCTTTCCCACCCATGTCTCTCCTTCCCATTGTTTTCAAAGACTATTTCGTTCCCCCTTCTAACTGGATTTTAAACATCCTCATTTGAATCTTCCTTGTTATTTAAATTCTTAGGCTATCTGGGGTCTATTATGAGTATTCTCTACTTTCTGGCTAATATCCACATATCAGTGAGTACATACCATTCATGTCCTTTTGGGTCTGCGTTACCTCACTCAGGATGCCATTTTCTAGTTCCATCCACTAGGAAATTTAAGAAAAAATCAGATCCTACTACAAAAGACTATACTCAGCAAAACTGGAAAATCTAGATGAAATGGATTAAAGTCTACGAAGAAGGAAATTCAAAAAGACCTCAGAAGGTGGAAAGATCTTGCATTCTCATGAATTAGAAAGATAAACATAGTAAAAAATGGTCATCTTGCCTAAGGCAATCTACAGATTCAATGCAATCACCATCAAAATTCCAACTCCATTTTTCATAGATTTAGAAACAGCAATTTGCAAATTCATATGGAATCATAAAAAATAACAAGGATAACAAGAACATTCTCAACAATTAAAAAAAAAAAAAAAAAAAAAAAAAAAAAAAAAAAAAAAAAACTTCTGGGAGAATCACTATCCATGACCTCAAGCTGTATCACACATCAATTGTGATAAAAATTTCATGGTATTGTTATAGAAACAGATAGGTAGATCAATGGAACAGAATTGAGGCCCCAGAATCATAGACTCAGAAATGAACTCACACACCTAAGGTCACTTTATTTTTATCAAGGAGCTAAAACCATTCAATGGAAAAAGGACAGCCTCTTCAACAAATGGTGCTGGTTCAACTGGCAGTCAGCATCCAGAAGAATTCAAATCAATCCATTCTTATCATCTTGTACAAAGCTCAAGTCCAAGTGGATCAAAGAACTACACATAAAACCAGGTACAATGAAACGAATAGAACAGAAAGAAGGGAAGAGAAGAGGACACACAGCCACTGGGGAAAATTTGCTGAACAGAACACCAGTGGCTTATGCTCTAAAATCAAGAATCAACAAATGGGACCTCATGAAATTGCAAAGCTTCTGTAAGGCAAAAGACACTGTTAAATGTGCAAACCAGCAACCAACAGATTAGGAAAAGATCTTTACCAACCCTATATCTAATGGAGGGCTAATATCTAATATATACAAAGAATTAAAGAAGTGAAACTCTAGAGTATCAATTAATCCTATTAACAAATGAGGTATAGAGCTAAACAAAGAATTCTCAACTGAGGAATATCAAATGGCTGAGAAACACCTAAAGAAACGCCCAACATCCCTAATCATTAGGGAAATGCAAACCAAAACCACCCTAAGCTTCCTCCTAACACCAGTCAGAATGGCTAAGATCAAAAACTCAGGTGACAGCACATACTAGTCCTAGTCTTCCCCCATTCCTAATCCTGCCCTCTCTTTTCCCTTTCCCACCCAGGTCTCTCCTTCCCATTGCTTCCAATGACTATTTTATTCCCCCTTCTAACTGGTGAGGATGTGGAGAGAGAAGAACACTCCTCCACTGTTGGTGTGATTGTAAACTGGTACAACCATTCTGAAAATCATTCTGGTGAATCCTCAGAAAATTGGACATAGTACTACCTGAAAACACAGCTAATCTACTCCTGGGCATATAACCAAAGAAGCTCCACCATCTAACAAGGACACATCCTTCACCATGTTCATAGCATCCTTATTTATAATATCCAGAAGCTGGAAAGAACCAACATGTCCTTCAACAGAGGAATGGATACAGAAATTGTGGTACATACACACAATGGAGTATTACTAATCTATTAAAAACAGTGATTTCATGAAATTCCTAGAAAAATGGATGGAACTTGAAGCTATTATTGTAAGTGTGGTAACCCAATCTCAAAAGAACACTCATGGTATGTACTCACTTATAAGCAGATACTATCCCAAAAAGCTTGAATACCCAAAATACAATTCACAGATACTATGAAGCTCAAAGAGAAGGAAAACCAGAAGGTGGATGCCTCAGTACTTCTTAGAAGGGAGAACAAAATTCTTATGGGAGGAAATAAAGGGACAAATATAAGAGCAGGTATTGGAGAAAAGATCATTCAGAGACTGCCTCACCTGGGGATCCATCCCATATGCAGCCACTAAACTTGCTGATACCAAGTAGTGCTAATTTGCAGGAACCTGATATGGATGACTTCTCAGAGGCTCTGTCAGAGCCATACTGATACAGAGGAGGATTCTTATAGCTAACCATCAGACTGAACACAAGGACTCCAATGAAGGAACTAGAGAAAGGACTGAAGGGACTGAAAGTATTGCAACCCCATGGGTCAAACAGAATTATCAACAAACAAAACCAACCACAGCTCCCAGAGACTAAAACACCAACCAATGAGTTCACAGGTTGAAACCCATGGCCCCAGGTGTATATGCTTCAGAGGATAGTATTTTCTGGCAGCAATAGGAGGAGAGGCCTTTGGTCCAGGAAGGCTCATTTCCCAGTGTAGGGGAACACCAAGGTGCTGAGGTGGGTGAGGGTAGTTGGTAAAGGGAGCACCTTCAAGAGTGGATACTCAAACTTGTTTCTTGGAGCCATTTCTGTACTTCTTCAAGTATGTTATTTATGTACTTCTAGAGGAATTCCATCATCATCATGTAGTATGATTTTAAGTCTAACTCTTATGTTTCTGGTGAGTTGGGATATCCTCTATTTGCTGTGGTGGGAGAACTGGGTTATGATGTTACCAGGTTGTTTTGGTTTCCATTTCTTAGGTTCTTGAGCTTGCCTCTTGTCATCGTGTTATAGGTGATTCTAGGTGATCTTGTTTTTTTCTGACTGGGCCTTGTGTCTCCTGTGGGTCTGCAGACCCATGGTCTTTGCAGGGAGAATCCTCCTGTATGTTTGGCTCTCTGGGTAGGCTGTAAGTTCTGATGATAGTGCCCAGTCCTGATGCAAGTGGGCTGGTTCTGGCCTTGGGTTTAGTGTCTGTTCCTGTGTAGCACTACTAGCTGAGCCCTGAGGGTTCCAAGAGGACTCTCCTTGGATAGTAAGGGGAGAGGAAGTGTGGACTCACCCCTGGACTCAGGAGTGAGATCCCTCTTGTGGCTCTTTTGGGAGCCCAACAATCTCATCAGATTGATTTCTAGAGTGGTTGTACCAAGTTTGCAATCCCACCAGCAATAAAGGAGAGTTCCTCTTTTGCCATATCCTTGCCAGCTTGGGCTGTCACTTGAGGGTTTTTTTTTTTTTTTTTTGTTAGCTATTCTGATCTTTATTAGGTGGAATCTCACTGTCGTTTTGATTTGCATTTACCTGATGACTAAGGACATTGAACATTTTCTTAAAGATTTTTTTTGTATTTTTTGTTGGATATTTTATGTATTTACATTTTAAATGGACCAGGAACAGCAGAGACCCAGAGACACAGACCTGGTGAGAAGGTGTTCCGACTAGCCAGGGTGCAGAGAGATCTCTGCTGAGCACGCGGAAAGTGCGCCCCTGCCCTGCTTGATTCAGGGACTCAGGAACCTGGCATTGGGCCCTCTGTTCCAAGTCAGTGGCTTTTGGGTGCAGAACAGGTGCTCAGACCATCCGCCATCAGGAACAGCAGAGATACAGGGACACAGGCCAGGAACAAAGGAAAGGCGAGAAGCAATCACTGACAACAAGATGGCAAGAGGAAAGCTAAAGAACTTACCCCAGGGAAACCAAGACAACCTGGCAACACTAGAACCCAGATCTCCCATCACAGAAAACAGCAAAATGCCAAACACTCAGGAAAAAGAAGTCTCAGACCCGAAATCCTACCTCAAGATGATGATAGAGATCCTTACACAACAACGGGAGGGAAAGCATAAAGAATTAGAAGCTTTTAAAGAAGAAACAAGAAAAACACTCAAAGAACTCAAAGAACTAGAGGAAAACAGAACCAAAGAGATGAAGGAATGGAAGAAGGAATTTAAAACGGAAATGGACACAATAAAGAAAACACTAAAAGAGACAACCCTAGAGATAGAAATCCTAAAAAAGAAATCAGGAGTCACAGATGCAAGCATTTCCAACAGACTACAAGAGATGTAAGAGAGAATCTCAGGGGCTGAAGACAAAATTGAAAACATAGACAAAACAGTCAGAGAAGATGCAAAAACCAAAACGCTCCTAACCCAAAATGTGCAGGAGATCCAGGACACAATGAGAAGACCAAACCTAAGGATAATAGGAATAGAAGAAGGCAAAGAACATCAACTAAGAGGTACAGTAAATATCTTTAACAAAATCCTGGAAGAAAATTTCCCTACCCTTAAAAATGAGAAAAAAATCAAGGAAGATCTCAGAAAATGGAAAGATCTCCCATGCTCATGGATTGGAAAAATCAACATTTTAAAAATTCCCATCTTACCAAAAGCAATCTACAGATTCAATGCAATCCCCATCAAAATTCCAACCCAATTCTTCACTGAGTTGGAAAGAACAATGTGCAATTACATCTGGAATAACATAAGACCTAGAATAGAGAAATCCATCCTCAACAACAAGAAAACATCTGCGGGGATCACTTTCCCTGACCTCAAGCTATATTACAAGGCAATTGTGCTAAAAACTGCATGGTACTGGTACAGAAATAAACATGTGGATCAATGGAATAGAATAGAAGATCCAGAAATAAGCCCTTACTTATATGGTCAACCTGATTTTTGACAAAGGAGCTGTAAACATTCGATGGAAAAAAGACACCCTATTCAACAAATGGTGCTGGTCCAACTGGCACTCAGCATGCAAAAGAATGAAAATAGACCCTTTCTAATCTCCTTGTACAAAGCTCAAGTGTAAGTGGATCAAATATCTCTACATTAAACCAGGTACACTGAAACTATTAGATGAGAAAGTAGGGAAAACCTTAGAACTCATAGGCACAGGTGAAAATTTGCAGAACAGAACACCAATGACATGAGCTCTAAGGTCAAAGTTTAACAAATGAGACTTAACGAGATTGCAAAGTTTCTGTAAGGCTAAAGAAACTGTCAAGAAACAAAATGGCAGTCAACCGAGTGGGAAAAGATCTTTACCAACTCCACATCAGATAGAGGCCTAATATCCAAGGTATACAAAGAACTCAAAAAGCTAGACACCAGAGAATCAAACAACCCTATTAAAAATAGGATACAGAGCTAAAAAAAAAAAAAAAAAAAAAAAAAAAAAAAAGTTCTCAATTGAGGAATATCGAATGGCTGAGAAACATCTAAGGAAGTGGTCGATATCCTTAGCCATCAGGGAAATGCAAATCAAAACACCCTGAGATTCCACCTCACACCAGTCAGATTGGCCAAGATCCAAACTCAGATGACAGCAGATGCTGGAGAAGATGTGGAGAAAGAGGAACACTTCTCCACTGTTGGTGGAGTTGTAAACTGATACAACCACTCTGGAAATCAGTCTGGCCATTCCTCAGAAAATTGGACATAGTACTACCTGAAGATCCAGCTATTCCACTTCTGGGCATTTACCCCAGAGACACTCCAATATACAACAAAGACACATGTACCACAATGTTCATAGCAGCTCTATTTATAATAGCCAGAAGCTGGGAAGAACCCAGATGTCCTTCAGTAGATGAATGGATACAAAAATTGTGGTACATTTACACAATTTACAGCTATCAGAAACAAGGACTTAACCAAATTCTTGAGAAAATGACTGCATCTAGAGAATATCATCCTGAGTGAGATAACCCAGTCACAAAAGAACAGACATGACATGCAATTACTGATAATGGGATACTAACCTCAGAAAGCTCAGAACACCCCAGAAACAACTCATAGACGCTATGAAGTTCAAGAAAAAATAAAAGAAAGAAAGAAAAGAAAAAACCATTATGCTCAATCCTTACACATCAAGAAAACTTTGACTAATTTTGGGTTACATCCTGTTTTACATGTACTTTATGCTCATTGTAACTAGTAAAGACCTTAATGCACACTATCCAACCTTTGAAAAAAATGGCAAGCACTGACAATAATGTATTTGTATACTTCTATGCAAAAATGCTTAAAATTTGTACATTTATCTTTGTTTTTTAAAATAAAGTTGTTCAAAAAAAAATACCTTTCAAATGTTATATCCTTTCTTGGTTTCTCCCATTGTCCCTCCTCAGCTTCTATGAAAATATTACCGGATCTGCCACGCAAACCACCAGCCCCTAGGAGTTGAGAAACTGGTGAGTGGGAAATCTGGGCGGCCAGGGAGCAGAGAGATCTCTGCAGAGTGCACACGTGGAGCGCACCCTCCGACCTGCCTGATCCAGGGACCAGGAACAGAACTTTGGAACCTCTGTTCCCACCCAGCGACATGAGGCATAGAACAGGGCTCAACCCATCTGCTACCAGGGCCAGTGGAGATGCAGGGACACAGACCAGATACAAGGGAAAGGCAAGAACATATCACTGACAACAAAATGGCAAGAGGAAAGCAAAAGACAACCTGGCAACACCAGAACCCAGCTCTCCCATAACAGCAAATATCGGAATTCCAAACACTCCAGAAAAAGAAGACACAAATCTGAAATCATACCTCAATATGCTCATAGAGATACTTAAAAAAGAATGGGAGGAAAAGCGAAAAGATTCAGAAGCTTTTAAAGAGGAAACAAGAAAAAAACTCAAAGAACTACAGGAAAACAGAAACAAAGAGATGAAGAAATGGAAGAGAGAATTTAAAACGGAAATTGACACAATAAAGAAAACACTAAAAGAGATAACCTTAGAGGTAGAACACCTAAAAAAGAAATCAGGAGTCACAGAAGCAAGCATTTCCAATAAATTACAAGAGATGGAAGAGAAAATGTCGGGGGCAGAAGACAACATTGTAAACATAGACAAAACAGCCAGAGAAGATGCAAAAAACAAAAAGCTCCTAACCCAAAATGTCCAGGAAATCCAGGACACAATGAGAAGACTGAACCTAAGGATAATAGGAATAGAAGAGGGAGAAGAGTATCAACTAAGAGGCACAGTAAATATCTTCAACAAAATCATAGAAGAAAACCTCCCTACCCTCAAGAATGAGATGACCACGAGCATAAAAGAAGCCTTCAGAACTCCAAATAGGTTGGACCAGAAAAGAAATACCTCCCGACACATAATAGTAAAAACATCAAGTGCCCAAAGCAAAGAAAGAATACTAAAAGCAGTAAGGGAAAAAGTTCAGGTAACATATCAAGGCAGGCCAATCAGAATCACACCCAATTTCTCAACAGAGACTATGAAAGCTAGAAGAGCCTGGACAGACATCATGCACTCCTTAAGAGAGCACAAGTGCCAGCCCAAGCTGCTATACCCAGCAAAACTATCAATCACCATCGATGGAGAGATGAAGATATTTCAAGACAAATCAAAATTTACACAATATCTGACCACAAACCCAGCACTACAATGAATTATAGGTGGAAAACCCAATACAATAAGGAAAATACAGCCTAGTAAAAACAAGAAAATTTGTAAACAAGAAAACTAAAAGAAGAAAAAGACACAGACACAACTCAACCCACAAAAGCAATAATGGCAGGAAACAGAAACAACTATTCCTTGATATCTATTAACATAAATGGACTCAACTCCCCAATAAAGAGACATAGGCTATCAGACTGCATACATAAACAAAATCCAGCCTTTTGCTGCATACAGGAAACTCATCTCAGAGACAAAGACAGACACTATCTCAGAGTAAAAGGGTGGGAAAAAAACTTTCAAGCAAACAGCTCCAAGAAGCAAGCTGGAGTGGCTATTCTAATATCGAATAAAGTAAATTTCCAACCAAAAGTTATCAAAAAAGTTAAGGAAGGACACTTTTTACTCATTACCGGGGAAATCTGTCAGGAGGAACTCTCAATCCTTAACATATATGCTCCAAATAAAAAAGCACCCACATTCATAAAAGAAATCCTACTAAAGCTCAAAAAATACATTTCACCCCACACAAAAATAGTGGGAGAATTTAATACCCAACTCTCACCAATGGACAGATCATGGAAACAGAAACTGAACAAGGACACTGCAAAACTAGCAGAGACTTTGAACCAACTAGAATTAATAGATATATACAGAACATATTATCCTAAATTAAAAGAATGCACCTTCTTCTCACTACCCCATGACACCTTCTCGAAAATAGACCACATAATTGGACTCAGAACTAGCCTCAATCGATATAAGAAGATTGAAATACTTCCATGCATCCTCTCAGATCACCATGGTCTACGGCTGGTTTTTAACAACAACAAAGACAACAAAAAGCTCACATACACATGGAAACTAAACAACACTCTGTTAAACGATAGCAGGGTCAAATAAGAAATAAAGAAAGAAATTAAGGATTTTGCAGAAGTCAACAAAAACGAAAACACAACATACCCAAACCTATGGGATGCAATGAAAGCAATACTGAGAGGAAAACTCATAGCCCTAAGTGCTTCCAAAAAGAAACTGGATAGAGCTTACATCAGCAACCTGACAGCACAGCTAAAAGCCCTAGAACAAAAGGAAGCAGATATACCCAAGAAGAGTACACGGCAAGAAATAATCAAAATTAGGGCAGAAATAGACCAAATAGAATCAAAAGAACCACTGAAAAAATCAATAAAACCAAGAGTTGGTTCTTTGAGAAAACCAACGAGATTTATAAACCCCTAGCCAGAGTAACTAGAGGGCAAAGAGAGAGTATACAAATTAACAAAATCAGAAAGGAAAGTGGCGACATAACAACTGAAACTGAGGAAATTCAAGAAATCATCAGATCCTACTACAAATCTTATACTCCACAAAATTGAAAAAATCTGGAGGAAATGGATGAATTCCTGGACAGATAAAAGATCCTAAAGTTAAACCAGGAACAAGTAAACCATCTAAATAACCCTATAACACCTAAAGAAATAGAAGAAGTCATTAAAAGCCTCCCAAACAAAAAAAAGCCCAGGTCCAGACGGGTTCAGTACAGAATTTTATCAGACATTTATTGGGGATATAACACCAATACCCTCCAAACTATTCCAAAAGATAGAATCAGATGGAATACTACCTAACTCATTTTTTGAGGCTTCAATAACCCTGGTACCTAAACCACACAAAGACCCTACAAGGAAAGAGAACTTCAGAACAATCTCACTTATGAACATTGATGCAAAAATACTCAACAAAATCCTTGCAAACCGAATCCAAGAACACATCAAAACAATCATTCATCATGACCAAGTAGGCTTCATCCCTGGGATGCAGGGATGGTTTAATATAAGGAAATCCATCAATGTAATCCACCATATAAACAAACTCAAAGATCAAAATCACATGGTCATCTCACTAGATGCTGAGAAAGCATTTGACAAAATCCAACACCCCTTCATGTTAAAAGTCCTGGAAAGAAGAGGAATCCAAGGTCCATACTTAAACATAATAAAAGCAATATACAGCAAACCAACAGCCAACATCAAACTTAATGGCGAGAAACTTGAAGCAATTCCACTAAAATCAGGGACTCGACAAGGCTGCCCACTCTCCCCCTACCTATTCAATGTAGTACTGGAAGTCCTGGCTGTAGCAATTAGACAGCAAAAGGAGATCAAGGGGATACAAATCAGAAAGGAAGAGATAAAAACATCACTCTTTGCCGATGACATGATAGTGTACTTGAGTGACCCCAAAAATTCCACCAGATAATTCCTATAACTGATAAACAAGTTCAGCAAAGTAGCTGGATACAAAATTAACTCAAACAAATCAGTAGCCTTCCTATACTCAAAGGACAAACATGTGGAGAAAGAAACTAGGGAAAAAGTACCCTTCACAATCGTCACAAAAACTATGAAATACCTTGGTGTGACTCTAACTAAGCAAGTGAAGGACCTGTATGACAAGAACTTCAAACCTCTAAAGAAGGAAATTGAGGAGGATCTCAGAAAATGGAAAGATCTCCCATGCTCATGGATTGGAACGATCAACATCTTAAAAATGGCCATCCTACCAAAAGCAATCTACAGATTCAATGCAATCCCCATCAAAATTGCAACACAGTTCTTCATGGAATTGGAAAGATCAATGTGCAATTTCATATGGAACAACAAAAGACCTAGAATAGTGAAATCCATCCTCAACAACAAGAAAACATCTGCGGGGATCACTATCCCTGACCTCAAGCTATATTACAAGGCAATTGTGCTGAAAACTGCATGGTACTGGTACAGAAATAGGCATGTGGATCAATGGAATAGAATAGAGCCGTCACATATATGGTCACCTGATTTTTGACAAAGGTGCCACAAACATTCAATGGAAAATGACAGCCTATTCAACAAATGGTGCTGGTCCAACTGGCACTCAGCATGCAAAAAAATGAAAATAGACCCTTTCTTATCTCCTTGTACAAAGCTCAAGTGAAAGTGGATCAAAGATCTCCACATTAAACCAGATACACTGAAACTATTAGATGAGAAAGTAGGGAAAACCTTAGAACACATAGGCACAGGAGAAAATTTCCTGAACAAAACACCAATGGCTCAAGCTCTAAGGTCAAAGATTAACAAATGGGACTTAATGAGATTGCAAAATTTCTGTAATCCTAAAGACTTTGTCAAGAATACAAAACAGCAGCCAACAGAATGGGAAAAGATTTTTACCAACTCAAAATCAGATAGAGGCCTAATATCTAAGGTATACAAAGAACTCAAAAAGGTAGATACCAGAGAATCAAATAACCCTATTAAAAATGGGGTACAGAGCTAAACAAAACATTCTCAGTTGAGGAATATCAAATGGCTGACAAATATCTGAGGAAGTGCTCGACATCTTTAGCCATCAGGGAAATGCAAATCAAAACAACCTTGAGATTCCACCTCACACCTGTCAGATTGGCCAAGATCCAAAACTCAGATGACAACCGATGCTGGAGAGGTTGTGGAGAAAGAGGAACCCTTCTCCACTGTTGGTTGCGTTGCAAACTAATACAACCACTCTGGAAATCAGTCTGGCGATACCTCAGAAAATTGGACATAATACTACCTGAAGACCCAGCTATTCCACTTCTGGGCATATACCCCAGAGACACCTTAGTACACAACAAAGATATATGCACCACAATGTTCATAGTAGCTGTATTTATAATAGCCAGAAGCTGGAAAGAACCCAGATGTCCTTCAGTAGATGAATGGATACAAAAATTGTGGTACATTTACACAATGGAATACTACTCAGCCACCAGAAACAATGACTTGACCAAATTCTTAAGAAAATGGCTGCATCTAGAGAATATCATTCTGAGTGAGATAACCCAGTCACAAAAGAACAGACATAATAGCAGTAACTGATAATGGGATGCTAACCCCAGAGGCTTGCACTGCCCCAGAAACAAATCACAGACTGTATGAAGTCCAAGAAATAAAGAAAACAAAACAAAAAAAAAAACCAAAAAAATCTCTATACGATAAGAAAACTTTGACTATTTCCATGTTACATTTTGTTTTACATGTACTTTACGCTCATTGTAACTATTAAGTTTTCAATGTATACTATCAAACCTTTAAAAAAATCAAGTACTGACTAAAAAATAAAAAAAAAGAAATATAGTCAATTCTATTTGGCAAGTATTTTGTGCTAGTAGTAATGAGCAATTTTCTTAGTTTACTTTCTATTGTAATGACAAACAGAGCCAACTTATAAAAAATTTATTTTAAGGGATGATGCTTCTAAAGGGTTACATACAGTTCATAACCATTATGGTGGGAAGCATGGTATCAGGCATGCAGGAAGGATCCTGGAGCAATAGCTGGGGGCTTACATCTGATTCATAAGCACTAAGCAGAGAAAGCTGGATTTTTATACCTCAAATGTCATTTCTAGTGACACACCTCCAAGGCCACAGTTTGTTATCTTTATGAAATAGTTCCACCAATTGGAGATCAACTATTCAAATTTATCAACCTGTGAAGACCATTATTATTTACACTATCACATTATACCCCTGACTTCCATAGGCTTGTAGTCATGTGAAACAAAATGCCTTTAGTCTAACTTTAAAAGTCCCAAAATTGTTTCATAGTCTCAACAGTTTTAATGTTCAACGACTTGAGATTCAAAGCAATCTCTGAATTGTAATCCCCTATAAATTAAAAAACAACACACTTCCCATGTAAAATGGCATGGGATATATTTTACCATTCTAGAAGAAATGAAATGAGGACCTAGTGACAAAATACTGGACCAAAGCAAGACCAAAAAATGCAAGTGAAAAATCCTGTGATTCCATATCTGATGTCAAAAGGATTATAGATGCCCCCATTATTCCAGAGTAACTGATTACAATACATTTTTCCTTCTTGATTTAATTCTACTCTTTCTATGTAGCTCTTCCTGGCAAACATCCTGTAGCTATGACAGCTCAAACACAGTAGGCTCCCCAATACAATCCAGGTTTAATTTTTACAATTTCAGAGAGTTAGAGTTCATGACCACCATAGTGAGGAACATGGTAACAGGCAAGCAGTGCAGGGCTGGGAAATAGCTTAAAGCTTACATATAATTCACAAGTATGAAGCAAAGAGGCACAAACTGAATGGCCAAACTAGATGGGATGGACTTTTAAAACCTTGAAACTCATAACTCCAGTGACACACTCTCCTTTAACAAGTCCACACCTTCTCCAAAAAAATCACACCTCTTAATCCTTCTCAAATAGTTCTACCAATTGGGAGGCAGCATTCAACTATATAAAACTTGTGTACTATTCATTAATTTTAGCATATTCTCTGGTTGTAGTCTCTGCACACACACACACACACACACACACACACACACACACACACACACACACAGGGAATTAAGAAAAGCTTGAAGTGGGGGAAGTGCTCTTTCATACCAATTAGAGTTGTCCATTATTAAAAGGTTAGTTCTGAAAACATATGGACTGAACAACTTATATTTCAAATTATATGTGTATATATACATATTTGCATGCAATAATAATTATGTAAGAAAGGGGGCTATGAATTTGAAGGAAAGAGGGATGGTATATATGGTAACATTTAGAGGAACAAAAGGGAGAAAAGCAATGCTGAAACTATATTAAAGTCTGACAAACAAAAGAAAAATATGACCTATGGGGGCTATTCTCATTCAAAACACCAAAGCAGTTCAATATTTACTTATTCTTAAAAACAAAAGGTAAGACAGTTCAAAGGATTTAAGAGTGTGACCCAGTCAGCTACAGCAAGTAATAAATGTACTATTGCATATTTCTAATACGTGCAAATGCAGTTGCCTCTATACTAAGCTGAGGATGAGTTAAAATTGCCTGAATAGATATTAAAGGAAATAAACTATAACTACAACTTCAATAAACATTTTTCTTCTAAAAGAATATCTTTTTTTCTGAGTATTTACTCCTTTTGTTTTTGTCACATGAAATCAATCTTAAGTGTAAGCTAGCAGTATATAAATTGAAAACCCATTATTAATTATGTCCTTAGTTGTTTTACTATCAATCAGTAAGAAAATTAAAAGGGCTTAGCATTAATTACCTGATCTAAAAAAATTTAAATACTAAAATCTCATTCAAATATAATGGTAATAATTGCTGTGTTAGGCTATTGAAGAACTTATTCACATGTCCTGTGATTATACCTTCATTTTTATCTCACTGATGATTATTGCTCTCTGGGGTACCATGATACATAGAACAAAGCTCAATGTAGCAGCAATATTGCACAAAGAGGGTAAAAATGAGAGGTAAAATTAGGTCAATTAAGCATTTGTAATTTTTGGACAAGTTAAATTTGTTCATAATAGTATGCTTGGTTAGTATAAACCATATGTGCCCAATTCATGTGACAATAATTTTATGTTGTGTTGAATCCTATTCATATTATGTTGAATATTATTGAAGTAAGTAGAAGTTAAGCTATAGGTAAAAAAGATAATAGCCTTATTGCTTTTGGTTGTAAAAGATTATAAATTAAGAAAGCTGTAAACTTTACCCATGCGCCTTAATCCTAAAATACATACACTTAAGATAACAATACAGAGAATATTCTCTGACTGGACCAATTTCTGGGCAGATGAGATGACTAATAATGGCTATTTGACAGGCCTCAACAAGTAAAAGAAGATTGAAATAATCCCATGCATCCTATAAGAATACTATGGACTAAGAATATTCTTCAATAACAACAAAAAACTACAGAAAGCCCACATACACATTGAAGCTGAACCATGTTTTACTCAATAATAACTTTGTCAAGGAACAAATTAATTAATTAATTAAAGACTTTTAAGAATTTAATGAAAATGAAGGTACAACATACCCTAGCTTATGGGACACAAAGAAATTAGTGCTAAGAGGAATACTCATATCTCTGAGTGCCTCCAAATAGAAACTGGAAAGAGCATACCCTAAGAGCATGACAGCACACATGAACACTCTAGAACAAAAAGAACTAAACACATCCAAGCAGGAAATAATCAAATTCTGGGTTCAAACCAACCAAGTAGAAACAAAAAGAAATGTACAAAGAATCAACAAAACCAGAAGCTAGTTCTTTGAGAAAATCAACAAAATAGATTGACCCTTAACCAGATTAACCAGAGGGCACAGAGACAATATTCAAATTAACAAAATCAGAAACAAAAAGGAAGACATAACAAGAGAAACTGAGGAAATTCAAGAAATCATCAGATCCTACTACAAAAGCATATATTCAACAAAACTGGAAAATCTGGATGAAATGAACAACTTTTTAGAAAGATACCAGGTACCAAATATAATCAGGATCAAATACACCATGTAAATATTTCTATAACCCCTGAAGAAATAGTAGTCTTAATCAAAAGTCTCCCAACCCAAAAAAACTGAGGACCAGATGTGTTTAGTGCAGAATTCTTTCAGATATTCATCGAAGAAATAATACCTTCCAAACCATTGCACAGACTAGAAATAGAAGAAAAACTACCTAATCCCTTCTATGAAGCCACAATTACACTTATACCTAAACCATACAAAGTCCCAACAAAGAAAGAAAACTTTAGACTGATCTCCATTATGAACATAGATGCAAAATACTCAATTAAATTCTCACAAATAGAGTCCAAGAACACATTAAAAGTATCTCCAACATGAAAATGTAGGCTTCATCTGAGAGATGCAGGGATAGTTCAATACACTGAAATCCACCAACATAATCCACCACATAGTCAAAATGAAAGAAAGAAAAAACACATAATCATCTCATTATATGCTTAGAAAGCATTTGAAAAAAGTCAACACACCTTCATGTTAAAAATCTTGGAAATATCAGGAATTCTAGGCCCATACCTCAACATAGTAAAAACAATATACATCAAACCAGAAGCCAACATCAAACTAAATGGAAAGAAACTAGAAACAATTTCACTAAAATCAGGGACTAGAGAAGGATGCCCACTCTATCCCTACTTATTCAGTGTTGTACTCAAAGTCCAAACCAGAGCAATTAGTCAACAAAAAGAGATCAAAGGGATACAAATTGAAAAGGAAGAAGTCAAAATATCACTATTTGCAGAAGATATGATGATATACTTGTAAAACTGATATACAATTTCAACAAAGTCACTGGATAAAAAATTAACAGATTCAATGCAATTCCCATTAAAATTCCAACTCAATTCTTCATAGAGTTAGAAACAGAAATTTGCAAATTCATTTGGAATAACAAAAACCTAGGATAGCTAAAACTATTCTCAGCACTAAAAGAACTTCTGGGGGAATCACCATTCTTGACCTCATTCTGTATTATGGAGCAATAGTGATAAAAACTGTATGGTATTGGGATATAGACAGGAAGGTAGATCAATGGAGTAGATCTGAAGACTCAGAAATGAACCCACATACCTATGGCCACTTGATCTTTGAAAAAAGTGCTAAAACCATCCAGTAGAAAAAAAAAAAAACAGCGTTTTCAACAAATGGTTCTGGTCCAACTGGATGTCAGCATGTAGAAGAATGCAAATTAATCCATTCTTATCACCCTGTTACAAAGCTCAAGTCCAACTGGACCAAGGACCTCTACTCAAACTAATAGAAGAGATATTGGGAAAGAGCCTTGAACACATAGGCACTGGGAAAAATTTCCTGAACAGAACATCAATGACTTAGGCTCTAAGATTAAGAATCGACAAATGGGACCTCATGAAACTGCAAAGCTTTTATAAGGCAAATTACATTGTTAAAAGGACAAAACAGCAACCAAAAGATTGAGAAAAGATCTTTACAAATCATACATCTTATAGAGGGCTAATATCCAATATAAACAAAGAACTCAAGTAGTTAGTCTCTAGAGAATTAAATAACCCTATTAAAATATGGGGGAACAGTGCAAAACAAAGAATTCTCAACTGAGGAATGTTGAATGGCTGAAAAGCACCTAAAAATGTTCAACATCCTTAGTCATCAGAGAAATGTAAATCCAAACAACACTGAGATTCTACCTCACACCAGTCAAAATGGCTGAAATCAAAAACTCAGGTGACAGCAGATGCTGGTAAGGATCTGGAGAAAGAGGAAAACTCTTCCATTGTTGGTGGGATTAAAAGGTGGTACAAGTACTCTGGAAATCTGTCTTGTAGTTCCTCAGAAAATTGGACATTGGACTATCTGAGGACTCAGCTATTCCATTCCTTGGCATATACCCAAAAGATGCTCTAACATATAACTAGGATACATGTCCACTATGTTCATAGCGGGCTTATTTATAATTGCCAGTAGATGGAAAGGACCCAGAGTACCATCAACAGAGGAATGGATCTAGAAAATTTGGTACATTTACACAATGGAGTACTACTCAGCTATTAAAAATAATGAGTTCCTGAAATTCTTAGGCAAATGGGTGGATCTAGAAAATATCATTCTGACTGACGTAACCCAGTCACAAAAATACACCCATGGTATGTACTCACTGAGAAGTGGTTATTAGCCCAAATGCTTGGAATACCTAATTCAATTCACAGATCACATAAAGCTAAAGAAAAAGGACGACCAAAGTGTGGATGCTTCAGTCCTTCTTAGAAGGAGGAACAACCATATTCTTAGGAGGAAATATGGAGACAAATCTTGAAGCAGAAACTGAAACAAAGGCCATCCAGAGACTCCCCCATCTGGAGATCCAGCCCATGTACAACCACTAAACCCAGACAATATTCCTGATGTCAAGAAATGCATGATCACAGTAGCCTGATACAGCTGTTTCCTGAGAGGCTCTGCCAGATCATGGCAAAAACAGAGGTGGATGCCCACAGCCTACCAGTGAACTGACAATGAGGTTCCCAATTGAGGAGTTAGAGAATTACAGGAACTGTAGGGGTTTGCAACCCAGTAAGTACAACAATACCTACCAACCACAGCTCCCAGGAACTAAACCACTACTCAAAGAGTACACATGGTAGGACCAATTGCCCCAGCTGCTTGTGCAACAGAGGATGGCCTTGTTGGTCATCAATAGGAAGAACAGCCCTTGGTCCTGCCAATGCTCGATACACTAGTGTAGGGGAATGTCAGGGCATGGAGGCAGGAGTGGGTGGGTAAGGAGCACCCTCACAGAAAGAGTGGGAGGAAAGATTGGATAGTGAGTTTATGGAGGGGAAACCAGGAAAGGAGATAACATTTGAAATGTAAATAAAATATATCAAATGGTAGGGGGAGGGGCAACTGTTTTAGTGCCTCAGGCTTTCCTGAACAGTACTTATAATGCTATCTCACCTCCAAGTCTAGGGATTTTATTTAATAACCACACTGCTCTAAGAACATCATTGCATTATCTAGCTATGAATAGTAAATTCCTCTAATCTTAATTTTGTATTTTTTAATTTGGATTATACGGTAGTAGGTTTTTAGGATTTTTTCATGCACACTTTATTTAGTTTTTTACTCCCCATCCTCACACTTTGTTTCTCTCATTCTCTACTTTTCTCCATGCTTAAATGTTTCCAGCTCTAGTATCCTGCTCCTTTTTTATCTATGTTCTGCTTTCCCCCATTATGGTTACAACCACTATATAATTTTCCCCTTGCCTGTTTTTTTTTTTTTTTTTTGTTTTTTTTTTTTTGTTTTTTTTTTTGTTTTTTGATGCTACATGCATTCCTTGTTAAACACAACTAAGTCATCAAAATTTGGTTTACCACATCAAAGTAGGCATGTAGCCATGAAGCAATTTCTTTTCTGAGACTAGGTTAAAGATCAATATATATGCATTTACTTGCAGGTTTAATCATTTTATTTTTCTTTAGATCTGAATAAAATTCCATTGTATATATGTACCACATTAGTTGACAGACAATGAAGCTGCTTTTGATTCCTAGATATTTTGACTGGTGAAGCAAGGAACACAGATGGATATGTATCTCTGTAATAGGAAACAAAGTCCTTTAGTTATGTGCCTAGCAGTTCTATAGCTAGATCACATGGTAGACCTATTTATACTCTGTTTTTTTGTGAAACTTCCAGACTGAGTTCCAATGTGGCTGTACTAGTTTGTACTCCTACCACAGTGGTTAAGTGTCCCCTTTCCTATACATCCAAACCAGCACTTGTTTTCACTTGTATTCTTTTTTTTTTTAATGTAAAAGCAAGAGGTGTATTAGTCCAGTGTACTGAGGTGACCTACATCCAGAGGAGAGGTGACCCCAAAGGGCTCTTACAATCAGTTTTTACACTTTATAGGGGTACATGTTACATCAGCAAGGTTATAATTTAAATTCATTAGCTAAGCATATTGATCTTTGAATCTATTGGCTAGCAAGCATGTGACAGGCCGTCGAACTCTATCTGTGACTAGAGGGGTCAGTTGACTATCAGTCAATACATTCTTTTTTTTTTTTTTTTAATTTTCAAGAATGTTCCTGCTCCTCCTGAGAACTGTGGGTAGAGAATGGAACTTGGCCTAGCCTTGACCTGAGGCAGTGGGTGTAAGGCTGGTGAAAGCCCCTAGGGTCCTTCATTCTCCCCTTTCTCTAGGCTACCATTTCAATTTTGAAATCAAAAGTTATCCTGCTCCACAGCTGTTGTTCAGCACCATTATTTGCACAATGTTAAGGTATTTCTTGATGAAAGCAACTAAATGATTCAAAATGTGAGGACCAAACATTAGGAGCAAACATAGGATGATAAAAGGTTCTTGTATTCTTGATGATTACCATGCTGACTGGGATAAGGTGTATTTTTTTCTAATGCTTTATTTATTCATTTATTTACAATTTTATAATTTGTCAATGAGTGAGTCCTGATTTGTATTCTCTATTTCACCTTCTCTTGTCTTCTGTTGTCCTCTATCTGTCTGCTTTCTGAATCTGTGTCTGTGTGAATATTGTCTAGAGAATGTGTCCCTGACTCTGTGTCACCAACAATGAGCTTTGTTCTTTCTTTGTTAAACACAGACAGATTCATTTGGGAATTAATGAGTGATGCTTTACAGAAATCTTTACCCAGAGTTCTATGAGGAATTAACCAACTTAGTGAAAAGACCACAACTGACCCAGATAATAAATGGTATTATGAATGACATGATAATCAACAATATTAGTATGTTTCTTTGAACATTTATGATGGAGTTTTTCAAGTTTAAGATATTTTTAATTGAGAATGGATTCCTTTTTATACAGTTATCATGATGACAGTAGACTGCTTTTGATAGGATAAGTGATTTTACTGTTAATCTTACTGATTGATCCATGAGAATTGGAGATCTTTCCATATTCTGATACCTTCCTCAATTTTTTTTCTTCAAGTACTGTGAAGTTTTTGTTATAAAAGTCTTTCACTTGCTTGGTTATAGTAACTCCAAGATACTTCTTTTTTTTTATTTTATTTTAGGTTATTATGATATGTGTTGTTTCCCTGATTTCCTTCTCTTTCACTTTGTCATTTGTGTATAGGATGGCTACTGATTTATTTTATATTTATTTATTTAATATTGTAACCAACTATTTTGTTGAGAGTGTCAATCAGGTGTATGTGTTCCTTGGTTAAATGTTTGGGATCACTTATGTATACTATCATATCACCTGAAAATAATACTTAGACTGGGGCTTGGGCTTGGGTAGTTTGTTCAATCACTAGTGTCTACCCTGAAGAATGAATTTGGGGGAACAGAGAGAATGGTGAAGCTCTACTGGCAGCCTACCTACTGGCAGGTGTCACCTATGGTTGTGCAGGGGGCTGGGACACAGCAACAACAGAGGAGAAGTAAGAGGAGTAGGGGGATTCCTGTGGGATTCACAGAAAGAGTAGACTTGGGGGTAAGGGAACCTTCAGCAGCTGTTGTGTTACAGCACTGGGGAGGACTTTGAGGATTGTGTGTGGAGGAACAGAGGTAGTGGAGAAGGTCCATGGGCAGGCTGGGAATCTTAGAGTAGTTTTAATTTACAACTTTTCAATGTCTAAGGACTCAGCACACATTTATTATATAGGCTAGACCCTTCGCTGTGCATTGTTATACAAAGCTCAGTATTCTGTATCTCCTATTTTAAGAAACATAGTGTGTGATAAAAGTATAATGCAAAAGGGAAGAGTCATGTGAAGGAAGAATCTTGGGGTTGTGTTGGCAATAGGTTAAAGTTAACATTAGTATTAATCTACAATACTCAGATAAGGGTTAAATAGCCACTCAAGTGAGAACCAGATTAGTAATCATGCATTAAAACAGCCAGTTTAAAGACACCAGACCTTGCATAAGTCTGATCTGTGCCAAGGTTCTATTCTAGGAACTAAGAACCATGAGGCCTTCAGCAAGTTAATTAACCTCTCAGAGCTTCCATTTCTGGAACTACTAAAGGGTTTTATGCAGAGGGATAGAGTTATATTTCTACTTTAGGAAGATTTGTTGAGTATCTGCATAGAGAGCGGTTTGAAACAGCAAAACAGAAACTGGAACTGAGATGAGAGACCAGAGCTTTGTTGAGGACTGGACATTTTCAAACGCAAGCTCTTTTATATGCATTCCCAGCATCTGGCAATGCCAGTGCTGACAATGATTCACCATATACAGTACTTACTTCAGGTTTGGCATGTAGCCAAAGACCAGTGAGGAAATCTACCCCTCCTCCCTGGTAGCACACAGAGCCCATTCAGTATCATTCCTTTGGACTATACTGGGCTTCTTGCCCTCCAATCCCCAGGCCTCACCAGCCCTGGGGAAATGACAGGCCCTGGGAATCAGGGAGACAGTGCCCTTCCTCATCATGCTCAGCTGCCCTACTGGCTGGGAGGTCATGGATTGTCCTAGAGGCAGCACAGCTTTCAGCCTATTTGCTAGGAGATTCTCATGGATGTAACCTTTCACAGCCTGTATTTCCGCTGAAATGGAGCTAAGATATAAAGGCACAATCCCTTTGAGCTCCCTGACTGTAGACGTGTTTGTCCGGGGAGATTTCTTTTTAAAGCAATCCATGAATATTTTTTGTTGTTGTGCTTATTAATCAGAGTGTTTATCCTGGTTTTTATTTGGAAATCTCTTCAATAACCAGTATGATACAACACAGACAAGGCGTAGAAAATAAACCTGTTTAACTTTCCTTAAATCAGTTTCTTCAATGTATTTGGCATTGTGCCCTTTTACTGTATATCTAATAAGTGTTATGCAGAAATTATTTGGAAGAGTTCTACTATAATCAATCTGGTATGGTAGAGGGTATTTGGGAAGTGCAGTGTAATGAAGAGAGATGTGGTTTTAGAGTTACCTTCCTTTGTACTTTATGACCTGGTTCACTAGACATGTTAGCTAACCTCATTGACTTTTTGTTTCTTTGTCTATAAAACTGAAATATCATTTGGATATTTTCCTCGGAAATATCAGAAATGAAGTAGACAATTTTTTTAGTATATAAGAAGTAAGAACAGGGCTGGGGACATGGCTTAGGGCATGTACATGGACCTTCATATAACTATATGCATATGTAAATGTATATACTTACAAACACAAACATGTACCATTGTTACATATTTGAGTGTGTAACATTAATAGGTAACTTTTGTTTGTTCATAGTTGTTTCTGATTTTTGCCTGTATAAAAAATTAGGTATGAAAAAGTTCTGACAAATAAGAGGAAAAGTGTGAATCCGAGTCCTTTGCTTGCTTGCATTTTCCCATCTGCTAGCTACTACTTGAAAACACTTGGTATCATGCTCTTTGCTTTTGGCTGCACAGACAATGGAAGGATGGACAGATGGATACATAGATGTATAGATAGCTAGATAGAACTCAGAGTTCTGGTTGTGTTCCTGTGATAAATTATTTTTTCCATAGAACATTTCTTTATCTGAACAAATCTGTTTTGAGTCGCTCTTTCATCTTTCTTGCCAGCAATAATTTCTTAGCTTATTGCACTACTGTCTGCCTGTCAGTCTGAGATTCCAACCCCTTCATAGATTTAAACAAGTCCCTTATCCATAAATGACTCTGTTAAAGGAGGTTAAATCCATAGTGTGGACACTCAGAACTGTCAGATATGTTCTATAGGTTCTGCTCAGCAGCCACTGCCTCACCAGCCCTTCTCATACTTTTGGAGTTCAAAGGTTACTGCCTAGTTCAGTGAATGGGAGGGGGAGAGTAGGAACAAACGTCAGCAGATGACACTTCCTGACATTGATTCCCCTTTCTCAGAAGTGGTATTTTGTTGGTTCCTTTCCCACAGCTGAGCTTGTCATAAAGGAGCTCTGTTCTCTAGCATGTGCTAATTGCAGCATCACTGGGTTAAAAAAGTCAAGAACGTGGAGACTGTAGTCTTAATTCATTTTGATATCTAGTTCTTTCTTGCAAAGTCAGTCTCTAACCATAATTTTGATACACCAAAATTGTTAATTCAGTTGTACTGACACACTCAAATTTCTAATATTTAAATAACTCTTTATTCTAATTAAGGATAAATTCCATTAGAAATATTGAGTTACAGAGCTGCAGAAAACCCAGCAGTTACATAATCTCCTGAATTCTGTCAAAACAGCCTTTTTCTGGAGGGAGAGGTTCTTCACTAATATCTAGTGAATATCTAGGCCTTTCAGTGAAATTTTTTTGACAACTAATTTTATACTGAAGCAAATAGCAGCTCTCTTTGATCTTTTGATCTGGTGATGAGATGAGAGTCAGGGGAGGAGGAAAAGACTGAGGAGAGTCCACTTGATAGTTTAGATAGTTCCTTTCATGGGATTAGGGTGGAAATCTAAAATAAAGCAAAATCAAAGCAACAACAACTACAACTACAACAACAATCCCTGCATTGTTTAGAGCTTTAATGATTAGGATGCCTCACTTTAGGTGGACTAAATTCTAAAGTCATCCCAGTGGCTCTGACAAAGTCAGGGAGTCCATTTTATTCTGTGCTTAAGAAGCATTCCCCTGAAGGAGTCCTGCTGATTCTGGAGATTAAGGAAAGACTTCCTGGTGATAATTAATTAATTGCATGCACCACTTTAATTTCAAATGAGTCATTTCAGTTTGGCGATAAATAAAATTCTCTAAACTGTGAAAGTAAAATGAAAAGGAATGTTGATAGCCAGATCCTTATCTGTGTACTTAAGTTTATTTCTCTTGGACTCCTCCTAGTACCAATGTTGCCATGACTGCCACACCTAGAGCTCAGAAGAGGCCCAGACTGTTTTTAAATATATATATATATATATATATATATATATATATATATATATATATATATATATATATATATATAATTTTATTTATTTATTTACAATCCAGTGTTGCACCCTAGCTCCCTCCAACAGTTCCTCATCTCATTCTTCCTCCCCACTGTCTCAGAGAGGATGCTCCCCCACAGAGGCCTCCCTGCTCCCCAGAGCCTCAAGTCTCTCCCGAATTAGGTGCATCTTCTCTCACAGAGGCCAGACTGCTTTTTCAAACCAGGCTTACATGCCCCTTAAATTGTTGCCAGAGGACCGACCCCTGGTAGAGGTAGTATGCTGCTAGAAAAACCTAGAACAAATAACATGACCCAATGTGCATTGTGCATTTCTTTTTATTTAAATTCATTATTAGTGTGTGTGTGTGTGTGTGTGTGTGTGTGTGTGTGTGTGCATTCATATGAATGGAACAGAAGACAACTTTTAGAAACTGGTTCTCTTCTTTCACTGTGGATTTTGAGGATCAAACTCAGGTCAACTCTGAGTAGAGCAGGAATTCCTTTAAAGCTGGCTAAAATTTAGCTACCCCCATAGTGTCAATCACAAAGTAAAGGAGTTCAGTAGTTTCTGAATGAATTGATTCTAGTGTACATTTCAATCACAACAAAACTCTAGAAATAAATAAAGATGTCAGGCAAGAAAGAAGTAGAGATTTTTATTTTTTGGTAAAGATTCATTTATATTTCTAAATTTTTATTTGTGTTGGTGTTTTGCCTGCATGTAAATTTGTGAGGGTGGCAGATACTCTCGAATTAGAGTTACAGACAATTGTGATTTTCCATGTAGGTGATAGGGATGGAATCTGGGTACTCTATTAGAGTAGCCAGTGTTCTTTTTTTTTTTTTTTTAATTAATTTATTGGATTCTCTCTGCATTTATATTTCAAATGTTATCAGTGTTCTTAATCAGGGAGCCATGAACAGGGTGCTCAGAGGGTGGTAAGGGTGTGGGGAAGGGGGTGTTAAGAGGGTGGGGAAGAAGGTGTTAAGGGAGTAGAGAAAGGGGTGTGAAAGGGGGTGGGGAAGGGGTTGGGGAAGGCTTTGGGGAAGGAAACTGCAATGAGGTATAAAGTGAATAGATAAATGAATGGAGACAAAAGAAGTGGAAATGGGAAGGAAACTTAATCTCTGATAATCCATTTGAAAAGCAGTGCCTTGAAATGGCAGCATTCAATGAACATTATGATAAATTAAAAATAATCTGCCTTACTTTATATCATAACTTCTTTCACATCAGAAAGATCCTGTCATTTTCTATATCAAACCATAAGTATAATTTGCTACCACCAGCATGATGAAGCCACTCTCCCAACTTATTATAAGAGAATGGTATGAGAAAGTCACCAGTGAAGGTTAAGTGGAAACTTAGCTTCTCTCTGAAAGTACTATATAACCCAATAATTTCCCATTGTAAGGGAATACCAAGGCAATGGGGTGGAGAGGGTGAATAAGAGGGAGTACACCTTTGTGAAGGCAAATGGAGGGGGAGGGGGATGGAAGTAGGGGGGGAGGAATAACATCTCAAATGTAAATAGAGAGTATCAAATAAAAATTGAGAAAAAAATTAATACTTCTTTACTTGTACTTTTGATTTTGGTACTAATATTCAAATAAAGGCAACCAATGTAGCTTTGTTTACCGAGTGTTTAACAACATATAAAATGCATATGATAGTATTACCAAGTAGACAAGGGCACAATCACAGAAAGACTTCATAGAACTATTAAGTGATTTGCAGTATATACATTATGCCCTTGAATGCAAAAAAACATGCAGCTGCACATATGTAGGTACCTCCAACACACAAACAAACACACACACACACAAAGATAATTGAACAGTCTTTGCTTGACTGAGAATTTCTTTTTTTCCCCATGTTGCAATTTAATGATATATATATATATATATATATATATATATATATATATATATATATATATATATATATATATATATATTAAATTGAACAACTTTATTTTAAAAAACAAAGATAAATGTACAGATTTTAAGCATTTTTGCATAAAAGTGTATGAATACATTTTTTAAAGTACTTGATTTTCTTAAAGGTTTGACAGTATGCATTAAGATCTTACTAGTTACAAGGAGCATAAAGTACATGTAAAATAAGATGTAAACTGGAAATAGTCAAAGATTTCTTGGTGTGTAAAAATTAAGCATAATGGTCTTTCACTTTCTTTTTTTGGGCCTTTGTTTTTCTTAAAATTCATATATTCTGTGAGTTGTTTCTAGGGTGTTCAGAGCTTTCTAGGGTTAGTATCCAATTATCAGTGACTACAGATTATGTCTGTTCTTTGGTGACTGGGTTACCTCATTCAGGATGATATTCTCTAGATGCACCCATTTTCTTAAAAATTTCATAAAGTCATTGTTTCTGAAAGCTGTATAGTACACCATTGTGAAAATATACCAAAACTATTGGATCCATTCATCTACTAAAGGACATCTGGTTTCTTTCCAGCTTCTGGCTATTATAAATAGGGCTGCTATAAACATTGTGGTGCATGTGTCTTTGTTGTATGTTGGAGATTCATTCTATGGGATATATTCCCAGAAGTGGAATAACTGGGTCTTCAGGTAGTACTATGTTCAATTATCTGAGGAATGGCCAGACTGATTTCCAGAGTGGTTGTACCAGTTTACAACCCCACCAACAGTGGAGAAGTGTTCCTTTTTCTCAGCATCCTTGCCAGCATCTGCTGTCATCTGAATTTATGATCTTAGCCATGCTGGTTGGTGTGAGGTACAATTTCAGAGTTGTTTTGATTTGCATTTCCATGATGGCTAATTATGTCAAGCGTGTCCTTAGATGCTTCTCAGCCATTCAATATTCTTTAATTGAGAACTTTTTGTTTAACTCTGTACCCCATTTTTTAATGTGGTTGTTTGATTCTCTGGTGCCTAACTTCTTGAGTTCTTTGTATACCTTGGATATTAGGCCTCTATCTGATGTGGGGTTGGTAAAGATCTTTTGCCAATCTGATGGCTGCCGTTTTGTTTTCTTGACTGTGTCCTTAGCCTTACAGAAACTTTGGAATCTCATTAAGTTCCATTTGTACATATTTGATCTTAGAGCATGATGCATTGGTCTTCTGTTCAGGATATTTTCTCCTGTGCCTATGTGTTCTAAGGTTTTCCCTACTTTCTCTTCTAATAGCTTCAATGTACTGGGTTTAATGTGGAGATCTTTGATCCACTTGCACTTGAGTTTGTACAAGGAGATAATAAAGGTTCTATTTTCATTCTTCTGTATGCTGAGTGCCAGTTGGACCAACACAATTTGTTGAATATGCTGTCCTTTTTCCATTGAATGTTTACAGATCCTTTGTCAAAAAATAAAGTGACCATATATGTTCGGGCTCATTTCTGGATGTTCTATTCTATTTTAATGATCCATGTGCCTATCTCTGTACCAGTACCATGAAATTTTGCACTATTGCCTTGTAATATAGCTTGAGGTCAGGCATGGTGATTCCTGCAGATGTTTTCTTGTTGTTGAGGAAGGATTTCACTATTCTAGGTGTTTTGTTATTCCAGATGAAATTGCACATTGCTCTTTTCAACTCTATGAAGAATTGGGTTGGAATTTTGATGGGGATTGCATTGAATCTGTAGATTGCTTTTTGGTAAGATGGCCATTTTTACAATGTTGATCCTTCTAATCCATTTGCATGAGACATCTTTCCATTTTCTAAAATCTTCCTTCATTTCCTTCTTTAGAGATTTGAAGTTCTTGTCATACAAGTCCTTCACTTGCTTTGTTAGAGTCACACCAAGGTATTTCATATTGTTTGTGACTAATGTGAAGGATATATTTTCCCTAATTTCTTTTTCCGCGCATTTGTCCTTTGAGTAGAGGAAGGCTACTGATTTGTTTGAGTTAATTTTATATCCAGCTACTTTGCTGAACTTGTTTATCAGCTGTAGAAGTTCTCTGGTGGAATTTTTGGGGTCACTAAAGTACACTATCATGTCATCTGCAAATAGTGATGTTTTTACTTCTTCCTTTCCAATTTGTATCCCTTTGATTTGCTTTGCTGTTTAATTGTTCCAGCCAGGACTTCCAGTACTAAGTTGAATAAGTAGGGGAAGAGTGGGCAGCCTTATCGAGTCCCTGATTTTAGTGGATTGCTTCAAGTTTCTCACTGTTAAGTTTGATGTTGGCTGTTGGTTTGCTGTATATTGCTTTTATTATGTTTAGGTATGGGCCTTGGCTTCCTGTTCTTTCAAAGACTTTTAACATGAAGGGGTATTAAATTTTGTCAAATGTTTTTTCAGCATCTAGTGAGATGACCATGTGGTTGTTTTCTTTGAGTTTGTTTATATGGTGGATTACATTGATAAATTTCCTTATATTATGCCATCTCTGCATCCTAGGGATGAAGCCTACTTGATCATTGTGAATGATTGTTTTGATGTGTTCTTTGATTCGGTTTGCAAGTATTTTGTTGAGTCTTTTTGCATCAATGTTCATAAATGAGATAGGTCTGAAGTTCTCTTTCCTTGTAGGGTCTTTGTGTGGTTTAGGAACGATGGTTATTTTGGCCTCGAAAATCAGTTAGGTAGTATTCCATTTGATTCTATTTTGTGGAATAGTTTGGAGAGTATTGGTATTAGGTTGTCAAAAAATATCTGATAAAATTCTTTAGTGAACCCCTCTGGACCTCTGCTTTTTTTTTTTTTTTTTTTTTTTTTTTTTTGGTTGGGAGGCTTTTGATGACTGCTCCTATTTCTTTAAGTGTTATGCGATTATTTGGATGGTTTACCTGGTCCTTGTTTAACTTTAGGATCTTGTATCTGTCTAGGAATTCATCCATTTCCTCCAGATTTCCCAGCTTTGTTGGGTATAGGCTTTTGTAGTAGGATCTGTTGATTTCTTGAATTTCCTCAGTTTCAGTTATTATGTCTTTACTATCCTTTCTGATTTTGTTAATTTGGTTACTCTCTCTTTGCCTTCTAGTTATTCTGGCTAAGGGTTTTTCAATCTTGTTAATTTTATCAAAGAACCAGCTGTTGGTTTTGTTGATTTTTTTAATGGTTCTTTTTGTTTCTATTTGGTCAATTTCTGCTCTGACTTTGATTATCTCTTGCTGTCTACTCCTCTTGGGTATATCTGCTTCCTTTTGTTCTAGAGCTATCAACTGTGCTGTCAAATTGCTAGTGTATGCTCTCTCCAGTTTCTTTTTGGAAGCACCCAGACCTATGAGTTTTCCTCTCAGTTCTGCTTTCATTGCATCCCATAGGTTTGGGTATCTTGTCTTTTGGTTTTCATTAAATTATAGAAAATCTTTAATTTCTTTCTTTATTCATTCTTTTACCATGCTATTGTTTAATAGAACATTGTTTAGTTTCCATGTGTATATGGGATTTTTGTTGTCTTTGATGTCATTAAAGACCAGCTTTAGACCATGGTGATCTGAAAGGATGGATGGGAGTATTTCAATCTTCTTATATCTATTGAGACTAGTTTTGTGACAGATTATATGGCCAGTTTTGGAGAAGGTGCCATGAGGTGCTGAGAAGTTGGTGTATTCTTTTGTTTTAGGGTGATATGTTCTGTAAATGTCTATTAATTCTATTTGGTTCATAACCTCTGCTAGTTTCACTTTGTCCTTGTTCAGTTTCTGTTTCCATGATCTGGCTGTCCATTGATGAGAGTGGGGTGTTGAGGTCTTCCACTATTATCTGTGGGGTGCATTGTATTTTTTGAGCTTTAGTAGGGTTTCTTTATGAATATGTGTGCTCCTGTATTTTGAGCATATATGTTAAGGATTGAGAGTTCCTCCTGACAAATTTGTCTTGTAATGAGTTAAAAGTGTTCTTCATTGTCTTGTTTCATAACTTTTGGTTGAAAATTTACTTTATTAGATATTAGAATGGCCACTTCAGCTTGCTTCTTGGGGCTGTATGTTAGGAAGTTTTTTTCCCAACCGTTTACTTTGAGATAGTTTGTCTTTTTCTCTGAGATAAGTTTCCTCCATGCAGCAAAATGCTGGATTCTATTTATATATGGAGTCTGATACCCTATATCCTTTTATTGCAGAATTGAGTCTATTTATGTTAACATATATTAAGGAATAGTGGTTGCTGTTTTCTGCTATTTTTTGCTTTTAGAGGTAGAATTGTGCCTGTGTGTCTTTCTTCTTTTGGTTCTCTTGCTTAGGTATTTTATTGCTTTTACTATGGTATAGTTTCCCTCCTTGTATTCGGTTTGCCACTGTTTTAGTGCTGTGTTTGTGTTCAGATATTGTGTAAATTTAGTTTTGTCCTGGAATATCTTGGTCTCTCCATCTACGGTGATTGAGAGTTTTGCTGGGTATAGTAGCTTGGGCTGACACATGTGTTCTCTTAGGGTCTGCATGATGTCTGTCCAGGATCTACCTTTCATAGTTTCTATTGAGAAGTCTGGTGTGCTTCTGTTTGGTCTCCCTTTATATGTTACATGACCTTTTCCCTTACTGCTTTTAGTATTCTTTCTTTGCTTTGGTCATTTGGGGTTTTGATTATTATGTGTCGGGAGGTATTTCTTTTCTGGTCCAATCTATTTGGAGTTCTGTAGGCATCTTTTATGCTCATGGTCATCTCATTCTTAAGGGTAGGGAAGGTTTCTTCTACGATTTTGTTGAAGATACTTACTGTGCCTTTTAGTTGATATTCTTTGCCCTCTTCTGTTCTAATTATCTTTAGGTTTGGTCTTCTCATTGTGTCCTGGATCTCCTGGATATTTTGGGTTAGGAGCTTTTTGTCTTTTGCATCTTGGCTGACCCTTTGGCTATGTTTTAAATGTTATCTTCAGCCCCTGAGATTCTGTCTTCTGTATCTTGTAGTCTGTTGGAGATGCTTGCATCTGTGACACATTGGTTTCTTTTTTTTGATTTTTTTATTAACACCTTTAGTTTACAAAACAAAGATAAATGTACAGATTTCAAGCATGTTTTTGCATAAAATTATACAATACATTTTTGTCAGTACTTTTTTTCAGATTTTAAAATAATTTTTACATCATTCTATATGAATAGTCAGTACTTGATCTTTTTAAAGGTTTGACAGTATGCATCGAAAACCCACTAGTTACAATGAGCACAAAGTACATGCAAAACAAAATGTAACATGAAAATAGTCAAAGTTTTCTTGTTGTGTAAAGATTTTTTTGTTTTGTTTTCTTTATTTCTTGGACTTTCTACAGTCAGTGATTTGTTTCTGGGGCAGTGCGAGACTCTGGGGTTAGCATCCCACTATCAGTGTCTGCATATTATGTCTGTTCTTTTGTGACTGGGTTATCTCACTCAGAATGATATTCTCTAGATGCAGCCATTTTCTTAAGAATTTGGTCAAGTCATTGTTTCTGGTGGCTGAGTAGTATTCCATTGTGTAAATGTACCACAATTTTTGTATCCATTCATCTTCTGAAGGGCATCTGGGTTCTTTCCAGCTTCTGGCTATTATAAATAGAGCTGCTATGACACATTGGTTTCTTTTTTAGGTTTTCTACCTCCAGGGTTGTCTCTTTTAGTGTTTTCTTTATTATTTCCATTTTAAATACTTTCTTCAATGCCTTCATCTCTTTGGTTCTGTTTTCATCTAGTTCTTTGATTTCTTTAAGTGTTTTTCTTGTTTTCTCTTTAAAAGCTTCTACTTCTTTATGCTTTTCCTCCCATTCTTGTTTAAGGGTCCCTGTCATCATCTTGGGGTATGATTTTGGGTCTGAGCCTTCTTTTTCTTGAGTGTTTGGCATTCAAGTGTTTGTTGTGATGGGATAGCTGGGTTCTGGTGTTGTCAGGTTGTCTATGTTTCCATGTGGTAAGTTCTTAAGCCTTCTTCTTTCCATCTTGTTGTCTGTGATTATAAGTGGTCTTGTTGTCAGTGATTGGTTCCCATTTCTCTCAAGTACCTGGCCTGTGTCACTGGATTTCTGCTGTTCTCGGTGGCAGATGGCCTGAGCGTTTGTTCCGCATGCACGGGCCCTCTGGGTGGAAACTGAGTCCCTAAGGCAGAGTTCCTGCTCCCCTGAACAACTGGGGTGGAGGGCTTGCTTTCAGTGTGCTTGCTCCAGACCTCTCTGAGACTGGGCTACTTGCAGTACAGTATCACCAGGCCTGTTTCCGTGGTTCTCTGCTGTTCGCGGTGGCAGATAGCCTGAGCATTTTGACTGATAATTTCTAAGGATTGATGTGTTGGCAGAGAAATTAAGCAATTCTTTTTTCTTCAGGCAAGAGAGTTTTATTATCGTCTGTAGCCTAGGGATTATTATATCTCATTCCCCATATTTTTTTGAGGCATGTAGTGTGTTTTATACAAAACAGTGGACATCAAAAGTCATTAACATGCTAACAATGTTCATTGTTATTGTAAAGACTTCTGATCCATATTAGAATGTAGAGAATCACCCTTTGGTTTATTTATCAAGGTGATGTCCTCTTATAAGTGTGTGGAACTAAGCCCCAGTAGTAAAACCGAAGTGAGAGTGGAGAGAACCCACTTCCAAATTTCTGTCTCAGGTCATTACATATACCTATAATATGTTTAACTCTTGTGAGTTACCACCTTCTCTGATACCAGGATATGAACTCAAATGATTGAAAGTCTGAAGCATAAACTATAATCTGACAATATTCCCTGTTTGTTTAATGTACTTTGTGTAGCCCACATCATTTCAGATTAGTTCCATACATTTAATACACTAAATAAGGTTAGCAATATTTTATAGTCTAGAAAACTGAAGCCCAGAAATTCTAAGCACTTGACTCATGGTACCTAGTAAACTAGATAGTGGCATTATGGAAAATCTATTTTTACTCTGTGTGGTCTTTAAAATACAAGGTGTAACAACACAAGACTCCAAAGTTATCATAACATTAACAATCACTGTTGAAAATTATCACTTGCCTCCTTTCTTTTATATTTTCAAAGGTTCTTAGTGTCTATTATGAGCTCAAAATTACCATAAAATCCTCATTCGGTACTATCTTGGTTAAGAGTAATATTTACTTATGTATTTGGAGATTTGTTAAGGCTCTATTGTTATAATTTCCTGCTTAGGATTAAATAATTCAAATTTTAATGCTTGATAAATTACTTTGTTGGACCACCTCTGCTATAATACCTCTTAAAACTAAAGTTTTAGTTGTACAAAAGAGAACACTGACAAAATGAGAATTGAATATATGGGTTTTTGCATTAAGAAACTTGCAGATGTATATTTAAGGTTTTGCATGACTTAACATTTTAATTCTTGCTTCATGGATGTGTCTGGACTTAAAATATCTACAATTTTATTTTTTCTTTTAAGGATTACTTTTATGACTTGTCTTAGATTTCTCTAACAGTGAAGATAAATAACAATGAAAGCAGATTTTAATTTGATATGAATCTGTCAGTACTGAGGTGGAATTGACAATGAATTCATATACTATAATAAAGTCTGGAAGGAATCCCAATTTAAAAAATAGCATTTCAAGTTAGATTGTGTTAGCAATGTGAGTTCTAACACTACTACATGCTAACACTACTACATGCTAGCTGTGCAATTCTGAACATATTGATTAATCATAGTGATCCTTCATTTCTTCATCTATACAATGACATTTATAATATCTGCTTTTTAGAGAGAAGATATGTTGTGCAGCAAGCTTTTCTACTGATTTGTAAAAAAAAAAAAATGGGCACCTAGTTTCACCATAAGTTGGGAAATTATTTATTTTAATTATCTTCTAAAAGTAAAAAGGAGGAGAAAAACATGGCTCTCTTACAGTGTACAATGTAGAAATCACTTAACTTCATTCTCAGTCTCTCTGTCCGTTAGTCTGTGTGTGTGTTGCAAAACATGTACAACAAGATACTTAATGAATAGATCAGTAGCACATTGTTAAGACACACATAGATAGAAGGTAATTTAAATAGAACTTTTATAATTACTCAGATCATATTCTTGCCCTTGCTGGCCTCTGTTCTGCAACCATCAGTGACTTTTCATTCTTTTAAAGGTAAAACTCTTGTTGCCATAATCTATGTCATCCAGAACAGGCTCAGTCCATCTGTGGAAAAAAAGGGTCCTACTTTGGCAGAATTCAGTAGGAACCAGGACATGTCCTGTTACAGAAAATACTCCAAATGTTTTAAAAGAATAAAGTAAACAAATGCTATTCTATTCATTGGTTGTCAAAGAACTAAGACTGGAGATGCATTGTGCCTTAGTATTGTACAACAAGCTTAGTCCATAATATTTCTCAAGGAAATAATTTATTTTATACAATTTACAGGATATTTCTATTCAGTGATATCTGTCATTTTGGATATCACTAAGTTTGTAGAACAGCTAACAGAGCACAACTTTGGTCACCAACTTGAGTCATAAATGACAACATTTTCTTACAGTATGTTAAATAGTTGTGCTCATTTATTAATGGTTGTGTTAATTTATTTCAATTATACTTTAAGTAAGGAATATGTAAAATTTTAATTCAATAATTTTGAGTTTAATTTAGCCTTATAGCAGCAAGGTACAATAGGCCTAGAACATAAATGATATACTTCACATTTATTCATTTATTTGTTTGTTTGTTCGTTTATATGTGTATATGTGTGATCCTTGGAGATATTTTGTTATAATTGGATATATTTTATTTAAATTTCAAGTGTTATCCCCTTTTCTGGTTTCCCCTCCATATCCCTATCCCATTTCCCCCCTCCCCTGATTTCTATGAGGGTGTTCACCAACCCACCCACTACCACCTCCCTGCCCTGACATTCCTATACACTGGGACATCCAGCCTTGGCAGGACCAAGGGCTTCTCCTTCCACTGATGCCCAATAAGGCCATCCTCTGCTACATGTGCAGCTGGAGCTATGGGTCTGTCAATGTGTGCTCTTTGAATAGTAGTTTAATCACCGAGAGCTATGGTTGGTTGGTATTGTTGTTCTTATGGGGTTGCAAACCCCTTCATCTTCTTCAATCCTTTTTCTAACTCCTCTATTGGGGACCCCATTCTTAGTTCAATGGTTGTCTGCAAAGGATACACATCTGTATTTGTTATACTCTTGCGGAGCCTCTCAGGAGACAGCTATATCAGGCTCCTGTCATCATGTATTTCTTGGCATCAGAAAAATATTGTCTGAGTTAGGTGGCTGTATATGGTCTGGATCCCCAGGTGGGGCAGTCTCTGGATGGTCTTTCCTTCAGTCTCTGTTCCAAACATTTTTGATCTTTGGAGATCTTATGTGCACTGTGTATGTGCATGTACATCCAGAAGCCAGAAGTTGGTGTCATATCCATAGAACTACAGTTACAGAGGGCTATGAGAAACCTGATATGAGGGCTGGGGATGGATTTTCAGGCCTCTCCAAGAACAGTAAGACATATTAACCACTGAGCCCCCTCTCTAGTTCCCTCATGTACAAATAAATCAGACAGAAATAATTTATGTTTAGGAGCCAACATTTAATGCCATTTATAAGTATGGGGTTTTGTTAGAAAACAATTTATGAAGATGTCCATTTTCCCTTTTGTTCCTCTTTATAATTTTATGATCCATGTACCCCAATTCATATATACCTGTATCTATGACTATTAAACCTAGGATCTGAATATGAGAGAACATTTCTTTCTGAATCTGAATTATTTTACTTAGTGTGGTTTCCAGTTCATTCTATTTTTCTGCAAATGTAAATTTTACTGTTTTAATGGCTGAAAAAAATCAGTTGTGTAAATGCATTGTGACCATTTTAGTATTGCTCATTTACTGATGGTCATCAGGTTCCATTGTTTATTTATTGTGAAAAATACCACAATAATTATAGATTTTTAAGTATCTCTGTTGTAAAACTTTGAGTATATACCACAGTGGTATACCTTGGTCACATTATAGCTTTACTTTTAACTGGTGGTTATTATTTCGAGGAATCACCTTTCTGATATTCATTATACCAGGAAGCATTTTTATTCCTTTATACCTAATCAGCATTTGTCATTATTTGTTTCTTTGATCTTAGCCATTCTGACTGGAATGAGTTGAAATAGCAAAATACTTTTACTTTTCATTTCTCCAATGGCTGAAGAATTTGAAGTTTTCAAACATTTATGAGTCATCTGCCCTTTATATTCTCTGTTTATGTGATTGATTCATTTATTGACTATATGCTTTTATTTATTTGTAGTTACTTTACCTTTATTTGTTTACATTATGTTGTAGTTTTTAACAACATATAAAATGCACATGATAGTATTACAAAGTAGACAAGGGCACAATCACAGAAAGACTTCATAGAACTATTAATTGATTTGCAGTATATACATTATGCCCTTGAATGCAAACACACATGCAGCTGCACATATGTGGGCACCTCCAACACACAAACACACACATACACACACACACACACACACACACACACACACACACACACACACACACACACACTTTTCAGTATATGCCAAGTAGTGATATAGCTGGGTCCTCAGGCCAGAAAATATTATTGATGCCAAGAAATACATGCTGACAGGAGCCTGATATAGCTATGTCCCAAGAGGCTCTGTCAGATCATGACAAATACAAAGGCAGATGCTCACAGTTAACCATTGAACTAAGAATGGGGTCTCCAATGGAGGAGTTAGAGAAAGGATTGAAGGAGTTGAAAAGGTTTGCATCACCATAAGAATAATACCAGCCAACCAGAGCTCCTAGGTTCTAAAGCACTCTCCAAAGAGTAGAAATGTATGGACCATATATGTATGTATGTGTGTGTGTGTGTGTGTGTGTGTGTATACACACACATAATTTTTTACTCATTGATTTTACGTCCTGCTCCCTGCCCCCTTTCCAGTAACTCTTTCACATAATCCTTCTCATATCTATATCTTCTCTGAGAAGGTTGAGCCCTGACTGGTTATTTCCTCAATAGGACATTTTATGTCTCTAGGAGTCTAAGTGCTTCTTCCAAAGAAGCCAGACATGGCAGCCCACCTAGAAAAATGTATCCCACATACAGGCAACAGCTTTTGGAATAACCCGCACTCCAGTTGTTTGAGACCCACATGAAGCCCAAGCGGCAAATCTAATACATATGTGTGGGCAAGCAAACCTTTGGAGCTTTGGGCATTGGATTGAGGATTTAGATTCATTCTGTTCACATGTGTAAACATTTTAATTCATTTCAATGATTTGCCTTCCAGAGAAACTCATGAGAAGTAGAATATACTGTGTGCCTCCTCTGACAGATCCTCTCCCGGGCTCTTATTTAGTTTTCCCAACAACCCTACAACTGATTGTGTATCACTTGCTTTCACAGAGAAGCCATTGAACTTCCCAAAATGAATTAGATTTCTGAAGGTCAGATATTATAGGTTACAGTGACCAGTTCTACACAGTTGCTTTAATCACTTTTTGTTTTCTAAATTATATACTTAAGTACCCTTGAAGATGAAATTATTGCAAAATCCCTCCTATGATTTGACAGGCCACATTCAAGTATTTTATTATAATTAGATAAGTCAGTAGGCAGGCAATTGTAATTTATCACAGTAGAAGCCAGTAAACCATTTATTTATGATTCTGTTGGTGAAGTTTTCTGTTTCTCTCCCTCTTGATAACCCAGCAGGACATCACTGTAGAGGATACTAATCTCATCATGGTTCTTGCACCATTAATTATAGACTAGCTGTGAGAAATGTATCCATTGTATAAAAACTCCATTCACTATGATACTTAAATAATTTTTAAGTCACATTATTCTCAAGTCATTCAACTTAACTATAGACAAACATAATACACTTGTTACTCAAGTGGATGGTATAGAGTTTTTCACCTTCAGACCCCTAATGCACTGTGCTAGAGAGAACAATTTAGAAGAAGTTTAAAAGTACAATGCCACTTGCTCTGCCTCCTTTTTGAATGGATTTGAAATCTCCCTGGTGATTTCACCATAATTCTTTAGTTCTGGGGTTTCAGGGAGGGTAGCACTTTTAAGGGCTAATGGACTGGTTTTAGAGGTGTGGGGAACCTTTATAGTTGGACATATCTTAACAGTATATTTCTTCAGTATTAGGGCTATAGTTCAGAAAAGAACAAGGGAGCTCATCAGTGATTCTTGTTTTTCTAAAGTCAATAGAAAGGCCCAACTATAATCATGATGTGATGTGGGTCAGTCAGGAAAGAAGGGCAAGGTTAATTGGGAAGTGCAGAAGCCTTTCCAACCTTAACTTTTTTAACTCAGACATGGCATTTCACTAGTGTAGTAGAGGATCATTTCTTTGTGCACATTCCAAGATGTGTGTGTGTGTGTGTGTGTGTGTGTGTGTGTGTGTGTATTTGGTGGTGGGCGATAAGAGACTGCATATGCTTTTATTGGGTAATTATATTAAGTACATGGGGGAAGTATATTCTGGGCTCTGTCTCGCTGTTTTTAATTCTCCTCCCTGGTGTGCCACAGGGATCCCATTTTCAGGACCAGCCATCCTCCTCCTTCTTCACACACAGAAAGTAAAAGGGGTAATTATCCCCCAGGAACACCTTAATTGTTCCAATTAACCTGACCAGTTTTTGCAATCAAAGCCAAGCAGAGAAGAGGATTTAAAGTGATCAAACACCATTTATGGGCCATAGGTAAGTAACAGGCAAGTGAAGGCATTTTCTATAAAGGGTGGGTGTTCTCTGTACTGCCATAGGATTGCACTGAGGGATGTTTCTACCAACATTGCTTAGAGTAAAAGTGACGTCTTAGGTGTTTTTAATTGTACTATCACTGTATCCGATAATAAAGGACATGATCACAATTATCTGTGTTAATTGAAGCTGTGGAAGCATTCTGTGAGGGAGTCTGTTTAACTGCTTTATAAGGAGGCAGGCCTGAGTTTGAGCACCCCACTCACATTAATATGAGCTGTAATATTGAAAACCTTTTCCAAATCCTTCTGAACTTCCCCATTCTTACTTGTACATCAGGTACTTATAATAGCTCATCTCGGAAGTTCCGGCCATCTCTAGAGAGTAGTCATTTTGTGGATTTTTTAGATAATGGAACTGAGGTTTCTTGAGTTGAAGTAACCTTCCCAGGTTTATATTTAAGCTTGCTGGTGATTCATAGAGTAAATTTGCCTTTTCCTATTTTATGTTTATTTCCTTTTACTTCTTAACATTTACTGAGATGTAGTATGTGCCAGGAACTTTGCTAAATATTGGAGATACAATGAGTTTCCATTGAGCTTAAAACTAAACCTGTTAAGACTGTAGGTGCCTTGCCATTGTCGTTCTTGTTTAAAATATTGATGTCTTTAAAATTTTATTAGCTCAAATGAGTGAATAGATGCACTTCAACATAATAAGCCAAACTCTCCAGTGTGTGTCTCTCTCCAAGAGGTCCCTATCCTTTTAGGGTTATGGCCTTACATGCTTGTGTTACTCAGGAGTACATTACATTGTGTGTCGGAGAGCTAGCTGTAAGGGAAAGTAGTGGTCTGATGTCTTTCACAGCTTCAGGGTTTATCTTAAGTATGGCAAGTAGGTGCATGGTGTGATTTCATAGAATATGTAAAATATAAAGCCTGTAAGTGGTTAACAGATACATATAAACTATACTGGTTATGTGAAAAATAAATAGCATGTTTTTTTGTTTTAATTTTAGTTTATTTTGTTTTTTTGTTTTGTTTTTGTTTTTTGTTTTTTTGTGGGGGAACAAGTACACAGGAGTCATATCATGTTTGTCTATGTAACAGACAGCTATCTTCCATACTGCTAAGTATATAAGATGTGTCACACATGTCCCCAATTATAATTGTTAAGAAAATTAGCTCTGGGATCAGACTAATTACATGTGTTTTCATTCATTTAGTTATCTGGTAATATTGCATGTCTTAGTTTCATCATCTATAAAATAGAAAGCTGTAAGCATTTATGCGAGAATGCTGGGAAGATTGTATTTGTTAATACATATAAAGTAAAATGCTAGCCAAGTATTTTGCATATAGAAAGCATTCAGAAGTTGGCATCTCTCATTATCATTCCAGACTCCTAAATGGCAACTTGTTTTACATACCTCAGGAAGAACAGATGGTTTAATTAATAAAATGTCTACACTATTTCATTGCTGTTAAAGAGCTTAAAGTTTTCTGAGAAAATGCAAGTTTCTAATCATTAGCAGAGTATGGAAAGGGAATTAGCACCTCCTACTCTTATGTTCTCCCTGGGAGCTATGGCACAAAAACCCAGGGATGGGTGACTCTGTGACAGGATGCTTCATGATCTTATCATCTATGTCTACATCTGGGGCTAGAATCTGCTCTGCTGGATCATTTTGAGGGGAAGATGAGCCAGTACATACCAAAGCACTAAGAGTGTTAACTATTACAAGGAAACAGGCTTGCAGATGCTAAAGGACTATAGTAAGTTCACAGTGGAAATTATTTGCAAGCAGTTGATCATATTCTAGAGATCATGTATTCAGCTTCACAAGTCATCTACTGTGAATCTTTAAGCAAGTGTAACCTCTCCCATTTTTAATGTCTTCATCTGGAAAATATAAGAGTAATATTGTTGATGCATAATGTTGTTATAGGAATTGATCAAGACACATAAAGTACTTAGAATATTTCCTGCTATGTACAAGGTTCCCAATAACTATCACAAATTACTTTATTACTGTGATTGTTTTTCCTAAGGCACTTTCATTTTTAAATATCTTAGAAAGTAGGTCACAACTTGTAAGAGGAAAATGAGATGGGTGGGGAGGAGGCATCTAGAGCTCAGGGTTTACCTGATTGTCCATCTCATTAAATACTAATTATACTGGGTTTACTCATTGAAAAAATTGGAGTCACCATTAACTGTTCCTTGTTTCTCATAATAAAGTTTTATTCTATTAAGAAATGCTATTGCATTTGCCTCCAAAATAAGTCCAAAGTCTGACCTATTTTCATTAATTTCATAGCAACCACCTTGACCCAGAACAATATTGTCTGCCAAGTGATTTATTACAATAGCATTCTGATTGGTCTCTATGCTTTTACAGTGAACTCTCAGCACAGCAGACAAAATGACCCTGTTAAAACCTAAGGCAGGTCAAGCTACTCTTCTGTCCTCTTATTATTCTTTTCTTCCTCATTCATACCTGTTTCTTTCATTTCTATAGCAATAATCTACCACTGCATAACAAATCGTCATAAACACAGCAAGTTGAAATACCATTCACTTATTATTATTCAGTCTCCATGAGCCAGGGTTATACTTTGCTTCCAAAAGATTTTCTTATGCATGACCTGTTTATATTTTTCTTTCCTAGCTCTGACACATGGCAAATAATCCTGTAATTATCCATGTTATAGACTATCATGCCATCAAAATCATGTACTATATTACTTTTCCAGACTGCTTCTTTAAATTAATACAATAAAACTGAGATTGACACATATGTCCTGTGGCTTAATACCTTTTTATTTCTAAGTCATTTTGAAGAGTAAGAATATAATAGGTTTTCCATCTGCCTGTTGAAAGAGATTGGCTACTGCACATCTTGATGATTACAGATAAAGCTGCTCTAAGCCTATAGATGTGTTCAATTCTGATCAATCTTTGCATGACCACTGAATAATGATACTACTATTTTCTTTAATCAGTTGAGTTGTAGATTTTATAAACTGACTTTTGCATGCTAGGTCAGTCTAGCATACTTGTTATAAAAACCCTAGTTTCTCATGATATATAATTTTTCTGTCATAGGATTCTATTAAGTAACACTAGGTTGAAACTGTTTGCATCTAAGTACACGAAAATACTGGTACATGTTTCTTCTGTATTGCAGTATCATTATATGGATTTGCTATTTGGGAAAATGTTAGCCATATAAGTTAATGTATATTTTTAACTCTGATACTGTTTCATAGAAAAGATGGTGAATCTGCAGATTGCTTTAGGCAAGATGGCCATTTTTACTATATTAATCCTGCTACTCCATGAGTATGGGAGATCTTTCCACCTTCTGAGATCTTCCTCGATTTTCTTCTTTAGAGGTTTGAAGTTCTTGTCATACAGGTCCTTCACTTGCTTAGTTAGAGTCACACCAAGGTACTTCATAGTTTTTGTGACTATTGTGAAGGGTATCTTTTCTCTAATTTCTTTCTCAGCTTGTTTATCATTTGATTCAGCTACTGATTTGTTTGAGTTTATTTTATATCCAGTCACTTTGCTTCAGTTAGTTATCAGGTTGAGGGGTATCCTGGTGAAATTTTGGGGGTCACTTAAGTATACTATCATATCATCTGCAAATAGTAATATTTTGACTTCTTCCTTTCCAACTTTTATCCCATTGACCTCCTTTTCTTGACTAATTGCTCTGGCTAGGAATTTGATTACTATATTGAATAAGTAGGGAGAGACTGGGCATCCTTGTCTAGTCTCTGATTTTAGTGGGATTGTTTAAAGTTTCTCTCCATTTACTTTGATTTTGGCTACTGGTTTGCTGTATATTACAGATTCAATGCAATCCCCATAAAAATTCCAACTCAATTCTTCATAGAGTTAGAAAAAGTAATTTGAAAATTCATCGAATGACAAAACAACCCCCCCAAAACAACCAACCAAACAAAGCATTTGTGATAAAAAAAAAAAACATATAGTATTGGTATAGCAATAGGCAGGTAGATCAGTGGAACAAAACTGAAGACCCAGAAATGAACTCACACAGATATGGTCACTTAAACTTTGACAAAGGAGCAAAAATTTTAATGGAAAAAGGACAGCCTCTTTAACAAGTAGTGCAAGTTCACTGGCAGTCAACATGCAGAAGAATGCAAATCAGTTCTTTCTTATCTACTTGCTCAAGTGCACATAGATCAAAGACACCACATAAAAACCAGGTACACTGAAACAAATAGAGGGGAAAGTAGCAAAGAGCTTAGTACACATAAGCACAGGGGAAAATTACGGAACAGAATACCAATGGCTAAGGTCAAGAATAGACAAATGGAACCTCATGAAATTGCAAAGCTTCTGTAAGGCAAAGGGCACTGTCAAGAACACAAAACAGCAGCCAATAGATTGAGAAAAGACCTGTACCAATCCTACATCTGATAGAGGGCTAATATCCAATATATACAAAGAACTCAAGAAGTTAGACTCTAGAGAATCAAATAATCCTATTAAAAATGGCGTACAGAGCTAAACAAAGAATCCTCAACTGAGGAATATCGAATGGCTGAGAAAAACCTAAAGAAATGCTCAACATCCCTAGTCCACAGGGAAATGAAAAACAAACCTGAGGTTACACCTCACACCAGTTAGAGTGGCTAAGATAAAAAAATAAAGCTCAGATGACAGTAGATGCTGGAGAGGATGTGAAGAAAGAGGAGCACTCCTCCACTGTTGGTGGGGTTGTGAGCTGGCACAACCACTCTGGAAATAAGTCTGGCGCTTCCTCAGAAAATTGGACCGGAAAACCCAGCTATTCCACTCTTGGCCATATACCCCAAAGATGCTCCGACATATAACTAGGACACATTTTCCACCATGTTCATAGCAGCCTTATTTATAATTACCGGGAACTAGAAAGAACACAGATGTACTTCAACAGAGGAATGGATACAGAAATTGTAGTATATTTACACAATGAAGTACTTCTCATGTCTTTGAAACAATGGCTTCATGAAACTCTTAGGCAAATGTAAATGAAATCTTAGGATGTAACTTGAGACTATCATCTTGAGTGAGTTTACCCAGTCACAAAAGAACACAGATTGTATGCACACACTGAGAAGTGCACACTAACCCCAGAATGCTGTGAATACCCAAGTAACAATTCACAGACCTTATGAAGCTCAAAAAGAAGGAAGACAAAAATGCGGATACCTCAGTTCTTCTTAGAAGGGAGAACAAAACACTCATAGGAGGAAATACATGATCAAGTAGAGGAACAGGGATTGAAGAAAAGTTCATTCAGAGGCCACCTCACCCAGGGATCCACCACATATGCAACTAGCAAATCAAAGCACTAGAGTTGATGCCAAGAAGTACTTACTTTCAGGAACCAATCAGAGATGCCTCTTCAGGGACTCTGTCAGAGTCATATAGATACAGCTGAGCATGATTGCAGCTAACCGTTAGACTGAACTTGGGGACTCCAATGAAGGTGCTAAAAAAAGGACTGACAGTGCTAAAAGGGGTTGCAACCTCATGGGAAGAATAACATTATCAACCAATCAAACACTCCAACACTCCCATGGAGTAAAACACCAACCTTTGAGCACATAGTGATAGACCTATTGATTCAGTTGCATATGTAGCTGAAGAGACAAGTGTCTGGCATCAATGTGAGAATAAGCTTTTGGTCCAGAGAGGACATGTTTTCCTAATGTAGGAGAATGCCAAGGCAATGTGGTAGAGATGGTAATTAGGAGGGATTGCACCTTTGTGAAACAAATGGAGGGGAAAGGGGAACAGGAGTGAGGGAGGGGAAGGGATAACATCTCAAATGTAAATACAGAATATCTAATAAAAATGAAAAAAAAAAGTTGTGTCTACAGGACTATTGTAGGTTTTGTGAAATGAATGGAATTGGTTAAGGTCATAGTCTGTCTCAATTAGATTATTCAGAATTTGAAAGCTTCAGTGCACATAAATTTTTCTGAAGGAGTACTAAATATGTAAAACTGTAATAACATGAAAATGAGAAAATATCTATTTAAGTAAGATTAATTCTTGGTATATAATCAGAATATTTCAGTTTTAGCAGCGACTAATTCGAAGACTGCAACTGCAGACAGAGTAATAAGGTGGTAGTGTTTGCCCCTTGCCAGAGTTTTCCTGGTTACCAGTTACCCACAGACTAGTTTGGAACTTTTCATCTGGAGATCTTCAATAAAATATAAAGCATTAATTGCTGTGAACCATTTACCCCATTGAGTTATATTTTAGTTGCTTGACAAGAACCTTCCCAAATAATGAAAGCTGACAAATCATCTTAATAATGTTGGATATGTGATTGCGAATTTGGACTTGAACTTATCTAGAAAGAACATATATCTGAAATCTTCTTGCTTGGAGCATTTCATATTTTATTAACTTGAATGTCAGAGGTGAAATGTTACATGTTAGTTAGAAAAACAATTGGTGTGTTTCAAATTCCTACCTACTCAAATTTAAACTCCTATTTGAAATAATTGCAGACACAGAAAAATGTCAACAATAGTGGTTTCTCTACAATTGTCAGTTTTTCTTGCTGCTAACCTGTTAGTCACCTGAATTACAAGTAATACAACTAAGCCATACCGATTATTTTATTTTGCAAATATATTATTAATTAGTGACCCCACTATGTGAGCTTTTATTTTTGAAGGATAAGAATCAGTAGTTCTAATGGAAATAATAGGGAACTTGAATGTATAACTCTGCAGGGAGATTCTGTCCACTCTGCATTTAAAGAAATATAATATCAAACTTCAGCACACATGTTTGAAAAAGAAACATAAGTTTTTTTGAAGGAAACTGTATCCTGAAAATTACTTGGCCAAAAGAATGTTAGACTGGGGCCCAGAAAACCTCGGATCCAAGCTCATTTCTACCATCGATGCATTCTGTAAATTTGTGCAAGTCTCAGCACTTCCAGGAACAATTTGAGATCACTGACTTATACGATCTTTCCAGACTCCAAAATTTAATGAGTGTATGATATGGTTGGAAGTATAAAATTTAAATCCAATACTTCATTAATATTTAAGAAGCTTTAAACTACACTTGACTAAACTGAACAATGTTCTGAGGATGTCTCTTGTGTATCTAATTGGAACAAAATTGCTGAAGGAAATAATCATATTTATTTTATGCCACTGAAATACCATACTTCATGGTATTCTCTTATCTATCCTCAATATTGACTTCTGCTTTGATCTTTGGCTAGTACAGCAAAATGAGCACCAATATCTATTTATGATTCAGATAAAAACACATATGGAAGACAGTTTGGAATACAAGGACTGATGAGGAAATGATCTTCAATGTTTATAATAAAAACAAACTGAGTTAAAAGCTAATATAAGAGAATATACAAAAATGTCTTTACAACATTAACTTATATTCTTTAAAAAAGTTCGTAAAACTATAGATTCAATAAGGAGGCCCAATTTTCCAGGAGAAAAAGAGGTAGATAAAGGTTGGGCATGAAAGAGGCAAAGTTAGGCATTGAAGAAGGAAGATAGAGAACAATAGTTAAAATACTTTTAGTACATAGTATAGTTGAGGAAACATACTATAACAAAATTAAAATCTGCTTTTAAATGAAAATAATTTAAGAAACTAAGCATAGTCTTGCTTTTCCACAAGTCAAAGGGACATGAGTAGACAAACAGGGTTTCAGACTGCCTGGGAGTACAGTGAGTATGCATGGTAATGATGGCATACACAGACCAGCTTTGGGGAGGCAGATCAACTTTACTTGGGGGTAGATCAAGAGCCATTTAGTTTTGGGAAAAGGGTAGGAATATCTAGGGTGGGTAATGGTAGCTCATTTTGAACTCCCCAGATGAGGTCAAAGGAGGAGAAACCCTGCTGGTAAGAGTAGTTTTCCATTTTGTGTTAAGCCCAGAAGGTTATCCAGACAATGGTACACTTCAACCTTAATTAGTAAGGCAACAAATAAATAACACACACTGATGAAGTTATAGCCACATTGTTACCTTGTATTTCACAGAAATACTTGCCCATTTATGTACATTGCTGTGCTATCCACAATAGCTAGTAAATGGAAACATTCAAACTACATTCTTGATTGAAGGGCAGATAGTTTGATACATGTGGTAGCAAGAATCAGCACACAGATGAAGAGAGTTTCTAGTTTAGAATTTAGTATTGGAATACCAGGGGAAGTAGTTCATTCTAATTGAGTCACAAGGTAAACAGCTACATTGTGTATACGTGGAACTGATTCTGTGTAGAGAATAGCATAGGCTATCTTTTGTTTCAGAAGTTGACAGGAGATTAAATGAAATCATAACCAGGCACATAGCAAATTGGTTGCTTCTACTGACCAGAAGGTTGTGGCTCTCATCAGGGTAGTGACTAGAGAGGTGGTTACAAGTCTATTTTCAAAGAAATATGAAAAGATACTGTACATTTGTGGATGTGAATGTTTTCTGAGATGAGAAAATAATGTTCACAACTTTTTATAGCTTTAACTGTTTTTGAGCATCTCTTCTACTTCTTTTTGTTTAATACAAACTTGTCTTAAGAAGGACACTACTTTATTTGAGCATCTTTTCAATTGAAGAGGTAGGGTAAAGAGAGTAGCAAATTTTCCTAGAATAGTTTAAAGTACTAAAAGACATGGGTCAAATAATGTTTCTTATATTTTGCATTAAGTTACAAACCTTGCATTTTTGGAAAAACAATCAATTATATGGTAAAGAAACATCTTGTAGTTTCACTGTATTTTCTTTTTCAGGGAAATAATAGCATGGAGAGAGACACAACAGATTACAGTGCCTCTTGAGCACTAATTAATTACTTTTTCTATATCACTGCTCTAGTAATCGGTCCAGGACAGTGATAATGTCACTATTGCTCTCCATGGCCTCTTCAAGAATATTTTTCTTCTATGCTGTCATTACATCATTTTGCTATCTTGAAAATTCTCTTAGACCTCCATATTTTTTTTGGATTGCTGTCAACTACTTTGCTCATTTATCTAGTGAATATGACAACACATCTAGAGTTTTCCTTTCCGTGTAAGTTCTTCCAACCTTCTAGGAAGATATCAGATGCTCCATGTATGTTCTATATGCCCTTTTATTCAAATGGTGGTCTTCTTTAGTCTTGTTATGTTAGCTGTCCCTATACCTACACTATGGCTCTTGTCAGTATCTATCAGGGTTCTACTTCATTGTATTATATGAGCCTCTTTTTCCATTTTATACTTCAAATGCTATCATAACTATTATTTCATGTCTTTAGGATATTCAATTAACTTGCCCTTTACTCTCCAGTTATGAAGCAGTACCTTTTCTTTCATTCCCTTTCAACAGGGCTACTTATATAGGAAGTAATATTAGCAACTTCTTTGTCAGCAATCCCAAATAATTTACATTCTTTTTCTAAAAGTGTATCAACCTAAAAATAATCAAATTTACATTAATTCAACCTTGCAATTTCATAGATCATGCCAATAGTCCACTTCTACAAAACTGTAATTTAATATAAAGCTGATGATTTTTAATATTCTTATGTTTGTTATTATTAAATACCAATATATCTAATTGAATCTCTGCTTCTTTCTGGAAACTTATCTTATTCCTTATTTAAATGTTCAGGCTTCTTTTATCTTATATCAAAACTACAAAACTTTTGTCTAATATAGACCCTATTCTAAGTCAGTCTACCTGTCTGCCTGTCTGTCTTTTTGTCTATCTACCTATCTACCTGTTTATCTCTATCCATCTACTTATTTACTTACCTATCTAATCTACCTACTTACCTACATTCTATTTATTTTGGCATATATTCATTGTATGTAATTCTAGGTTTTATCTTCCTTTTCTAAGTCAAGTTTCCTCTTGGTCGAATCCTGAGATTCATCTATTTTAGCTAGCTAGCTTCCTCAAGTAACCCTATCTCTCTTCCTGTTGAGACTTGGTGTTAAAGGAAAGCCACTATTTCTACCTGACATTTATGTATTTATTAGGGATCCACATTCTAGTCTTCATGCTTGTGTGGCAAGCAATTTACCACTAAGCCATCTCCACTGTTCCAGTTCTGGTTTCACAACAAAATTTCTTTCAAGCCTATTGTGTACTTTGACCGTATTCATTCTCCATCTGTTCTCCCTTTTCCTTACTTCTTCTCACTAATGTCCCTCCTCGCAATTTCTCTTCTGCTTTTATGCCATTCATTTATAAAAGCTTATAGATGATTACTTTTTCACTATTAATATAGAGAAGAAAGTTTCAGTTTAAAATATCAAATATGCAAGCTTACCTACATATCCCTCAAACCATTTAAGTTTTAGTTATTTTGTCATAATGCAGAAATTTCTTCCTTTCAAAATGATACCACTTAATTTGTCAGGAGATTCAGTTATAATGAACTTCCATTTTTATGAAACTGTTAATTTTCCTCTTTTTATTTTCAATTCAACATTTTGTTGCTTTGCATCAGCTTCTGTAGATGTTTGCTTTTTAGTTGATGAAAATAAGCACAAATTTATAACCTATTTCTTTTTTTGTTGTGCAGTTTAGCTACTTTGTATGTTCCTTTTACTCAGTGCCTTCAGTTTTTTTGCTATCCAAAAATCTCTAGACCTAAGTCAATATATGCAGCTTCTCAGTATGTAAGAAAATCATCAAAGGTAATGGGTTTCATGAAACCAACTCCCAAGCCATTTAAAAATCTTTATTCTCTTTGACCTATCAAGGTACACCCAGGCCACTCTTATTTTTTAGAACATGACACACACACACACACACACACACACACATTAAGACATACATGTATATATCCAAATAAAAAAAAATAATTGATTGCCTTGCCTTAATTATACAGTTTTAAAACTTTCCATTTGCTTCTCTATTTTTGCCCTCATTTGTTCCTTCAGTACTGAGAACATTCCTTTTTCCATATATTCCCCAAACCCTGAGCTTCTCTTGTCTTCTTGGCTTGGGCACAATATATATAATAACAGAGAGATGAAAAATTTTGCATCATTGGAGTCTGATTTTCTTGGTCTGTTCACTGCAAGATTCAGTGAGAAAAAAATTGTACTTCTAAATTTTCACAATCCATTACTTTGTCAGTGGCTTTCAAACTATGTGTTCATAGCCTTGCACTTTTTGAAGGTCATATAGAGATCACGTTGAGGTAGAGCAACACAAATACTGAGCTATAGATCTCCATCTAAAGTATTGCTGTTTGAGTCAGAGATCTGCTTTTTTAAAAAAAAAATCATGGCCTATACTGTAAAAATTTCATACAATATTTCTTTTAAAAAGAAAGACTATTTTGATAGATACTCATATTAATGCACATACAGGGACATGTGTACATTGAAATTTCTCCAAAAGTAATAGTAAACATAAAATGAAGAAACAAAATGTGTTCAGTTTCATTTAAAATATTGCCATATACATTTCCAGAGACAAATTATAGGTTGTATAGGAAGATAGAGTAATATGTGCAATCTGCTTGTTTCAATGGTGCTTTATTCTGACTCACAGAGAAAATATTATCCCTTTGCTCTACTGTCTGAACTTGATCTATCTTAGACTTTCTAAACTTATGTCTATTTAACTGGTCATAACATTTAGTTAGAAGTTGTCAGGAAGGATGACAACATTTAAATAATACTTTTGAGTATACTAATTATTTCAGGCAATGGATTCTCTATAAAGAGGATGTATGGGAAATATTTCCAGACATAGCTATCAAGAGGATAAAAAGACAGTATTTATCAATCAGTTGACTAGTCAATGAGAAAAGACTTTCCAATTGTTGGTTTATATTGCCAGCATGTTGTTGTACTTTAGTGAATGTCAAGTCCAGTATTTAGCCTTTTATCCCCAATTTTATTTCTATTTAAAGCACATTTATTAAAGACTGGGATAGGTTGAACTTTCAGTCCCATAGGATGTGACATACAAGTGACTGTATTGTCTTAGCTTCCTATTGCTGTAATAAAACACCATGATAAAATAAATCTTGGGGATGACAGAGTTTTATTTCACTTCTACTTCCAAATTATACTCCATTATCAAAGGAAGTCAAGGCAGCAACTGAAAGGCAAGAATTTAAGCATAAATCACAGGGAAATGCTGCTTGCCTGCCTATCCCCCTTGGCATACTCTCCATAATTTACACAACCTGCTTTCTTATAGTGGCCAGGACTCTCCTGCCCCATGGGTAGCACAATCTTTGAGTTCTTCAAAATTAATCATCAATTAAAAAGAACCACTGAAGGTTTTTCCATGGATTTCTCTTATAGGGTCATTTCCTCAATTGAGATTCCTTCTTCACAAATGACTCTAGCTTGTGCCAAGTTGACAAAACACTGCTAGCACTATTGACCCCTTATCAAGTTGACACACTATTGTTAAATCACATTTTCTTTTCTTTTATTCTCAAAATCTAATATTAATAATTAATTTTAATATCACAATATAAAATATTTCAACTTTTAGAGGTGCCACATTCTTTAAAATTCTGATCACTTTCAAAGTTAATCTCAAAAAGAGTAAATAAAAGTTTAGTCTATATAAAATATCCATGGTCCTTGTAAATTCCTAAGTCTCTCAAATGTGGTTTCCTATCAAATAAAAACTAATTAAATATTTCAATAAAACTTCAAGACAGAATAATGAGGACACAGTCACAATCACATCAAAGCAAAGCAAAATGAAAATTCAACAGTATCAAGCTTAGTGTCAGACTTCTGGGGCTCATGATTTTCTGGACTTCTCTAAAATGCCTGGGTCATTTCTCTGGTTTTGCCCTCTATAGAGAACACTGTCTCTTAAGGCTGAGTTTGGCTTCACTTAAAAGCTGATAACACCCTTGGTGGTCATCCCACTGTAATGGCTTGTCTAAAATTCCAGGATTGTCATTACAATTGGTGTGGACCTTTATCAATAGCTTCTGCTGGCTGTCTTCAATGAGGACTGTAATCCTGACACATGGAACCAAGCTTCAGCTTTCTCTATGACTCCTTCATTCCCAAGTGTAACTGCAGGCTATTCTACCAACTGTCCCAGTTCCCAAATAATGACTTAGAGGCTTATTATTTATTAAAATATACCTAGGGCATAAGCTGTGGCTAGTTCCATGACTCACTTATAAAGCATATTAGCCTGATTAAACTATGCTATATCTGTCACATAGCTAGTTATCTCTTCTCAGTTTTATATGATCGACTTCCTCTGATTCCTGGTGAGGAACCTTCTGCCTCTGACTGTCTCACATCATTCCAATCTCTCTTCTGGATGGTTAGCTTCTATTCTACCCCTTGCTATAGTCCACGGGCTTTTTATTGACAGATGATGCTTCCACACAGTTCATAAGATATTATCCCTATATCTCTCCTTTTTAGTTCAATAAAAAGCTGTTTTTCTAACATTAATATACTATATACAATAAGAACAATTATAAAACCTATCAGGTAAGAATTACTTTCACAATGTCCAGTCAATATGTGTTAAGGAAACTTCGAGAAAGTAATCCACTATTTATACAATTTTGGTGAGTCAAAATTTCTGTACCTAAACCACTTTCTATCAAAACTTGCATCACCAACCTAAAAACAATATACTTTTAGGCTTTAAAATTTTTTTAAACATAAGTTTAACTGTGAGATTATAACTATCTAGTCTTGAGCCTCATCAGAGACCTAAGAAGGATGAATATTACCTGAAATAATAAGAGGTGCAAAGCAAACAGCTTCCAAAACTTTAGAAAAGACAGAGGTTGCTGGCCGCCTGGACTGTCAACCAAAGTTTCTCTGAGCTGTTGGAGCATCATCTTCAGCTTTCTGACCCAAAATATATGATAGACTTTTCTGTGAAGCAGTAATATTGAAGGACATGCCTACCTTGTCCCTACAAAGCTTGACAGTTGTCTTCCCTGCATCCCATTTGTCCAGTTTGGACAGCATAATGTCAGCAGTTGAAGCAAGGGCAGTTTCTTGCCTAGTGGTAGCTTGCCACATTTGAAGCAAACTCCATAAAAAGGTTCTTTGATGCTCAGTATATTTGAAGTAGAATAGAGGTTCTGCCAAGAACAAACATGTCTCGCTGTCATGAAAAGCCTCATGTTAATAAGACATTTTAAAATGCCATATTCCATAGGTTTCTAAGGTTTTGAAGACCACTATCTATCTATAGTATATATGAAGAGACAAATGTTGCATTTTTCTATCTACCCACAGTCCATTCAACTTTGAAAACATCTACAGGAGTCTAACTGAAGCTTATTCTTGTCATTAACTAGACTATTACCTAGTATGACAAGTTTGGTTGATTGACTACTAACTTCCATTTCTTAATTATTCTAGACAGTTTCAATAGCAGCTTTCAGACTAGGACTTCACATTTCACTTTGAAGTAAGTTGTATAGACACAATACCTTAGATAAGAGTTGAAACATGTATACCTAGTATATTGTAGCAAATTTATAACCTAAATTTGTATCAATATACAAAGTCCATACACAAATTTGTAAAATATTTGTCTTGAAAGACTCAGAGAGTCTTTGTATTTGTGAGACACCCTCTCAAAGAGACATGGAGGTAGCAATTGGTTCAAAAGTAAGAAGTTTATTGATCCGGCATGGCCAGGTTGTCCAACACCCTAAGGAGAGACGACCCTGGCTGACAAGCAGTTTTTATACTTTTTAGGGATATAAGTTACATCTGCAAGATTATAATTCACATTCATTGGTTAAGCGTATTGACCTTTAAATCTATTGGCTAGTGAGCATGGGCTGATTGTGACATGTGTCAGGACCCTACCTGGGACTTTTCAGATGGTCAGGTGGTTAGCAGGCAGTACATATTTTTTTTGGGGGGGGGGTTCCCGTGATGATAGTTTTATTGAATTATTTTTAACAAGGAAATAGACATTATTTTGTGAATGTTTATATCAACTGAATACATTTATTACAAACCCATGCATTTTAATTCTCTATTAATGTCTTTTTATTTATGTATTAATTTATTGATTCATTCAAACAAATCTCAATCAGTGTCCCTCTCACAGAATTCCTTTTCTCATCTCTCATTTCTTATGAGTTGGTGCACCACTCCTTGTATTACCCACCCAGGCATATAAAGTTTCTGCAGGGTTAGGTATATCTTCTCCAACTGAGGCCAGACAATGCAGCTCTGTTAGAGAATGGATTTCAAGACAGGTAGCAGCTTCAGGAAGACGCAGCACTTGTTGGAAGAATCAACATGAAGACTGAGCCGTACATCTGCTACATATGTGCTGGGCCACTAAATTTTTTTAATTGAAGAACTTTATTCTAAAAAAAAAAAGATAAATGTACAAATTTTAAGCATTTTTGCATAAAAGTATGTGAATACACTTTTGTCATTGCTTGGTTTTTTTTTTTTTTTAAATAAGGTTTGATATTACTAGTTACAATGAGCATAAAGTACATGTAAAACAGGATGTAACCTGGAATTAGTCAAGGCTTTCTTGGTGAGTAAGGAGTAAACATAATGTTACTTTTTTCTTTTCTTTCTTTTTTTCTTGAACTTCACACAGTCTGTTAGTTGTTTCTGGGGTGTTATGAGCTTTCTGGGGTTAGTATCCAATTATCAGTGGCAGTCAGTACATTTTACGGTTTTTCTGAGAATAATTTACTCAAGGATGTTGCTTCTGCTGAAGCAGGGTGGACTGCTGGGCCATTGTTCCCTTTATCTCTATTTTTCAGGCATGGGCAGGGGAGGAAGAGGGAATTTGGGGAATTTGGAAGGTAAAGGTGTCAGGGGTAGAGAATTTTCCACTGTGAATTCTTCAATCTTGTCAATCTTGTCTAAAACTAGATCCAAGAATTTACCCTTTTATCTTATCATTCCTACATGGCTCCTATTTTCTTTTCATCCATTCTCCCCACTTCTTTTCTCCTAACATTAGATAAGAGAGGGGAAAATGGATAGAGGGAACAAAAAGAAAGTTAAAAAGAGATCCCTCAATCTAACCTCTTATAATTTGTTTTCTCCCGGAAGAAGACCATAAACAACTTGTAACAAATTCACCTTAAATGGTGACAAACACCCATCAACCAATGAATGATCAAAACCCACCTGCTTCAGGTTTTGAGAATGAGTCATTGTTCTCTTAAATTTTCTTCCTGTTCTCTGGGGCTGATGTTCCTTGTTGGGAGCCATAAGAAATTGAGATAGTTGTCAAGTCCTAAGAAATCTAGCTGTATCACTTGATGTCCAGTATTTATGTGATGGGAAAGTGCAGATCTTAACTAAAACCCCAGGAAAAATAGTCTAACTCCAGAGGATCTAGGTAGACATATAGAAGATTTTTCTGGATGCAGATTTTTGAGGAAACAGCATTTGAAGTAGTCTGTGAGGTAGTTTCACTTGGGCTACCTGTCTTCTTTGGTATCTGGTCCTTTTGCTCTATGAGCACATAAACTTTCAAAGGTTTTATATATATACAAATTAACATATTTTGGGGTGTTCAGTGTACAAAGACCAGATAAAGATGATCTCTGTTCCTGGGGATTTTATGGCAACTGAGGCTTCACCTTCACCAATGGCCTCTAATGGCTTCTCACAGTTTCAAGTCTCAGCTGTTTCCCATGATCATTTCAGGTTCTAAAAACTAATAACTCCTGAGAGAGCCTTACACATTACTGGCATGAGGTAAAACCTTGGCCACCTCTGAACCAAAGAGTCTATGTGCTGATTAGGAGATTTCACTTCAGTGATGCTGGTTATTTCCTAATCACCACTAATTTTTCAGATTTCGAGATAACTAGTATCAATTGCCCTGGTAAAGCAAAGGCTTTGCTTCAGTGGTACTTAATTTCAAATATTGAATGGTCCCAATAATGAGTCTTTAAGAAATGTTCAAACTTTTTTCTGAAACTTCAATAGCAAGGACTTCATCATTTGTGCTGCTCTCAGAATTATTTCTAAGTTCCAACAAAATAGTCCATTGGACACTGAATAATCAATTACTTTTCTAGTTCCAAATTCTGCTGCCATAATACTCCAAAAATCATATTGTCATGTCAATCACATCAATTCACCCACTTATGGTACCAATTTCTGTATTAATTAGAGGCTATGGAGGAGTGTGCTGCTTACTGGCTCATTCCTCACGGCCTGTTCAAGTATCTTATAGTGCCCAAGAGCACCAGTCCAGTGATTGTCACTGTTCACAATGAGCTAGGCTCTCCCTCATTAATCACCAAATTTAAAAAAATGTACCACTGGTTTCCCACATTCAAATCGAATAGAAGCATTTTCCCAGTTAAGATTCTCTTTTTTCAAAGGACTCTAGAATGTGGCAAGATGACATAAAACTATGCAATATATGTTTTGAGGTTTCTTCTACCCTCAGGGAACTTGCAGTGATACCAAGGACCAGCCTTGGCTTGGAAAGGAGTTCTGAGAAAAGGGGTGTCTGGAAAAGAGAAAACAAATGATTTGAGGTCAAATCATGGGTCCAAGCTGACAGCCCATGTTCTGCTTGAGATGGTTCTCTGGATAGGTCACTCTAGATAGTTCTTAGGTCTGCTCGACACAGCTTTTCAGATTGCTCTTTCTCTGTGTTCTGCTTTACTCTAGGCAGCTTTTTCTTGCTATTCTAAAAATTCTATGTTGAGACAGATCTCTTTCCAAGTAAAAATTCTAAAAGCTCTATAGATAGCCTATGGGTTTTCTGACCAATGTCAGAAAAGCTGCTATGAAAACATTCTTTGATCTTACCACCAACTCAGAAATTTTGTTAGAAAAATTCTAAAAATAATTATTGGGTTTTCCAGTCAAAATCAGAAGGCCAGAAAAATTCTTCTAAAAAGCTGTGTTTGCTCTTTAAGTAATTCTTAGAATTTCTAACCAGGGTCAGAAATCTCATTAGAAAAAAATTCTAAAAGAGCTATAAAAAAATCCTAAAATAGCTATATTTGCTTTTCATGTTTTTTTTTTTTTTTTTTTACTAAAATCAGAAATGCTGTTGGAAAAATAATTCTTGAAGAACTATGTTTGCTCTCCAGAGATTTCCAGATAGCTCAGCTCTCACTAAAGAAGAGTTGTTATTGCCTTGTGCCAACTCATCTCATGCAGACAAAATGCCCAGTTTCAATTTACATATCAATTCAGTTATTTATTCCAGGTTCCCTCTTGACCACCCCATTATAATCAGAATTCCATGACTTTCACCCCTTTACTCATAGGAATAGACAGCAAGCATAAGCACAGACAATAAATAAAATAGTAACAGAGGAATGTGAAAATGTGTACATTATTGGACAAACAATCCCTATACCCACAGTAGTCAGCAACACTCACAGAGGCCCGTGTCCTGTTGGCCGTGTCCTAGGAGCAGGGGCCATGAAATTCTACCCCCACCAAGACCATGTCAGTCTTGGAACAATATGTAACATAAAGCTCACAAGTCGTTTGTCCCAAATGGTTACATTCTAAAGTCTAATTGTACAAGAGTGAGTTGTGAATGCAACACCACCACCCAAACTCACACACCAGTAGAACACACTTGGAAGAGAAAACAGTAAAGAAACATTCTCCATTCCCCCAAAAATTAGTAAAATGGTAACTAAAATGTTATGTAGTTAATTGACTCAGATGTTCTGAGGACTTAGGATTTCATATTAGATTTATTTCACATTTTTGCTACTGCTCCTACTAGTAGCAGTAGACAGCATTCATAAAGTTAGTTTGAAATAATTTCATTGATGCTTTTAAACCTCCAAAATGACACAAAAGGTAGAAATTAATATTTTGATTTTATTATTGGAAATTTTAAGGCATAGAGGCAAACTAGTACTTAGGTCTGAGTAATGTGGATGGCAGTAACTTAAGTGGAATATTACAAATATTCATTTGGGTGAATGCCAGAGAAAATTTACAGAGCAGCTAGGAAGCATTTTTTAGAGCATACACACAGATTTATTTGGGAACCTGCATTCAGGTGGGAGAATTCACGGGTTCTAAGGAATCTAGGGAAGTAGCTATGGGAAAGAGACAGAGGGAAGAAGGAAAGCACTTCCAGAGAGAGAGAGGGGGGGGGGAAAGGATAGCTATACCCCATTTTGTATAGATTAAAAAAGATAAAAATCTTGTAGGTTCTTAGGGAACCCATCTATAATTCTAGTACTTGGATGTTGGATAAATGAGGCAGGAGGATAATGAGTCCAAGGTTAATATTGCCTCATAATAAGACACTGTCTCCAAAACAGAAATATAAATGCAAACAAAATTGAAACTCTGCACTAGTGCAGATATGGAGGGGTTGTAACATTTGAGAGGCAGCAACTTTAAGAGGTATGTCCAATTAATATCTATTTTCTTTCTGAAATAAAAGAAAATCATTTTACAAGAAAAATGTGGTGGGGGAGGGGTAATTTTAAAGCTCTTGAAGAGAAAGTTTTTGCTTGAAACAGCCCTTAAAATGAAAGGAAGAGTTGACTGAAAAGAAGAATATAATAAGAATGTTTGGCTGTGTTGATTGATTTAAGCTTTTTTGACTATCAATTCACAGTAGTATACATTTACACTATTTCAGGACATTCTTCTGCAGTTCCAAAAATCCTCATTGTACACTGAGAGATAATAGGCACACAAATCAGTTTAGCTTTTCTTCAGTTTAGGATAATGACAATACTGCTATTGGCACCAGAGAAGGTGGAATCTAAGCTGAATAAAGAGCAGTGAAAGAAACTGAGAGTTGATCAATACAGAGAAAGAAAAGTCAATGGCTGAATGTCACAAGAAGAGGGGGTCAATTTAATGCTCATAGAAAGGAAAGCTTTATGCTAATTGTAAGAGCCACAGGAAATGTTGAAGACCTAGACATTTTGATCAATTCTTTCAATGGCAACATCGGTTTGGGTAATGATGGAATCTATGGTGTAAATAAAAGGATAGATAAACAGAAATGAGGATAAAAGCTGAATTCTTTTCTTGGATTACTTGGCATAAATCTAGATATTCAAAGGTGTGATTTACATTCTTCTTATTACTTGTAAGAAGAGATCTTCTATAGTCTATCGAGAAACTAATTTTGCGTGTTCTTGTCAGAAACTCAAAATTACATCAATATGTACTATTGCCCTCTACACCAAGCTTTGCATTCTGATACCTATGTATTGATCCTAAGCTGAATAGTACATCCCTCTTTTTCTTTGAAGAAATACTTTGAAGTATGTTGGAGTAGGTTTTTTGTTGTTGTTTTAAAGAATCATTTAAAATCACTTTCTTTAATATACGAAAAAACATATAAATTCAAAGAGAGCTCAATAAAGTCTACATTCCACTGTTGGTAGCCTGGGAGAAATCAAAGAAAAGAAGTTTTGCCTCAGTGTCCTTGGGAAAAGGAGTTGGGGTGAAGGACACAGAATATTGCCAAATCTGGGTGAATTCAGCATGCACCTAGCTCTCCATCAAAGCAAAATGCTTATATTCCTTGTTAAAAAAAAAAAAAAAACAAAAAAACAAAAAACCTGGCTTTATTCCATGCTTCTCCTCCAGTTTCTGGGAATCTCTCAGTGCCAATATTTAGTTCCTTCCTTTAGCTTCCCAAACATTTTCATTTAGGGAAGAAGGCTTCTTACCCTCCCTCGAAAGGTCTCAAGGGAATTGATATAATGCACTCTGAGGGGGTATCTTCTTAGTATCTTGCTTGCTGTTTCTTTTCCATCTCTTGTGCTTTGGAACTGAAAGTTTGGAGACCCCCAGAATTTCTCCAAGGTTTGTCCAACTTGTGGCTAAGAGTAGGACAGTGGAAATCTGAGTTCTAGGCTAGTTTAGGATTCTTCAGCTCTTCTGTTTGTAAGCTTGGCTGTAGAAAGCGCTTCATCTCAATTAAAGTGTTGCATGTGTGCACTAGGTGAACAATAGACTGCTCCTAGAGCTGTATGCGTGTTTATGGCAGATATGCTGAATTGAAAAGAATTCGTGAAATAGATCTTATCTATCTCCACTAGGGACCTTCATTGACTCTCTCACTCCCTCCTTTCTTCCTTCACTCGGTCCCAGTGCCCTGTATGAGTCTGTATGTAAGTATGTGTATAGTGTGTGTGTTTTCTGCCAGCATTGACCACAGAAGATTCTTTAGGCCGTAGATAAGTTAGCAATGATGGCAAACAAGATACAGAGATTTGGCATTACTATAGATATCCACACAGTAATGATTAAGCTGCCTAGATATGATGGAGTGCTTATATAGGCTTTGAACCAAAGAAGACTATGTCATTTTCTGCAATATGTTTAGAGAAAAATACAGTTACACAGTTTCTCCCCTTCCCTTTCTTTCTCAAACACTTTCCCTTGTCTGCTCTTTCCAATTTCTTTTATGTTCTCTCCTTGTTTCCCTCTTAAGTAATGTGTGCCACACACACATACATACACATACATATATGTATGCATATATGTACACACAACACACACACACACACACACATATATATATATATATATTATTCAGGAATTATTATAAATGTAAAATTATATGTATAATATGTAGGTTAATTTTATATAGAAGTCCAAGCTATTATTTTAAATGATAGTAACCACAACATTTTACATATAAATTCAGGAATGTTTGTCCTTAGTTGTGTTGGAAAATTCATTAAAAGCTGTTCCAAATGTAATAGTACTTTTGCTATATCTCCTTGAGTTACTTTAACTTGCAGATTATTCATTTTTAAAAATAATTTAATAACATTTAATGTCCACTGAAAGGGTTTTAGATAAAATATCATATAAGTTGTTTGTCAGGGAGGCAACCACCAGCACGTAAATAGTTTTGGAGGCTTCCAAACCAATTTACATTCCTATTAGTTGCCCTCTAGAACTGAGTGGTAAAACCCCATGGCTGAAGATACCACCTACTGTTCTTTCAAACATAGAGAAATCAAGCTACAACTGCCCTGCAAATATTCTCTGTGCTGTATAGCTGTCATGGTGGTAGAAGTCTTTATGCAGACCATTGTAGAAGAACTCCATCACAATCTTACTTATCTATGGACTACTGGGTATCCAGGAAAAGTGTATTCACTGATGCAATATTGGTTAAGTCTGTGTTGGGCATAAGATTTTTTAATTGGATTTGAGGCAGTAAAGAATTCATATTTAATATTGTAAACCTGGTTAAAAATGATTGATAAAAATGTTATAGGCTCCAGTGGGGAAGCTATTTCTGTTGTTTTGATAAATGAATAAAGTTTCTTTCTATGTAATTGTATTTATGCATATAGATTAGTGTTTCCATCATCTTTGGTTAGAGTTTTTTTTTTTTTTTTTTTTTTTTTTCACTAAGTTCAAAGATTTGTGAGTGGTCAAATTCCTGGGGTTAAGTGACTATTGAATACTTAACCACAGATGGAAATCTGTGTCACCTTCTTTGAGCCTATTTTTATTTTTTATTCCGGAAGAAGGATAACAATTTAAGAGCCAGAGGGAGCAGGGAGTAGAACTTTGACTTGTGGATATGGAATGGCGGCTGCATTTTTTGCAACTCAGATCAGTTGTAATTACAACCAAAATATATTATACACATATATGAAAATAACTTAACCTACCAATCTGTGTAAATGATATGTGATAATAAAGTATTTTCAAGTGAAATCCTCTAGTTTTAAGTAATTGAGACACAATGTCTAGGCTATGTTCCGAATCTCATTTCAGGTAAAAGTTATGTCAGACTGGAGGAGAAAGAATAGTTTCTAGAGAATTGAGGAGCTTAACCTTATATACCCAAGCATGATGATTACCCTAGGAGTTGAAATCATTTGAATTTAGTAGCAAATTTCTTGAGCAGAATATATTCTCTTGCAAGTTTTTAAGGGGTGATGGCTTTCTGATACAGGTGGACATTAGTTACTTCAGCTTAGTATAACATTGACATTTATATACCTTTGTTTGACATGAAGGGAAGAGATCCACTTATATTTAAAAGAGAGTAGACTGATTCCAAGTAAGAAGCAGTGTATACTGTATACCAGAGCCTCAAAATTGCCCTTACTGTAGTGAATAGGCAAGGTAAATTAAAAATCTTTCCAAATACTATTGAGATTGAATTTACTAATCATTATTATAACAGACAGGAATTAAATTTGATAAAAAAAATTGAAGTTGCTGGCCCTGAAATACATTGGTGAAAATATGTACAAATTATGTACAAAATATTAGGCATATTTTCACTAGATAATCACTGGGAGGGCTTCACTAGGACTATTTGTATGGCTCTTTAGCCACATGTTCCAATGTAATAACAGCTTCAGGCTGACATTCTGTTTTGTCCTTCTAACACCTTTAGAATCATGTCTTTTACTTTTAACTCTCCTTACCCATTAGATTCTCTCTTTGAAGGCCTCAGGGGCACAACTCAATGTGAGGTTCTCTTTTCCAGAAAGAGTCACACATCTTGTTCACTGCACATCTTGTTCACTGTGTATCTTGTACACTGTAGAGTGTGTGGTAATGCTTCTTTGAAAAGCGAAGCTCCAAACTGTCAAAGCCCAGTGCTTTTGTGAGGCTGGTATTTGTAAGAAGGTAGATTGAATTAGTCAGGGTCAGACAGCAGTTAGAGTAAATCACCAGGGATGGCCATGAGTGGCAGGGTGAAGCTATTGGGGTGCATAGACTTGGGAAATAAGAAAACAGACCTTTAAACTATGCTCACTAAACAGACCTCTCTGGACATATCACATAAGAGTGATTGGATAGTGAATAATGAAAGTGTCTGCATTTGTATTCTGTACTGAATGATGGTGGCACTGTGAGCTAATGTGACTGCTTTGGAGGACAGTTCTATATGGTGTATTTTCTACTCTACTGAGATCTCTCAAGCTCAGGACAAGATATTTCAGTTGTGTGACTGCATTGTGCATGTTGTCACAAAATGGGGTGGGCAAGAAATATTGCTCTTTAAAAGTCAGTGAACCGTGGGGATTTTCACATGGAATTGTAAAGAGTTCAAACTAGTCAAGGGAAGAAGTGGCAGATGGACAACTTGAAGAAAGTTCAGGCAATGTATGAAAGACATAGCCATTGAGCTCAAAGGGCTTTCTTTTCAGAGATGCACAGCCTATGCCTTAGTGACTTCAATAGGTGGTCAAGAAAATATCCGTGTTATCACTTTGAGCTTTTTGCTGAATACCGTTTCCACATCCATCCTCTAGACAAGTTTATAGCTAGCTCCACACAGCCCATAAATTGTCCTGAAAAGGCCCTAAATGGTTAAATTTGATCAAACAAATGGTTATTTTGAAAACTACTCATTAGCATCCTGTTTCTGAGCAGAGCACTGCCTGAATTAAGTTGCTTGTTTCCAAACACCTGTTTGAAACGTGCCATATAAAGACTAATGGAATAGAAATTTTTTAAGAGGCAAAATCTTAGACTTTTAAAACCATGAATAGTAATTGCCAAAACATTTTATGTGCCTTTAAAGATGATATGCTTCTGAGTGGTATGAAAGAGTAGATCGCGTCCCTGTACAAATCTTCATTCTATCTGAATTCATCACTGTTGCACACTATTTATCTTCTCATTTTGCAATTTCACTTTCCATTTTCTAATCAAATCTGTGAATTCTAATTCATCTGACCATCCTGGCATTGTTCTTACCCATTCTCAGTTCTATTGGGAATTTTTATCTCTCTCACTGGGCTGCTTTAGTTTTCCTCTCTATTTGTAACACCCATCCTGAATTTAAATTAATTAAAGTAAAGTATTTAATTCTTCAGTAGCACTTGCTACATTTTAAGCACTTAGTAGCTATATGTCACCAGGAGCTCCCATACTTGATAGTATAAATAAATATAGGAATTTTTTCATTATCATAGATCTTTCAGGAAATTCCTTTATATGCTAATGCATTCATGATAGATATCCAGCTTAGAAGTCACTCTTGGATCTCACATGTATAATAACAGTTGAATATCTCTATCAGGATGCCTCATAGTCCTCATATTATTTTCAGCACACTCCTTTCCTGGAAGTTAGCCTATCACCTGGAATGCAAAGATAAAGAAACTCATCTTTATTCTTTGTGAAGTGGAGGGCCATTGAGAATTTTGACCGTTCCCAGATGATTTATTTCGGTATTGACAGTTCTTTATTGAAGAACCTTCGTTTCATCTGATAATTTCTAAGTTGAACAATTCCTTACAATGACCTTGTCACAAGCTCTATTCTTTCTCATTACCCCTGCCCCTAAATTAATTTCAAATACTGAACAAGCCTAACAAAGCAAGTATTGTGATAGGAATGCCACAGATTGCTTAATTGACACTTCCCAATCTTCCATTTATTTGGATTTCCAAATCAACAGAACTAAACTACAAATTAATTCATTAGTACAAACAATAAGAAATGAGGTCAGGATTATTAAGAAGAGAATAGACAAGCAGATGAATTGATCCACAGGCTGATACAGGTTGATCCTTGAAACTCAGCAAAAGTAGGTCACCCCCACCTCTCTTAATTACATGCCCACAAGCTTTATTTTGTCAGGTCTGGAAATCTTGGGGCTTATTTTTACACAGTGTAATTATGTTTCCATATCTGATCATGTCCAATTTTGAAATGAAATAAACAGTAGGAACTAGTCACATTAGCAAGTGGAGCCACCAAATTACATTCATTAAGCCATTGTTCAATTATGGAGTGCAGTCCTCCAGTGACCCTAGGAAAGCAAAAATTATGTTTACAATTAAAGATCTGTGCTACTCAGTAAATATATGTACAATTTTTGAAATGAATGTACTGTTTCCCTTTCCATCAAAGAGAATTTAGATTCAGAAATTGCTTGAATAAAGAATTCAATGAAAAGAAGCTGCATTCACCTTGATCAAAATTGGGTTAGTAGTTATCAACCATAACTCATTATAATGATCTTTTGGATTTATAATTATAAACCTTCAGAAGGGTCTTAGTGTTATTTTCAAGTAACAGCAAAATAACAAGCAACGTTTTCCACTTTCTTCTCTACAATACACAGGGCAATTCTCTATTGAATCACTAGTATTCTTTTACTATAGCTATTCCCCATGCTTCAAAAATACCCTTATCTCTGTCCCATTATACTGGTCTCATTATTAGTCTCCGCTTGCATTTCCACCTTTGAATACTTTGTTTGTTCTACACTGCCGAAATGAGCTACCACTTATCACACTGGCAAGATGTCTGATAAATGAGTCTTGATTCTGATAGTTACTAACTCTGTGAACTCAGAAAGGTCACTTATTCTCTGGGTTGGACATTTCTGTCTGTCTCAGAAATTATATTAACAACCCTGAACAATTATTGCCATGGCATACAAATGGTCTACTATGTGCGGAGATCCTTAAACTAAACATTAGCTAAACATAAAGGTGTCTGATCTTGTTGTATAATTTGCATTTTGAAAGGCAGTCTCATATTCTCTGTATGCAAGTTCAGAACACACACATGTGACTTTTTCCTTACGTTGGCTTTTGTTTACATCTGGAACCTGGGTCAGTCTTATTATTGGGACATCTCACTTTGTATGTATTAAAATTCACCATTTTGAATCTTGAATTGCTACTACTATAGTTTCAGACAGTGTCCAGGCATTTATCATTATGGAGTTAGCAAAGGATTCATCTGGGTACTGGATGTGGCAATGTGAATGTAATGTTTCAAACTGTTACAGACTTTTCCATTGTTTTTATAGGCAACTGGGACTAATGGATTAATAAGGATAACAGGCACAATGTAGAAATCAAGTTCTTCTCATCAGCATCTCACTACCTAGAACAAAACTTAAGTCCACAACAGGTAACTAATAACCTCATGAGTCATTTTGATCTCAATGTCTCTGACCTCTGTATTTCAAATGACTCAGAGTAGATTGACTCTATCTGGTCACTGCACACATTTAATGGAGTTTTATGCCTCATCCTGGAAAATAACTTATTTTTTTCACCCATTCTTTTTCTCCTCTATCAGAGATAGGGATAATATAATTTATTGTGATCTCACTTTCAAATCTCCAATGAAATAAAGTGGGAAGCATCTTTTAAATTTTGATTTTCTGTTAGCTTTGTTAACTTTCAGATAAGCTGCCATTTTGAATTGCTAAATGACTTTCTAATTCTCATTTCATGCCTGGTGCTCTGTCTCTTGTCAGTGCTACAGGACTGTCAGAGCCTATTTACGAACCTCGCCCATCTCCTCCTTCAGAACTCTTCAGCCAGGCCTTTTCTCCTGCTCTGTATTCTGTTCACTGCTCTGCAACCTCACAGCCTCAGCTGCAATGGAAAAGTAGGTGTGAACTGGAAGCTAGCCTCCATGATACATACATTAATGAGAAGTGCCCTCTCTCTATAAATTTGTGTCATTTAAAATATTACAAGTATGTTCTTGTTTAAAACAATTTACCAAAAACATTAAAAAATCAACTCCATTTCAAAACAATCTATGTAAGTTCAAGTTATAAAAGTCACATGTAAGTAAAACTGCTTGGGGCAGGGCACACTCGTTTATTGTCAGCCTTATATACATTTTGTACTCAAAGAAAATTCAGAGCAACTAGTATATGGTTCATCATCTGGTATAGTTTTGAGTTCTGTCCTTTTCTGCCCATGTTTTTACACTGAAAATATTTTCAAAGATGTGTATTAATCATACGAGTAATAGTGATACACTGACTATTAATAAAGTTGGAACATTAAAAGAAATAGAGTTTTTCAGAGAGCTACTGGCATTTTGGGGATAAAAATAATATATTCAGTAAATAAATTTCACATAGCTTGACTAAGCACTCCTACAGACTATTCAGATCAATATTTGATGAGAATGTATCAAAGCAAACTTATTGCTATGAGGAGCCACTGCTGTCTTTTGATTGAAGTTAATAAAGCAGACATATTAGTGTAAAGCACTTGCTGGATGCATTTGAAATTTGTTCTAACTACCACTAGAGCTGCTAATGGAAGATGGTAATTACTGTCCACATAATTCTGAAATAATTAGGAAAATGGGCACTTTTTTTGAATCATGCTATTAAAATGCAGGCCTGTTAACAGAAAAGTTTCTGGGCATGCATGTGTTGGCTTGAATCCGTGAACATAAAAGTGAAGGCAGCCTTTTTACCTTACAATCAAAATCTCTCTTCTGTCGCATACTGTAAAGCTTAAAGAGGGCAAGGAATTTGGAGATCTTGCCAATGATACAGTGTGGCACAAAAAATCAAGTGTGGCAGTGACAGAATTCTGCACATCCCGTTACAGCAAGAACACTGTAGCCATCCTGCAGCTTGGGGCCTGCTTTTGCTTCCTCCATGTACAGAGAGACAGCAGATTTAAATGCATCTCTTGGATGCTTCCCTGAAGGCATAGATAGCTCACTGCATTGACAAGGACTTCCTAGGACTGAAGCTGTTCAGGGCATTCACTTCCATCTCTGAATAAATCAGGGTAGAAGTGGCAATGCCAGACAGGTGTGCCCTGCTCCCAGCATCAGGCTGGGGCCCAGCGGATTTGCAGTCGGTGCACTCCCCTGACTGAAACATGAGAGAATGCTAAATGTGGTGTGCGTGAAAGAGAAGATGAATGGTTCCTGGAAGCATATTGTCAGTTGTGAGACAAGGCTCCCTCCCATAAAAGACAAGAAGATGCTTAAAGAAAGAGATCCTGGGACAGCATTAATAAAGGAGAGACAACCTGATAAGAAATCATGGTCTCCAAGGACCAGAGCATGTGCATACTTTCCCAGTCTATTTAAAATGTCTTGAATGTAATTTGTAATTGCAGCTTGTCGGATCTGAAATAAAAAAAAAAAAGAAAAGAAAAGAAAAGAAAGAAAGAAAGGGGCGAGGGAGAGGAAACCTTGCAAAAGAAAGGCCTGCCTGGAATGTGTAGGGGAAGCAATCTTTTTAAACAGAGGTGGCTGCTTGGGAAAAAACGCACAACCAACAAAATCTTGCTGCTAGTTGTGAGTCAGGGATGTCTTGGCACAGAATTGATGAAAGAGAGGGTTAAATCATGTACTAATCTTTGCAAGCTGCTCAAAATTCTTTATAGTGCAGAAGAGCTTCCATGCTTGTGATCTCAGCTCTCTGCATAGCTACCTTGTGAGAAATGGACAGTGAGAATTATCATCCTGACTTCACAGAGTAGGAACATGATATTCAAATATTCAAATGACTCGTCTTAGATCAGATCTTCCGACTTCAAGCCCAGTGCTCTTGTCATGACTGCACTCCTGTGTACTACCCAACTCAGAAAACATACAGAAGAAAACCAGTTTTCAGAAAGAAAGGGGAAGGGGAGAGATGAGAATGAGGCAGACAGACAGACACACACACACAGAGGGAGATGGAGAGGGCGAAGAAGAGGGAGAGGGGGAGAGAAACTGTTAATAGCAAAAGGAATGAAAGCAAAGCTCTGCTTTTCCAGATTTGATGTTTCGTTCTATGTAAGAAACCCTCTAAACCCTCTGCCCTGCCCAGCACACTTAATCAGCGTTTTAAACCCCCCAATTTCAACCCACCCCAAACAAAACAAACAAATAAAACCACCCCCCCAAAAAAAACCCATGAGATTTTTGTACTATTGTCCAAATTTTGAAAGACTTCCTGTCTCTTTACTTTGACTAAACCCTGTTCACTGTACTGAGGCATACATAAACACTACTGGCCCTGAGAAACTTCTACTACAGGTTCATCCTATGGAACATAGGCCCATTCAGTCTCTATTTCATGCTTCAGATACCTAGTGATTGCTGACTAGAGCAGTCACAACTGATTAGATTGCAAGTGACAGAAATTGAACTTGATCTAAATGGCTTAGGGGGAGAGAGAAGAGAGGGAGAAAGAAAGGGAGGAGGAGGGAGAGGTAAAGAGACATTGAGGAATTTAATGGATCAAGAAAGTGAGAACTATCAAGCACGGGGTGTCAGGGACAGTTAGTATCTGGGTGAAAATGCTCCTAGTGTCTGCTGATTTCTTGCAGTTGTGTCTTCTTTCTCTCAGATTCTTCTGGGTACCCTGGTGGTCAACAGTCCCTACCCAACATATCTCACAAGCTATAGAGGGAAATTTAAACCATCTCCCTCACTTCATTTCAGATGATTCTAGGAGATTACACCAATTGGCCTGCTTGCTTTATGTACCTTTCCCTAGAAATACCTGGTATGACTTAAGGCAAAAACATTTAACCTTAATCCTGGGGAAATTGTGGATCTTAGACTAGGTTCATTTTCTAGAACACAGAAGAAACTACCGGATCTGATCAGCCTTATTAGTTGTTTTCTACCAAAAGATTATGAAAATTGAACCTAGGAACACATTGCATACTCTTGTAGAGATCTGACAAAATGTATGGTATTTATGTACAATTTAATTTCTTTACATGCTTATTCAGTGCCTTTTCTGTGGCAAGTTAGTTCCGCATGTTGTAGGATACATTTGCTATATGCTCCAACTACTATTACAGAAGCCTTACTATCCCCGAAAACCACCATGGTATTTCTCATATCTGTCTTCAGGCCTTTCTTTACTCAATTTGGTGATGCCTTTGTGATTTTCTTTCACTCAACTGAAAATATAATCATCCTCTAAGAGTCAGTTGAAGTACCCTCCACTTTTGGAACGCCGTTTTTTTATCTTTCTTGAAGACCTGGGTGAAGTGCTGCTCCTCTGTGTTCCCAAAGCATCCTCCACGGCACTTACTGCTCACTGCTGTGTATCTAACCATTGTCTTATTTTTTCCATTTTATGAACAATAAGTGTTACTTAAAAGGTCCACTTCTTTAATTATCACCATCTCCCAAGTACTTGTTAGAAATGCACATTCTTGGGCTTTGTTCCAGAGTTAATGAATCAGAGATTCTGGGGTGAAGCCAGAATTCTTTGTTTCAGCTCGTCCTCCAAGTAATTCTGATGCATGTTCAGCTGTGAGAATCACTGAAATAGATACTCTTAGCTATTGTCATAGAATCTGTCTTAAAATAGCTGCTTGGTAAACTGTTACATGGAGGAATTAGTGAATCAATATTTTTTCTCCTAAGCAAAGATTTTGGATGTGTTATTTCTTCAAGCATTATCACCACCAAGTTACATCCATTCATTTATTCATTCATTGCATTCATTCATTCATATTTAGAAAACTAGAAGTCCAATACTGAAGTGTAATCATTATCACAATAATGAAGACTATTTGGGGAACATGCTTTTTCAGGATCAAATGGCACAATATTACCAGTATAATACAGTTCATTTATATCTTTTAAAATGAATTAAGAGAAATTCCAGAGAAAATCATTTTCTTGAAGCCTTTGTCATTCTTTGAGCTTTGTGTGATGTGTGTGTTTGTGTGTGTGTGTGTGTGTGAGAGAGAGAGAGAGAGAGAGAGAGAGAGAGAGAGAGAGAGAGAGAGAGAGAGAGATGGGGGGAGAAGCAGAGAGAGAGAGAGAGAGAGAGAGAGAGAGAGAGAGAGAGAGAGAGAATCCCTCACTAAATCCTGAATGCCTCCAACCCATCCTTGCTGATAAACCGCAGACTTAAGTTGTAAACAAATCATTAAAGACCACAAAACTTTCCTTTGGCACATTCTTTCAAGAACTTTATTGCTGTCTGTGAGCTACTTGGTTCCTTTCAGAGGGAGTAATTCTCTGCATGCTGGGCTAAACAGGGCTGTCCTGCACCTTGGCAAAGATGAGTGGGAGTGTGTGAGAGAGACTGAGCTGTCTCAATAGCCCAATGTTATGCTTTCAGCAAGCTTTTGAGAACAAAGTCTCTGTTTTTATTGCTCTCCCTGCCAGTGATTGCAACTAGCTTCTTTCAGTGAGCCGTCCCATGCCTTTGCACTCAGTGCCAAAGCAGGGCATCCCTAAGCACTCTAAGCTCTTCACAGGGCCCTGAAATGAGGCCATTCTTGAGGCAACCCTCTCTCTCATTCTGAACACACAAGCGCACACACACAAACATTTTCTGATAATCCTTTCCTGAATCCCAAAGAAGACTGTGCAAAAAAGACTCAAAGAACAAAAGGTCTCTTCTTATACCATTTCCCACTTAAACTATAAAAGTTATTATGCCAATGTAAGGGATTAAAAACAAAAAACAAATAAAAATTACACTATTAGTCTGAAAACGTATTTTGTTTTCATGATGTTCGAAGTACATGTCATATAAATATCTTGAGATAAAAATGCTTAAAATTTTAAGGTAAATTTAAATTCATACTGGATAAAGGCATATGTTGTTTCATAAATATGATACAAGGGTGACTGGCAACATGCATCTCTCAAATTGTAGTCATCATTACATTTCAATACCTGAAGATATTTGCTAAACACACCAACTTTCTTTAGATTGTTTCACTAAGTATGTACTCCAGGAAAATGCCAATCTAAATGGTTATTCTAGGCAACTCTGAAGTACTTGAGGATTTGATTTTGTACATTCCTTCTAATACAGTATCTGTGGGTATTTGTATTTTCTCATGCTTTACTGTGTACCTGCCTCTTCTTGTACCTCCTCTTTCTATTATTTCTGCTTACCTCCCTTTATTTCTTTCTATCCTTCTTCCTCTCCTCTCTCTCCTTCTTGTTCCCTTTATCTCTGTTTTTCACCTTTTCCCTCACATTCTATCATCTGTCTGTTTTATTTCTATCTAATAAAAGGGAAGAGTTCCTAATAACTTAGACATTACATTGGATCTCTTATATATTGGATCAGCCTTAGATACTTCTCACCTTTACTTTTTTCATGTGACAAAACTCTGCTACTATATCTGGTAATTTTTGGCAGGAAAAGAAGAAGAGTAGGAGGAAGAGGAGGAGGAGGAAACTTGGTATGTGATTTTTGCAGTATTTAATACCTTCCATGGTAAAAAATATTCCATCAGTCATAACTCATTTCAAATTGTGTAAATTATTTCATATGGTATTGGGAAGGCATGCAAACTATTCTAGTAAGTTAGTATAAGCTCACTCCAATTCAATAGGAACTAGATTATTTTTCAGTCTTTAATTTGTACATTTCATTTTATGCAACTAATAAGCTAACAGCAGTGCATATTTTTTTTTTTAACCAAAGAAAAGGCAGTCGTTGATGCCATAGGAAAGCTTAGGCTTCATGGTTGTGTGGATTGGGTTTAAATCCAAGTTTTACTTTTTATAACTTTGTGATAGATACTTAAATGATTGGTCCTGGTTTCATTATATGTAAAACAAAACAAACCCTCATTAGTGAAGTAAATGTAACATATGAATGACTAATACTAAAGAAAATAAAGGAAAAATGGCTGCATTAGCATTAGGAACATTAACACTAACCTGGAAAATTTTTTAAATGGGAACCTGAAAGAGCCATCACAGTGCACCTTAAGGTTAATGATGAGAGTTATTATTTTATGCAGTATTTACCATGTTCCGGGTAAATACTATTTAACATGGATTACTTTATTTTAAAGGAATATGAGGCATATAAATATGAGTAAACTGACAGTTCAAAAGCAAATTTATTCTTTTTAAATTTAAGTTTCTTATTTGACATGTATAGGGCAAGTATCAAAAGGACAAATGTAGAAACAGGATATGAAATCAGTATCATAGTTCCAGGCTTTGTACTTTTCTTGAAACCATTTGCAAACATTTAACATATGCAAGGTAAAGTACTAGGAGAGAACCAGCTACAAATTTACCAAGACTAGTTCTTTCTACTAGTAAAAGATGTACACTTAGGCTTAAAGCACTGATTTAATGCCAAATTTAACCAACTCTTATGTTCTTCTGTATTGTTTAGATAAGGAGTCATTCACCTGAGCATCCTGTTCCTAGTCTTTTATTCTAAACATATCATACTTTCCTTCCAAAGTCCTCTAAATTTGAAATAGTGGGAGCACATCCAAACTCATTTTAGAAAGCTAGAATTACCATCTTATCAATGCCAGACAAGGACCTCACAAAATAGAAAACTACAGGGCAATAAGTCTGAATAAGATAATAGCAAAAATTTTCAACAAAATATTAGCAAAACAAGTTTGAAAACATATTTAAAGGGCAAATAATATTCAGCTTTAGGATATGAAGATTATTTAATAATGATTCTATAAATGTCAAATATGTTAATAAATAACAAAAGGCACATATAATAAAAAGTTATTCCAGTGGATTCTGAAAAGTGATTTGATCAACTTTAATATATCTTCACAATAAAAATTGTCAACAACTATGGGAGGAATGGGTCTTAACATTTATTTTTTTTCTTTATAAAGCCAGCAGGTCACAGATGCTTCAGATGCTAGAGGGGTGAGGTAGGAGTGGGTCGGTAGGTGGGGGATCATCTTCTTAGAGGCAAAGGGAAGGGAGATGGTATAGAGGGATTGTGGGGGAGAGACCAGGAAAGGGACATTTGAAATGTAAAGAAATAAAATAACCAATTAATAAAAAGGTTATAATATCACATTAAAATTTAAAAAATGACAAGAAAAAAGCCAACAGCTAGTATAGTAGTAAACATGGAAATGTTGAAACCATTTTAAGATCAGAAGCAAGCAAAGATGCAATGTTTACCACATTGTTTCAGTAGTGCACTATGAGATCTTGTCACAGCAATTGTGTATGTGGGGAAAAAAAGTATTCCCAACTAATTTTCAACCAATGTCCTGATAACATGTACTGGAGGAATAGAGCATTATTGCCATAGCACAAGAGAAACACAATCAATAAGACTATTTTCTTTGTTAGGATCTTCTTAGCTGTATTTTTCAATCTCAGAAAGAATGTTGGCAAAAAAGGTGATTGCTATGGATAATCTTGATTTTCTACTCTGGTGAATTGAAAAGTTCCTAGATTAGTAAAACAGGACTCTCACTATTTCTGTGAAGCAGCTTCAGAGATAATTTATCAAGGGAGCTTGGTAATAAACTTTAATTGTTAATTTGACACAGCCTAGAATCATCTTCAAAGAGCCTCACTGAAGGATTGTCTGTGATTGTTTGGTCTGTGTACATGTCTGTTTAGGACTGTCTTAACTTAATTGATTTGGGAAGATCCAGGCCACTCTGATGGCACCATTCTCTAGGTACAAAGTCATAAATAGTTTGAGTAGAAACATTGAGCAGAGTATGAGCAAGAAGGTGTGGACACATTTGTTTTTCTTTGCTTTGATTGTGGATGTGGCATGTCTAGCGCAACTTCTTTTCATCTTAACTTCCTCATAGTAATTGTGAGATAAGTTAATCTTTCTCCATATTTCTTTTGTCATAGTATTTTATCAGAGGAACAGAAATGAAACTGGAGAAGGAAAGAAGATATATCTTGAGTAAAGGTAGCACCATTTATAAGTTGGAAACCTGGATAGAATGGGAGAAAGGAAGAAAGCTCACTATTTGCTGAAGACATATTCATTTTCTCCCTTTCTGTCCCTGGCTATCATTATATGATTTGATCAGCTCCACTGTGCCTTCCCTTACTTCATTTACAACATATCCTTTTCTTTTTCAGTTGGTTAAATCAAGCATTTTTCACAGAGATACAAAAAAATATCTCACCAATATAGAGATGGAATTCATGCTAACTATCAGATTGATGCTTCCTGCTGCTACATGAACCTCTCAGTCATTTCCCAAAACAAGACAAAACACCCATTTACTGGTCCCTCAAACGAATTGGTCATTTTTATTTAAACAGGCAATAAGGAAGAAGTCATTCTTTTGGAAGATGTAACCCAGCCTTAGTCTAAGGGCATGATGTCCATGGTGCTAGCAATTCTCATTTGCTTTTCTTCCTATACATAGAATATCTACTACATTCATTCATTTATTTACTTTTTGTCATACTTGTTTGTTTACCTGCTTACTCTCTAATTATTTTGTTTCTTCAGACTCCTCAGATAGAAGCAAACACTTCTGCTTATCTTATAAGCAACAGAGACAAAAGACAATAGATAATTGTCAACTAAAGAACCAAATGACATAATACAGAGTTTAGGGTCAATAAAATAAAAAAAAACTGAAATTATTTAACTCTTCATTATATTGTATGTTGCTTTTGTCAGTGGTGGGGATAGGAGGAACTTCTATACCAGAATACATTCTGTTTTTACAAGAAGAATTCAGAAGATAGAATCCAACCTACCCTCTAACCTCTCAAGTGTCATTATCTTCTCCAAAATTGAACAACATGCTCTTTATCTCTTGATTTTCTAAACTTTTTTGGACCTTGGGAGCTGAGCACAGCTACTCGGTTACTTTTAAACAAAGACTGTCCCTTCTCCATCAGTTAAGCTTATCTTCTTCCCCTAACTGTAGAGCTTTTTAAAGACATATGCATGGGGCAGTAATGAAGGAAGGGAACACCAATCTACCAGTGAGAACATCCATATAGACCCTGGAGATTATTGTGATCACAAATGTTACAACCTGATCACTCTTTATATCCTCTACTATTTTTGATAAATCACTAGATTCTTATATGCCTATCTGTTGAAATTCAGAATAAAAAAAGAACAAAAACAAACTTTAAAAAGAGGAAAAACTAAAATTAATGGGAGAAATGAAGCAAGTAAGTAGTATACATTTGATGAATTTATCTGAATTCTGAAATTCTTTTATGTAAATCTTACCATAGTTCTCACATATTAGCTCTCTCTCTCTCTCTCTCTCTCTCTCTCTCTCTCTCTCTCTCTCTCTCTCTCTCTCTCTCTCTCTCTCACTCCGTCTTCCTTCTTCTTCTGTTTTCAGAGGGTTAGGCACCCTGAGTGTCCTTCCCATCCTAACTTATGAAATCTCTGCAAGGGTAGGCATATCCTTTCCCACTGAGACAAGAAAAGGCAGCCCAGCTAGAGGAACATATCCTATGTACTGACAACAGTTTGGATAGCTCCTTCACTAGTTGATTGGGACCCACATGAAGGCCAACCTGCACATCTGCTACATATGTGTAGGAAGCCTAGGTCCAGCCATTGTATACTCTTTGGTTGGTGGCTCAGTCTTGAAAAACAATAAGGGTCCATGTTACTTGACTGTTGATTCTCTTGTGGAAATCCTATCCCCTTCAGGGTCTTCAATCCTTTCTCCAACTCTTCCAAAAGAGTCCCTGACCTCTGTCCAACAGTTGGCTATAGGTATCTGCATCCATTTCAGCCAGCTGCTGGGCAAAGCCACTCAGAAGACTGATTCTAGGCTCCTGTCTGCTAATATAGTCACATTTAATTCAGTTCTATTTTAATTCCCTGTATTCCTGGCTGAATTCATATAATATTCATGCAACCAGTCAATGGTAGTTTGTAGGTTAAAGTCCACGACATAAAGGTAATGTAAAAAACGAGATTTCAGTTCCTTAAACACAAAGCACAGGATGATGCTTCAGAACAAATTCACACACACCCTGCACCCCCCACACAAACACCTCATTTGTACCTTCTTCCATTTTCCACAGTTCATATATCTCATGTGAACACCCAATTGATTTATCTTTAAGACCTGGTGAACTCATGCTAAAAGCTTGGATAATGTCTTTCTTATCTCTTTCTCAAACTGCATTTTTCTAATCTGAGTTTTGTAATTATCACAGTTGGGCTTTTGGAAAGAACTAGTGTCCATTGAGGAGATTAATATGCTAGGTAAGTGTTTTATTCTTTGCTTTCTTATAGACGAAACAAAAACAGTTTAATCAACTCACATAGAGTTCTTTATTCTTTTTGTGTAATAGTAGCTATCAAATTTATTTACTATATCTAGGACAGCATTTTAAATATATTTTAGTTACTTTATAATTATGTATATATGTATGTAGTTATGTGCATATAAATTCAGGATCACAAGGAGGCCAAAGACTTTGGATACTCTGAAGCTAGAGGTATAACATGTATTACATAAGCACTGAGAACCAAATTCAAGTATTTTGCAAGAGCTGCATAAGCTTTTAATTGTAGGGCCATCATATCTCCAACCTTATAAGAGGACAGTTTAAAACACTGTTCTAATTTATTTATGATTACAATGAGAAAATAATTTATACATGTTATTCAATATTCTCTTTCTTTTTTACTAGGGACTCTCTGTATTTACATTTGAAATGTTATTCCCTTCCCCCACCCAGCTCCCCTCCCTACTTGTCTTCATGAAGGTACACTCACTCCTAATCACCCTGTTCACTCCAGTGCCTTGGCATTCCTCTACATTGGTAAAATGTGCCCTCCCAGGACCAAAAGTCTCTTCTCACATTGATGGCAGACACTGCTATCTTCAGATACTTATGCAACTGTAACTATAGGTCTCTCAATATGTGCTCAATGCTTGGCGTTTTAATCTATGGGAGTTTTTGAGGATTTGGTTGGTTGATAATTTGTTTTTCCTATAAGGTTGCATTCCACCTTCAGCTCCTTCATTCCTTTCTTTAGTTCCTTCCTTGGGGTCCCCGTGTTCAGTTCGATGGTAAGCTTTAAGCATGCTTAGCTATATATGTATGACTCTGGCAGTGCCCTTGAGGAGGCACTTCTGTCTGGGTCCTGCCAGGAAGTAATGCTTGGCATTAGCAATAGTGCTTGGGTTTGATGGCTGCATATAGGGTGGGTCCCCAGATGAGACAGCCTCTGAATGATCTTTTCTTTAATCCCTGCTCCTCTATTTGACCTAGTATTTCCTCCCATGAGTGTTTTGTTCTCCCTTCTAAGGACTGAGGCATCCATGTTTTGGCCTTCCTTCTTTTTGAGCTTCATAAGGTCTGTGAACTGTTTCTTGGGAGATTTATGCGGCTAGTGTCAGCTTATCAGTGAATACATAACATGAGTGTGTTTTGTTTATTTGTTTGTTTGTTTGTGACTGGGTTACCTCACTCAGGATGATAGTTACTAGTTCCATCCATTTGCCTGGTAATTTCATAAAGTCATTTTTTTTATAGCTGAGTAGTACTCCATTGTGTAAATGTATCACAATTTCTGTATCCATTCCTCTGTTGAAGGGCATTCATGTTCTTTCCAGTTTCTGTGTATTATAAATAAGGCTGCTATTAACAGGGTGGAGCTTGTGTCCTTGTTAATATGTTGGAACATTTTTTGGGTGTATGCTCAGGAGTGGAATAGCAAGGTCTTCAGGTAAATACTATCTATGTTCAGTTTTCCAAGGAACTGCGTGACTGGTTTCCAGAGGGTTTTACCAGCTTGCAAACCCACCAACAGCGGAGGAGTGTTCCTCTTTCTCCGCATCTTTGGCAGCATCTGCTGTCATCTGAATTTTTTAACTTAGCCATTCTTACTGTTGTGAGGTAGAATCTCAGGTTCATTTTGGTTTGCATTTACCTGATGAGTAGGGAAGTTGAGCATTTCCTTAGGTGATTCTCAGCCATTTGATATTTCTCAGTTGAGAATTCTTTGTTTAGCTCGGCACGCCACTTTTTAAAAGGATTGTTTCATTCTCTGGAGTCTAATATCTTGAGTTATTTGTATATATTGGATATTAGCTTTCTAATGAATGTAGGACTGGTAAAGATCCTTTCCCAATATCTTGGCTGCTGTTTTTTTCTTCTTGACAGTGTCCTTAGCCTTACAGAAGCTTTGCAATCTCATTAAGTCCCATTTGTAGATATTTGACCTTAGAGCACGAACCATTGGTGTTCTGTTCAGGAAATTTCCCCCGTGCCTATGTGTTCTAAGCTCTTCCCCACTCTCTCTTCTAATAGTTTCAGTGTCCCTGGTTTTATGTTGAGATCTTTGATCCACTTGCACTTGAGCTTTGTACAAGGAGATAAGAAAGGATTAATTTGCATTCTTTTGCTGGCTGACTGCCAGTTGAACCAAAGCTATTTGTTTGAAGAGTCTGTCCTTTTTCTATTAATTTCTTTTTCTTTTTTGTCAAAGATCAAGTGACCATAGGTGTGTGGGTTATTTCTGGGTCTTCCATTCTGTTCCATTGTTCTACCTGCCTGTCTTTGTATCAATTCCATGTGTTTTTTCTCACAATTCCTTTGTAATATAGCTTATGGTTAGGGATGGTGATTTCTCTAGAAGTTATTTTATTATGGAGAATAGATTTCACTATCCTAGTTTTTTTTTTTTTTTTTTTTTTTTTTTTTTTTTTTGTATTCCAGATGAATTTGCAAGTTGTTCTTTCCAACTATTTGAAGAATTGAGTTGGAATTTTGATGGTGATTGCATTGAATCTGTACATTGTTTTTGGCAAGATGGCCATTGGTCCTTCCAGTCCATGAGCATGGGAGACGTTTCCATCTTCTGAGATCTTCTTCAAATTCCTTCTTCAAAGTTTATAAGTTTTTGTGATACAGATCTTTCACTTGCTTAGTTTGGATCACACCAGGTATTACATAGTTTGTGAAGGTTGTCTTTTCCCTAAATTCTTTCTTAGCCTGTTTCTCCTTTGAGTAGAGGAAGGCTACTGATTTATTTGAGATAATTTTATATCCAGTACTTTGCTGAAGTTGTCAGGTGTAAAAGTTCTCTGGTTAAATTTTTGTGGTCACTTAAGTATAGTACATTATCATCTGAAAATAGTGATATTTTGACTTCCTCCTTTCCAATTTGTATCTCTTTGACTTCTTTTTGCTGTCTAATTGCTCTGGCCAGGAACTCCACTACTATATTGAATAGGTAGAGGGAGATTGGGCAGCCTTGTCAAGTTCCTGATTTTAATAGGATTGTTTCAAGTTTCTCCTCATTTAGTGTGATGTCGGCTACTGGTTTGCTGTATATTGTTTTACTATGTGTAAGTATGGGCCTTGAATTCCTCATCTTTACAAGACTTTTAACAAGAAGAAGTTTAGAATTTTGTCAAAAGCTTTCTCAGCATCTAAAGAGATGTACTTGTGTATGGTTTTGTGTGTGTGTGTGTGTGTGTGTGTGTGTGTGTTTTATATAGTGGATTTCTTTGATAGATTTTCTTATATTGAACCAACTTAGTGTTCCTGGGATTAATCCTACTTAATTATGGTGAATAACTGTTTTGAAGTGTTCTTGAGTTGTGTTTGCAATAATTATATTGAGTATTTTTTGCATAGATGTTCATGAGGGAAATGCAAATAAAGTCCTCTTTCTTTGTAGTATCTTTGTGTGGTTTATGTAGTAGCATAATTGTGGCTTCAAAGAATGATTTAGGTATTATTCCTTCTTTTTCTATTTTGTGGAATAATTTTGAGAGTATTGGTATTAGGTCTTCTATGAAAGTCTGACAGAATTCTGCATGGAACCCATATAGTCCTGGTCTTTTTTATTTTTTGAGAGGCTTTTGATCACTGATTCTATTACTTTAGGGGTTATGGGTCTGTTTAGATGGTTTATCTGATCCTGGTTTAACTTTGGTTCCTGGTATCTGTATAGAAATTTGTCCATTTCTTCTAGATTTTCCAGTTTTATTGAGTATAAGCTTTTGTAGTAGGATCTGATGATTTCTTAAATTTTCTCAGTTTCTTTTGTTATGTCTCCCCTTTCTTTCCTGATCTTGTCAATTTGGATAATATCTCTGTGCCCTCTGGTTAGTCTGATAAGGGTTTATGAATCTTGTTGATTTTCTCAAAGAACTAGCTTTTGGTTTTGTTGATTCTTTGTATAGCTCTTTTTGTCTCTGTTTGTTTGATTTCAGCTCTGAGTTTGATTATTTCCCGCCATATGCTCTTCTTGAGTTTATATGCTTATTTTTGTTCTAGAGCTTTCAAGTGTGATGTCCAGCTGCTAGTGTAGGCCCTCTCTAGTGTCTTCTTTGAGGCACTCAGAGCTATGAGTTTTCCTCTTAGTACTGCTTTCATTGCATCCCATAAGTTTGGGTATGTTGTGCTTTCCTTTTCATTAAATTTTAAAAAAATCCTTAGTTTTTTTCATTTCTTCCTTAACCATGTTATCATTGAGTAGAGCATTGTTCAGCTTCCAAGTGTATGTATGGTTTCAGTTGTTTTTGTTGTTATTAAAGACCAGCCTTGGTCCATAATGATCTGATAGGATGCATGGGGATATTTCAATCTTCTTATATCTGTTGAGGCCTGTTTTGTGACAAACTATAAGGTCAGTTTTGGAGAAGGTATGGTGAGGTGCTGAGAAGAAGGTATATTCTTTTGTTTTAGGATGAAATGTTCTGTAGATGTCTGTTAATTCCAATTCATTCATAACTTCTGCTTGTTTCACCATGCCTCTATTTAGTTTCTGGTTCTATGATCTGTCCATTGATGAGGGAGGGGTGTTGAAGTCTCCAACTATTATTGTGTGTAGTGCAAGCAATACATGCTTTGAGCTTTAGTTTTTTTTTTTTTTTTTTTTTTTTTTTTTGATGAATGCGTGTGCCCATGTATTTGGAACATAAGCGTTCACGATTGAGAGGTCATCTTGATAGAGAGTTCATTTTTCCTGTCATGAGTAAAAAGTTAAAAAGTTTCCTTTCTTATCTTTTTTGATAACTTTGGGTTGAAAAATCCATTTTATTGGATAATAGAATTGATACTCCAGCTTGTTTCTTGGGACCATTTGCTTGAAAAGTTTTTTCCCCGGCCTTTTACTGTGAGGTAGTATCTGTCTTTGTCTCTAAGATGAGTTTCCTGTATGCATCAAAATGCTGGATCCTGTGTATGTAGCTAGTCTGATAGTCTATGTCCTTTCATTTGGGAATTGAGTCTATTGATGTTAAGAGATCGTAAGGAATAGTGATTGTTGTTTCCTGCTATTTTTGTCCTTAGAGGTAGAATTATGTTTGTGTGCTTTTCTTCTGTTGGTTTTCCTGGGAGAAGATCATTTTCTTGATTTTCCTAGCATGTAGTTTTCCTCCTTGTGTTGGAGTTTTCCATCTGTCATCCTTTGTAGGGTTGTATTTGTGGAGAGATATTGTGTAAATTTGGTTTTGTCCTAAAATATCTTGGTTTCTCCATCTATGGTAATTGAGAGTTTTGCCTGATATAAGTAACCTCAGCTGGCATTTGTGTCCTCTTAGAGTCTGTGTGATATCTGTCCAGTATCTTCTACCTTTCATAGTCTGTCTTGAGAGTACTGGTATAATTTTGATTGGTCTGCCTTTATATGTTACTTGTAATTTTTCCCTTACTGCTTTTAGTATTCTTTGTTTTGAACATTTGGTGTTCTGACTATTATGTCTTGTGAGGAGTTTCTTTTCTGATCCAATCTATTTGGAGTTCTGTCGGCTTCTTTTATGTTCATGATCCTCTTGTTCTTAAGGGTAGGGCAGTTTTCTTCTATGATTTGTTGAAGATATTTACTGTGCCTTTTAGTTGGGAGTCTTTGCTCTCTTCTACACCTATTATTCTTAGGTTTGGTCTTCTCATTGTGTGCTGGATATCCTGAATGCTTTGGGTTTGGAACTTTTTCTCTGACTGTTGTGTCAATGTTTTCTATGTCGTCTTCTGTCCCTCACACCCTCTCTTCTATTTCTTGTAGTCTGTTGGTGCTGTTTGCATCTATGACTCCTGATTTCTTTTTTAGGTTTTCTATCTCTAGAGTTGTCTGTTTTTGTGATTTGTTTATTGTTTCTATTTCCGTTTTCAATTTCAAACATTTTTCGCATGTTTGGTTGTGTTTTCTTCTAGTTCTTTGAGTGCTTTTTGTGTTTCCACTTTAAGGGCTTCTACTTGTTTACCTGTGTGCTTCTGATTCTCCTGTAATTGTGTAAGGGAGTAATTCATGTGCTCCTCAATGATCTCCATCATCATCATCATCATGATGTACGATTTTAACTCTAAATCTTGTTTTTCTGGTATGTTGGGAAATCTACTACTTATTTTGGTGTGAGAGCTGTGGTCTGATGTTGCCAGGTTGTCTTGGTTTCCATTGCTTAGGTTCTTGTGCATTCCTTTTTCCATCTTATTATCTGTGATTATAGGTGATATTGTTGTCTCTGACTCGAGCTTCTCTCTCCTGTGCATCTGAGGACCCATGGGCTCAGGAAGGAGATTGCTCCTTGGTGTTTGGCTCTTTGTGGGCAGGCAGTAAGTTCTGATGGCAGTGATTTATTTCTGTCTTTGTGGGCTCTGGTGAAAGAGCACTAGTAAGACTGTTCTGGGTGCTCAGCCTTCTGCGGGCAGGTCCTGAGATTTGATGGCTGTCAGCTAGCCTTTCCTCTGGGCTGGAAAGGACCAGTTCCCAGAGAGTACCATGCTACCTGTGCTCTGAGAACTACGGGCGTTCACTCCTCAGATAGCCTGTGGGGGTCTGTGGCAGGCTCAGAGTGGGTTCAGGTGGGAGAGTGCTTGTAAGGCACTTCTGGGAGCTCAGTTCTCTGTGGGCAGGTCTTGAGTCCTGATGGCGATCTTTCAGCCCTCTCTCTGGGCTGGAAATACCAATATTCTCTCTCAACTATCAGATGTAGTAAACTTTAGTGCTACTTTCTTACAAAAATGTCTTAGTCCATTAAGGGCACAGTTAGAAAGAACTATAAATCAGAAAATAGACAATTCCTCTCGTTGATGCCACCACATGCTTCAAATGTTTTGTGATAAGAACATACAAAATCAACCCTAATAAGAATATTCATTAATATCATACGCTACAACCAGTATCTGCAGTCATCATAAAAATCTTCACAATTTATCCCTCACTTTCTCATTAAAATTTGTTATAATTTGACCTCTACTTCCTTATTCATCTTACCCTAGGCTTTGGCGCATTCTACGTACGTTCTGTTTATATGTTTTGCTTGTATAATACACTTGTTAAACAAGTTATGCTATGCAGTATTTTTCTGTTACAGCTTTGCTTGGTGGCATGAACCCAAGAGGGTGGCCAAAAAATGACTCAGAGTAAAGTTTCATGTAGTAGCCAACTTTATTCAGGGTATTAAGCACTTTTCCTTCTGAGGGTTAAGAAAAATCATATGACAAAATTCACTTGAGTTCAAGTTGTATACTGTCAGAAGGACAAAGTCACATGAGTTTAGCCTGTTTACAGTTATAAAGACAACTTGTTCTTGGAAACATCATTCATAATAATGGATAAGTTCATGGGTAATTTGAAACAGAACCCAATCCTATTTACTATATCTTGGAGGGGCACAAAAACACAATTGATGTTTTTTTTTTTTTTTTTTTTTTTTGACTAACAGAGGTCACAATACTTTTGTCTTTGTTTACATGGAGTTTTCTCACAAGCTATCAGAAATCTCACACATTCATTCCTGGACTGTGTTGTGACATTTGTCCTTCTATACTTTGATTACTTCATTTAACATATTTTCTAATGATTGCCAAAAAAAGACAGCATTTTATGGGTCAGCACCTAGTCCTCTGCACATATATTATAGCTTTCAGTCTAGTGTTTTTATGGACTCTCAAGTATGAGAACAAGAGGGTCCTCCCATCCTCCTACCTCCAGATATTGCCTGTTTCCATTCTTTCTGCTAGCCCTCAGGGCTTCAGTTCCTTCCCCTCATCCAATATCAGATCATGTTCCCTTCTTCCTGCCCCCAGACCACCCTGTCTTCCTTTCCTCCCAGGTGCCTACTACAGAACAACAGTGATAAAAACTACATGGTATTGGTACAGAGACAGACAGGTTTGTCCATAGAATAGAATTGAAGACTCAGAAATAAAACCTCACACTTACTCACACTTGATCTTTGACAAGGAAGCTAAAAATACACAATAAAAAACAAAAACTATCTTCAATTAATGCTGCTGGTCTAACTGGCTGTCTGTATGTAGAAAAATGAAAATAGACCCATATTTGTCACCATGCACAAAACTCAAGTCCAAGTGGATCAAGGACCTCAACATAAAACCAGATACACTCAATCTAATAGACGAGAAAGTGGCAAAGTGCCTTGAACTAATTGGAACAGGGTGAAATTTATTAAACAGAACTCCAATGGCTCATGCTCTAAGATCAAGAATAATAATAAATATTTTAATCAGTGTCAGTTACTACATAGTTAATTTAATTTGCATTTTAGTTGATTTATTATGGTGACCATCTAAAAATTACAAAATTACGTTTGGCAACTTAAATGGTATTCAAATAAGAATAGAGTCTTTGGTTCCAAATTAAGTAATCTTATATTTAAAAAGCCTGAGACTCCACATAAAACAAAACTAATAATTTCAATAAATTTAAATAAATTTGTATGATACAACATAAAAGAACCTGTAGCATTTTGTGTTAAAATGAAGTAAAGCAAGAAATATAAATTAAGTTTATTAATAATAATCTGAGAAGAATACATTACTTAGTAATAAACCTAGAAGCCCTATGTTATTTTCTGCAGTAAATGGATAGGCAGCCAATGTTAATTTTTGTATGGAACCACAAAGGACTTCCAATAGACAAAACAATGTCAATCAAAGAGGATGAAGTTGAAGGTGTCACACTATGATATTTAAAGTTATATTACAATGTCAGAATAATCAAATCTGAATAGGACTGGCACAGAAATATACATAGCAGTTAAATAAGAGATATCACACCCTGGCATTTATGGTTACTTTAGTTTTGAAAGAGGTATCAAGATGCGAATCAGGGAAAGAACAATGCATTAAAGAATATTGGGTAAAACTGGATATGCACATGCAGATTATATTATAACTCTGCAGATACATTATAACTAGTCAGTATCTCATTAATTTTCATATTCAGGAATCAGCTAAAAATGATCAGGATTTTGATGTAAATCAAAAACTGTAAAACTACTAGAAACAGAACAGAAAATTTTGCACAAAAGCATTATCATTGTAAGTGAAGTCATTCTGAAGCATCGTTATTGCTACCTGAAAATAGCAAGGGGAATGAATGTTCTATGACCTAGGTCTAGAGAATGATTGCCTCTTGAAAATGACACTAAAGAATAGGCAACAATAGCAAAAATCAGCATATGAAATTGTGCCAGCCTTCCAAGTTTTGTACATTAAAGTGAACAATGAACAGAATAAAGATATAAGTACTGATTTGGTAACAAGAAAGAATAAGTCTTTATACATGGGCAAAAGAACAGATCAGAAAATTCTCAAATGAATCTATACAAATTCCTGTTCATACTTGATTTTCAATGTCACTAATGGAGAAATGACAGAATACTGCTATCTTCCTCTGCTGTCTCCTGAGATGTATAAGCTATTGTTTTCATCGTTTAAAGTGATCTCAGGTATACTTCTAGTTTTATAGTTGTTAGAGATTTTACTTATATTGATTTTGATGTTTGACATTCTATGTTCTAGCCTTTTGCTGCCAGACTACCTATGGTCCAAAGTTGAAATGAGTGCCTCATAGGCTACATCTAGCTCATATCTTTGTTTTTCTTTTTAACTTTCCAGGCACTTTGTGTCTTTTTATTAGAAAAGTTCATCTATTTACATTCACAGTATTGGTTATATGTAATAACTGGATAATGCCATTTTGTCCACAATAGATTTGTTTTTGTTATTCTTTTAATTCTTTTCTGCTCATTTTGGCTTTTTTGTGATTAAGTATTTTTTCTAATGCTATTCTTCCATTGATTGATTTTTACTCAATTATATCTACTACAGGTTTTAGATTAATGATTACCATGAAGTTTTCATAAATTATTTTATAATTTCAGTAGATTATTTTAAGATGCTAATTTAATTTTGATCACATAACATTTTACTCAACCTTTTCTCTGTTTGAATTTTTTATTCTGTATTATACATTATTTTATATTATTTATTACTGACTTAGTTATTGGAGCTTGTATTATTTCTTATATTTGCTCCTTTAATGTCCTAAATAAATATATGCCATTTTTAATCTTACCCTATGCACCTTTTGTAATTGAAAATAGATTTTGCTATTATATAATACATCTCAAGCACATATTTTCCTCCCTCTTTCCTTTCTTCTCAATCCTCCCCTTCTTTTTCTTCCAGATACACTGTGACTTCATTTCTCTTTGGAAAATAGCAGGTCTCCAAGGGTTGGTAACCAACCAAACACAGAAAACGTAGGTACATAAAACAAGGTGGAAGCCCTTATACTGAGGCTGGACAAGGCAAGACAGATTGTAGGTCAAGGTTCTGTGGCTAGGTTAATGTCTAGGTTACTCTTTTTATAGCCTGCAGACTAACTACCTTTTCACTCCAAAGATTAGAATGCAGGAGTGAAGGAGATTCAGTGGGTGGACTAAGTGTGATGGAAATGGAGTTTGGTTGAATTAGGTGAGGGAGGGTGTAGGAGAGAGTATGAGACAGCACGCATTGCAGATCACTGGGGGAGGAGGGTAATGTGGCTTGTGCAGAATTTTCCGGAATCTACAAGGATGAACCTAGTGAGGATTTCTAGTAATGGAGAATATGGAATCTGAACTGACCATTCTTTGTAAACAGGCAAGGCTTCCACTGGTGGGACTGGGTTACATTCATTTGAGTTATTGGTTAAAAGATCCTGAGGAGATTCTCAAATAACCTAGCCAGATGCTAGGGTAGAATGTTTGAAAATTAATAATGGAACATTACTGTGGACAACTTCCATACAATTCATTGAATGTAGAGAAGGGATTTTCATCTTACCAAGGCAAGGTTAGAATATTCTGGATTTGACTAAATACTTACTTGTACCAATACATTTTATAATTTAATATTTTTATACACTTAACAAGTATCTTTTTATTTAAGATAGAACAGGTCCTTTTATTAGTTTTCTTAAGAAAGATATGGTAGATATACCTATCCAGATTTTCTCTTTGTCCAGAGCATGGGGTAGTCACAACTAGAGACCAAACCAAATGAAAACACACAAAGACATAGAGTCTGTGTCTTTGTTTTTGATACTTCATGTATTCATTCGCTTTACATCTAGATTGCTGTGCCCTTTCTTGTTCCCTGCTAACATAGTTCCTCCCCTCATCCTCTCCTACCCTTCTCCTCTGACAGGGTAGAGGCTTCCCCTGGATATCTCCCTCACTCTGGTACACTAATTCACTGCCAGACTAGGACCTTCCTCTCCCACAGAAGCCAGGCAAGGCAACCCAGTTAGGGGAACTAAATTCCACAGACAGGCAACAGCTTTAGGGACTCACTTAATCCAGTTGTTGGGGGACCCACACAGAGACTGAGCTGAACATCTGCTACAAATGTGCTTGGGAGCCTAGGTCCAGCCCGTGTATGCTTTGTGGTTGGTGGTTATTTCAGATTTTGACATTTCTAAGGGTCCAGGTTAGTTGACTCTCTTGGCCGTCCTGTAGAGTAACTACCTTCTTTGTGCCACAATCCTTCCTTATATTCTTCCATAAGAGTCCCCAAGCTCCATCCACTATTTGGCTGATGAAGTCTCAAGTTGGGCTGGTTATTGGTTGGCCATTTCCTCAGTCTCTGCTCCATCTTTGTCTCTTCATTTCTTGAAGACAGAAGACTTTTGGGTTTAAAGTTTTGTGGGTGGGTCATTGTCATTATACCTCCACTAGGGTTCCTGCCTGGCTACAGGAGGGGACCTCTTCAAGTTCTATATTCCCACTCTTATTTGTCTCAGTTAAGGACACCCAATTAACTCCTGGAAGCCTGACCCATCCCAGGTCTCTAGGATGTCCTCAAAATGCCCCCGACCTCCCCCACCTCCAGTTGCAGATTTCCTCTCATTCTCCTGGTCCTCTGACCCTCTTCTGTCTTTTCCCACACATTATCCTGACTCCCCCCATCCTTCCCTATCCTCTGTCTCACTCAGTTGCCTCCTTTCCTTTTGCTCCTATGACTATTTTATCTCCCATTCTAAGTGGAATTTAAGCATCCTCACTTGGGTTTTTCTTCTTGTTTAACCTCTTTGGGTCTGTGGTGTGTATCATGGTTATCCTGTACTTTATGACTAATAACCACTTGTAAGTGTGTACATACCATACATGTCCTTTTGGGTTACCTCACTCAGTATAATATTGTCTAGTTCCATCTATTATTCGTGAATTTCATGAAATTGTTTTTAATAGTTGAGTAGTATTCTTTTGGGTAAATGAAACGTATTTACTGTAACCATTTTTAATTGAGGTACATCTGGATTGTTTTCAGCTTCTGGCACTATCCCACAAGAATACATGTTCCATTATGTTGCTGATATCTTTGTTCAACAAATGGAGTGAACTCTTATACGATATCTCTCCATCTTAGCACTCTGTCACTTTTTGAAATTGCTTTTTACTCTGTTTTGAGATAAACTTTCCTTTCTACTTTCTTATCTGATATCTTCATTCAAGTAATATCTTCCACAGATTTTTACCTTTATCTCCTCGGTGACTCTGTCTGGATATCATGATTCTTTGTATACTCTTTGTATACTTCTTTGTTGATACATCTGATACTCCACATAGTTAGCTTAAAACTTATCTTTGGTTTTCAGATATTGTGAGATGCTGCTCACAATCTTCACTTTTCGCTTCAAATCCATTATAATCAAAGCTATTCTAATAGTTTTCTCCAAACTTCCTTAGTTTTTCAATTTTCTGTTTCTTTTTATATGTAGAAGTGTGTTGCCCCCCTGTGCAAATGACTATTATAGCACTTAGAACCGTCTTTGAAACTCTGTTTTTAATATCAACTAGTTCACAAATTTTATATTGGGACCTTTCTCCTTTATTTTTGTGCTTTCTGGGCCTTAACAGAGTATGTGACATAGTTAGTTTTTGATATATTTAGTAAAGTAAATTTAAGTGAGGACATCATAATTACCTTTGCAGATTCCTTTACTTGAGCCCTTACAGTTATATATGCATTCAATAAATTCTTAAACTAGATGAACTCCATGTGAAAAATTTTACCCCCTCTATGTCTTTATCTAGATTCTTTCACACAAGCTTCGTAGAACAGCCTGTACATTATTAAGTTTAGGTAGAGTTTTTCCCTCTAATAGAGCCTTTAAAATCATTCTTCCTACCTATTAGAAAGAAGTTAATTAAGTGATTCTTTTCTGGGAACACTATAGAGATTGCAGGTATATTAGGGAATAAGACAGAACAATTTCTCATACCACTTTCTTTTTAATGGTTGAGACTTAAGTTAATTAGCAAATAAATATGGCATATCTTTTGAGGCAGTATTAAGTGCTAAGTGAGAACCCTAAAGTCAGATACATAAATGCCATTTATGAATTTTTTATTGAAGAACTTTATTTTAAAAAACAAAGATATATGTACAAATTTTAAGCATTTTTGCATAAAGGGATACAAATACATTTTTGTCAGTGTTTGATGTTTTTTTGGTAAGGTTTGATAGTGTGCATTAAGATCTTACTAGTTACAATGAGCATAAAGTATGTGTATAAGAGGATGTAACCTGGAATTAGTCAAGGTTTTCTTGTTGTGTAAGGAGTAAACATAATAGTTTTTTCTTTTCTTTTTTTCTTTTCCTGAGCTTCACACAGTCTGTGAGTTGTTTCTGGGGTGTTCAGAGCTTTCTGGGGTTAGTATCCAATTATCAGTGACTGCATATTATGTCTGTTCTTTTGTGACTGGGTTATCTCACTCAGGATGATAATCATTTATGGATTTTTTAAGAGCTCTTTGAGAAATCATTTCATCTGTGAGGTAAGGTATGTTTTAAGAGGCAACATCTAAGTAAAGTAAAAGATCACACACATATTTCTGGAAAAAAACACACAAGACATAATGCATAGCAGGTATGAATGTATTTGGCTGGAAGTTTAGTTTGTGTAACTCATGTGGTTGATGTAAATAAAACAAGAGGTAAGAATCAGTCATGTAAGACAGAATTGGATCCTCAGTTTGTTTCAGTTCTTACTGAAATGAAAACAGCAGAGAACAATCTAGTCCCCCAAACTGTTCTTGTATGACCAATGAATGTTGGTTATACATCTGGCTATCACTGAAAAATAATACTAACATTCTACTCCAAAAATATGTATGAAATTTAGAAATTTTTATTCCTTAAGCAGTTGAAAATGGGCTATGATTAGATAAAATTCTGTGACATGTGTTTTATTCTCTTTGGACACATAGTTATTTAAGAGTTTGTCCTTCCATCAAAATAAAAGCACAAGTAAAAAAATACCTAATACACAGACATATTTGAAATTACTAATCATATTGCATATTCTAAAATCCTATATGTATCTTTCATCGAAGTGATTATAGGGCAATTGGCAAAATGAGTTTGAAAGTTGGAAAAGAAGAAAATAAATAAGAAAAACATAGTGAGAATTCTGAAATTTTGGTCTTTTTCAAAAACACATAAACATTGAAAATGTTTTTATTTTAATCCCAGATATGGCATATGGGGCTGCTTCAGAGTGTTCACAACAGCTGATTGTGATGTACCTTATGCTCTTGCAGGGGCATGCCAGCTGTACATAGATTTTGCAAGTTTGTGGTGTTTGGAATGTTGAGAACTTTTCACAGGGTATATAAATGCTAGGGCCCTTATAGGAGGGTTGTCAGTGGATGTTGGTCTTTCATTGGTGGGGATTGTTTTGGTCTGTTAGTAGATGTACTCAAAGAAGAAACACAAGGAAACAAATTGAATTCATAGCTTTAGATGTGATCATTTTGATCCTTAATGATTCTGGTATCTACTGCTTTGTTTCAGATATCTCTATAAGTGACTCTTCTTTCCCCAAGTTCTATGTTTTGACATCTCCACTTTATTTATCGAAATGTTTTTGCTTGAAACTTCTTTCCTCAAACTCTTTTATTTTTCATTAACTCTTTGTAAGACATGGTTCATGTGGTACTCTGAAAATGGCATTTCCAAAGTTGACCTTTGGTCGTTGCTACTGTTCCCATAATTAATTTATGTTCTTCTCTCTCTCTCTCTCTCTCTCTCTCTCTCTCTCTCTCTCTCTCTCTCTCTCTCTCTCTCTCTGTATCTTATTTATTTTATTTAATTGCTTTTGTTTTATTCTAAGATAGGGTCTAACTGCTGCTCAGTTTTTTCTTGACCTTACTTTCTGGCTCGGGCTGACCGAAAATTTTCAATACTACCACCTTAGCCTCCTGAGATAGATATACAATGTAAACAACTATAAACAGCTCCTACATTAAAAAATACCCTAATATGCCATCTATAGGACTTATATTCAGTTTCTATTAGCACTGACTGGTACACAAGTGATTCAATTTCCCCAAACTACTTTTTGTGATTCTATGCAATTTCTAGCCAATGTATCTAACCATCCATAGCATTGTTAGAAAAAAAAAAAAAAAAAAAAAAAAAAAAAAAAAAAAAAAAAACATTTCCCCAATCAACATTTCATTGTCTAAGTATAAAAATTGTCCCAAATATTGTAAATTACAAGTTCAAATATATACTGAAATCATTTCTACTTGCCCATATGGCTTGCAGTGGTTACTTTTGGCACAAGTTAAAATTACCTGGGAAAAGGGTCTTACTGAAGAATTATGCATATCTGGTTGACCTATGGGGATGTCTATGGGAATTGTCTAAAACTTAAATTGCTCTAGAAAGACTAACAGCACTCTGAAATGTGCCATTCCATAGCCAGAGGCTCGTAAACAGTATAAAAGAGGTGAAATCATGCAAGGATGGGTCTGTTCCTCTTTGCTCTTGACTCTGGAGCTGATGTCTAAACTTTCTTCCCAGGCTTCCATTCAATAATAGAATACAACCTGGAATTATAAGGAAAATAAACTCTTTTTCACTTAGCTCTCTTTTGTCAACATACATACATACATACATATATATATATATATATATATATATATTAACAACTTTATTTTACAAAACAAAGATAAATATACAGATTTTAAATATTTTTTGCTTAAAATTATACATTTTTGTCAGGACTTTTTTTCAGATTTTAACATAATTTTTACATAAAACTATATGAATATATTTTTAGTCAGTACTTGATTTTTTTCAAGGTTTGATAGTATGCCTTGAAAACATAATAGTTACAATGAGCTAAAGTACATGTAAAACAAAATGTAACATGGAAATAGTTAAAGTTTTCTTGTTTTGTAAATATTTTTTTTGTTTTGTTTTGTTTATTTCTTGGACTTCATACAGTCTGTGAATTGTTTCTGGGGGAGTGCAAGACTTGGGGGTTAGCATCCCACTATCAGTGACTGCATATTATGTCTGTTCTTTTGTGACTGGGTTATCTCACTCAGGATGATCTTCTCTAGATGCAGCCATTTTCTTAAGAATTTGGTTAAGTCATTGTTTGTGGCGGCTGAGTAGTATTCCATTGTGTATATGTACCACAATTTTTGTATACATTCGTCTTCTGAAGGACATCTGGGTTCCTTCCAGCTTCTGGCTATTATAAATAGAGCCGCTATGAACATTGTGGTGCATATATCTTTGTTGTGTATTAAAGTGTCTCTGGGGTATATGCCCAGAAGTGGAATAGCTGGGTCTTCAGGTAGTACTATATCCAATTTTCTGAGGTATCGCCAGACAGATTTCCAGAGTGGTTGTATTAGCTTGCAACCCCACCAACAGTGGAGAAGTGTTCCTCTTTCTCCACAGCCTCCCCAGCATCTTCTGTCATCTGAGTTTTGGATCTTGGCCAATCTGACTGGTGTGAGGTGGAATCTCAGGGTTGTTTTGATTTGCATTTCCCTGATGGCTAAGGATGTCTAGCACTTCCTCAGATGTTTCTCTGCCATTGGGTGTTCCTCAACTGAGAACGTTTTCTTTAGCTCTGTACCCCATTTTTAATCGGGTTATTTGATTCTCTGGTGTCTAGCTTTTTGAGTTCCTTGTACACCTTGGATATTAGGCCACTATCTGATGTGGTGTTGGTAAAGATCTTTTCCCATTCTGTTGGTTGCCGTTTTGTTTTCTTGACGATGTCCTTAGCCTTACAGAAACTTTGCAATCTCATTAAGTCCCATTTGTTAATCTTTGACCTTAGAGCTTGAGCCATTGGTGTTTTGTTCAGGAAATTTTCTCCTGTGCCTATGTGTTCTGAGGTTTTCCCTACTTTCTCATCTAATAGTTTCAGTGTATCTGGTTTAATGTGGAGATCTTTGATCCACTTACACTTGAGCTTTGTACAAGGAGATAAGAAAGGGTCTATTTTCATTCTTTTGCATGTTGAGTGCCAGTTGGACCAGGACCATTTGTTGAATAGGCTGTCCTTTTTCCATTGAATGTTTACTGCTCCTTTGTCAAAAATCAGGTGACCATATACATGAGGGCTCATTTCTGAATCTTCTATTCTATTCCATTGATCCACCTGCCTATTTCTGTACTAGTACCATGCAGTTTGCAGCACAATTGCCTTGTAATATAGCTTGAGGTCAGGGATAGTGATTCCCGCAGATTTTTTTTTTTGTTGTTGAGGATGGATTTCGCTATTCTAGGTCTTTTGTTATTCCATATGAAATTGCACATTGATCTTTTCAATTCCATGAAGAACTGGGTTGGAATTTTGAATTGGATTGCATTGAATCTGTAGATTGCTTTTGGTAGGATGGCCATTTTTAAGATGTTGATCTTTCCAATCCATGAGCATGGGAGATCTTACCATTTTCTGAGATCCTCCTCAATTTCTTTCTTTAGAGGTTTGAAGTTCTTGTCATACAGGTCCTTCACTTGCTTAGTTAGAGTCACACCAAGGTATTTCATAGTTTTTGTAACGATTGTGAAGGGTACCTTTTCCCTAATTTCTTTCTCCACATGGTTGTCCTTTGAGTATAGGAAGGCTACTGATTTGTTTGAGTTAATTTTGTATCCAGCCACTTTGCTGAACTTGTTTATCAGCTGTAGGAGTTCTCTGGTGGAATTTTTGGGGTCACTCAAGTACACTATCATGTCATCGGCAAAGAGTGATGTTTTTATCTCTTCCTTTCCGATTTGTATCCCCTTGATCTCCTTTTGCTGTCTAATTGCTCCAGCCAGGACTTCCAGTACTATGTTGAATAGGTAGGGGGAGAGTGGGCAGCCTTGTAGAGTCCCTGATTTAAGTGGGATTGCTTCAAGTTTCTCGCCATTAAGTTTGATGTTGGCTGTTGGTTTGCTGTATATTGCTTTTATTATGTTTAAATATGGGCCTTGTATTCCTGTTCTTTCCAGGACTTTTAACATGAAGGGGTGTTGGATTTTGTCGAATGCTTTCTCAGCGTCTAGTGAGATGACCATGTGATTTTGGTCTTTAAGTTTGTTTATATGGTGGATTACATTGATGGATTTCCTTATGTTAAACCATCCCTGCATCCCAGGGATGAAGCCTACTTGGTCATGATCAATGATGGTTTTGATGTGTTCTTGGATTCGGTTTGCAAGGATTTTGTTGAGTATTTTTGCATCAATGTTCATAAGTGAGATTGGTCTGAAGTTCTCTTTCCTTGTAGGGTCTTTGTGTGGCTTAGGTACGAGGGTTATTGTAGCCTCAAAAAATGAGTTGGGTAATATTCCATCTGATTCTATCTTTTGGAATAGTTTGGCGAATATTGGTGTTATATCCCCAATAAATGTCTGATAAAATTCTGCACTGAACCCGTCTGGACCTGGGCTTTTTTTGGTTGGGAGGCTTTTGATGACTTCTTCTATTTCTTTAGGTGTTATAGGGTTATTTAGATGGTTTACTTGGTCCTGGTTAAACTTTGGGACCTTGTATCTGTCTAGGAATTCGTCCATTTCCTCCAGATTTTCCAATTTTGTGGAGTATAAGTTTTTGTAGTAGGATCTGATGATTTCTTGAATTTCCTTGGTTTCAGTTGTTATGTCACCACTTTCCTTTCTGATTTTGTTAATTTGGATACTCTCTCTTTGCCCTTTAGTTAGTCTAGCTAGGGGTTTATCAATCTTGTTGATTTTCTCAAAGAACCAACTCTTTGTTTTGTTGATTTTTTCAATGGTTCTTTTTGTTTCTATTTGGTCTATTTCTGCCCTAATTTTGATTATTTCTTGCCGTCTACTCTTTTTGGGTATATCTGCTTCCTTTTGTTCTAGGGCTTTTAGCTGTGCTGTCAGGTTGCTGATGTGAGCTCTCTCCAGTTTCTTTTTGGAAGCACTTAGGGCTATGAGTTTTGGGTTAGGAGCTTTTAGTTTTTTGCATCTTCTCTGGCTGCTTTGTCTATGTTTGCAATGTTGTCTTTTGCCCCCGAGATTCTCTCTTCGATCTCTTGTAATCTATTGGAAATGCTTGCTTCTGTGACTCCTGATTTCTTTTTTTGGTGTTCTGAATCTAGGGTTATCTCTTTTAGTGTTTTCTTTATTGTGTCAATCTCTGTTTTAATTTCCCTCTTCCATTACTTTATTTCTTTGGTTCTGTTTTCCTCTTGTTCTTTGAGTTCTTTGAGTGTTTTTCTTGTTTCTTCTTTAAAAGCTTCTGAATCTTTTTGCTTTTCCTCCCTTTCTTGTTTAATTAACTCTATCAGCGTCTTGAGGCATGATTTCAGGTCTGTGTCTTCTTTTTCTGGAGTGTTTGGAGTTCCGATGTTTGCTGTTATGGGAGAGCTGGGTTCTGGTGTTGCTAGATTGTCTTGGTTCTCTTGGGATATACTCTTTTTCTTTTTTCTTGCCATTTTGTTGTCAGTGATATGTTCTTACCTTTCCCTTGTATCTGGTCTGTATCCCTGGTTCTCTACTGGTTGAGGTGTCAGATGGGTCAAGCCCTGTTTTATGCCTCAGAGTAGTCGGGTGTGAGCAGAAGTTCCAACGTTCTGTTTCTGTTTGCTGGTTCAGGCACAGTTGCTCAGCCTCTATGAGCCGCTGTTCCGCCTGGCAGGTAGGCCAGGCTCTGCTCTGAGTCCGGAAGTCGCCTCCGGGTGGAAACAGAAGTTCTGATTTTTTGTTCCCAATCACTGGATCGGGCATAGCGGGGCAGGGCGAGTTACAGTGTGCACTTTCCGTGTGCACTCAGCAGAGATCTCTCTGCTCCCCTGCAGTCTTGGTCTCCCACTCACCAGTTGCTCAGCCTCTATGAGCCGCCGTTCCACCTGGCAGGTAGGCCAGGCTCCGCTCTGCCAGAAAATAAATCTTATTGGCGAATCTCTTCTGGTTTCAAAGCACTTTCCAATAATTCTACTCTGAGACCAAGGTCTTAATCAACTTAATTATCAAAAAACATTCTACATTTCCAAGCCTTATGACTAACACAGACTAATGTAAGTATGTTTTGATTTCAAGGTTATTGTACCTGCATCAGATTAGTTTTGGTGAGAATCTCATCATAAATGTCATGCTGTTGAGTGTACATGCATTATATGATGTATTTCAAACCAAGATCAGTAATATCTCACTCAGTTCCCCAATATCTTCTGAGGGATTACCTTAATTAATCCAAAATATCCTTACCTCCTGGTAGGCTCCATCATTTAATAATTCCACCACCACCACCACAGAGGCCATGTTGCCAACATATGGACCTTTGAGTCAAAAAAGGCTATGCTAAATGTTCAGAGCACAGTATTTCAAAGAATACACATAGGATATATGATATATTAGTATACTTGTATGTTAATTATGACTACATAAGAATCAATCACACATTTCTAAACACTAAATTTCATATAGACATAATTGTCCTGAAGGTTATTATTATATACCACTAGAAAACAATTGAGGATCAATTTTAATAATATTATTACAATGACCTCCAGCAGTTTTGATAAATTAAATTTCCCATTTATTTTAGTACTTACTTGTTCCTCCTGAGTTTTATTATCACAAATTGCCAAAAGGACAGATTAATTTCTTTTTAAAATGTAGTATTGAAAGAAAAAATTAACTTTTATAGTTTTACACAGACACAGAAGATGCACAAAGGCAGCTACCATGTCCTTGGCCAACAAAATAAAAATTTTGTTTCAGAATGAATTTTAAATATATAATCACTGGGTTACAGCAGCCAGTTCTTTTGTCTATACCATTTTTTTGTGGATTCTAACTGCAATATAAACTGAGATCTTTACAGTGATCAATCTGGAAAAAAAAAACAGTCAGAACAGAACTTATGGGAATAAAAGGATGTAAAATAATGCAAGTTCGATTCTAGCTCCTGAGAATAGTGACAAGTCTCAAAGCACTGATAGCAATCAGAATTCAAATGGTCATTAGCTGCTCATAAGTTTGTGAGTTTTAAAGACTTATATAATTTTTGGAGAAGATGTATACAAATAAAAGTACAAAATGAAGATAAGGCACAATCAACTTGATTGTGTCTTCAAAAAGCAAGTTTTGTCAGATTACTAAAGATGAATAAGTCTTTATCGACTTCTTAAAACTTATATAATATCATGAGGCAACATGATAAAACCTGAAAGAGAACATGGAATATTTAGCATGGTAAGAATGCATACACTTGTAAAGGATTTGACTGATAATTTATACTGAATTTCATGCTCATCTACTCTAATAGCACTTTTTAAAACTAAAGTTTATGTGTGTGTATGTGTGTGTGTGTGTGTGTGTATGTGTGTATGTGTGTGTGTGTGTGTATGTGTGCTTTAGGTATGTGGGTAGTAGAAAGTTTTCATTTTGTAACTCTTCACTGTTAACTCTGACTAAAAACTAAAATTTTCAAACAAACAGCTGAAATCCATGGGAAATTCTAAAAGTTTGTAACATTTAAATACTTCTTTCAAAATACACTTAGGTGAAAATGAAGCTTTACTGCAATATCATGCTATTTAGATTATGCTGAAATTGAAAGAACATCTAAAAATACGTGAATTGCAGTTAGAAATGAATTTAGAAGAACTGTGGCCTAGTATTATTATCACCAAATATGCCTCCCTACCCAAACCACATACAAAGAATTCTACTAAATATAGTGCAATGAATATTTATTGTATATCTATTATGTGCCAGACACTATTGTAGATATTGACAATATAGCAGCAAAACAGTAAATACAACCCCATCTATGTACTCAGGAAACTGTTGAGAGATAGAAAGTTAACTTGCAAATAAGATAATGAATAGTGTATGCAGATATAACGATAAGGGTGAGTAAAAGGAGCTCTTTTAGAATGCCAAGAATATGTGAAAAAAATGTGCCATAGTACTCTTCAGCCAAAGCTTCAAGAATCAGTGTTTATTATTAGGTATGTTCTCATCTTACAGCCTCTGTGATCATGCAACTAGGTAACAAACTGAGATCTTCATGAGCCATAAGACCTAAGTGACCTCAATGACCTCAACCCCCAGTGACTTATATAACATGCATGATAAATATGGAATAAATGCTGTTGTTTTTAGATTAGGGCCATATATATATATAATTCCTTCAATATAACCTAAGCCACAATGGGCTATTAGACATAAGGCTTGGGGAGAAAAAAAGGAAGGCTCTATGTTATATTTGGTAGCTGACATCATGAAACTTGGCAAGATCACTGAACAAACATCCCAGAAACCTCACATGGCTTGTACCCAGAAATCTCTTATTAAGCCTTCTAATTCCACATGGGATAGTTCCTGCACTAGAATCCTAGGCAACCCAACTTCCTGAAGCAAGCAGGGGGCCATGGATTCTTCTGCTAAGGCTTACTTTATTTGTCCAGGAAACTCTTCCAGGAGGTCCACATTTAATGACCCATTATTTCCTTATTCAGCATACAGAGGAACATGACTACCTTACACATACTAAAACTTAGTCATCTTCTCAATATTATAAATATTTCCACTGAAACAAGGAAGAGACCTTGAAGAACATCAACAACAAAGCAAAAAATAAAATAAAAATAAAAATGGACTCTGCTGAAATTGTTCATACTGAAAAGTTTTAAAATTCACTTAGATTTGGTGTTGCTAGTTTTGTCTGTAAAATATCATAAGTTGTATAAAATACATCTTTCTAAATTGAAAAAAAATATATGGGCAACCAACCAACTACTACATATTCACAAATCCCAGTGCATAAACTGATACAATGGGACAAATCAAGGCAGTTTGTCATCTCCACAAATTACATACTATATTTGAATATTGATAGGGAAGCTACAGTAGATAGAAAAGTTGTTCATGATATAAAATAAGTTAGTTAGTTGCGGTCTTATGTGGGAGAATATGCAGTTTATTAATGTAAAAATAGTCTACATGAACTCAAAATTAGATATGAGGATAGATGTAATTTTGTATGTTAGTGCAAGTTTTTTTTTTTCCCAAATTGTTTCAAGTTCTCAATGAATTGTAAAGAAAGTTCACTGACTATAAAGGAGGATAAAATGTATTTGAAATTTGAAGTGAGACAAAAAGTACAAAAAGCACCCTAAAATGGGGAACAAAAAGGTATTTTTGCAGATGAATGACTGGTCTTGGCTTAGTGCAAGAAGATGTGCCTAATTTGTATGAGATTTGCAGCCCAGCTATGGGGGAGAACTGAGGGTTGGGGAGCACCCTCTGGGAGACAGTGGGAAGGAGGAATGGAATGAGAACTGAGGGAAGAGGAACAAGGGTGAGGCAGCTGCTAGAGTGTAAATAAACAAATAAATGAAAAATAGCTCTCCTGAGATGTGGGGGAGGGGAAAGAATCCAACAGCAGCTGTGGGACCTGGAGCCAGAAGTTCCATAAGCTTCCTGGCTGAGGATGAGAGCAACCTCTGCCACTGAGTCTGGCTAGCCACATGAGCTTGGGAAAACAGAGAAGGGAAAAACCGGTTTGGCCGCCTCCGCTGTTAGACTCAGCCTGCCTGAGTTTCCATCACTGCCATGGGGCACCAGGCCAGTCTGAACTGAGCCAACAAGAGGCTTTGGCGTGGGGTGCAAGATGCTGCCGGAGGAAAAAAAAATCTCTTCCCAATTGGAGGTGTCATCAGCTCTTAAAACAAAGTCTCACAGATGGTAGAATTAATCTTACACACATTTACTCTCAAGCAAAACCCCCATATGAAATGGTTCAGGGTCTGACACCTGGTACTTCCTATTGGCTTGGACTGAGAGCTTCAGAATTACTTGTCTACATATTTGGTGACAGTCCTGCTTCTGCCTTGTGCTTACATGATCTATGGTCACATCTGCCTGCAGGGGTGGAACTTGGGGCATGGCCAAAGCCCACAGGGGCAGTGTGGTGCTCATGCTGACACAAGGATTCCTGATTTTTGGGAGAATCGAAAGTTTCCTTCTATCTCACTTATCATTCCCAGGGCTTCAACTTGTTTCAACCTAAAACTGGGCATCCTTAACGACTTAAGTCCTACTAGCAGCAAAAGTGGCAAATATACTTTTATAATCAAAATGATCAAAGACACTCCTTTAAAAAAGTATTTTTGACTTCATATAGACCACAGGACCCAGGTTCACAAACACTTGAATTTTACAATATTTTCTCTAGTTAACTTTTCGCTGAGTTTAAATTCCTCAAGACAATGGATTTTATTATAACCATGTCTAACAAAGACTCAAGACAGAAATAACAAATACACAAAATATGAGGTTGGTTACTGTATTACTCACTTTCCTCCTGTTGTAATAAAATACCTTGGCAAAAGCATTATAAAGAAAGGCTCTATTTTAGTTGGTGACCAAACAGTCAGAGAAAGGCTTGATGGCAGGAGCAGGAATTTGACTGATAATACTTCATTTCTACATAGGAAGCAGAAAGAAAGTGAGGAAGTGGAGTGAGACAATTAATTAATAACTTTGCATTCCAATATCAGCTTTTTTCTTCCAAGTCCCCAGCCCCCTGTCTCAAACTTCCTACCTCTATCCTCCTTACCATACTGTTATAATTCTATTTTGCTTACTCATCTATTGCAATAAATAAAATATGTGATGATGATTCAGGTACTCTGTTAATTTTCATAGGAATTATTTTTAAACTGTACTTCTGATATATTATTGAGTTTATTCTGTATGCAATTTCTATGTGCATTATAAAGGTCAGAGCCTGTTCTATTCTAGGTTCTGAGTATAGTAACACAAATTAACCTGCTTTTAACAAATTAGCATTCTAAAAGAATTTTAGAGCAAGCAACCAGAAATCAAATAAATATTTAAGCTAAGTTTAATTAAAAGTACTGGAATAAAAACAACTCAGTGGTCTTGTGATAAAGGAAGGCTAACTTTGTATGAGGAATTTTCACTACATTCAATGAGGTTAAGTCAACTGTCCTCTAAATGTCAATGACATCTTTTCTGACCCATGTTTAATTTTCAAGGACACATTTATAAAATATTTCTTATACTTCCAATGTTTGAATATCAAATAAATGTTGATTTTTATTTATGAAAACACACTAGGAGACTATTCTGGAGGATGGGATAAACATTCTAAAAGGGAATAATATTAGCACATCACTGTTCTAGAAAGAATTTCAGTGTAAATAAATATGGTTAATTTCCAAGGGTTTCTTGCAACTAAGTCGTGGGACATATAGATGTTAAGACAAAGAATTTGGAGGAGAACACAACAAAGAAATAACAGCCAGAGAATATGAGTGTACAAAGTCAATGTAAGGAAAAAAACAGAGAAAATGGCATTGTGAAAAGCAAGAAGTTTTAAAGGAAGTGTGGTGATCTATATCCAAAGAAAGAAAAGGTCTAGCAATGTAAAGGTATAGGAGACTATCACAGGCTCAGTGTCAGAGAAACATCAGAATTTAGAGGCAGGGTTGGAATGGTTTAAAAGAGATAATGATGAAATAGTAACAAAGAATACAATTACCATTTTAGACAAAGTATGCTGTAGGTGATAGAGATATGGAATAATAGCAGCAAGTCATGCAAAGTAAGGCAAAATGAGTTTTGTCTATCCTTTCAACTTATAAAGGTACTCAAGACTGTCTAGCTGCTGAGGGAAGGCTATGCTGATTGATGTTGGAATGGAAGAGAAATTTGCATATTGGAAATTTTTATGTGGGTTAGAGGCAAAGGAAGTAATAGCAGTTAACCATCTTGTCACAGGAAGGCAAAAAAGACCAATGATAGTGGCAGATAGTTCAGCAAATCTACTAGGAAGGGAAAGGATTCCCCCAGAATTTCACTTTGATTTTTTCAGTGAAATAGGAGAAATATGTTCCTGTTGATTTCAATACACTCTTTAAAGCACAAAATCAGCAAGAAAATTTACACAATACTTCCAATCATTCATAGATCTATGTGTATGTATATCAAATGTATTTACATACATTGCTAATTTGCATACTGGTGTCATATAAAATAAGACACAAAGTTCTTATTTGCACTTTAACAGATTTATCTTTTATAATAGCTATGCTCCATAAAGCTCTTCTCTATTTGATAACTGTTTTTTTTTCCCATGACTTTAATATAGTTCTTCACAGAGTAAAATATTAATATTTTAACAGTGCTCAATGAACGAATTTATCAGCCTTCTTAGAAACACTATTACATGTAACTTATATAGTATGCCAGTTCAGATTCCTGTGTGGACTACTTGTAACTACCTGCTTCATCCTTCCCTTTTACATCTAATATTCTATCTACAGTTATCATGCAACTTGTGGAGAGCGGGTGTAGCGGCAGTCCCAAGATGATGCTTGGGATTCCAGCCTGGTCTTGTGACTAGCACCTGACTTCCTCCTGCCCCTGAGATTAGCCACTCCCACCGTGTGAGCTGTGCAGGTGCACCCATGACACAAGATCAGGGCAATAGGACTGTGCTTGGAGGCGGGGAAATAGGAAATAGAGAAACCAAAAAGGAAACAAAACGGAGAAACAGAAAGTAAAACTAAGAGAGAGATTCAGAAAGAGACACAGATGGGGGACAGAAAGATTTTCACTTGCATGCTGTAAGGTTCCTGAATAAACCGCTTTGAGAAGAACACTGTGTTGTAGTCGCTCTTTTTCTGCTGGCCGGAGACAGAAGAGACAGCAACTACTGAAAGTGTTAAGGTTGCCAGAAACATTTCCCCTTATAATTCAGCATGATTCTTTTAATGGTCCATTTTACCATCTAGTATGAAATACAAAATCTTTACAGTAACACAAGTCTCATTTTCTTATTTTAAAGGCTGGTTACCATAAATATATTCATATTCACCTAACATTAATTAAAATAAAGAATGAAGAAATAATGAATGATTCAGGCATGGTTTTTTAAAAAGAAATTATTCTAAAGCATGACTCAATGCTACCTCAAGGAAATGCTTAGAGCAAAGTGACATAGAAGGGAGAAACAGGAGACAGAACCAGGGGAAGAAAAAGGAAGCATTCACTCATGATGAAATTGGCAGACTTCATTTTCCTTTGGAATTAGAAACCAGAAATTCTCAACAAAATGACCCAATAGCATATTAAACTTCATTGGAATCATAAGTAGACATCAAAATCCTAAAGGACTGTTGTCTTCCTGTAAAAAGAAAAGATTTCAATTCTGCAAAATAATTTTGTAGTGACATGAAAATTATTGTATTTGTACTTGGCAGGTAAGAAAGGAATTGAAACATATAGTCCTAAGCAATATCATCTTGCTTAATTTACGTGCAGGCCATGCTGACAGATCTAACCATCAGTGGTGAGCCATAGAACAGGATGAAATAGTTTTAGATAACAAAAGTTGTATGAGGGATAAGAGAACTGTTTGTATGTTGAACTAAGGAGGAACAATTGTAAAAACTAATTACTTTAGGAGCTACCTATATGCTGCATTTTCTTGGGATTTGAGTTTTGTCTTTGATACATCATAGACAAGTACAAGTACCAGCCAATAATTCTTTTCCAGGTGAACAATTCCAGTACATTGAAAGGCTGGCTTTCTATTACTCCTAATTTAAAGTTTTATTTCAGTCTTTTGAGATTATGATGTAAATGTATCATTTCCTTCTTCCCTTTCTTGCTTCTAACTCTGCCACATACATCTCTCTTTGTTCTTTTTCTATTGCACGACCTTTTTCCCTTTAAATTATGCAATTCACACACATAAATACAACTTGCTTACTCTTGTACTGATACTTGTATTTACATGCTATCTATGTTTTCAAGATTTGCTACTTCATACTGGATAATCACTTAGTACGTTCTTCTCTGTGGAAGACTATTTTTTCTGCTTTAACATTAAGTAGTCGCCTGCTGATTTTTGTTAAAGTTAAGGTGGGCTCATGAACTTCACTCTCTTCAATGTAAACATGTCTGTGAACAAACGTCTGAGAGTAGGATGTTGTAGAGACTGACTAAATAGGGTATCTTATAATAACAAACAAGATGATTTCTTCTACTAAAATACATTGCAATAAACACGGTTATTAAATTTTAAATGTAGCATGCAAACTGATACAAATAAATGTTTGATTTAAATTGTAACCATTTCTTCTTCCAATTAGATCAAATAATTAAAGAGGGACAGTAAGTAGATAGATAATATGATTGTCAGATTCCACTTTGTTTTGTGTCCACTCAGTTTCGTCTCTGGGAAACAACATGTTTTAACACTCTTTCTATAACAATACTAAAAGTATCATCCCAATCGATTTTAAGAGTCAGAAGGAAAAAACAAAGAAGATTAACTTTACTATGTTTCAGCAATGATTGAAAGGAACTAAATGAATCATTTGGATCTGTCACCATAGAAAGACAAGTACCAATATAGACTGGCCCATTTCATAAAGGCATCAAAAACCTTTGTATACATTTTTTAACAGTTTAGTGTTAGGAAACCAGATTGATATGATACTAAAATAACTGGTATTTCTGGACACATCAAAGAATGAATCAATTTGTTGAAAATAAATGACCAAGAAATTTGTTTGCCAAAATGTGACTCTAAAATTCTTACCCTTCCATTCACATCCTTAAACCATCAAATGCTATTTGACTATATTGTTCTCACTACCAGAGGAACTATAATGCAAACAAATACCAAAATTATTCTGTCTGCTTGGATTAAATCATTCACTAACACTATGAACTGAATACTTACTCAATGCAGAGAAATACTCAAAAATAATCCTTGAATGTGTAAATGTAAATATGAAGCTGATGAGGCACCTCTTTTCAACAAAATGATAATGCAACCGTAAACTATACTGGATTGTGTCACACTATTACAGCAGACTCCACTGGAAAGATAATGAAAGTTTTTCCTGTTAATTTATCTCAGCAATATTATTTGCCCAGCATCAATAGGCTCGGTAGGTTGACTTTTCTGTTAACCAATAGTCTGTAATTTGAGAAAAATAGATGCATTCTAACTAAAAAAAAAATCGTTCACTGATATTTAGGGAAAATATAATCTCTATATTAATTGTCATCTCTACAGCTAATCATCTAGAATCTCACCCATATGGACTGGAGTCTTACTCTCTTCATGAGTAAATCACCATACTCTAATTCAGTACCCTGAAAAAATTGACATTCAACAAATGCCCAGTGTGTTAAAAGAATTTTGTAACTCACTCCTCCTGACCCCTGATTTCTAAATTCTGATTATTACCATAGAACATTGTATCTTAATCTGCTGTATTTTTTTTTTCATTTCAAAGTATATAAGCTAAAAGTTCCCCAAAGTGGGATTGCTGTCACACTTTATACCAGAAAGTTGATACTGATAAAATTTGTAAAAAGTGATTTTATGTTGGCACATCATATTTTTAGGACTGTTACTCTAGCTGTTTCAAAGATTTCTAGCTAGTATTTTGCAGGAAAGGGATGCATGTCTGAGTTTTGTTTATTGCTAAAAATCATTGATTTAATTGTTTCCTGACATTTTTACTACATTCTTCTGGCTTTTTGTTTTTCATACAAATAGAACTCCCTATTTTGAACACCTAACTTCCCTCTTCTGCAATTATGTCTAGCATTTTGAAATTTTTGTGGCACTGATAAAATTGTCTTGTAGACTACTCTTCACTGTCTGCCTTCAGCAACTACATTTCTCAATGATGCCACCAAATAACCGAAGCACCTCCATTTTTGTTGAGTCTAGTCCTCAAGAGGAGTAATCAGATACACTAGGGAATAGGATGTTCCATTTGAATTCATTCACAATAGCAGTAGAAATAAATTAGTCACTGTTTGCTTCATAACAACTTCCTCAGTAACCAGTTTTCTTCCAACCTACCTTGTTTATACTAGATGAATTACTTGCTCTTCCTAAATATATAGCTTAAATGGAAGATGCTATAGTCTTTCATAACATATTTTTCAAATTATAAGTAGAACTAGAAGAAATGAGAAACTGGCTGAACTTTAATAAAATATAGAGGCCAATTCTTTCACCAGGAGAAGCAGTGGAGGACTAAGATTTCCAGACTAGTACTGATGAAATCCAATTTTTTCATCTAAATCAGAGTATGAAATTTGATTTGCTAATACTTTTTTTCAAGATAAAGTCTGTCGCTCCTGTCTCCGACCAGCAGAATAGGAGCGACTACACAGCGTTCTTCTCAAAGCAGTTTATTCAGGAACCTTACAGCATTCTGTCTCTTTCTGTTTCTCTTTCTTTTTTTCTTTCCCCCAAGTGCAGTCCCTTTTATCCTCTCTCAACTCCACCTCCTCAGTCCATGTTGTGTGGCTGCAGTTCATAGGTCCGACTCATCTAGCCTGATCTTGCTTCATGGATGCGCCTGCTCAGCTTGCACGGTGGGAGTGGCTAATCTCGGGTGGGGGGGGGGCAGGAGGAAGTCAGAAGTCAGGTGCTAGTCACAAGACTAGGCCGGAGTCCTAAGTGCCATCTTTGGACTGCTGCCACACCCACTCTCCACAAAAGTTCCTTTATCTACATGTAAAAATGTATCTTTTTCCATTAAAAAAAGACCCTAGTTTTTCAATTAGAATATTTTTAATTCAATTACTTATAACAACAGTTTCTTCTACCCCAGTTCCTCTAGGTACTCTTCACTCCCTACCCAGCCACTCAGTTCCTCATCTTTATTCTTTGTCCTTAGAATGCAAAAAAAAAAAAAAAAAAAAAAAGCAAAAACCAAACCAAACCAAACCAAACCCAATCAAACCCCAAGAATTTAAAAGAAAAAAAAAAAAAAACAAAGCATGTGCATGCATGCATACACACACACATATATGCAAAGCTATAAACTATGAATCAGGAATCATAATATACAAACAAAAGACTAGTAAGACAAAAGTGCCGAAACAATACAATATGAAACTGTTGAAATAATATTTAAAAAATGGTTTAATCTTTCATGCCATTTTCTGTTGGCTTCTGTGGGGTCATCTGGCACAAAGGGGATTTATAATGATGTTCTATACTTCCTCTAATAACTCAGGTGCAGTTCACTCTACTGCCCCTTGCTGCTTCTGTCCAGGATGGGTACAACCACCCTGCCAAGTACCTTTCATCCATCACCTATTACAAACATAACTCCATAGCCCAGTAACTTCTCAAACAGGTTTATATGTTAAATTCTCAGTCCACAAACACTCAACACCATATGCTTACAGTCAATAGACAAATATATAAACTGCCTATCTCTATGAGACAAATAGACCCATATAAACCCTTAGAAATAATAATAACAAATTCATCAAGCTAGAGATGTGCTGAGAGAAACATAGACATCTGTCTCTATCATATCCTCCATCAATCTCCTTCTACTACTGCCTCCTCTTCCACTCCTCCAGCCTCGTTCCTCACCTACATCTCCACTGTCCAATCATATTTTGGTTTCCAAAGAAACAAAATCTCTACAAAAATGCTATCAAGTTTATGTTGTGTTAAGCATGAGGCCTGCCATTAAGTATGGTTACTATACCCAGTGAGACTACATTGGTGGAAAGTTGTTTTTGGTTCGTTCATTTGTATTTTTTTTTTTTGAGAATAAAATAGGTTTTATTCATAAAGAGCAACTAGTTATATTTTACGATGGAGATATATAAGGTTTTGCTTAGTATTTTTCCATCTGTGTCCTTTCTTTTTTTTTTTTTTTTTTGTTTTACATATGACCAAAATTATTATAGGTTTACTAATTCAACTTTTTTTTTTTTTTGTTTTGTTTTGTTTTCTTTTTTTTATTGGACTTCACACAGTCTGTGAGTTGTTTCTGGGGCAGTCGAGCCTCTGGGGTTAACATCCCACTATCAGTGACTGCATATTATGTCTGATCTTTGTGACTGGGTTATCTCACTCAGGATGATATTTTCTAGATGCAGTCATTTTCTTAAGAATTTGGTTAAGTGATTGTTTCTGGTGGCTGAGTAGTATTCCATTTGTAAGCAAACATGACTTGGGGATAGCTTCTTGGTGAGGGATGGGAGTTTGTGTCCACTTCCTTCTCTCAGTTCTGAGACCCTGTCTTGCTTAAACCTTCACAGATCCTGTGCTTGCTGCCACAGTTTCTGTGAGTTCATATGTGCTTCAGTGCCATTTTGTTTAGAATATACTGTTTCCTGGGGCCATTCATCCCCTTAGTTTCTTACAGTTTTTCTGTCTCTTTTTCTGTCTTGCTCTTTGAGCACTGAGGGGAAGATTTGGTGGTGACATCTCATTTAGGATTGACAATTTTAACGTCCTTCACTCTGCTCATTGTCCAGTTGTAGGACTCTGTTGTACTTCTATCTTCTACAACATGAAGCTTCTCTGATATTGGTTGAGTGAGGCACTGATTTATGGGTAGAGAAGAATGTTGTTAGGAGCCATTTTATTGTTATGTTCTTTTAGTAGAATACCAATACTTGTTTTTTACCAAAGCTTATGGCCTATCTAGTCTTAGGTTGGCTGCACCCTGTACAATATCACACATGGATTTTGTTTCATGGAGTGGGTCTTAAATCTAATGATATAGATGTTGGATACCCTCACAGTGTTTGTGCCACTTATTGCACCAGCGTATCATGCAAGTAAGTTATGGTTTTAGATCACAGGTTTTATCATTGGCTTGATGGTCACTTTTCCTCCTCTGATGGCAAGCAAAGTTCTTTCCGGTACCATGAATATGAGTCAGTAAGGCTAAAAAGTCTATTTAGGCACTAGCTCAACTTCTCTGGGTTCAGTGTGATATATAAGTGCTATTTTCAGTAATAGGGACTTACAATCAATTTGGGGAGAGTAATTAATTAATAGGCTTTACAATAGGTTAAGTTATTTGAGGGTTTGCATGGTGGCCTTTTATAGCCAACAACTAAACTAGATATAACCCATTATTAGTAATGGAAATTTTACTTGGTATAGAAAGATTTCTAGATGTGGCATTTTTTCCTCCATTTTAGGTGACACCATTTGTATTATTTTATATATGTATATAGTTTAAGAGACTTCTGTACTAGTACATTTTAAATGTCTCCTCTAATGGCCCTTAATGTTAGTTGTCCCTCTCTGTTCCCTCACTTACCCTGTCTGTCTCTTCTACCTTCTCCATTTAATCCTCCCTCTCCAGTTCACCCTCCTCTTTTCAGAATAATGCATTCTACTTTAGCTTCTCTTCCACCCAGCATATTATTTTATATCTAATATCTCTGGAAATATGGATTGTAGCATCCTTATTAAAGGCTTAAATGCTAACACCCAAATCTGAATTATACATACCTTACTTGTATTTTGGTGTCTAGATTACCTCACTCAGGGTGATTTTTTTTTCTAACTCAATTCGTAATTACAACATTTTTCCTCTTCCCTTTGCTCACTCCAATCCTTCTTATGTCTCTTACACATACCTTTCCTCTTTTTCTAAGTTCTTTTGTTGACATGCTTTCTCTTTTCATTCTACTGTTACAAATTTGATCATTTTTTGCAGAGTTAAATTTATTATTTGATAATAGAATTTACTCAAATTAGAAAGTACATTTAGACTCTTAAAATAAAAATTGATGTCATCCCCAGATCCTTAATTTGTAGGTGATGTCTTGCTGTGAATGACTAACTCCTGGTTGTATTGTTGGGGAAGGTCTGGCTATTGATTATGTTTTTATATGGGAAAATGAATTATTATTTTAAAAATATTTTATTTATTTACTTTATGCATATAATTACACTGTAGTTATTTTAAGGCACAGCAGAAGATGGAATTGGATCCCATTACAGATGTTTGTGAGCTATGTGGTTGCTAGTAATTGAACTCAGGATTTCTAGAAGAGCAATCAGTGCTCTTAGCTGCTGAACCATCTCTCTATCCCCCAAATTTTCCTGTTACAGAAGAAATTGATAAATAGAAGATTTTGCAAGCGTATTGTTTAAAGAACCTATGTGTATTCTCAGCTATGGGGTAAGAAATATTTTAAGTGAATAGGCATGCCTTTCTGGATTTTAGTGACTATGTTATTACAATATATCTTCTATTACCACCCCTTCTTTCAAAATAACTACTTTTCCTAATGCCCAATTTTCCATAGTGCTCTACTGTGTATTTTCCTGCCTTTACTACACTAGTCATTGTGACTAGATATCAGCTGGAGAGAGGGCACATATCTCAAACTAATCTAATCAGAGGATTCATTTCTCTTCACAGTTTCTCTAATTCATCTTGATGCCATATCCTTACATTCATAGAAAATGAATTCAACATTCAGAAACCAAGCCAACAAAGAGATAAAGTAGACTAAGATAAGGAAATATAAGGATATATGGATACATAATGCTTATATGACAGACATATGGGTGAATGGATGGATGGAAAGACGAGTAGATAGATAGATAGATGATAGACTGATGATAGATAAACAGTAAAAGAGAGAGTGATGAAGAAGAATGGTGAAGGGTTCTAAATGAACAAGTCTTTGTTCCTAATTTTATAATATTTTAGTTACCGATTATCGATTATTTCTATAAACTTAATCTTTTTTTCTGTCATTTTTATTAACATTACACACAACCTTCCAAATATACTCCAGTTATTTATGTTACCTTACTTTTTTTTCTATTACCGTGAAATGTTCAGACTAATATACTGTACTAGTTTTCAACTCATTATAAAACGGTGAAATAAAAATAATTAAACAAAATAAGTAGACAGTTTTGGTGTATCATATTAAATATAAACAAAGTTAATTTTTCATTTGTTTTCTTCAGAGTTGTGTATATAAATATGTATGTAAGAGCACACTAGGTCACCAACTAGTGAGTCATGCTCCAAAAATTTGAAAGCTATAGCACCTGAATTGGGGGCTCAATTTGTGAATTTCAAGGGTGCAGGAAATCAGTTTAGATGGCTAATTGTAATGAGCACCACAGGTCTGTGGGAGGAAAAGAAAATGAGGAGAAAGACTGAGTCATTAAAGAAACATCTCTCTATTTACAGCAAAATAATGTCGACAAAGTAATGCCTTGTAGAATAATTCATGCTTAAGAATTTGATGAAAACCATAAACTAAGCCAGAAAGAAGTTTGAATCGCTACAGCTTCCAAAGCTTCAGAAATTGCAGAGAAATTCCAATTACCCACACAATTGGCTTAGTGTAAAATTTCCATTTTATGCTAAATTGGAGGAAGGATCATAGGAAGTTAATAGAATCATGACAGTGAGGATTGCACAATCATAGCAAGTTAGTAGTTGTACAGAAAAACTCATTTAGAAAATAAAGCACTACGGCAGGAGAACTTATGTATGAATGGACACCTGGCCTGTTTCCCCACAGTCCTGAAAGGAAAGAGCATCCTCTAGTATGGAATATAAGTTTCAAACTGAGAGATTCAGTCACAAAATGAAATCCAGTGTAGCAAACAACCTGGTTATTGAGATGAATAACTTCACTAGAAAAGCTGTTAGAGTTCCTCAAGAGTAAGACATTAGAAAATGAGTTTATACTAGACAAAAGGTAGAATATGCAAGTTGAAGACAGTGAAGAGGAAGCTTGTTTCTTTCTCTCATCAAATTATCTAGAGGAAAACTATGATTTTTCACAATAAAAAATAAAAAACCCACTTCATTGAGTTTTGTGTGTACATAAAATGAGAACAACTCTTGGCTGAGATCATAGAGTGGCATTTTTCAATAAAAATGAACTTCAGTGACAAAGTATAAGTTAAACAAGAGACAAGGTATGTACTCTTCTTACTCATACCCTTTGCATGACTTCTTAACATTAATGTATCAACATGTAATCATTTAGTGTATTAGTTTGTGATCTGCTGTTTTTCACTTTCTATGTGAATAATTGTGGATGGGATTAGCTTTATTTACACATTTACATTTTAAAATTTTGTACATAAATGTGTCTTTGGTATTGTATATATTGTATATCCTTACTAGAATATTTGTAAAAATGATTTCTTAAACTTTATAAAAGATATAATGCATACACTGAAAAGATTGAGTTAAACTATTGATGATCAGAGTTTTCAACATGAATTATAACAGATGAAGTTATTAGACACTTGTGATGGATGAAATATTACTCTAATTGTCTTTCATAAATTAATTCTATTAACTTAAATATTATTATATTTTATATATTGCAAAGCTAACGTTTAATTCAGTTGCACAGCAACATCTTTTAGAATTGGGTATAAGGAGAAACTAGAATTAATATTGTAGACCTATGGTTTTTGTCTTTATGCTCAACAGAATCTCTAACATCTTATTTTTCCAAAAATACTGGAGCACACATTATCAAAACCTGTTACTATTCTTATATGTAAGGCAGCCTCTTAGGACTTTTTTGTTATTTCTTTAATTTTTGAGATTATAATGCATCATACTACTTTCCATTTTCCCTTCTAAATCCTTTCATATACCCCTTGCTCTAGCCACTTTAGAAAATATGACAGCACTCTTCCTTTTTAGTTATTTATTCATTTTTAAGACAATAATTTTCTTTGTAATAAAAACTGTGAAGAATGGGAATTTTTAAATAATATTTTGTTAACTCTGAAAATGTTATACACATAACCAATTTATTTTGATAATAGCTGCCCAACATTTCCTTCAGTTCAACATCACATCTTCATTTTATTAGACTTTATATCCCGTTAAGATCAATTACTGTTGGCCATCTGTGCATTGTTGTGGGACTATCCACTGGGACATGGGCAGCATACCAGGGGTGAAGTGAAAACTTAAGGGTCCTTTGGAAAATTAGATATTTTGGATGGTGTTTTTCTGGGATAAACATCTAAAGGAACATTTCACTGAAGTGGACATAGGTGAAAGGCTAAGGAAGACTCATAAAGGAATGTTTTGCTGAAGCAGACACAGGTGAAAGTATGTTCTGATAAACAAAGGAGTGCTTGAAAGGGTGTGTGTTGAAGGATTTTTTTTTTTTTTTTTTTTTTTTTTTTTTTTTTTTTTTTTTTAGCAAGGATAGGTTTATCCACCTTACACTGCATAGTTAAGCTCCATTTGTCAGGACTCTACAGAGAGAAACACACCAAAAAAATTCAGATGGTCAGGTGCAAGTCTTGCTGCTTCTTCAAACTCGGCCAGTTGGCAGAGTGATGTCAGGTGAGACAGACCCAAGTGGAGTTTTGCTAAGTCAGACTTACATGCAGAGGCAAGCCACCTCAGCAGGACAGGTGGTGTTTGGAGGAAGTATAAATAGGGCTCAATTTACTGTAAGACAGGATTGGTTTGACTTACTTGCTAGCTGATAGAGAGCTAGCTGTGCAGTGCTTGTTGGTCTTTTGTGTCTTTGCTGATCTTCACTTTGATTAGAGAGGCTCAGCTGAGAACTGCTCCTGGAATTCTTGCTGGTCTGAATTCCTCTTACTGACTCTTGCTGATTTTGCAGAGGTCTGGCTATTCCTGCTAGGTCATACCAGTGCTGCTGCCACGAAACTGGACTGCTGGTATATTCATGAAGTACTTTCGAGTGGATTTAGCTGCTGCTGCTGACTTATGAATTGAACTGGTGTTTTCCTGACAACACAGATGGAATTTTCTCCAAAGACCCATTTCTAAACAAGTCCACTTTCCCAGTATCCTTTCTTTTCTACTACCTCGGGTGGGTAGTAGGCTAGAGGGAGGTTAAGGAATTTATGAACCATCAATAAAAGCAGGCTTGGAGAAAATTAAAGTTGCACAGAGGCTACAAGTTCAAGGAGAAATACATTTCTCCACCAGCATCTATTAACTGTTAATAGATCCTCAACTAGTAAAGGGCATTGTAGGCTCTTTACCAATCTACACTTCAAATTTGTTTATTTTAACCTTGTGCATATTTTGTATACAATTGCATCTAGTGTGCATTGATGTGTGCATCAGCCATATTATGTTGACAAAAAATTGCAGCTTTCTTTCTCATCCTCTGACTTACTTTTTTTTTTTCTGCCTGCCCTCCATTTCATGATGTCCTTTTACCTGTTTTATGGTAGTGGTGTGAACATTGTTACAGATGTCTCATTTAGGGCTGAATACTCACAATCACTTACTCTAAACATTTTGGCCAGTATGACTCTATGCATTAATTGTTGCCCTTTGCAAAAAGAAGTCTCACTGATAAGGGTTCATAAAAATCAAGGTCTATGCATTAAATATAAGTATTTAGAAAGCAATTTAAAAGTGTGGCCATTTAAGAAATAATAATAGTAGGTTTTGCCCCTAGGTAGGGTCTATTCCTTTTTTATCCATGATGCTTTTGACCAGGTTGATAGTACCAGTCATAAATTTCTTCCTGTGGAGAAATCTTCAAATCCATTCAGAAATAGTTGGTTACATATAGAACAGTCCTACCACTATTGTACTCTTGTCTGACAAGTCAATATTTATAAACACAGCTTTCTGTACCAGCTAAGTCAACTAATGCCTTTTCTTCCCCCAAAAGACTGCAGTGCCCTTTTTGGCATCCAACAGGTAAAAGTTTGTACATCAGTTTCACATTGATTTTTGTATTTCCTACAATTAAACTGTGTTACGCTGGTTATGCTGGGCAACTAATGGCACTGATGATAGCTTTATAGTTTGCAGAAGCCTCTTCAGTGACTCAAACCAATGGCTCATAGGAAGATAACAGATGGCATTGAGGTTTTCATTTAATAAGCTATGCCATCTTGAAGGGGAAGCACTGACCATACATAGAACCACCATTCATATTCCTTTAAAAATTTATATTTTTTAAAACTTAAGTAGTGGTTGGCTTCTATAAAGTATTTTTATGCAATGTTAGTTATACTTAATCCATTTATCAATTTTTCCTCCCCTAATGCTCTCACTCCCATTCTTCTTAATCATTTAATCCCCGGTGTTCTTCTTATGCATGTTTATATCACACTATCTCCTCTCTCTTTAAGGTCTCTAAAGGAGAAATTATCATAGATACCTTTAGCCCCTGACTTCTACAAGCACTTGAAATTAAGCACACAAATCTAAAAATTCAAAGCTAGGATATGTGTGTGAGAGAATATTCAACACTTCTATTTGCTGAGTCTGGGTTCCTTAGTATAGTATTTTTCCAATTCCACTCATTGTTCTATAAATACCATGACTTAATTTTTATGCCTGAAAAAATTGTTGTATATATGTACCAAAATTTTCATTCATACATCTATTGATGGATATCTATATTGTTTCCATTTTATGGCTATTGTGAATAGAGCAGCAATGAATATATGTGTTGCAGAATTTTTGTGGAATGCTATAGAGACTTTTGACTACATGCATAGAAGTGGTACAGCTATAGTATTTGGCAGCTCTATTGCCAGCACTAAGAGAAACTGCAGACTGATGAAGTGGTTGAATTAGTTTCTATTCCAACTAACAGTGTCTAAGTGTCATTTGCTCCCCATGTCTATGTCAGCATTTGTTATTATTTGTTTTCTTGACGATGATGGTGCTAACTAGAATGAGATGAAAACTCAAAGTGGTTCTAATCTGAAGTTTTCTATTGGTTGAGAATGTTGAACATATTAAAAACTTTCAGTAGCCATCTATAGGCTTTCTTTTGTTTGCTTTTGAACTGTTTGCTAAGTTTTGTATCCCATTTTTAATTGAACGGTGTATTTTTAAGTGTTTAGTTTTTTTTTTTTTAGTTGCATGTTTTAGACATTACTCTTCTGTTAGACATATAACTAGCAAACATATTGTTTCTTTCTGTGGGCTGCCTGTTCACTCAATTTGTAATTTTTATTGCTATATAGCTAATTTAAAGTTTTTCTTACTGCCTGTTCTATCAGAGTTCTATTCAGAAAATCCTTCCCCATGCCTGTAACTGAAGTTGACTCCCCACTTTTCTTCTAACAGTTTAACAGTATCAGTTTTTATGTTTAAGTTCTTGATCCTTCTGGAGTTTAGTTTTGTGCATGTTAAGAGTTATTGGGGTGAGGAACAGTAAAACCACTTTAGAACTCATAGAATAACTAACCCACTGGCTAGAACAACTGTGAGGGATGTGCCTCAGAGAGGCAGAGTCATGAGAACTATGTGTCCTGAGGACTTCATGCTTATCTTTACTTTCGACCCTCAAACCACATCCTTTGTAATCTACGAGTTATATGAAAACTCTGGGAGGGGGAGTTTCTAGTCCTTCACTGAGCAATGCCATTGGCACCTACAATATTATTAATTGAACTTTTTCATGCATTGCTTCTGTAGCAGATTAATGACTCAACCACTACCACCAGAAGGAGATGTAGATTGTTAGCAATGACATTTATTCTTAAAAAGAATTTGGAGATGTAGATTGTTACTAACGTTGGGTTAAGATGTTTTTGCTAGTGATTTTGATAAAGAAAATCTTGGGGAACAATTTATGAAAGCACACTTTTGATTACTGAGCAAGAGTTGTTTTTTAAGGTCAGGAAAAAACAATGGTAGCTGAACTAGTACCAACTAACATGACTTTCTTGCTACAAAAGAGTTGGTGATCATTACTTTTTATACAAGGTGATGATTAATTTTCTTTACCCATTTTTGCCCCTTTTTGCCTAATATAATTTAATAAAAATGTTAATGAGTAGATTTGTACCCTGAAGATTTAAAGTAGATTTTTACCAGTAATATGTGTGGGTGATCATGTGAGGCTATTGTGGAACATTTTTTTTCTTAAATATTCTTTTTGTTCACTTAAAAAAAAAAAAGAAAATACAACCACATTGTAATGTTTGGACTGCTTAAAAGAATTTGCTGGAATATATAAGCAATGGGAGAAGAAATAAAGCAGTTGGAGCTTTGCTCAATCCACAAAATATATATTGCTTCATCCACTACCAATGTGTGTGTGTGTGTGTGTGTGTGTGCCTGTGTATACCTCCCGTTTTGCTGGATCCAGGGAGCTTCTTCTTGGCTCCAGAGAGTGAAGCTTTGTTCCCTCAGAAACATCTGCTAAGTGATCAGTTGCTAACTCTATGTCTGACTTCAGTTTTCCCTGTGATGTCTAAGCAGGTCTTTGACAAAAAAGTTATGGAACTAGTGTTATTTCTCTGCAGGTTCAAATCCAGTTTCCCAGAAGCATTTGTTGTACATCCTATCTATTTTACAATGTACATTTTTAGCATCTTTGTCAAAAGTCAAATTATCATAATTCTGTTGACTTATGATCCACAAGTCTGTTCTATTTATCTATGTGTCCAAGCAGTTTTTGTTCCTATAGCTCTACAGCATAATTTGAAATCAGGTATGCTGACATTTTTCACAATATTTTTTTCTCAGGACTCTTTACATATAAGTGTTCAGTTTTTTCTTTTTCTGGGAACAATGATGTTGGTGTTTTGGTTGGAATTTCATTGAGTATGCAAGTTGATTTTTGTAGGATGGTAATTTTCACAATATTAATTGTTCTATTTCAGGAGCATAGGAAGTTGTTTTAGTGACTTGATGTTTTCATTGTATGGGTCTATCTTTCTTTGGTTAGGCTTATTCCAAATACCTCCCCTTGATGGCTATTGTGATTTCAGCTATAACCCCAGAATATTCATTATGTAGGCAGGCTCTGTGCCAGTATACCTTATCCTTATCTGCTTCAGCCACATAGCTGGATCAGCAGATTCTGCAAAATCAGGAATTTCCTTGTTGAGCCAAATATTTGTTTGTTTTAGAATAAACCTCTTAGGGGAAAAAAAGTATGAAACTGATACCAATGATACTAATATCAATGACGATATCAATTCACTTTCTACATCATAATAAGCAATATTAGTAGACAAATTTGTCCTTGTGCTGTAGTGTTTATACTGTGTCACATTTGTTTTTTTTCTATTAGCTTACATGAAAGAGAAAGTGATGCCCTATGTCCTACCCATTTCTGATTTGTAAAATCTAACATAGTGTGGCATATTCCTTTAAATATATAAGGATTAGACCTTATATTCCCTTTTGTTCCCATAATGTAATGTCATAGACACCGGAGAAAATAAAGATAATGAAGCAGTCTTAGTAACTTGTAGGATTGTGAGGTTTCTCATCTGTTCCTTCACAGGGCACTGCTGCTTGGGGAGGCAGAGCACTGGAAGTGACCATGTTTAACCCACTCTTTTGCTTGGCTGCTGACACCACTCTGCGGGTGGGGAAGCACAGTTTGGGGCTCAGGACAGCGGGAGCTGGCAGGGGGTCCCCAGACCTGTCATGAGGGTAGGGTTGTCTGGTTCTCAGGCTCTTGGCCACTAGATGTTGCAGAAGAACTGAGAATGGAAGGGGCCCCATAGGCAGAATTCCATCCAGGGCTCAGGGGGAAAAGAGGGGAAACTCAAGCGGATCCTATAAAGTCCTTGGCTTGACAGAGATTGGCTTGGGTTTGAGCTTGGGGAAGGTCACCTCTGGGAGCACAGAGAGACCTTCTATGGGAGATTAAATGGAAGTGTCTTTAAGCCTTCTTGGTGGCTCTCCACTGTGGATCCTGATTAAAGGAGGCAGCCCATGGTTTTAAGGCATTTATTGTCATAGTCGAAAGTGGATGAGTAAAACCATATCCTACTTCTCAGGCTGGGACCTGAGGTTAATTACCTTTTATAGGTAGGAGTGTCTAGGAAGGAAAGCTTATTGGTTAAGCTCTTCAGGCATTTAGGTAGCCCATTAAAATGGAGATCTGTCTTGAGCCTATTTGACCATAGGTTGCATCCTCTACATGTGAACGAGCTTAGGACATTGCCCTTATATGACTGATGAGGACAAATCTATGGGGAACTGTGGCTAGTGACAGGATTCTGGTGCCGGGAAATCAGGCAAAACTCTTATCATCTTTTTAGGTTTTCTGGGGTTTTGAGCCTTAGCTCAACTGGGAGCCAGGCCACCTTTTATCTTTCAAGATCCCACAGTAACAGTTTCCTTAGCAATGGTTGATTTAAAAGATATGGTTGACTTAAAAGAAAACACCTCGAACTAAAGACCTTCAAGGTTGTTCCCAGAAAGTAAATAAATGTACACACTCATACAAAACTTGTCTGAGACGTTTATATTACAAACTGTTTTATATCATATTGTATATCATATTGCTAATAACTGAAACTCCATAATCTCAAATTTATGCATGGGTCCACTGAATGAAATATTATATTTATACTCCCACTGTAAATGCTTAAAAGTCATTGTGGTCTATAAGATATTACAAGAGAACTTCAGAAAAATATGTAGCCATAAAGACATGAGTGAGCTTGTCCATTGTTCAATCCTATTCTCATGTAAGGCGTCCAATTTTAATTAGTGATGAAAAGAAATACAAAAGTGCATTAGATCTCCAACTGAGGTTGTCTTTTCATTTTGAAGTGTAGGCAGTGTCTGCTGAGAAATCTCGGGTGTGACAATGCAATCAGGGCTTCAGAAAAGCATAGCCAAATGCAATTTATACCAGTTCTCAGAGAAAATTGATTGTGATATTATTTGTATCATTTTTCCTGGTATTGTATTCATTTTTCAATGCATATAAAATGTTACTTTCTAATTCATGGACTATAGGCACCATAGATTACACAAAAATGATCATACACTTAAGATTTTAGAATTTTGGAATAAAAGACATGTTCTACATAGTGATACATCTTCAATAAAAATATTCATATAAAGGGAACTGATGTCCTTTGTGCTCCTCTAGATAAGAATCAGCCTGCTTGTTGTAGACTAGTATGGTAACTTACCTTCCTGGGCAGCAGTAGCCATTGTCACGACTAAGTAGCTGAAACCCATACTTGTATTAGACACCTGGGCTGAGTCCTTCCTATTTGAGTGTATGAGATTAAAAAAAAATATGACTAAACAAAGCACAAAGGAGGATCTTGACTAATGTCTAGGAAGGTTTACAAAGGCAAAGAACAGTGTTGCAATAGTGTACTAATTCTCACAATACAAATGATCAATTTTCAGCAATGCACACTTTTATAAAATTGTGTAGTTTCCTGAAGAAAAGTGGAGATTATCACAGTTAGTGAATGAGACAGAAAAAAAAAGGCAAAAATCATATGTTTTCTTTTATTTGTAGAATTAAGGCTATTCAGAGAAATGCATATGACTATTACTAGGGCCAAAATTTCAAGAAACTACACAAAAACATTGATTGCACATAGAAGTACCTCTACTGCAATGTCAACGTTTCCGAGTTTTGTTTTTGGGGCAGTCATAATAAGAATAAGAGGTTTCACGTGAATTTCTTCAAACTATGTGGTTCAAAAATAAATTAGTAGTGAGTAATTAAGTCACAACCACAGATTATTTGATATATTTAAAATATTAAGCAGATTTCTTCAAGATTAGTGTTTCCAATGAATAATGAGGTACTATAAAATAATGGATCTGAAATCCATATATTATTATTGCCAGGAATGGAAAAGTGGGCAGTCAAGATAAGCTAGAGGTTCAGTTATTGATCCATCAATATGTAAATAAATTATAATTTTTCCTCACTGTTACTAAACTCTTTAATGTAGTGTTTACATTAGAAACGTTTCTCCTATTTTTTGGCTATTTTTATCTTCTAATACTTCATACATTATTTATAAATTTTTTCAAATATTTTGCTTAGGAGAATAGAGATATATTTACCCATTAGAGGTAAATATATAGATCAAAATATATTGATAATAAATGTAAATTACACAAAGTTGTGTTGTACATTTTTTTTAGCTCTGAACTAGACCTAAAACATACTGTGTCTACAGTAAAACCCACAGAATTGTTTAACTGTTTACCTTCATATATATTATTTCTTCCCAGTACATTTTGACTTAAGTAAATTGATAATAGTACATTAGTATGCTAATCAGAGTCTGTAGTTCTTTTATCATTGTATTCAATTAAGATTCATAAAACATAATTTGAAATAATTTTCATAATTCCATGTTGGTCTTTCATTAATTGTCAGAGTATTGAAATTTATGTGATTTTAAATTTTCAATCTATCAAACATTCTCTGTCTGTCTCTCTCATATTTCCCTCTTTGCACATGTTCATGAGAACCAGGCCTTTTTTGTTTTACTTTTAAGTTCATACATTTATGTTGGAGAACAATGAAATACTTTGCCCATTATTGGTACATGATTAATATACTACACTGTTCAAATGATGACTGTGATAAATACCTTTATTGCTACCTGTGTACTAAATATTTTTTTAAACACTTTATGTATATTTCCTTTATAATATTACTTTCTTATTATTTTTGTATCTATGTGTATTTTGTTCTATGTGGATGTGTGGTATATGTACTTGTTGGCATCGGTGTGCATATGTATGTTTGGGTTGATATGCATGTATATGTGGATGTATGTTTAAACTAGAGCTTATATGCATTTCCTCAATTATTATTTCCACCTTTATTTTTATGGCAGGTTTTCTCATTGACCCCAAAGCTTGCTACTTTGGACAAGTTGCATAGTCAATAACATTCAGGTATTATTTATCGGTCTCTATCCCCAACTACTAGTGTTATAAGTATATACTGCCACATCAGGCTTTTTAAAGATCTGAATTATGTCCTCACATTACTATGACAGATGTTTTACTTACTGAGCTACTCCCTATCAGCCTCACAATTTTTTAATTAATAATGTATTTATTTTAAGATATGTGTGTGAACGTTCATGGTCACACACACACACACACACACACACACACACACACACACACACACCTGCATAAGTTGGTGCATACCTTTTGCATTCAGGATCCCACAGATGCCAAAGGAGACATAGGATTCCTTGGATCTGGAGATATAAAAGATTGTTAGCCACTTGATGTGTATGATGAGAACTGGACCTAGGTCCTATATAAGAGCAATATGCACTCTTAGTCAGTGATTCATCTCTCTAGCCCATAATCTCATATTTTAAAGAATAAGAAGCTGTGGCTTCCAGTCTTTCCCTAATTCATACACTGGGTTAAAGAAAAGTGACAGCATAATAACACCAGCAGTTGCAACTAGCCTGGACCCCTGAGATCTCTCAGATACTCAGCCACCAACCAGGCAGCATACACCAGCTGATATGAGGCCCCCAATACACCAGGAGAATTAGACCCTATGAATCAACTAAGAAAGGTGTATATGAGATGACAGAGACTGATTCAGTATGCACATGGCCTACATGCGTCTGTAACTGGTCCCTTGCAAATGTATGTGCATATATAATAATTATGGTATATATGCATATATACAGATGTATATGTAAGTGTGTGTGTGTGTGTGTGTTGTATGTGTGTGTAACTATTAGCTTAGTATTTTTATGAAACTCATGACTGTGGTAAAATGTGGGCATTTAACTCTAGTACATTTTCTTGGAATTTATTTCCTTTTGTTGGGTTGTCTGTTGTGTCCAACTTTAATATGTTATTTTTTGATTCATCTTATGTATTGTTTGTCATATTTGCTTGTTATCTCTTAGAAACCTGTTCATTTCTAGTGGAAGACAGAAAGGAAGTAGATCTGGAGGGGAAGGAAGGAGTGAACTAGGAGGAGGAGAAGAAGAAGGAAAAATTAAGACTGGGTGTCTTAAATAAAAGTATTGCCTAACAAAACAGAGGCAAAAAGTTCCAAAAGCATGGTATCATCAAAGTTGATTTCTGCTGAGGTCCATAACGGAAGGATACATTTCATGATTCTCTCTCTGGTTTTAGCTAACCATATCTTTTATGTTTGTGTTCCAAGCTGCCCTTTTACAAGTTATATTAGAACCTATACCAGTGGACTCATTTACTTTAATTACTCCTGTAAAGATTTTGCTTATCTGTACGGTTATATTTTGGTTATTGGTAGCGATACATTTATGTGTAAAGTTGTCAAGCAATCAATCATGCTGGTTAGTTTTGTCAGCTTAGCATAGAGTTATTTGAAAGGAGTGACTCATTCAGCAATGGTCTGTGCACATGTCTGTTGGACATTTTATTGACTAATGATTGATATGTGAGGCCCCAGCTGTGAGCATGTGATTCTGGAAGCCACATGTATAGCAGAGGATGGCATTGTCTGTTATCAATAGGAGAAGAAGCTTTTGGTCCTGTGAAGGCACATTTCCCCAGTGTAAGGGAATGCCAGGGAAATGAGGTGGGAGTAGGTGGTGGGAGTGGGAGCATCTTCATGTAAGTGAGAGGACGGTGGAGGGGGCTGGGAGACAGGGGAAAGGGAATAGCACTTGAAGCATAAAATATCCAATAAAAAGAGATGTTTTAAAAAGGAAAAATGAGTTGAGCAATCCATAGAAATCAAACCATTAAATAGCTTTCTTCCATGGTTCCTGCCTCTGCTCCTGCTTGAGTTTCAGTCCATGGTTCCTGCCTCTTCTCCTTCTTGAGTTCCTGCCCTAATCTTAATTACCCTCTGTGATCAACTATGGTTATGGCATGGAAACTAAATGAACTGTTCCACCCCAACTTACTTTTGGTGTCGATCACAGCAATGTAAAAAAAAAAAAAAAAAAAAAAACCCAAAAACTAAGGGAATATTTGTGCTGGTGTGTGTGTGTGTGTGTGTGTGTGTGTGTGTGTGTGTGTGTGTGTGTTTGTGTGTATTCTTTATTTGTGTATCTATGTTCACATGTGTGAGGGTGTATGCATATGTGTGAGTCAGCATACCCTTCATTTAAATTTATTTGTTTATTTGTTTGTTATAACCCAATAAATCCATATATGGATGGATGTGACTAGTCATTCTTTCAGGCATGGGGAACCTACCATTAACTACATTCCTGAAGAAAAGTGGCTCCATTCCCCTAGTAATAGCAAATTATACACTATGGCCTATCAACTACCCAGTCATGGCCTTTGGATCAATCAGGAAATTCCTTATCATGGAGCAAGCTTAAAATCAAATCAGGAAGCACTTACTTAACTTGCAATAGTCATGCCACTGTGTCACCGGAGGGCACATCTTGTCTGGTAGGCTACTAATTTGACATATGGTGTCCTGTACTGGATAAGTCCATTCATATCTTTCTTTATGTCCAGCAGACCCAATAACGTCTTTCATCACTATAAAAGCTTTTCAGCTGGGAGAGAAATTTATGTGAATTCAAAGCAAACACCCAAAATAACACTGAACTTTTTTTCATAGAGATGTCATTTATTTACTGAGTAGCAAATACAGAGTTTTATTATTATCATCCTCATCATTTATTATATTATTATTATTATTATATTAATCAGAACTATCACTATAATACTGTACTGTAAATTTCTTAACCATTCCAAAACAAACTCTATGTTCATTTATTTTCAGCTTTTTACAATTGTAAAGGATATAACCTTTATCTGAATAAAAGAGATTTCATGGTGTTCCTAAGATAGTAATAAAGAAAACACTGCTATTCTCCATCATTGTTTTACATAGACAGTCATAGAGCATTTTGAAGGATTGATTTCATATTTATTGATGTCATGTATGTAACTTAATTTAACAACTTTATACCTCTTAAAATGGAGACAAGAAGATATTAATGCTTCTGTTAGATGTGTGTGTGTGTGTGTGTGTGTGTGTGTGTGTGTGTTTATTTTTAGATGTGTGTTTTAATGAACTGTTTTATTTGAAGGTTGATGCTCAGCTTACAATAAAGTATTTTACATTGTGATACAAAACCTATTTATAAATATCAAAAAGAACAAAGTGGGCCAAGGGCCGGGGAGAAGACACAGCAAGTAAGAGTGTTTGCTATGTGAGTCTGATTAAGTGTTCAATCTCTCATACTTAGGCTGAAAGGAGAGAACCAAATTCCTAGTGTTTTTTTTTTAATCTTCACATATAAACACACATTTGTACACATGTATACTCACACAAACTGATTATAGTAAAACAAAATTACAAAACTTAAAAGATGAACAAATGCTGAGTTCCTTTCAGTGAATATAAATTATATTTGTGAATTGATTTCAAAATTAAAAAAAAAAAACAGTGCTCATGAGTAGTTATAATCTCTAACTGTCTTAGGGTTTCCCTTGCTGGGAAGGGATGCCATGACCAAGGCAAGTCTTATAAGGACAACATAGTTCCAAAGGTTCAGTCCATTATCATTAAAGTGGGAGCATGACAGCTTCCAGGCAGGCCTGGTGCAGGCAAAGCTGAGAAATCTACATCTTCATCTGAAGGCTACTAGCAGAATACTGGCTTTCAGGCAGCTAGGATGAGGGTCATAAAGCCCACACCAACAGTGACACCCCTATACCAACAGGGCCACACCTGCTAATAGTGCTACTGCATGCACTGGGCATATACAAACCATCACAATTACACTAAAAAATCTCAAAAAGTTGGATTTTCCACCTGAACCAGAAGAGAACCTGGGACATAGGCCTGGTGAGGTTGCTCTGTGAGTACCCAGAGCACAGAGAGTGCCTGGCAGTGCTTGTGGAAAAGGTTCCCCTCTGGCCCACATTAAGGGCCGGGCCTGTGTCAGAGAGAATCGGGATCTGCTCTGAAAGGCTGTGCTTATGGACTAGATGCACAGGCTCTTTTTCACCTAGACCATCAGAGGACCTTGGGCACAGACCTGATGCCATCACGCCTTGAGTACTCAGAGTACAGAGAGTACTTGGAGGTGCTTGTGGAAAAGGTTCCTTTTCAGCCTACAGTAAGGCCCAGGCGTTTGACAGAAAGAACTGGGGTCTGCCCAGGAAAGACAGTGCTTGAAGATCAGTTCCACAGGAGCTTTTACACCTGGACCAGAGGTGAGCCTGACACATAGAACCAGGGAGAGGAGACTGGTAGTTTTCAGAGAGCAGAGAGTACTGTGCTCTCTGAAAAAGGGTCCATTTTGGCCTAGAGAAAGAGCCAGGTCCACCAATAGTACTCAGGACCTGTGGGAAGATGGGTGAGCTCCCAAAGCAGCCTCACAAGAGCTCTTACACCTCAGCCCACAAAGACAGAGCTGAGTCACTGACACTAGAACTCACTGCTTGCCATAAAAAGCTGAACACTCAGAAGCAATTTCTTCCTGAGCTCACGGGCCCTCAGATCCACAGGAGAGACACCTGTCAGTCACTGACAATAAGACCACATATAATCACAGATAACTAGATATCAAGAGGAAAACTAAAAAACTTAAGCAATGGAAACCAAGACAACCTGGCAACATCAGAACCCAGCTCGCCCACAACAGCAAGTACTGGATTGACAAACACTCCAGAAAAAAAAAAAAAGACTCAGACTTAAAATTATACTTCATGATGACGATGGAGTTAAGCTTGTGAATAGCTTCCTTAAAGAATCACAGGAGGACACACATAATCAAATAGAAGCTCTAAAAGAGGAAACACAAAAATCACTCAAAGAACTAAAGGAAAACACAAGCAAACAGCTAAAAGAACTGAAAATAGAGATAGAAACAATAAAGAAAACACAAAAATAGATAACCCTGGAGATAGAAAAGCTATAAAAAGAAATCAGGGGTTGCAGACACAAGGATCACCAACAGACTACAAGAGATGGGAGAAGAAAGACACACAGATATAATTCTATCTCTAACAGCAAAAGTAGCAGGAAACAGCAATCACTATTTCTTAATATCTATTATCATAAATGGACTCAATTACTCAATAAAGAGACACAGACTATCAGACTGGATACATAAACAGATTGAAGCATTTTGCTGCATATAGGAAACTCATCTCAGACACATAGACAGGCACTATCTCATACTAAAAGGCTAAGAAAAAAAAAAAAAAAAAAACTTCCAAGCAAATGGCCCCAAGAAACAAGTTGGAGTAGCCATTCTAATATTGAATAAAGTAGACTTTCAACCAAAATTATCAAAAAAGATAAGGAAGGACACTTTTTACTCATTACAGAAAAAATGTATCAGAATGAATTCTCAATCCTAAACATATATGCTCCAAATACAATAGCAACTATATTCATAAAAGAAACACTACTAAAGCTCAAAACATACATTACAGCCCACACAATAATAATGGGAGATTTCAACACCACACTCTGATCAATGGACAGATCATGGAAGCAGAAACTGAACAGAGACGCAGTGAAACTAGCAGAGGTTATGAACCAATAAGAATTAATAGACATCTAAAGAATATTTGATCCTTAAAAAAAAAAAAGAATACACCTTCTTCTCAGCACCTCACCATACCTTTTCCAAAATTTACCATATAGTTAGCCACGGAACAAGCCTCAATAGATATAAGAAGATTGAAATACTCCCATGCATTCTATCAGATCACCATGGACTAAGGCTGGTCTTTCATAACAACAAAAACAACAAAAAAGCCAATATACACATGGAAGCTGAATAATGCTCTACTCAACAATAGTATGGTCAAAGACCCTACAAGGAAAGAGAACTTCAGACCAATCTCACTTATGAACATTGATGCAAAAATACTCAACAAAATCTTTGCAAACCGAATACAAGATCACATCAAATCCAGATTCCTTTAATAACCTGACATTGGTCAGCTTTGTTTTTGTTTGTATATTATTTTGCTTTGTTTTTTATTTCCTTTTACCTAATTATTTATCTCAAATAATCATCTCCTCAAATAGGTACTTTCTCTTACCATTATTTTTTTTTTTTCTCAAAATTCTTAGTTCAGTGTCCTCCAAGTATAAAGATAAGGTAATATTGTTTAATGTGACATAAAAAAATGTCCTGATATCTTAACCTTAAAACAAAATTTCTAGCCTTAGATCCTAACCATCCCTTACTATCTAAGTAACTATGCTGGTATACTGAATGCTCATTAAGTCTTTGGTTCTACTGAAAATACTTCAAACAGTTATGTTATTTTTTTGTTACAATTATATAAAACTGGTCAGACTTTAAAGCAAAACAAATGAAAAATATATAAAATAATGTTACATTGCAAATAAAACGTTCTAATAATCCCTCACCTTTTTTATCAGTATAGATCTTGCTGTTCTAACATTCATAAAAACATATGTTTTAATCAGCAGTTGGAATTTATCAAGGAGACAGGAACTACCACAAATTGGCATTCTATGAGTATTAAATGCCATCTCTGCCAGTGAACTAACACCAGGGAAGGTCGAATTCTATAGTTAAAATGAGATTCCCTTTCCAAGTTGAGCATCTGTATGAGCAGCCACAGGCAAGAAAAACAGTGAGGGTCATGAGCATTCACATAACATGAATAATTATTTGCCTCTGTCTCCTGAAGGAAACAGTAATACAAATAGCTACTATTTATTTCACCCATACTGTGTACTGGGCACTGTATTAAGTGATTTAAATTATCTGCATCACTGGATATTCCCTAACAAATTATAATATAGAACAGAGCCATTATCTTCCTTGTTTTACAAATAGGGAAATTAAGATATGAACAACTTACCCAAATCAACATAGCTAAAAATTTGAGTAAGGTGGCATTTGAATGGAGGTAGTCTAGCACTCAAGTTTACATAATTTGCTAATCAAAATTAGTTTTTTTCCTTGAATTTATATTACTACTACAACTGTATATACTTAAATAAAATAAATTCAAATTATTTTATTAACATGCTTCAGTGCATGCATAGACTATTTCATGGGAAATGATGAAAATGAAAGTATTTTTATTTCATCTTATTGATATTTTTAGTGTTTTGAAGATGTTATCTAATTCAACTTTTGTAAAAAAATACACAAATAACATGAATTCAACTCTTATGTCTAAAGATAGAAATTGAAAGATACATTAGTTCCAGGAGTACATCTGATAAGATAACAAATCTCAGGAGCATGCCAACCTGGTCAGAAAATGTCATATGTTTTTCAGTAAAGAATTTCTTTTGTTCATAACATTAGCACATTAATATTGTATCTTTTGTAGAGATCATTCATGTACCAATTATGAAGTATCATATCTTGTACCCTTTGAGAGCTAATGAAGAATTAAAAAAAAAACTTTACCAACTATCAGTTCTGCCTTACAAGTAACATAAGGTCTAGCTACAATGTTGTCACATGTACTTTGGATTTCAGACAGCTTCTTGAAATATATGCCTTGTCAGAAATCAATCAAATGTACTGCAATATTTATGGTGCTATATATCCCATATGGTTGTATTTGGGTATATATAATTAATAGAATAAATACACAATGATAAAATTACTGTAAGAATTAATACTGGGGAATGGTAGGTTATCATTTGAATAATAAATCCTTTAGTCCAAGACCATATGAAATTCATCTTTGTATCCTGCAAAGAATTTAATAGATTGTTTAGCTTTATGTCCTTGTTCCCTAGGAATGGTGTTATATTTTTAAATGTGGTATCTGATCATAATACATCTTAAATAACTATGGCTAGAACTGAACTCTCCAAATACTCAGAAAGCTTGTCTTTGTTTAGGTTTCTCTTGTTGTGGTAAAACACTATGACCATAAAAACTCAGGGTAGAAAGGGTTTATAAAAGCACATAACTTTCAGGTCATATTCTATTGATGAGGGAAGTTGGGGCAAGATCTCAAACAGTGTAGGAACCAAAAGGCAAGAGCTAATGCAGCTTATTCTCTATGGCTTGAACATTCTAGGTACTACAAGAAGCCCTACAAGCCTAGGGTAACACCTCTCACAGAGAGCTGAGCCCTCCCACATCTATCATCAGTCAAGAAAATGTAGCATAGTCATAGCTATAGGCCAATCTATTAGAGGCATTTTGCAACTATGTTCCTTCTACCAAAATGTCATTAGCCTATGTCAAGTTGACAAAAATCTAGCTAGCCCAAGCTTCATGCTACTGTGTATTTTAAAATTTGAATGGTTTGGAATGCAAAACTGAAGTGCAGAATTCAGAGTAGAAAATTTAGAATGAACAAAGTACAATTCAAATAAATGTATTTTAGTAATTAAGAAACTCCATTCCACCATGCTCTTAAAGTTTGTCTAACTGTACTAAATCCACATGGGGGAGGGGATCATGATCTGTTATTAGGTAGAGGGAAAAGGACTGAAGCCCTGAGGGCCAGCAAAAAGCATGGAAACAGGCAACCTCTGGAGACAGGATGTTGGCAGGACACTCCAGAATGTACCAGAGACCAGGGAGGTAAGAGACTCTCAGGACTCCAAGGGAGGGACCCTAGATGAAATGCCCTACAGTGGGGAGAGGGAACTTGTAGAGCCCACTTCCAGCAGAAAGACAGGGCATCAAGTCAGGGATGGTGTTGCAATTCCCCAGTCAAAACTCTGACCCATAATTGTTCCTGTCTGAAAAACAAAACAAACAAACAAACAACCCCCTCCCAAAAAAAACCCTGCTGGGATGGAAATGAAGAAGAGCCTGAAGAAAAGAATGTCCAGGGAAAAGACCAAAAGGGAATTCAGCTCAAGGGGAGGCCCAAGGCCTGAAACTATTACTGAGGCTGTGGAGTGCTTACAAAACGGGACTTATCATGACTGCCCTCCTAAAAATGCAACAAGCAGCTGGAAGAGACAGACAGAGATATTTTCACCCACCCAACCAATAGAAGCTGCTGACCCGTGTAGTTAAATTAGGAAAAAGCTAGAGGTAACAGTGGAAGAGGACTGGGCAGTCTCAATTAACCTGAACCCCTGAGATCTCTCAGACAGTGCATCACCAACGAGGCAGCACACACTGGCTGGTACGAGGCCCCCAACACATATATAGCAGAAGACTGCTGTGTCTGGGTTCAATCAGAGAAGATGCACCTAACCCTCAAGAGACTGGAGGTCCCAGGGAGTTTAGTGGTCTGGTGGGGTGGGTGGAGGAGATATAGGATATGGGACAGTAGGAGGGTGGACTGGGAGGGGAATAAAATCTTGAGTGAAACAAACAAACAAAACAAACAAACAAACCAAAACATTAAAACCCTTTAAGTTTTACTTGGAACTAAATGGCAACAATGGAACCAGAAAATTTCCTCACTGGCTATTAGGCTAACCAGTCCCATGATTTCATTTCCAGACATGGAATGGATAGCTAAAAATGGCAAAGTTTAATAAAATAAACATTACTTAGACTGGTTTGGGTAGCTGCAACAATCATAAGAACGCACTGATGGAAAATATTATACTGCAATGAGAAGTGGTTTGACTCCAAGAATGAGAGAATCAAATTCTATGTTCTGCCTGCTTATGAACCTGACACTGTTGTTCTCTATTTACTCTTAACTGAGCAGATTAATGTATGCTCTGCAATGTAAACTTCTCAAGATATGACATAAGGAATTTAGAAGATTCAGTAGTTACATACCAATAATGTATTGTTTTCCTGGGTTGGTGGTTTCATTTTGTGGCTACAGATTTTACTAAACTAAGTATTTTACTGCACTGTGCACAAATACCTCACTCATAAGCTCAGAGTGCATCAGAATTCCATTTAAAACTATCTACAAATCTTCCTTGGGGGCAATATATGTCTTAGAGTTTTGTTTGTTTGTTTGTTTTGGTTTTAAAAATAGTTTTATGTGTAGAGACAATGGGCTGAAATTATAATCATAAAAGATTAAAAACAAAATCGAAGCTTCAATTTTACATGCAATTTTATATGCAGGCACCAATAGTGCAAGCCTAATAAATTTCCTCAAGAGACAACTATCTCTAAGGAACAAAATTGTAAATTTGAGCCCATAAATAAGGAGAGAATGTAGCAAATGTTCAAGTATATTGGATTGTATTTCTCTACCAAATTAAAAAGTTCATCTTAATAGTTAACCTTTTCATTTCATTACATCAAAATGAATGGTAAGGATACCTCAATTTTTCATCACATAAAAGAATAATGGCCTTTAACAATGGCCTTTGGATTTGTTCTTAGCCTTAAGAAAAGTTGAATTTCTTTTCTGAAGCTCACTTTTTCAAGGTGCACAATTGTCAAGGACATTTTCACTATTGTAAGCCCTTGAGTACTCAATAGTGAATTTGAAGACCTTAGAAAACATACTTAGCATAAAATAAAATCTGGTAAAAAAAAAGTCAACGAGAATGGTAATAGAGACTAATGTCTTTTGAAAATATATATTATTTTTCATTATTATTCCACAGCATAATTTAAAAAATCTGCTTTATATTCTATTACAGTAGTAGCATGTATAGAGTACTTTCAGGATTCAGTGTATTGTTTCTTACTTTATTTTTGAGATATAGTAAAGCTATTCACATGGAAAGTTATTGCCAAAGATAGCACGTATATTGTTAAGGCATTTCATGATCTCATCAATATTTTATGTCATATTTGGGATAATTAGTGGAGTTTTGGAAGGAATTCGTATAGTCTTTGGGAATGTGTGTAGTAAGAGAATATACATGCACTGAATTGGAAAAGGAATGTAGCCATTTAAGAGTGAGTGAGCAAAGTCAATGGAATGCACATAGAAATTGAACACTGAGATCATTCACAAGGTCTTCCCTATAAATGGCCCATTTATTGCTCCTTGACTTTAAGTCTGGCCTAGGGTCATTATGTTTATTATGACATACTATTGCCTGTATTAGAAGTTACATTTTCATCCATCACCATTATTCTGCATGAACCAAAGAAAATGATTGTATGTTTTTTTCAAGTTGGAGGATGTATTAACAAGAGGGAAATTTTGTAAAAATGATTTCATTGTGTTCACATTTGCTAAAATATGTATAGGATGCAGTTAGAATAAAAAAAAACTGTGTAAAACATGTTGCCTTTAGATTGTTCTATGGATTGACATCAAGCTGTGCCTTGTCTCAAATTGCTCTATATTGTACAAAACAATTTTTTACAGTGTGTTTTCTTGGTAAACTGCATTTTGCCAGCATATTTTGACTCCATTTTGAAGTTGGAGGATGATTATATTCCTGGATAACTACAGGAATGTCACTATCTTTAGTACTTTATGCCTTAGCACAGAGTAATACATGTCTTACTTCAAGAAATATAATATAAATTTATGTTTGTAGACTGAGACTACAGTGGAACATTTGGAAACAAGCTGAAGAAGTAAGAAGATTTATCAGACTGAAGAATGAGTGTAATACCTTCTCCTAAACCCTCAAAGTGGTGAACACTTGACAGAGGAATAGCAAAGACACCTACTGACCACCACCATTGTGTATCAAAGGCTTGGAGGCAGAGAACACTCTACTGTTGACTGTTCCCAGAACCTTTACTTTGGGCTTTTTCTTCTGATTGAGGGCTTGCTGGATCACCTTCTGCCTGTGTTGTTTATCCGTATCTGCACTACATTTTCCTGTCCATTAGTTGCTCTATCTAGACCCAATTCTGACCTTTTGACTCTGCAGGTCTGTAGCTTCTAGGTCAAACCTGTAATTTGGTGTGGCCTGTAGCAGCTTCTCCAACTTCCCTACAGCTTTGTGTTTCCTTATCTTACCAATGCAGACTCAATTTACATTTCTATCAACTTCCTTCCTTCTGAGAACTTTGAAACCTCTTGAACTATCACTTGGCTTCTTAACCCTTTATAACCATCTTTGTGCATACAACCCACTGTGTAAAGAGTGATTTGAAATTTCACATTATAAGTTATAATGAATACAGAACTTGTGTTTGTTTCAGCTAAGATTATCAAGGAAAGGATACCTGACAAATTTGTGCCATTGATCATAATATTTTGTGAATTTATTGAAGTTCAATAAATATTGACATTGTGGAAAGTCACAAATACTTTCATTTGTTTCTGACATACCGTGCTGATTATACAGTCCATAAGTATTGTTTTGAAATCTGGACTGTCCAGTATTCTCTTATTGGTATGATTGTATCAGGCTATACTATCTACAAAATTCTATCTTCAGTTTATAGGAATCTGGTCTAAGATGATTTATGACAATGTAAGATGATTTTATTTGATATGAGAGTGAGGCGATCAATGGATATGGTCTATGACAATGAGCAATTTTCAGTTTATGACTTCTATAATTATATTTTAGTTTTCATAAAACTGTGGGTTCCATAGTTATCATAACTAAAGACCCTGTAAGGGTCCATAATTTGCTGAACAATAATATTCCAGACTCAAACAGTATGTAAACACAAAGATTTTTTTATTCTGCAGAAGTCCATATAAAGATGGAGGTACCCAGGTGAACTCACAGGCCCAATTTAAAACACATTAGGGGCATTCCAGGAAGGGGTAGGTGACCTTTATCTTAATTGGTTGTATCTATCTCTAGAAACATTCCAGAACCATTGCTGGGGTGTGAGGGCTGGGGACTGGAAACTCTTGTAGAAGTCTGGAGACAGTTGCTAGGGACGTCTGGAAACTGTTGATGATTTATTACTCTTGCCTCAGGCCAGGTGGCTGGGCAGCTTCTGATGATAGGCAGTTTCTGATTGGCTATCTGAGGTCTGGGTTTTTTTTATTTTTCAGTAACTGACTTGCCTGAAGTTGCCCAGTTGTGACAAACAGAGACCAAGGACTCCTCTCCTAAACTGCCAGTTTGAAGGTTGTCATGGATTTAGCCTGTCTAAGTCCTCTCAACCCTACTTACACTGCTACCTGCTAATGGTAGGTTTCCAAAAGACAAGCAAATTGTGTAATTCAGTTGTGGTTCAGATGTTAATGTTGTTAGAAAGAAACAATAAATATACAAAGTGAAAGTAGCTCATTAAGCAGAGGGGAAAGTTCAGGAACTATGACTTTTTGTTCAATTACCTTTCACTTAAAAACAATATGTATGTGTGTGTGTGTGTGTGTGTGTGTGTGTGTGTGTGTGTGTGTGTGTGTGTGGTTGGCTACTTGATCACAAATTCATTTAGTTATCTGTGCTGGATAACATAGAATAACATGCTTATCATATATATTGGTTCTTTGTATATTTTTAAGTTTAAGTTGTTTATTCTACAATTGTGCATATTCGTTCTATGTTCTTGAAATGTATGAACTAAAACCTATTTGTAGCATTATTTGTGCATCAAAGAAATGTGTTTATTTTAAGAAATAAAACATACAGTCCTCTGGAAACTATTTAAAAACTACCCTTTTAACCATTTTGCATTTTTCTTTGTATAAAACTCACATTTTTCTAAGTATTGAAAAGAATGCAGTGCCAAGCGAAAGGTGTGAGTATGAAGCATAGTAATCAAAATTATTTAAAATAAATGTTCTTTTAAGGTAGAAAATGGTTATATCAGGCAAAATGCTTGCTCTAAGACAATTCTAAACAAATTATCATATACCACATTTGAGATGTGGTCCATGATGTTCTGAATAGCAGAATATTTCTGTAATTGGCTTATCTATGGTCAGAGAGATGTGAGTTCAGCTGTTGCTTCATCCCGTATTAGGGCTAATGCTACAAAAATGACAGAGTCTATATATAAAAGAATTACTTAGACTTTTACTGAATTAATTTAGTCAGCAGCACAGTTATTTTAGATATCCCAGATGCTAAGAAAAAAATGACTCTTTACCTATTGGAAGAAAGAAAAAGGAAGTGTATTTAAATGAAGTATGTAGCATGGTGAGAATAAATACTGAATAAAAACCACACAGTGAACACTTTGATAAATATTAGTCCTTGTAGAACATTTGCTTTGATGCTGATTTGTCAGAGAAGTGCTGATTATAAAAGTACAGCTATGCAGTTGGACACACATCTCATCAGGAATGGAAGTACATTTCCTTTATTTGAATTCCTCTTCAACTAACTATGAAAGAAACATTGGATAAAATGATTGAAGATTACAATTTGGAAAGCTCAGTGGGGTATTAGAGGAAGTTTCAGGGGAAGGTATATAACATCGTATATTCAGTAATAAGAAGTACTGAAGTGAGCAACCTATACCATTTTAAAAGTAGTGACACTTTATTTTGTATAGTAATTTCACCTGTGGTCTACTATTAAAATAAGAGAAAACTATGGGTGTGGATAGCAGAAAAAAATAGAGAAGGTATCTACCCACATTTTTACACACCACTCCAACCCTCTCTGAAACTTTTGTGACTATTCATATGAACTTCAGTTATGTGATTGCTATGTAAATAGTCTTACCGTGAAATAACCCAGAGTTTAGATGTAATAAAATACTCAGATGTAATGTATAGCTGAGTCTCCAAATGAAAACCATGCTTTTAAAATGATTATTGGAGTCTGCAATGAAATAGGCCTGCAAGATGAGTTCTAGCTGTTAAAAAAAATATCTATTTGAGTAACAGACCAAGACATCAGTCTGTGCTTTCTCCTTATTCCTTTTCCACAGCATAGCTAGAAAAGATGGACCTAGATGTAGATGTTATCAACTCAAATTCCAAAGATAGACCATTTTTAGAAAACAGTTTGTTCTTAGAGATTTTTGGCATTGTAAGACTGAAACTGAGTCTTTATCTATTTGAGGCTCCCATGAATGAGACAAGAGATTGGGGATCGATCTAAAAGCAAGAGGTTTATTAGTCCAGTACACTGGGTGGCTTACATCCGGAGGAGAGTTGACCCTGGAAGGCTGTTACAAGAAGTTTTTATACATTTTAGGGGTACAGGTTACATCAGCAAGGTTATAATTTAAATTTATTGGTTAAGCATATTAGCCTTTAAACCTATTGGTTAGTGAGTATATGACAGTACATTCTGTGGTTTTTAAAGAGTGTTTGTGCTCCTCTCATGAACTGTGGGTGGAAAATAGAATGTGGCATAACCTTGACCTGAGACGGTGGGTATAAGTCTGGTGAAAGCCCCTGGGGTCCTTCAGCATGAGTAACAATTTCACTTTTGTTCAGTAAAGTCACTATTAATTCAATATTTCTCACTTTTAACACCTATAGTCTTTCTGAGTATGTTTTCTGAGTTTCTCAGTTTTATCACAAGTTTCAAGAACTGCTATATCGTACAGAAGCACACTGATCTGTAGCATATCTTGTTATATACCTACTTTAAGCTCTATGATTTTTATCTTTTTTTGATTGATTGATTGATTGATTGATTTTTCCTTACTGCTTTATTTTTAAAAAAGAGGGATACATTTACAGATTTTTAAAGGCATTTTGGCATTATGTGAATAATTTTGTCAGTACTTAATTCTTTTAGAGGTTTGATAACATGCATAGAAAATCCACTAGTTACCATAAGCATGAAGTACATGTAGGACAGAACATAGCATGGAAACAGGTTTTTTGTTGGGTATAGATTAAGCCTAATTATCTGTGAATACCAAAAATTGCCACAAGGCTATTTATCTTAGCTCTTGAATTATTAATGATTTGAGGTCCAGGTGTACCACACTCTGAGAGGGTTCTATACATTTATTTTTTTTCCCTAAGAAGGACTGAGGCTTTCATTTTTCTTTTTGTCCTTTGTTATTCTTGAGCTTCATATAGTCTGTGAGTTGTTTCTGGACCCTGGCCATTCACAGCACAGTCTTGTCAAGCCTATGTCCCTGTATCTCTGTTGTTCCAGGTGGCAAATGGTTTGAGCATTTGGTCCATGCAGAAGGGCCTTCTTGGTGGACCCTGAGTCCCTATGGCAGAGTTACTGCTCTCCTGGACCAACTGGAAGCTGTGCCTACTGCATGCTAGGCCTAGCCCTCTCTGAGCCCAGGCTACTCACAGTGCAGTCTCCTTAGGCCTGTGTCCCTGGATCTCTGCTGTTCACGGTGGCAAATGGCCTGAGCATTTGGTCCGCACTGGATGGCTTTCTGGGCAGATACCAAGTTCTTATTCCAGGGTTCCTACTTCCCTGAACCAATGGGGGGCCAATCTGACTGGTGTGAGGTGGAATCTCAGGGTTGTTTTGATTTGCATTACCCTGATGGCTAAGGATGTCGAGCAATTCCTCAGATATTTCTCAGCCATTTGATTTTCCTCAGCTGAGAATGTTTTGTTTAGCTCTGTACCCCATTTTTTAATAGGGTTGTTTGATTCTCTGGTGTCTAGCTTTTTGAGTTCTTTGTATACCTTGGATATTAGGCCTCTATCTGATGTGGAGTTGGTAAAGATTTTTTCCCATTCTGTTGGCTGATGTTTTGTTTTCTTGACAATGTCCTTAGCCTTACAGAAACTTTGCAATCTCATTAAGTCCCATTTGTTAATCTTTGACCTTAGAGCTGGAACCATTGGTGTTTAGTTCAGAAAATTTTCTCCTGTGCCTATGTGTTCTAAAGTTTTCCCTACTTTCTCATCTAATAGTTTCAGTGTATCTGGTTTAATGTGGAGATCTTTGATCCACTTACACTTGAGCTTTGTACAAGGAGATAAGAAAGGGTCTATTTTCATTCTTTTGCATGCTGAGTGCCAGTTGGACCAGCACCATTTGTTGAATTGGCTGTCCTTTTTCCATTGAATGTTTACAGCTCCTTTGTCAAAAATCAGGTGACCATATACCTGAGGGCTCATTTCTGGATCTTCTATTCTATTCCATTGATCCATGTGCCTGTTTCTGTACCAGTACCATGCAGTTTTCAGCACAATTTCCTTGTAATATAGCTTGAGGTCAGGGATATTGTTTCCCGCAGATGTTTTCTTGATGGATTTCGCTATTCTAGGTCGTTTGTTATTCCAGATGAAATTGCACATTGATCTTTCCAATTCAATGAAGAACTGGGTTAAAATTTATATGGGGATTGCATTGAATCTATAGATTGCTTTTGGTAGGATGGCCATTTTTAAAATGTTGATCTTTCCAATCCATGGGCATGGGAGATCTTTCCATTTTCTGAGATCTTCCTCCATTTCCTTCTTTAGAGGTTTGAAATTCTTGTCATACAGGTCCTTCACTTGCTTAGTTAGAGTCACACCAAGGTATTTCATAGTTTTTGTGACTATTGTGAAGGGTATCTTTTCGCTAATTTTTTTCTTCACATGTTTGTCCTTTGAATATAGGAAGGCTACTGATTTGTTTGAGTTAATTTTGTGTGCAGCCACTTTGATGAACTTGTTTATCAGCTGTAGGAGTTCTCTGGTGGAATATGTGGGGTCACATAAGTACACTATCATGTCATCTGCAAAGAGTGATATTTTTATCTCTTCCTTTCCGATTTGTATCCCCTTGATCTCCTTTTGCTGTCCAATTGCTCAAGCCAGGACTTGTAGTACTATGTTAAATAGGTAGGGGGAGAGTGATCAGCCTTGTCGATTCCCTGATTTTAGTGGGATTGCTTCAAGTTTCCCACCTTTACGTTTGATGTTGGCTGTTGGTTTGCTGTATATTACTTTTACTATGTTTAGGTATGGACCTTGAATTCCTGTTCTTTCTAGGACTTTTAACATGAAGGAGTTTTGAATTTTGTCAAATGCTTTCTCAGCATCTAGTGCGATGACCATATGATTTTGTTCCTTGAGTTTGTTTATATGGTGGATTACATTGATGGATTTCCTTATATTAAACCATCCCTGCATCCCAGGGATGAAGCCTACTTGATCATGGTGAATGATTGTTTTGATGTTTTCTTGGATTCTGTTTGCAAGGATTTTGTTGAGTATTTTTGCATCAATGTTCATAAGTGACATTGGTCTGAAGTTCTCTTTCTTTGTAGGGTCTTTGTGTGGTTTAGGTATGAGGGTTATTGTAGCCTCAAAAAATGAGTTAGGTAGTATTCCATCTGATTCTATCTTTTCGAATAGTTTGGTGAGTATTGGTGTTATATCTGCAATAAATGTCTGATAAAATTTTGCACTGAACCCATCTGGACTTGTGCTTCTTTTGGTTGGGATGCTTTTGATGGTTTTTCTATTTCTTTAGGTGTTATCAGATTATTTAGATGGTTTACCTGGTCCTGGTTTAACTTTAGGATCTTGTATCTGTCTAGGAATTCATCTATTTCCTCCAGATTTTCCAACTTTGTGGAGTATATGCTTTTGTAGTAGGATCTGATGATTTCTTGAATTTCCTCAGTTTCAGTTGTTACGTCTCCACCTTCTTTTCTGATTTTGTTAACTTGTATACTCTCTCTTTGCCCTCTAGTTAGTTTAGCTAGGGGTTTATCAATCTTGTTGATTTTCTCAAAGAACCAGCTTTTGGTTTTGTTGATTCTTTTGAAGGTTCTTTTTGTTTCTTTTTGGTCTATTTCTGCCCTAATTTTGATTATTTCTTGCCATCTACTTCTCTTGGGTGTATCTGCTTCCTTTTGTTCTAGAGCTTTTAGCTGTGCTGTCAAGTTGCTGATGTATGCTCTCTCCAGTTTCTTTTTGTAAGCTCTCAGGACTATGAGGTTTCCTCTCAGTACTGCTTTCACTGCATCCCATAGGTTTGGGTATGTTGTGTTTTTGTTTTCATTGAATTCTAGAAAATCCTTAATTTCTTTCTATATTTCTTCTTTGACCCTGCTATTGTTTAACAGAGTGTTGTTTAATTTCCATGTGTATGTGGGCTTTTTGTTGTCTTTGTTGTTGTTAAAGACCCGCCTTAGACCATGGTGATCTGAGAGGATGCATGGGAGTATTTCAATCTTATATCAATTGTGGCTTGTTCTGTGTCCAATTATGTGGTCAGTTTTCGAGAAGGTGCCATGGGGTAATGAGAAGAAGTCGTATTCTTTTACTTTAGGATGGTAAGTTCTGTAGATATCTATTAATTCCATTTGGTTCATAGTCTCTGTTAATTTTACAGTGTCCTTGTTCAGTTTCTGTTTCCATGATCTGTCCATTGGTGAGAGTGGTATATTAAAGTCCCCCACTATTATTGTGTGGGGTGTAATGTATTTTTTGAACTTTAGTAGGTTTTCTTTTATGAATGTGGGTTCTTTTGTATTTGGAGCACATCTGTTAAGTATTAAGAGTTCCTCCTGACAGATTTCCCCTGTAATGAGTAATAAGTATCCTTCTTTATCTTTTTTGATAACTTTTGGTTGGAAATTTACTTTATTTGATATTAGAATAGCCACTCCAGCTTGCTTCTTGGGGCTGTTTGATTGGAAGTTTTTTTCCCAACCTTTTACTCTGAGATAGTGTCTGTCTTTGTCTCTGGCCCCTGGCTTCTTGGATATCCTTCTCACCAGGCCTTAACCTTTGGAAACTGCTGGTCCAGGTGGCAGATGGGCGAGCCCTGTTCTGTGCCCCAAAGCCGGTGGATGGGAACAGAGTTCCCAATGCTGGGTTCCTGGTCCCTGGATCAGACAGGGCAAGGACTCGCTTTCCGTGCACACTCGGCAGAGATCTCTCTGCCCCCTAGCTGCTCGGATCTCCTACTCACCAGACCTTAACCTTTGAGTACTGCTGGTCCAGGTGGCAGATGGGCCGAGTCATGTTCTGCGCCCCCCACTAATAATTTCCTATGTAGTGCTAGATGTGAAATGTGGTTATAGAGAAAGACTGAGAAAATAATCTTGTGATTATATTCATAAATTATACTTCTACCGTAGGAGCAGTATATCAGTCTGAGCTGAAAAAAAATAGGTATAATTATTAGCTATGTTATTTTATCCTTGATTGTTGTAACAATTTAACACACTCTAGATGGAAACAATAAAACAATTTGCTTGGTCCCACTTCTAGAAGCATGAAGAAAAAAAAAAAAGGTGTCAGCAACCCATACTTAATTAGCCTTATCTAGACTCCTATATTTTCTCCTGTTCATTGACAATCATTAAAATCAAGTTTATCTTTGTATAACTATTCCCTGTGTTCCTTGATTCAAACTTCCATTTCTTCATAAGGACACATAGTCATTGGATTTAGAGCCCACCTTATTCTGGAATCACCCAATGTTAATGAATGTCTCTGTGGAGCCTCTATTTCTAAGTAAGGTGATGTTCATAGACTAGATGTGGTGGATAGGTTCTCAACATTTCAGGGAATGGTCCAACATATGCATATACATTAGAAGGGAAAGAGAGGGAGGGGGAAAAAGGAGAGGGAGAAAGAGAGGAAGAAGGAGAGGATGATGCATAGATAAAGGGAGAGCTTTGGATTCGGTAACTACAGAAGTTTACTAGGCAAATGAGACATACATAAGGCTGGGAACTTTGGAACAGGAAGTGGTGTAGTGATCCACGAACAAGAATAGTTCTTGACGGAAACTCCAGTTTTTCTATTAAAGTTAACTCACTGCCTAAGATACACCTAAATTATTCAGGACAACCTGCTTCCTGCTTTAATAATTGTCGAGTTGTAAATATTAAAAGATGGTTCAACCTTTTATCCCACACCTTGCAGGCTCCAATACAGGGTCATCTGACACTGCTGGGATCTCGAATTTGGCAGCCTTATACTGCCTATGTGAACTCTGCCATGGTTCATCCTACTGCCCCTGCTGCTTCTGTCCCAGGTGGATAGACCACCTTCACATGTTCCTTTTCCCTACTACCCAGTACAAACAAGACTCCATAGCCTGGTAACTTATCAAACAGGTTTACATATTAAATTCTCTATCAACAAACCCTCTACACAGTAAGCTTACAACCAATGGACAAATATACACACTGCTCTTCTATATGAGATAAAAAGGTTCATGGAAACCCTTAGAAATAATAATAACAACCTCATTAAGCTAGAGATGTACTAAGAGAAACATACACATCTGCCTCCATTTCCATTCCTCCTGAAATTTCCATCCTTTCCTCCTTTTCCATTTTCTGATCCTATTCTCCACCTACCTCTCCACTGTCCAAATATATATCATCTTAACATTAACACACAGTCAAGTATATGTAGTTGTTAAGTAACATCAGCTACAAAATAAGAAAATGAAAACTTTATAAACAACACCTGTATTATTGTTGCATTTCTATTTCCTAGTTAAATAGATACATAATGCTAATATAGCATCAACATTTCAAGTCAGCAGATTTAAAATTTTCTATAACATTTAAAAATTGTCAGTCTCCAAAAGTATCTCTTTCCTTACAATATTTTTTGAATTGTGGTTGTCAGATGTTTGTCTGAATCTGTTAGTCTTGTCCTTATAAGAAGAGGACAAGTAATATGCTTTCACTCTACTCAGATATCCTTGTAGAAATCATATCAGGTGCTAGACTATATTGATAGTTTTACTTTGACATGATCTGAGATATAACCTAAGCCATTATTTAAAATTGAAAATGGGTGCACTGAGCCCAAAGTAGATACACTCCTTGTTCCTATTTACCTGACAGTTTGAGTCCTAAACTGAGATGAGAAGTTAATACAGTGCTCTTTCTGTACTGCATCTCAAATATCTACAAAGAAATGTACTGCAACATACCAAGAAAAGAGTCAAACTGTGTGGCTTGGCGCTTGTACTTACATACTGAGAACATTTGTGTACTGAGGCACAGAGTCCAGCAATCTGGAAAGGTCAGGCTATACTGTTGGACAGAGAGAATCTCAGAATAATGCTCTTTCTAAAATCAGATGTTTCAGAATTCTTGGTATGTATGGCCTATAACTTTCATCTGCATTATATTGGGAATTCAATTTATTCACTCAGAGCATGGAATTTTGGACTATGCATTTCAATGACATTGTATATTTTGATATCTCAGGTAATATATATATCTAAATACTTTAAGACAGGAACAGCAGAGAGTATAACTTTCATTTTTGTTGTAGACAAAATTTAATGAGGTAGGTCACATGTTGGTTTAAGGTTGGCCATGTAAGGGTAATGGGACTCATATCAATTATGCTGAGCACAATTACATCCTATTCAAATAGCTGTAAATCAAAGCTGCCTAAAGATTCTGTCTCTAGGTAATTATTAACTAGAAGGTAGTTGAAGGGAGACTAAGCAAATTGTCAATGATTATTTAAAAGAGATGGAGCACAGAGCTTGTAGCTTTTCTGGAGTTGTGTGTATTATCAGTTGCTAAGAAGGAGCAGATTTCACAGTTAGAAAGTCCTCTTCTTTTAGCACTGACCAAAAAGATGTGACTTCAAAGACACTTTCAGAAATGTAGCTGATAAGTGAGTGTCAGGAGAGGCGAACAAAGTCCTTGTCTACTACTAAAATTTCCCTGATGATTTTACAAGATTTAATAGGGTGACATTATTGATTTTCTTCCAATTGTAGGGGAATGTCACAGAAACCCAAAATGATATAGCAAAATGTGAAATAGCAAACCTCAAAGACTGACATTATAAAAGACCTATTCAAATTCCTCTTCTACTTACCCTCCTGGCTATTTACAGGTTCTTTACAATGCACAGCTAAAAGAGGGCCATTGAAGGGTCTTCTAACAATTGATGATCCTTCAAAAATGTAAATGAAAACACTTTGAAATTTCAATGAAACTAGGATTCCCCTATGATCTCAAGGATCATTTTACAAACTAGTGAATTCTGAAAATCCTTTGAGTACCCAACATATATATTTCACCAAGTGAAGCATGAGGGTTCTAATTATCAGTGAGTTAATATTTTAAAATCCTCGGGGTCTAGGTTATGTTTTCCTAATAAAAATGTCATTACATTTATTGGAACTGTGAGAGCCTGATGACAAAGGCAGCACAGTGTGATATTTAGAAGAGAATGAACATTAAATAAATGACCTAAGCAATATCAGTTCATTCAAGTGTTCGTTTCCAAGAGGTGACAGATTTTTTTTAAGGTAAGCGCCAGTATATTTTTTTGTTGAGATCAGAATAGAAAAACTTCCAGAAGAATTTAATACATTTAAATACATGTAAGTTTGGAAGTAATTCATGGCAGATTGAAAACGTAGAGAGAGGGAGTAGCTGGTAGAGCATGAAGGTCCATAAGGGTTCTTTTGCTATTGTTTGCTCTGAGATAAAGTATTGGTAATCTTACTCTTTTCATCATTAAAAAGAGAAAGGAAAATACTTTATAGTAATCATGTATTCATATTTTTTCTCTTCCTAGAAACATTTCATTTCTCAAAGTCATATCTATAGTTTTCCCACACAACTTTCTAAATGTCAGTTTAAGATCACTATCCTTTGGGGAGGGAGTTATAATGCAGTGAGTTTGTCTTAAATAATTAAATTAGTTAACTATGTTTAATAATTTGAAAGAGATGATAGTTATCTTGAAAGTTACCCTATCAAACTTTCATTCGGTAACCAGCCCTTTAAGAGCCCTAAATAAGCAAACAACAGAATATTCTCCAGTTTATCATCCCAAGTCTTTCAATATTTCAGTATTCAGGGAACAAAGTAATCCAGGAGGTAGAAGGGGGAGGGACTTGGGAGAGAGAGAGAATGGGGTGAGGAAAAAAAGGGGGAACAGGATCAGTTGTGGGAGGAGACTGGAGATGTACAGAGGGTCAGGAAATTGAACCCTGTAGCAATGGGGGAACTCTGGATAACCACCAGAAAGTCCCAGATGTCAGGAAAACAAGAGGCACCCAGGATACAACTGGAATGACATTATCTGAAATATCAAACAAAGGGGAGAGAGAAACTGTAGAGACCATATCCAGAGGTTAGGCATGGCCCTTGTTTGAAGGATGGGTCACCCACCCATCTCCAAAATTTTAACCAGGCATTACTTCTATCTAAGGGAAATATAGGGACAAAAAGTAAAACAGAGACTGAAGAAAAGGCCATCCAGAGACTGCCCCACCTGAGGATCCATCCCATCTGCAGACACCAAACCCAGTCACTGTTGGTGATGCAAAGCAGTACTTGCTGACAGGAGCCTGCTATAGCTGTCTCCTGAGAGGTTCTGCCAGACCCTGACAAATAAAAATGGGGATTCTTGCAGTCAACCATCAGACTCTGCACAGGGACCACAATGATGAAGGTAGGGGAAAGATTGAAGAAGTTGAAGGGGTTTGCAACCCCATAAGAAGAACAAATATATCAACTAACCAGAACCCCCAGAGCTCCCAGGGACTAACCACCAACTAAAGAGTTTATATGGAGGGACCCATGGTTCCAGCTGCATATGGAGCAGAGGATGGCACTGTCTGGCATAAATGGGAGGCCCTTGGTCTAGTGGAAGCTCCATGTCCCAGTGTAAGGGTATGCTAGCATGGTGAGACAGAAATCGGTGGGAGCGGGAGTATCCTCATAGAAGCACTGGGGAGGGTGATAAGATAGGGGATTTGCAGAGGGCAAACCAAAAAGGGGAACTACATTTGGAATGTAAATAAAAAATATAACCAGCTAAAATATGTATGTCTGCCTTCATCCATAGCTCGCTTACCACTCCATAGAAGTAATATACTACAAGAATGATAAATGATCACATTTCACACATATTTTAAAATATTAAGTCTAATTCACTTTAGGCACAAAAGAAGCAGACATTTTTTTTTTCTGTCAATGGCCAAATTAAAATGTCTTGAAGGTGCTTTCAAAATAGTGTAGGTAAATTCATATTCTAGAACCTCATTTTAAAAAGTTGATAGGCCAGGTATATGAGCCTCATACATAGGCCTGTTGAAATGTAGGTTCTCAAGCATCACCTGGTGACTGCAAGGTTTTATCATATGTGGTCCACATGTGTTTCCTAAACCCATCAAACCTTGAAAAGCAATGTCACAAAGTTCTGGCAACTACATTTACAATGATGTTTTTCAAAGTACACTGAAAATATTCCAAAGAGGATCAGTATATTATTTTGTAACAGGCCCATATACAGAATCATCTTTGGAAAAAGAAAAGAAATGTTGGTAAAAGACTGTCATAAGAATAGCACTGAGTTTGTAGAATGATCCATAAATTTAGGTCAAGGACAGTTGATGCTCAATTCTGACTCTTCACTAGCCCTTTGGACTATAGCAAATTGTATTATTTCTGGAATTGTCATTTATTTTCAAAACTGATTTACCTTTACCTGTATTACACTTTTGTTAAAGAATAGACTAAAGGAAACTAAATTTTATCTCATTTAGAATCAGCCACTCTAATATTAATTCCTTCACTATGGTTAATGTTTATTGCCTCAAATGTTGTGAACACATTGAAATCAACTATGCTACTACCTTTCGCTGTACATGTAGGTGAATCTTACATTACTGCTCTTCTGGCCTATGTAGACACAAGACATACATATATTTTGAAGACATAAATGCATGGAAAAGACCCATCCAAGTTAAAATAATATGTATCTTGACTGTGGTTACTCAAAGAACATTTACTTACATTTCCTCAAATATTAGCCCTTTAATTTTCATCACAAATTTATTATTATTTACTCTGACTGGAGTTTGTCCCTTGAAAGGCTTGATAATAAAAAACAGATGAAATGATTCTGACAAATCAGTTGGCTTTTAACTTTACACTGTAGGGGAAACAATTTTCTCAGGACTCTATGATTAGAGTATTCCTATTAACTTTAGAGATCTTTTATGGCCATCTGTAGTCATACATATATATGTATGTACCCATATATATGTAGCATACATAATTTTGAACCTATACTATATAAAATAAGTTGCCCAGAAGGTACTGCTCATTTGAACAGCTTGACTATGCCTCCTGTCTTGGTCAATACAACCAATAAACAAGTTTATTTTTATTTACCCAATCTCATTATCTTATCATTTTATTTTGGAAAATGTGTCCCAGTTTGTATGATAATATGATATAACTATCTATAAACAGGGAATTAGGATAGTAAAAGCTAAACATCCAAGTACTGAAGAAATTCGGTACTCGTTTCCATGCTTTGCCTAAGTAGTTATCTAATAAGTTGTCTCTTATATTTAACTATACACACATTTCCTTGATGTTCACAGTTTTATGCTGAGCCTGACTGGCATTCAGTATTTCCTATTTTACCACCTAGCTTATTTTCCCTAGCACTATGTAAATTTGCTGTGCATGTCAGACTGCTTTGCAAGCTGAGATTCATATGGATCTTGATCAAAATAAAGTATATATTAATGTGAGATTTGGAAGGCAGAAGTCAAAGTTTGTTTTGCATCGAGAAAACAGGCCCAGGATTATTATTGTGTACTTCATATCCTCTTGCAGCCTCTGCCTTTAGAAACCATTTCTTATGCTTTAAGGTAATTGGCAATGATTTCACACAGATCCCTGACCTTAGGCTGCAGTATCTCTGTAAGCCTCTGTATATGAAGATGAAAGCTAAAGGCAACCAGTCAGACTGTTGTCCCTTTTATCTCTTCCAGTGCTTTGTTGTTGCTGTTCCTTTTTTTTTGTTTATATTCTAACACCAACATTGAACTATAATTGGCATAATTAACTGTGTATATTTAACTTGTCATTTATAACTTTCTCCACTCTATTGCAACCACCCACGTGTCCAAGAAGCTAATGGTCTGCTTTCTTTCACTACAGATTAGTTTCCTTGTGCAGTTCCATAAAACTGTAATCATACTTTACCCTTCTGGCCCCTTTTAGTTACTGTAATTTGTTTTAGATTCATTTCTTTTATGGAAATAACTACTGGTCAAGATTCTCCAAAAAGGAAAGCAAATATTGTAGATAAACTATTGTGAAAGGAAGTTTGTTTGGTATTTAATGTATACCTTTATGGTAATGTCTAGCTGAAGAACTTTATATTAGGAATCACAGCTATACATAATCACACCTTCTACCTTTTCTAGAAATCTATCTTTTCCTTTCCTCACAAATGCAGTCTGTATATTTTGAATATAACTTATTGATTTAATTTTGAGACAAAGTCTGTAGCTCTGGGTGTCCTAGAACTTATTATAGAGATAATTTATTAATTGAAATGACTCATGAGATTATAGTAGATGAGATGCCCTAAACTTGGTAAAGCTAAAATATAAAATTATTACCTGTTACCAGCTTATTGCCTGTACTATTTTATTGTATGTCACTACAAAGACCTGCTCATCTAATTGGTGAAAATTTGATTATATTATTTGGAGTAACTGAATTTTATACATAAAACCAATATGTATATTTTCACATAGGTCTTTGTATAGCTATACTTTCATTCACTAGCTGGGCCATATGGGACTTTAGCTCAATCTTAAAGCAAACAAATGAAAGAACAAGCAAACACCTACCAAGCAATTTCCCAAAGTGATTATTTTTAACTCTTTGCGTTTATCATTTTATACAAAATTAATTTTTTGGCATTTATTATTTTTTAAATATTACTATTTTTAAACTTTATTTAAAAAAACAAAGATAAAAGAAAAAAATTAAACATTTTTGCATAAATGTATACAAATACAAATGTGTCAGTGCTTGGCTTTTTTTTTTCTTTTTTTCTTTTTTTAAGGTTTGATACTCTGCATTAAGGTCTTACTATTTACAATGAGCAAAAAGTACATGTAAAACAGGGTGTAACCCGGAATTAGTCAACGTTTTCTTGGTGTGTAAGGATTGAGCATGACTTTTTTTTTGTTTGTTTTGTTTTCTTTTCTCTTTTTCTTGAACTTCACACAGTCTGTGAGTTGTTTCTGGGGCAGTCTGAGCCTCTGGGGTTAGCATCCCAATATCAGTGACTGCATATTATGTCTGTTCTTTTGTGACTGGGTTATCTCACTCAGGATGATGTTATCTAGATGCAGCCATTTTCTTAGGAATTTCATAAAGTCATTGTTTCTAATGGCTGAGTAGTATTCCATTGTGTAACTGTACCACAATTTTTGTATCCATTCGTCTTCTGAAGGACATCTGGGTTCCTTCCAGCTTTTGGCTATTATAAATAGAGCTGCTATATTTTTTTTAATGTCATCGATGGTGCAGAAATATGTGAGAAGATGAGGTAGAAAGAAGATAGTAAGAGCCTACTGTTAAACATCACTTGTAGGAAATAGAAAAAAAATCAATCTTTAACCTAGAACCTTTCCATCTGTTGGTAAGTTTTCATAGCCCAGAAAAGTGGAATGCAGGCTGCTGGAGAAAGAAGATATCAGTGGTCTTAGTGAGTACTGGACCATGCATCCTATATGTCAAACCTGCCAGGCAAAACATGTCTGCTGGTGCAATAGTGCTTCGATGGTTATAGAGTAACCAACTGTTTCTCATTAAATTTGAGAGCTGATCTACAAAAGTGGTTTTATAACTGGTACTGTATGTACCTCTGGAAAAAAAACTCCAAGCTTAAAAAGGTGATAGGCCCAAGAAATAAATCTACAGGTTTTGTTTTATTAAATGGTTGTGTCCTTAAAGTGTCTTCTAAATTATAGTTATTATATTTATATACTTGTATTTATGTTTCTAGTTATACTCATGGATGTGTGCTGCTCTTACTTTATTAACTAGTTAGAGTCATGAGAAACAATGACTGTGAGTGCTCAAACTATTAAGGGGTCATTTATACCAATCTATTCATTAATGAATAGGCTCAAGAAGAATTGAGAAGCAGTTAGAAAGAATGAGGAGGAGTCCTGTGAAATGAGGTGCTCTGTACATGACATGGCTTTTATAGGCATTTATTCATAGCATAATGATATGAATAAGTTTGTGTAATAACTCTTGTTACTTACACAAAATCAAGCCAGTTAAGGTAGCACTAATTGGGCTTGGTGGGTCATTAATGTAAAACAGAAAGCATAAAGGTCAGGGTAGACTGAATTGTGGAGTCTAGTGGAAACTGGATGAATATGGTGATTAGCAGTTATGATTAACAAATTGTATGCATTTATGAAATTTTCAAAGAATAAAAAAAATTCACTTCTTGGGGCTGGAGAGATGGCTCAGCCATTAGGAGCACTGACTGCTCTTCCATATGTCTTGAGTTCAATTCCTAGCAATGACATGGTAATTCACAACCTTTTGTTATGGGATTTGATGCTGTCTTCTGCTGTGCCTAAAGAGAGCAACAGTGTACTAACATACAATAAATAAAACAAATAAATTCTTAAAAATTACCTCTTCATCCAGATTTAAATATCTCCATATTAGCTTATACAGATTTAAAAATAAGGTGCAAAATGTAATGGTAAAAATATTTAGAGTAGAAAATGCTTTGAAAAAATGTTTTTCTCTTTCTGAGGGAATTCTATAGTTGAACCTGGAGAGATACAGAGTTGGAATGACAGCTTTGGAAGAATCTTCAAAGGGTATCAGAAAATCTCACCTTTTCATAACCACTAATAGTACCTTTTCCTTTAAGATTCTCCATGCAAATTTCACTTTGTGATGTTGAAGACTCATAATTGCTCTGCTAGAAGTCTCTACACTTTGGAGATGTGAGTAGTGCTTTGTGATGTCTATGGCTCCCCAAGACATCATTGGTCAGAGTGAACAAGTTGCTAACCAATAAAATTCAAGTAAATGGCTTTTCAGTGTTCTAAGAATGAGTATGTAGGTGTGTCAGGAGCTCTTGGGCAGACAGGTCCTTGGTTTCATCATGACTAAGGTGACTAGAAAATCACTGAAGCTAAACAGGGCTAAAATCACATTGACTCCAAGGACTAACAGAAGGAAGAAGCAGAAGCCATTTATTCCACTAAGATGTCGATTATATTTCAAGGTAAGATTGTTGAAGTAAATATTAAAATATATAATGTTTATCTCTTTACCGGCCCTGAGGTCTCACTCCTCAGGCCAGACCCTGATACAGAGCGGCACAAACCTCTGGCCCCCAGTCTGAGCCACCACCAAGGCCCAACTTGTCCACACAAATCCCTTCCCTGGTGGTTTTCTACCGCCTGTTCTCTGTCTCTGTCACAGGGTGTTTTTCTACCCCAAAATCCCACATAAATACAACTCTACCGTTTGATAGCTTTTCATACAGGTTTATATGTTCAACTCTCAATCCACAAACCCTCTACACAACAAGATTGTATCAAATAGACAGAGATAAAAACTGCCCTTCTATATGAGATATTAGACCTGTAAAATATTTAATGCTAATATCTATTTAATGCCAATTGATACCACCTGGGTGTAGCTGGTCCTTGGGAATCTTGCCATTACCTCCTCTCTTACTCTGACCTCCTCAGACCTCTCCTCTCCCCACCTCCCTCACCCTACCCAGTCACTGGCTTTCTTTTATTTTACTAGTTAAAATGATAAGGTTCAGATGAAGTCACCTCAGGAGTACATGATTGGACAGTCCTTCTTGGGGAAGTGGAGTTAAAATTAAAATACAAACAGCTTCAGGACAGTCTACATAGGATGATGGCAATCAGTCTTCTCCATTAACTTTATCCCAAGCTTCTGCATTATTATTGTATAAATTTATATATTTCTGTACATTCTGCATTCAAATCAAGTATTTAACCATTTTCTGTAAACTAATGTCTTTCTGGGCTTCCCTTGTCAACCTTCCAGGTACCAAGGACAAGAATGAAGACAAAAACTCCTAAAAGAGAAATAAGACCAACAATATATGTTTGTTATCATATGTTAAGTAGGAAATGGAAAGAAAGAAGGGAAAGGAGACAAAATAAAAGACAGTATCAGTCTAAGAAAAGGAGTCAACTTAAGAGAAGATGTCAAAGTAAGAAAAAAAATAAAAAATAAGACCCATATGTAGCTATCATCAGAATAAAGCCCTGGATAAGTTCATCACTTCAATTGAAGATCAACATTACAAAAAGATAATAGAACTTGCAAACATTTGTAGCATTTTGTGGAGCCTAAAAATGGCCTAGTATAAAAAGATTGAATCATATAGCAACAGGGCATAATAATGATGGTGATGAAAATAAAATGAAGCTCTAGGAAGGTAATATTTATGTTTCTGTGAATTTTGTGATGGTGGGAAGAGAGAGACATAAGAGAAAATGCAGGTGCATGAGGAATGTAGCTATTAAATGGGTAGTTTCTAAGACAGATCTTGAGACATACAATAATGAAACTAGACACTAATTTTTAAAAGTATATTTTCTTCTATATAGTAAACATCTGAAACCAAAAAGAAAAGGAGGTTCAACTGACATATGCATGTAGGGCTGAACGTGACACCAGAGTCTGCATTGCAGATGGAAGACTATTGATATGTGTCAGATGATGCAAGGATAATACTGAAATTTGTGCATGATATGTCTGGTTTAAGGAACACATCTTTTTAATGTGTATGCAAAATAGGTTCCATTGTTATATCTTTACACATGTGTCATATAAACTGCTTATATTTGTTTTCCATTGCCTTCTCTGTTCACTCTTCCATTAGTCTTCCTCTTTTTTTTTTTTTATTTTCTAATAAATTGTTTTTTTTTTTTTTTTTTTGTCTTCAAAACAAGATTTATTTTTTTTTAACATGAAAATACATGGAAAATACATTGGTCTCTTATCTGTTACAAATAAGACTCAAATTATTAATTATAACAAGAAGTGTTTCTTGAGATATTTCCATCTACACAAAAGACTAACAGCTTATTATTTTTTTTAAAGATTTTAAACATTTTTTGCTTAAAATTATACATTTTTGTCAGTACTGTTTTTTCAGACATTAAAATAAATTTTACATAAAACCATGTGAATATGTTTTTTAGTCAGTACTTGATTTTTTTCAAGGGCTTGACAGTATGCATTGAAAACGTACTAGTTGCAATAAGCGTAAAGTACATGCAAAACAAAACGCAACATGGAAATAGTCAAAGTCTTCTTGTTTTGTGAATACATGTATATTTTTTGTTTTCTTTATTTCTTGGACTTCATACAGTCTGTGAGTTGTTTCTGGGGGAGTGCAAGCCTCTGGGGTTAGCATCCCACTATCAGTGACTGCATATTATGTCTGTTCTTTTGTGACTGGGTTATCTCACTCAGGATGATCTTCTCTAGATGCAGCCATTTTCTTAAGAATTTGGTTAAGTCATTGTTTCTGGTGGCTGAGTAGTATTCCATTGTGTATATGTACCACAATTTTTGTATCCATTCGTCTTCTGAAGGACATCTGGGTTCCTTCCAGCTTCTGGCTATTATAAATAAAGCCGCTATGAACATTGTGGTGCATATATCTTTGTTGTGTATTAAAGTGTCTCTGGGGTATATGCCCAGAAAATCAGGGACTCGACAAGGCTGCCCACTCTCTCCCTACCTATTCAACATAGTACTGGAAGTCCTGGCTGGAGCAATTAGACAGCAAAAGGAGATCAAGGGGATACAAATCGGAAAGGAAGAGATAAAAACATCACTCTTTGCCGATGACATGATAGTGTACTTGAGTGACCCCAAAAATTCCACCAGAGAACTCCTATAGCTGATAAACAAGTTCAGCAAAGTGGCCGGATACAAAATTAACTCAAACAAATCAGTAGCCTTCCTATACTCAAAGGACAAACATGTGGAGAAAGAAATTAGGGAAAAGGTACCCTTCACAATAGTTACAAAAACTATGAAATACCTTGGTGTGACTCTAACTAAGGAAGGAAAGGACCTGTATGACAAGAACTTCAAACCTCTAAAGAAAGAAATTGAGGAGGATCTCAGAAAATGGAAAGATCTCCCATGCTCATGGATTGGAAAGATCAACATCTTAAAAATGGCCATCCTACCAAAAGCAATCTACAGATTCAATGCAATCCCCATCAAAATTCCAACCCAGTTCTTCATGGAATTGGAAAGATCAATGTGCAATTTCATATGGAATAACAAAAGACCTAGAATAGCAAAATCCATCCTCAACAACAAAAAAAACATCTGCAGGAATCACTATCCCTGACCTCAAGCTATATTACAAGGCAATTGTGCTGAAAACTGCATGGTACTGGTACAGAAATAGGCAAGTGGATCAATGGAATAGAATAGAAGATCCAGAAATGAGCCCTCATGTATATGGTTACCTGATTTTTGACAAAGGAGCAGTAAACATTCAATGGAAAAAGGACAGCCTATTCAACAAATGGTGCTGGTCCAACTGGCACTCAACATGCAAAAGAATGAAAATAGACCCGTTCTTATCTCCTTGTACAAAGCTCAAGTGTAAGTGGATTAAAGATCTCCACATTAAACCAGATACACTGAAACTATTAGATGAGAAAGTAGGAAAAACCTCAGAACACATAGGCACAGGAGAAAATTTCCTGAACAAAACACCAATGGCTCAAGCTCTAAGGTCAAAGATTAACAAATGGGACTTAATGAGATTGCAAAGTTTCTGTAAGGCTAAAGACATCGTCAAGAAAACAAAACGGCAACCAACAGAATGGGAAAAGATCTTTACCAACACCACATCAGATAGAGGCCTAATATCCAAAGTGTACAAGGAACTCAAAAAGCTAGACACCAGAGAATCAAATAACCCTATTAAAAAATGGGGTACAGAGCTAAACAAATCATTTTCAGTTGAGGAACACCGAATGGCCGAGAAACATCTGAGGAAGTGCTCGACATCCTTAGCCATCAGGGAAATGCAAATCAAAACAACCCTAAGATTCCACCTCACACCAGTCAGATTGGCCAAGATCCAAAACTCAGATGACAGCAGATGCTGGCGAGGCTGCGGAGAAATAGGAACACTTCTTCACTGTTGGTGGGGTTGCAAGCTAATACAACCACTCTGGAAATCTGTCTGGCGATACCTCAGAAAATTGGATATAGTACTACCTGAAGTCTTCCTCTTTTATTCTATTATAAAGTCCTTGTTATGGCTTTAATCTACAACATATCCCACAGAATAATGTCTCTAACTCATGCCATTCCTCTTAACACAGAGAGTAATAAATAAACATTTTCTTCCCATAAATTCCTTTGATAAGGTGTTTTGTCAAAGTAATGGAAAAATTAACTTATATAGTCCTCCTCTTTCAAGTGATTCACACACATATATTCTTGATTCTCTCTGTCCCCCCATGTAATATAAAACAAAAGCACAAAAATCTAATAAAATGGGCAAAATATCTATGGCAGACATAACTCAAAAACACAAAATGGCCAATAGGTACATGAAAACATGGTCAGCATCATTAATAATTATGGAAATATAATCCAAAAATCCATAATATTTATACTATTGGAGGTAGACAACTTTTGCTGCATTTTCTTCTTAGTTTATATTTCACACCATTGTTTGTGGTGAGAAGTCTGCTGATATTTTAACTTCCTAATTTTTTTGTATACCATATGACTTCTTTTTCTTTTACTTTTATCTTGTGAAAGACATATTCTTGCTGTGTAGGCTTGGATGATTGTGGTACACACTATAGATTCTAATTTGACCCCTAGGTCACAGAAATCCTCCTGACTTGGTGTTCAAATTGCTAGAATTACAGTCAAGTGCAATTACACTCACTTCAGTATGACTTTTAAACACATTTTAATATTCTTACATTTTAATCCAGTGAATTTAGTATGAGTTTTTAATGCCCACTCTAAAGGCTTTGAACACATTGGTTAGTTTGTTTTTTCGAACATTTTTCTTGATGTTTCTTTTGGAAGTGATTATTATAGCTTTTTATCTTCTATATTATATGATGTTCTTTTAAGGAATCTCAGCTTTATTCTGTTACAAATATATTTTCTATCTTTTTTTTAATATAGGTATTCCAAATACTCTATTAATAACTATTGAATTTGAATTTCTTTTTTTTTGAATTTCATTTCTCCATTTCTTTGTTTTACTTCATTCCAGATATTTTTATCCTTATTTATTGGTTCACTAGTATTTTAATCATTAATACTTAATCAACTGTTGATAGCATCCAGTTTATCTTTACCTAACTGAATTTTTATCATTACAAATTACTTTTGAGTAAATTTTATACCTTTTCTATTTATTTAACGTGTCAAGTATTTCTTTCAGCCTTTTTAGGTATTAAATTCATTGTTTTAAATTATTGCACATTGTCATTTAGATAATGTTTGAGTCAGTTGAAATTATTTAATCTTTAACACTCATTTATTAATTATTTTTGCTAAATATGTGATTTTAAATCTCAAAATGACTATTAAATAATTAGATATTAGTTGGATTTAATATACTAGAGCTCATTAAAATGGAAATACAACCATTTTTCATAGTGTTATTGTGGTAATAATTTATAGTCACATTGTAGAGAATAGTGGTGTTATTTCTGAATGAGTAAATGGACACATTTTAAAAACTGAAGAATTGAAGCAATGGAAAATCGACATTAGGACAAATAATCACATATTATTTCAGCAGCTAGTTACATAGTTTAAGTATTGAGTTCCCTTGTGTTTAGAACACTTTTAAAAATAACTACAAAATTGCAGAATCAATCATAAAATGAAGTTATTTTAAAACTTGAATTTAACTTGCAAATGCTGTATAAATACATGAATTCCGCAAGGGAAAAATAAAATAACTAGTATCCCTGTTGTATAATAAAACCTGTATATATATTTTTCTAACCAGGAGTAAACCAAACACATGTGTGTATTTATCTTCATGCATGTTTTTTTTTCACGAGAGCTCTTTATAATTATGATCTGTATTTGTCATTTTTCTGTAATAAAACATTACAATAAAGTTACATATTCCTTATATTGCTTAGAAAAATATCTTCAGAGGAAATATTATTATTACTTATTTTTTCATTATTTTATTGTATATTCTCTGTATTTACATTTTTTATCCCCTTTCTCCTGCTCCTATATACCCTCCTGCTCCTATACACCCTCCCATTCCACTTGCTTTTATGCTCCTTCTCCCAATCACCCTCTCCACCTCAGTGTCTTGGCACTCCCCTACACAGGGAAAACTTGCCTTCATTGGACCAAAGGCCTCTTCTCCCACTGATGCCAGACACTGCTATCCTCTACTCCATAGGCAACTGGAGCCTGCTACATATGCACCTGGAGCTATGGGTGCTCAATGATTGATGGTTTAGTTCACAGAAGTTGTGGAGTGTTCAGTTGGTTGATAATGTTTTTCTTCCCATTAGGTTGCAAACTCTTATCCTTTGTCTAGCCCTTCATTGCGGTCCCCGTGTTCAGTCTGATGGTTAGCTGCATCCTCAGCTGTAACGGTATGACTCTGGCAGAGCCTCTGAGGCATCCAAATCTGGTTGCTGCCAGTGAGCACTTCTTTACATCAGCAATAGTGCTTGGGTTTTGTGGCTACATATGAGGTGGATCCGCAGGGGAGGCAGTCTCTGGATGATCTTTTCTTCAATCCCTGCTCCTCTATTTGACCCTGTATTTCTACCCATGAGTGTTTAAGAAAGACTGAGGCATCCACATTCTGGCCTTTCTTCTTTTTGAGCTTCATAAGCTTTGTGAATTGTTTCTGGGGCATTCAGAGCTTTATGTGGCTTTAATCTGCTTATCAGTGAGTGCATACCATGTGTGTTCTTTTGTGACTGGGTTACCTCACTCAGGATGACAGTTTCTAGTTCCATCCATTTGACTAGGAATTTCATGAAGTTGTTGTTTCTAATAGCTGAGTAGTACTCCATTGTGTAAACGTACCATGATTTCTGTATCCATCCCTCTGTTTAAGGACATCTGGGTTCTTTCCAGTATTGCAAGCTGGTACAACCACTCTGGAAATCAGTCTGGCAGTTTCTCAGAAAATTTGACATAGTACTACCTGAGAATCCAGCTATTCCACTCCTGGGCTTATATCCCAAAGATGCTCCAACATATAATAAGGACACATGCTATACCATGTTTATAGCAGACTTTTTTTAATAACCAGATATTATTACTTATTAGCTTACATTTATGTACAGGGATTCTCTTATTGAATATTATTATCATTTTGGTCTACAAAAACACCTGTAATTATTTAAAAGTTATTTGTAAAAAAATTACATTCAAAATGATGCAGCTGGTGCTGTCTTACAGTCCTTTAAGACCGTTTTAGAAAAGCTGTTCCTTATAATTTTTTCTGAATTCTCTATATAGTGATATTACATACATTGCCTGAGTTTAGAATTTAGGAGTGTTTGCTATTTAGAAATACAAAAACATTTCCCCTACATTAACAGTAATTGGATATTTACCTCTCTCCATCCAGGTGCATTTAATGCATTGAAAAGTTATGTTTTTAAAATATGATTATAGTAAAATGTTAAATCACAAAAGTATATTTAATCTATGTTTATGAACTCAGCATAATATTTACTTTACATGTAAATTTAAAAAAAGAGTAAAGGTTTTCCTCTGAAAACAATTGACTGGGGAGTTGTGTGAATAGTTCACTTTAATTTTGCACAAAAATCACTATCGTAGGTTAACATTACACATTAGCTTCATGTTTTGATTTTTACATATACATTAAACATAATTTATAACCTTTCAAGAGAACTCACTGCACAGAGTTATGAAGGAAATTAGACAACTACATTGGAAAACATCTATTTACTGCTTACAAGGGATCAAATGTATATTTTACCAGAGTTTTTAATCACTGAATTACCTCCAGATGAATTACAATTTATATTTAATTGAGGGTTTCATATTTCTAGAAGATAGAGTTATAGAGATCCGGAGCTACCCTATGGAGTTGCTAATAACCAAACTTGTGTCTTTTTGAAGTACAATACACATTTTTTACCCACCGAGTTAATTATTTTGTTCTCTAGTTCTTGTTTATATGACTAATAAAAATGAAGCAAACGAATGATCTTTTTATAGTTGTAACTGATCAAACTGTATTAGGTGATTAATGTTAAAAAAAAAAAACCCACAATTGTAGCTTTACTTTAACGCTTGTTAAGAATCCCAAATGATTAAGAACTGGTGGGCAATTAGTTGGGGATCTACCTTCTTCAATACTCTATAGAGTGCAATTCCCTATGGAAAGAAATTATTTGAAGAAGTTGCCCATCTTTTATGTTAAATGAAACGGGAAATCATAAGGGATACATCTAGATCTGAGACTTTCTTTAGGCAAGTGACTTCAAGACAAAGAATCTGATTTACTTCAATAACATAACATAGAAATACACAGAGTTGTACTTCTTATTTAATAGTAGAAAATTAGGAAGTTTGGTAACGTGGTATTTGATTGAGATGATGGGATAATGTACTGTCAATATGAATGCAGACTGCATACAGATGCAACTATTTTGGAAAGTAATTTGACAGTGATTAATTTAGCAAATGGATGCATATCCTAAATTCTAATAATTATAATCATGGAAGTTTTGTCCCAGAGAAATTTTCCTACTGGTTCATAAATTTTAAACAATGTACACATTTTGAAGGAAAAGTATCATAAGGTGACAGGAAGTATAAATATTGCTGAAATTAATACCTGAAATCATTTTTAGGTGACACTGGAAACCTTCTTCTAGTTGCACATTTTAACTGCTTAGCAGGTAATATGCTTGGCTACTTTTAAATCTTAAATGTGAGATATTTATATACGCCATGAACTAGACTTCTGTAAATAATTTCAGACCATGGAATATTCAATTTAGGGATGGCATGTCTTTTGCAATGCCTTTAAAATGCTACCCAAAATTTTAGTCAAATAAACTGAAAACTTGCCCAGAAAAGCTGGTCTGGGTCAGGGCATCTGTTGGACTTTACTGTCGAGAAGATAATGTAGTGCAGAGACCCTAAGCTTAAGGTGCTCCACGTCTCCTCAGCAATTATTTTGGAAACAATTAAGACACATTTTTTTCCTCTATCAATCAGCACCAAAAGAGATTTTCATTCAGATTCTAAGTCTGATATTATTGGTGTCTTTCATCTAGACTGCAAGTCTCTAATTAAATCTTTCTGGTGCTTTAACTCCAGGGAAACCCTCTTGATGATTCAAAGTCAGTCACTGAATGTGATTTAAAATCAATAAGAGTGAAAGATGCCCTGGGTGTGCTGTCCTTTCAAAGCAAGAGAAAACACTTTCATGCCTCTGCAGAAAATCGATTACCTCAAGCAGCTACTCACATGATGTGGACAGAGAGAACTAATGTCCTAGTGTATAACAGTGCTGCTGTGTTTCCTCTGCATATATTATAACAATCTGCCACCTTTGAACTTTTATGCTCTTTTATATGATGTACTCACATTTTTTGTGGTTTCAGGGTAAGGCTATGTTGCTTCCAAAAGCTCTGGTAAATAATTAAACATATTAATGTCCATTGACATATACCAAAAAAGTTAAGGCTACTTAAAATTTTAAAAATATTCATGCTGGGGTGAAAACACTAAAATAAAAGTAAATAAAATAAGCCAAAATTGACAGGCTGAGCAACTGGTGAGTGGGAGACTTAGGCTGCGGGGGAGCAGAGGGATCTCTGCGGAGTGCACACAGAAAGGGCACCCCCTGCCCTGACCTGCCCTGTCCTCCCCGATCCAGTGACCGGGAATAGATCTTAGGAACTTCTGTTCCCACCTGGAGACGACTTCAGGACGCAGAGCAGAGCCTGGCCCAACCACCAGCCGGAAAGGCGGCTCGTACAGGCTGAGCTACTGTGACCTGGAACAGATCTTAGGAACTTCTGTTCCCACCCAGAGACAACTTCAGGATGCAGAGCAGAGCCTGGCCCAACCACCAGCCGGAAAGGCGGCTCCTACAGGCTGAGCAACTGGTGAGTGGGAGACCTAGACTGCAGGGGAGCAGAAGGATCTCTGCAGAGTGCACACGGAAAGGGCACCCCCTGCCCTGACCTGCCCTGTCCTCCCCGATCCAGTGACCGGGAACAGATCTTAGGAACTTCTGTTCCCACCCTGAGACAACTTCAGGACACAGAGCAGGGCCTGGCCCAACAGCCAGCCGGAAAGGTGGATCAGAGAGGCTGAGCATCTGTGACCAGGAACAGATCTTAGGAACGTCTGTTCCCACCCGGGGGCGACTTCAGGACGCAGAGCAGAGCCTGTCCCAGCTGCCACCCGGAACCTGGGCTGCTGGGGAGTAGAGAGATCTCTGAGGAGTGCACGCGGAAAGTGTACCAGGGACACAGACCAAATACAAGGGAAAGGCAAGAACATATCACTGACAACAAAATGGCAAGAGGAAAGAGAAAGAGTATATCCCAAGGAAACCAAGACAATCTAGCAACACCAGAACCCAGCTCTCCGATAGTAGCAAACATAGGAATTCCAAACACTCCAGAGAAAGAAGACACAGACCTGAAAACATGCCTCAAGACGCTGATAGAGTTACTTAAACAAGAAAGGGAAGAAAAGCAAAAAGATTCAGAAGCTTTTAAAGAAGAAACAAGAAAAACACTCAAAGAACTCAAAGAACGAGACGAAAACAGAACCAAAGAAATAAAGGAATGGAAGAGGGAAATTAAAACAGAAATTGACACAATAAAGAAAGCACTAAAAGAGATAACCCTAGAGTCAGAACACCAAAAAAAGAAATCAGGAGTCACAGAAGCAAGCATTTCCAACAGATTACAAGAGATCGAGGAGAGAATCTCGGGGGCAGAAGACAACATTGCAAACATAGACAAAACAGCCAGAGAAGATGCAAAAAACAAAAAGCTCCTAACCCAAAATGTCCAGGAAATACAAGACACAATGAGAAGACCGAACCTAAGGATAAAAGGAATAGAAGAGGGAGAAGAGTATCAACTAAGAGGCACAGTAAATATCTTCAACAAAATCATAGAAGAAAACTTTCCTACCCTCAAGAATGAGATGACCACGAGCATAAAAGAAGCCTTCAGAACTCCAAATAGGTTGGACCAGAAAAGAAATACCTCCCGACACATAATAGTAAAAACATCAAGTGCCCAAAGTAAAGAAAGAATACTAAAAGCAGTAAGGGAAAAAGGTCAGGTAACATATAAAGGCAGACCAATCAGACTCACACCCGATTTCTCAATAGAGACTATGAAAGCTAGAAGAGCCTGGACAGACATCATGCACTCCTTAAGAGAGCACAAGTGCCAGCCCAAGCTGCTATACCCAGCAAAACTATCAATCACCATCGATGGAGAGACAAAGATATTTCAAGACAAATCAAAATTCACACAATATCTGACCACAAACCCAGCACTACAACGAATTATAGGTGGAAAACCCAATACAAGGAGGGAAAATACAGCCTAGTAAAAACAAGAAAACTCCTAAACAAGAAAACTAAAGAAAAAAACACAGACACAACTCAACCCAAAAAAGCAAAAATGGCAGGAAACAGAAACAATTATTCCTTGATATCTATTAACATAAATGGTCTCAACTCCCCAATAAAGAGACATAGACTATCAGACTGGATACATAAACAAAATCCAGCCTTTTGCTGCATACAGGAAACTCATCTCAGAGACAGAGACAGATACTATCTCAGAGTAAAAGGGTGGGAAAAAAACTTCCAAGCAAACAGCTCCAAGAAGCAAGCTGGAGTGGCTATTCTAATATTGAATAAAGTAAACTTCCAACCAAAAGTTATCAAAAAAGATAAAAAAAAACACTTTTTACTCATTACTGGGGAAATCTGTCAGGAGGAACTCTCAATCCTTAACATATATGCTCCAAATAAAAAATCACCCACAGTCATAAAAGAAACTCTACTAAAGCTCAAAAAATACATTTCACCCCACACAATAATAGTGGGAGACTTTAACACCCCACTCTCACCAATGGACAGATCAGGGAAACAGAAACTGAACAAGGACACTGCAAAACTAGCAGAGACTTTGAACCAACTAGAATTAATAGATATATACAGAACATACTATCCTAAAGTAAAAGAATACACCTTCTTCTCACCACCCCATGGCACCTTCTCAAAAATTGACCACATAATTGGACACAGAATGAGCCTTCATCGATATAAGAAGATTGAAATACTCCCATGCATCCTCTCAGATCACCATGGTCTACGGCTGGTCTTTAACAACAACAAAGACAACAAAATGCCCACATACAAATGGAAACTAAACAACACTCTGTTAAAGGATAGCAGGGTCAAAGAAGAAATAAAGAAAGAAATTAAGGATTTTCTAGAATTCAACGAAAACGAAAACACAACATACCCAAACCTATGGGATGCAATGAAAGCAGTATTGAGAGAAAAACTCATTGCTCTAAGTGCTTCCAAGAAGAAACTGGAGAGAGCTCACATCAGCAACCTCACAGCACAGCTAAAAGCACTAGAACAAAAGGAAGCAGATATACCCAAAAAGAGTAGACGGCAAGAAATAATCAAAATTAGGGCAGAAATAGACCAAATAGAAACAAAAAAAACCATTGAATAAATCAACAAAACAAAGAGTTGGTTCTTTGAGAAAATCAACAAGATTGATAAACCCCTAGCCAGACTAACTAAAGGGCAAAGAGAGAGTATCCAAATTAACAAAATCAGAAAGGAAAGTGGTGACATAACAACTGAAACTAAGGAAATTCAAGAAATCATCAGATCCTACTACAAAAACTTATACTCCACAAAATTGGAAAATCTGGAGGAAATGGACGAATTCCTAGACAGATACAAGGTCCCAAAGTTGAACCAGGACCAAGTAAACCATCTAAATAACCCTATAACACCTAAAGAAATAGAAGAAGTCATCAAAAGCCTCCCAACCAAAAAAAGCCCAGGTCCAGACGGGTTCAGTGCAGAATTTTATCAGACATTTATTGGGGATATAACACCAATATTCGCCAAGCTATTCCAAAAGATAGAATCAGGTGGAATATTACCCAACTCATTTTTTGAGGCTACAATAACCCTCGTACCTAAGCCACACAAAGACCCTACAAGGAAAGAGAACTTCAGACCAATCTCACTTATGAACATTGATGCAAAAATACTCAACAAAATCCTTGCAAACCGAATCCAAGAACACATCAAAACCATCATTCATCATCACCAAGTAGGCTTCATCCCTGGGATGCAGGGATGGTTTAACATAAGGAAATCCATCAATGTAATCCACCATATAAACAAACTTAAAGACCAAAATCACATGGTCATCTCACTAGATGCTGAGAAAGCATTCGACAAAATCCAACACCCCTTCATGTTAAAAGTCCTGGAAAGAACAGGAATCCAAGGCCCATATTTAAACATAATAAAAGCAATATACAGCAAACCAACAGCCAACATCAAACTTAATGGCGAGAAACTTGAAGCAATCCCACTAAAATCAGGGACTCGACAAGGCTGCCCACTCTCTCCCTACCTATTCAACATAGTACTGGAAGTCCTGGCTGGAGCAATTAGACAGCAAAAGGAGATCAAGGGGATACAAATCGGAAAGGAAGAGATAAAAACATCACTCTTTGCCGATGACATGATAGTGTACTTGAGTGACCCCAAAAATTCCACCAGAGAACTCCTATAGCTGATAAACAAGTTCAGCAAAGTGGCCGGATACAAAATTAACTCAAACAAATCAGTAGCCTTCCTATACTCAAAGGACAAACATGTGGAGAAAGAAATTAGGGAAAAGGTACCCTTCACAATAGTTACAAAAACTATGAAATACCTTGGTGTGACTCTAACTAAGGAAGGAAAGGACCTGTATGACAAGAACTTCAAACCTCTAAAGAAAGAAATTGAGGAGGATCTTAGAAAATGGAAAGATCTCCCATGCTCATGGATTGGAAAGATCAACATCTTAAAAATGGCCATCCTACCAAAAGCAATCTACAGATTCAATGCAATCCCCATCAAAATTCCAACCCAGTTCTTCATGGAATTGGAAAGATCAATGTGCAATTTCATATGGAATAACAAAAGACTTAGAATAGCGAAAACCATCCTCAACAACAAAAAAACATCTGCGGGAATCACTATCCCTGACCTCAAGCTATATTACAAGGCAATTGTGCTGAAAACTGCATGGTACTGGTACAGAAATAGGCAAGTGGATCAATGGAATAGAATAGAAGATCCAGAAATGAGCCCTCATGTATATGGTCACCTGATTTTTGACAAAGGAGCAGTAAACATTCAATGGAAAAAGGACAGCCTATTCAACAAATGGTCCTGGTCCAACTGGCACTCAACATGCAAAAGAATGAAAATAGACCCTTTCTTATCTCCTTGTACAAAGCTCAAGTGTAAGTGGATCAAAGATCTCCACATTAAACCAGATACACTGAAACTATTAGATGAGAAAGTAGGAAAAACCTCAGAACACATAGGCACAGGAGAAAATTTCCTGAACAAAACACCAATGGCTCAAGCTCTAAGGTCAAAGATTAAGAAATGGGACTTAATGAGATTGCAAAGTTTCTGTAAGGCTAAGGACATCGTCAAGAAAACAAAACGGCAACCAACAGAATGGGAAAAGATCTTTACCAACACCACATCAGATAGAGAGGCCTAATATCCAAGGTGTACAAGGAACTCAAAAAGCTAGACACCAGAGAATCAAATAACCCTATTAAAAAATGGGGTACAGAGCTAAACAAATCATTTTCAGTTGAGGAACACCGAATGGCCGAGAAACATCTGAGGAAGTGCTCGACATCCTTAGCCATCAGGGAAATGCAAATCAAAACAACCCTAAGATTCCACCTCACACCAGTCAGATTGGCCAAGATCCAAAACTCAGATGACAGCAGATGCTGGCGAGGCTGCGGAGAAATAGGAACACTTCTTCACTGTTGGTGGGGTTGCAAGCTAATACAACCACTCTGGAAATCTGTCTGGCGATACCTCAGAAAATTGGATATAGTACTACCTGAAGACCTAGCTATTCCACTTCTGGGCATATACCCCAGAGTCACTTTAATACACAACAAAGATATATGCACCACAATGTTCATAGCCTCTCTATTTATAATAGCCAGAAGCTGGAAGGAACCCAGATGTCCTTCAGAAGACGAATGGATACAAAAATTGTGGTACATATACACAATGGAATACTACTCAGCCACCAGAAACAATGACTTAACCAAATTCTTAAGAAAATGGCTGCATCTAGAGAAGATCATCCTGAGTGAGATAACCCAGTCACAAAAGAACAGACATAATATGCAGTCACTGATAGTGGGATGCTAACCCCAGAGGCTTGCACACCCAGAAACAACTCTCAGACTGTATGAAGTCCAAGAAATAAAGAAAACAAAAACTATACATATATTCACAAAACAAGAAGACTTTGACTATTTCCATGTTGCGTTTTGTTTTGCATGTACTTTACGCTTATTGCAACTAGTACGTTTTCAATGCATACTGTCAAGCCCTTGAAAAAAATCAAGTACTGACTAAAAAACATATTCACATGGTTTTATGTAAAATTTATTTTAATGTCTGAAAAAACAGTACTGACAAAAATGTATAATTTTAAGCAAAAAATGTTTAAAATCTTTAAAAAAAATAAAAAAAATAAAAAAAATAAAAAATAATAAATTTGGGGATACACGTTAAAAAAAAATAAGCCAAAATTGATGAAATAAATATTTAGTAGAACAATAAAAAGATCAGTATCAAATAAGCATGGTTTCTCTTAAAAATCATATAATGCTTTATGACCCCTACTTGTTTCAGAAACTTCTATTTGCTTTTTAAACCTTACAGAAGAGTATGCAGACTCTTTAAAGTGTTTTCCATTAGGTCCATTACAAGCTCAAACTTAACCTTTTAGTCATATTGATAAACTTATGTCCCAGCAACATGTACTTCAGGTAAACAATGACTGTTACATTATTTTCACCTAAGATTTATCTGTTCTTTTCTCATATTTATCCTATTCTGTTGTCAAGACAATAAGTGCTTTCAAATTTAGTCTAAAGTTTAACTACATTTTTTTTTCTATCAACTCAAGTATTAACATTCTATTCTCTGAACACATTTATACTACACCTTATATGGTTCACTACTATTATAGTTATATAAAAGTGAAACTCATCAAAGGAGTAAAATTGAACATCAACAGTGAAATTTCAAAATATAATAATTTTCTGAAATAGCATCACATAGGTTGATAGGACAACTCTTCTGCAAACTTAATTTTTTAATAAATAAGAAAAATATAAAGAACTTGTGGAGTAAAAGACAAATGGAGTTAAAATCAGAGGCTTCCTTTATCATGAATCCATGAAAACATCATGTTCTTAGTGTTCTTTGCAGCATACCATAGCAGATATGAAGAGACTGTAAAGAAGAGCATCATACTCCTAATCCAGAGACCTTCACAAAGGTCAAGGAAAATTTAGTGCTGAAAATGAGACCTCTGAACAGGAATGGACCAATTCATCATCAGGGTCAAATAGTAGATTTAGAACGCTACATGCTCCTGGCAAGTCAACCCAACCCATTGTTCTATAGGCTTATCATTCTTCCCTTATTTGACAATGTATTTCATAAATATATTGCCTTATCATCAACATGTGGTGCTATGGAAACTGGGTAATCACATGCAAAAGAATGAAGCTGAACATCATATACATAAAATGAATTCAAAACATATTAAAAATTTATATGGACTACCAAACAATAAAAATATAGAAGACAACATAAGAAGAAATTTTTATGTCATTGTTTTAAAAAGATTTTCTTAAGTATAAAATTCAAAACACTGGCAAATGTAAAACAAGAATAAACAAAACCACAGAAGACATTAAATTAAATACTATTACATCTAAAACTAAGAGATCAACATCAACAACTAAGAGATCAGTCAACAAAAGAGAGAATCCAGAGAACACAAGAAAATACTTTTGAGACTTAAAGCTATTAGAAGACTAATTTTCAAAATATATAAGGAACATGTATGCCCCAGATCCAAAGAAGCCCCCTACTCATGGCCAGATCATAGGTCCTAGGAGTGAATCTAGAGCAATTATTTTGATAAATGGGCATGATGTCAAAATACCTTTCAAATATTTATCTCTATATTTAGAGAATAATGCAGCTTTCATTCCTCATCAGAGAAACTTATTTTTGTAGTGAACAGTCCTTCAGAATAATACAGAAACTTACAACTGATCAAACTGCAGAGAATACATATCTATGGAGTACTCATCTATAAATGAGGCATTTTTATGATATCGAGTCATCTCAAGGCTCAGGATTATCACACAAAGGCAGAGGAAAGATTGTAAACATCAGAGGTCAAGGAGGATTGGGGAAAACAGTGTTCTCTGTTCATGTTAGCTTAATTTTCAACTTTACTTAGCCTAGAGTTAACTGAGAAGGAAATCTCAATTGAGGGGTTGCTCTGATAAGATTGGACGATGGAAATGTGTTAGTAGTGAGTTGTCTTGATTGTTATTTGATATAGGAAAGCCCAGTTCACTGTGGGTAGCACCATTCCTTAGGCAAGAAGTCCTGGGGTATCTAAGAAAATTAAGCATAATAATAAACTTATGAGTAATCCAAAAAGCAGCACTCTTCCTTGGTTTCTGTTTCAAGTTCTTGCTTTAGTTCCTATCATATTTCTCTAAAAGATAGATGATAAATTATAAGTCAAGTAAAAGCCTTCTTCCCAGAATTGGTTTTTGATCATTGCATTTGTCAAAACAACAGAACGTAACTAGAACAGCCTCCTCTGAGACCTCTAAACTCTGTAGTGTACTGAGTCTATAAAAAGTATCTGTCATGTCGCTCACACTCTCAAATACTTTCATAGCCAGAATATAATTGGTAGTCAATTAGGAAGACCATGGAACTGCCTGTTGCATTTAACCTGTACCCATTTAATCAATCAACATAAACCAAAACACATTCACAGCCATGTAGATATGTCATTTTAGACATTGAATATAAATAGATAACTTCAATTGTGATTAACCCTTATGAATCCCTAATTTTTTACTCTCACTCCTTCTGGTAACTATGCCAGAGTTTTTCCTTTCCCTTCAAATTTCTAACACCTCTCATATCATCACCACTCTACCTGATGACTTTTTCCCTAATTCATGCAAAGATAGAAACAACTCCCAAAGTAATCATGCTTTAACTGTATGTTTAAGTCTTAGTCAGGGTTTCTATTCCTGCACAAAACATCAGGATCAAGAAGCAAGTTGGGGAGGAAAGGGTTTATTCTACTTACACTTCCACATGCTGATTATCACCAAAGGAATTCAGGACTGGAACTCAAGCAGGACAGGAAGCAGGAGCTGATGCAGAGTCTATAGAGTGATGTTACTTACTGGATTGCTTCCCCTGGCTTACTCAGTTTTCTTTCTTATAGAACCCAGACCTATTCGCCCAGGGATGGCACCATCCACAATGGGCTGGGCCCTGCGCCCTTGATCACTAGTTGAGAAAATGCCTTACAGCTGGGTCTCATGGAGGCATTTCCTCAACTGAGGCTCCTTTCTCTGTGATAGCTCCAGCTTGTGTCAAATTGACACAAAACCAGCTAGTACAGTTTACATATCTAAACTCATTCATACGACTTTGTGTGAAAGAATTAATTAATTCTCCTAGCTAAATCCAACCTCACTACTCTTTTCCAGATAATTTGCTTCTGGGACATTCATTTTTTCATCATTGTTTTGTTTTCCCTCTATTAGTCAGTCAGTCATTACCAATCACTGTGAAAACATGCTGTTTTTTTTTTATCTTCAAAACAAAATGTGTCCTTTGACTTCTCTTTTTTCTAACTGTTACTATATTTCTTGGCCTTCCCTGAAGATTTCAAAGTCCTCAATACTTGTTTCTATTGATCTAATTTACCCTCCAATTTCCTTTTAGTTCCCACATCATGTACATTTTCCTGCTCAATCTGTTTGTACTGCTTAAAGTACTTCTTCTTATTCCTCTCCCACAGAGAACTAGAGATTAATTTGTCTTGTTTTGAGTAGGGATGGCGTTATTGTCTCAGTTATAATGTAGAAAAGCCCACAGAAATAATGTGTTATTTTATTTTCAATTATGCTCATGAGGAGTGCTACTCTCTATCTTGTATTTTTTTTCTAACAAATCCATTTTTGGAAGCTAGTTAGTGGTCATGCAGCAAGAAGCTGTGGGTTTATTAATAGCTCACTCAAAGGTATTTGGTGGATAGTCTCAAGAGCTAACCAGCATGCAACACACAATATTAATGTAGAAGAGTATGAAATAACTTCTATCTTGGCCAACATCTGACCACAACAACATGAGTAAACTTATGTGAAATTGTCTAAGAGAGTCCAGTCATACCAGAAAAGTAAGGGAGGACAATTAAATGAGTATCACTGTTTTTAAAGTATTATGCTTGGAATTAATTAATTATGTTACAACAGAAAATCAGGGCAGTACTTTTATCATAGGCACAAACTTTACTGGCCTACTGTATTCTGCAGGTAAACAGGAATGGCCCCCATAGACTCATGTGTTTGAATACTTGACCCAGGGAGTGGCACTGTTAGGAGCTCTGGCCTTGTTGATATAACTGTGGCCTCGTTGAAAAAAGTGTGTCATTGTGGGGGCAGTCTTAGAGGTCTCATTTGCCCAAGCTAGACCTAGTGTGGCCTTTACTTCTGCTGTCTACAGATCATGATATGGCACTCTCAGTTCCTTCTTTAGTATCATGCCTTCCTGCATGCTACCATGATTTCTTCCACGACAATAATGTCCTAAACACCTCAAACTGTAAGCCAGTTCAAATTAAATGTTTTCCTTTATAGTCATGGTGTCTGTTCACAGCAGTAAGAGCCCTAACTAAGACAGTAGTATTTTACCCAAGTTCTCTCCTCATTGAGATAGTTTTCTTTTTTTTTTCTTACAACTTTTCTTTAAAAAAAAGAAGAGGGATACACATACAGATTTTTAAAGGCATTTTGGCATAACACTACATGAATATTTTTGTCAGTACTTAATTTTTTAGAGGTTTGATAGCATGCATTGAAATCCCACTAGTTACCATAAGCATGAAGTACATATAGGACAGAACATAACATGGAAACAGATTTCTTGGTGAGTATAGATTAAGCATAATGATTTGTGAATACCAAAAATTGCCACAAGGCTATATTCTTAGTTCTTGAAACATGAAGGCCTCAGTCCTGCTTAGGAAAAAAAAAAAAAAATGTATAGCACCCTCTCAGAGTGTGGTACACCGGGACCTTGAGATAGTTTTCTAACTGTTTTTAGAACAATGTATTTTGCCAATTAAACTTCAGTATCTCAGATCTTGGTTCCCTTCTTGGTTTCCTTTGCTTCCCTCACATTTCACAGACCTTTAAACATTGCTTCTTTCAAAAAGTGATCTTGGACCCACTACTCATTGTCAAGTACTCCTTTTTGTACCTTTATCTAGGTTCAGGTTATAAATATTATCTAGATGCTGATGATATCCAATTTCTCCTGTTCAGTCATCTCCTCTGGGCTCCACAATTAGTGGTGTAGTAATTTTCTCATAACCATTTAGATGACAAAGAACACTACATTTAACATATTCAAATGCTGAGCTCTAGATATTCTTTACCCAAATTATGCCTCTCTTAAATTTATCTGTACAGAAAGGGGTGATAAAATTCTATAACATTCTTGTGTGCAGAACTTTGAAATTCACTAGACTCTGCTTCTAAATGCCATATGTAATTGCATTCTTGATATTGTTATGCTCATCCTTAAAATGTGTCTGATATCATCTCCATGCTTTCACTGCTTTTTTCCATAGCTTATGCAATTATTCTCTACCGTGTGACTTACATCACAGATCTTCATACTAGTCTCTTTATTCTCTTATACTCTTGTGAATAGCTCATACAGACTATGATCCTTAGGATAGAGGTGTGATCAATTAAAGGGGGTGTAGATAAGGGACAGAATACAAGGAGAGATGCTTAATAATAAGGTCCACTTGAAACATAATATGAAAACCTAATACATATAGAAGTTACTTGAAATATATACATATATTAAAGTGATATTTATGAAACGGCCAAATAATGGGAGATTGAGAGCCACAATTGGATATCTATTATTATCAAGCATACCTTCCAATACCTTTAATGGGTTACATCTAATTGAGTTGACAGCCAAAGAGGTCCCAGGGTGAACCCCCAACTACAGTCTTCCCTGTAGAAATTGATAAGGACACATTGCTGAGAATACTTATATAATTCATTGAACATAGAAATCAAGCTGATTACTACATAGAGTCTTCAGAGTTTTTGGTTCAGGAATGTATCCTGCATGTTACCAAAAGAGAAACATAAGCACCAAACCCTCCACAAAACATATAATATGGATACAAAAATTGTATTAGAAACAATGACTTTATGAAATTCCTAAGAAAATGGATGCATCTAGAGAATATCATCCTGAACCCAGTCACAAAAGAACAGACATAATATGCAGTCACTGATAATTAGATGCTAAACGCAGAAAGCTCAGAATAACCCAGAAACAACTCACAGACTATATGAAGTTCAAGAAAAAACAAAGGCCAAAAAAAAAAAGGAAAATGGAAAACTATTATGCTTAATCTTTACACACCATGAAAACTTTGACTAATTCCAGGTTACATCTTGTTTTACATGTACTTTATGCTCATTGTAACTTGTAACAAACCTTTAAAAAAATCAAGTACTGACAAAAATGTATTCATATACTTTTATGCAAAAATGCTTAAAATCTGTACATTTATCTTTGTTTTTTAAAATAAAGTTGTTCAATTAAAAAAAACAACTTGTAATATACAATCATGGTCTGCCCACAAGTTCGGCTGGTGCAATGGTGTCATAAAGTTTGTGGGAGTAACCAATCTATCTGATTTGACTTATGGCTCTCTCCATGAGCAAGGAACCCATACCCTACAATGCTAGGATAACCAAGAACCTGAGATTAGATAGCTCAGAGACCTGTAGTAAAACAAAATACTAAAAGAACATAGCAATAAAATGATTCCTATTCACTTTTTGCTATACTCTTAGATCAATACTTTGCTCAGCCATTATCAAAGAAGCTTGCTCTGGCAGCAGATGGAAACAAGTACATAGAAGTACAGCCAGACCATGCAAAGAGTGAGAAACTTTGGAACACTCGGCCCTAATTGGGAAGCCTCCATTAAATCCACCTATCCCCAGGCTTCGGGCTCAAGGAACATTGCAGAAAAAAAAGGTGTAAAGGTTTAAAGAGCCAGAGGGGAAGAAGACCCCAAAATAAACCCAACCCAAACCCCAACAACAACAACCATAACATGCAAATAAACAGCAACAACAACAAAAAAAAAAAAAAAAACAAAGACACCTAAATCAACATGATGAATGTATATATGAACTCACAGAAACTGAGACAGAATACAGAGCCTGCAAGGGTCTGCACCAGATGAATCTCTAAAGCTGAGAGGAGACATGTAAACACACCCTCATCCCTGACCCAGAAATTATTTCCAATTGATAAATGCTTTTCTCCAAGGAGTTTCACTAGGAAAACAAACTATTCTTAAAGGTAGCCTACATGCCCACCTGTAGATGGTCAATAGAAAATGAAGTCAATGGCGTCTTTGGAAGTCCATTTTTTCATAATAGCATAACAGATTATTTTTTATTAGTTTATCTTATTTTAATACTATGCATTTATTTTTCTTTCTCTCCTTTTACCAGCACAGGTAAAAAATTATATTTGTATGTATATTATGGTTTCCAGGTAAGTGTTTTTATGGGATTCCTGAATTTGTCAATGAGTGTGTCTGTTAAGTTCTTTTCCTGCTACTCCTTTTGTTCTATTCTGATGTGTTGGTTTTTGTTTTATATTATTTAAACATTTTATTTTGTTTTATCATTATCCTTTAGAAGCCTGTTTGGTTTTTATTTTTCTTTTTTTTAAAACATGTACATTTGGTATTTATTGAATATTTTGGAATAACACTGCATGTAAAATAGAGTATTTTTTAATTCTTTTTTAGGGGAATCTTGAGCCTATGATTTTAAACTTTCTTTTTTTTCCCTTTTCTTTCAGTTTTTAATTAGATACTATGTATTTACATTTGAGATGTTATCCCTTTACCCTGCCCTGCTTCTATCCCGCTCCCCCTCTATTTGCCTTCACAAAGGTGCACTCTCTCCTAATCACCCTCTCTACTCCATTGCCTTGGAATTCCCCTACATTGGAAAACATGCCCTCCCTGGACCAAAAGCCTCTTCTCATCTCGATGCTGGACACTGCTATCTTCAGCAACATATACGACCGGATCAATAGGCCTCTCAAATGTGTGCACAAAGGTTGGTGTTTTAGTCCATGGGAGTTTTGGAGGGTTTGGTTGGTTGATAATGTACTTCCCATGAGGTTGCAGCCCCCTTTCAGGTCCTCGTGTCCTTTCTTTAGCACACTCATTGGTATCCCCGAGTTCAGATGGATGGTTAGCTGTAAACATGTTCAGCTGTATCTATATTACTCTAAACATAGTCCCTGAGGAGGCATCTCTATCTGGTTTCTACCAGTAAGTACTTCTTGGGATCAGCTATAATGGTTGTGGTAGAAGGAGTAATTGATTTTTTAGCAAATATTGGTAGTGAGCTTTACAGATGGTACAGATCAGAAGATTTCACATATTTTAGGAAATCAAAGAAATGGTAACATCTACTTTAGATAAGTACATGAGGAGCAGACATATTGGTGAAAATTATTTTTGTTGTTAAACAGAAATACTGTCTCTATGTCTCACAGATTGAGTAGTCCATCTAGCAGTTGGAAACAGTCTGATATGTCAGAATACAGTTCTATGATTTAATGAAGGATATTCAGGTACTGCTATATTTATATATTAATAAAAAAGGGAGCACATATTATAGAAAAAAACAAGAAACTGAGAGGAAAGATATGAGTAAAACTTTCTATAGAAAGATTGGTTAGTACTCTTGTTCTCATTACAGTATTTTGATAATGGGCTATTATTCTTCTCAAAACCAGGATTGTAGAAATATATCACCAATGACTATGTCATTATTTTAAAATGTTACCTTCTTATATAATTATGATGGTAACTCTGTAACCTGATCTGTGATGTGACTAGGACACATCATGTTAAGAATATGCACTGCTTAACTTTATTGTCAACTTATGGTAGTCTTAAAATGTTTTCTGTTATGATTTAAGGTCCAAAATTAGCACTTACATTTTTGTGTTAAAATTTATGTAAATAATCTCATTTCCCAAATACTAGCTTTAAATATCTTAGCTATTCAAATTCTCATAGAAACTTCGGTATCTATTTGATGGAAGAAAGGGAGACACAGAAATCAATGACTGACCATTAAATCCTAAACAATTAAGCAAGCCAAGATTGGGTTCAGTAGCTGTTTTTGGTCATTTTCCAATTTGCTTTCAGTAACACTCGTCACTCAAATATAGTACATAATTCCTGTAACAAGAACAATGTCATTTCCTGAAGTTATTTTGAAGGTCAAATACAAAAATGAGTTATAAACTTGGCCCAGATTTTATTTTCAACAGTATGTGATGTTCATAAGTAACTTGACATCACAGGAGATAAGGAACCATTTAAATATGCTATATAGCATTTAATAGATTAGTCCTCTACAAGGTAGTTAAATAGAAAAACAGGGCTGATGTATTGTTAAGACATGGTATATCACAGAATATTTACAACAATATGGGCATTTAATATTTGCTCATGAATTAATGAATGAATGAATTTGGTGTTATTTTACTTTAAAGTCATTAAATTTTTATATTATAATGATGACATATGTAAAAACAAATACAATACTAGATGACATTTATGCACAATATTGTTTTGAATGACAAATATCAATTACACAAAGTAGAAATTGTACAAGATAAATGAGAGGAACTTTCAGTGTCCTGTATTATCTACATTTTATATTTAAATATACATAGAAAATAAAGTCAAATAAAACAAAGAAACTACCTTTAATCAACCTTTACCTATTTTCTGAAACTTTCTAATTGAAGTATTAGCTATTTTTCTAATCTAAAATGTTGAGTTTCTTACCTATCAGCTGTACTATGACTATTGTACAGCTGATCTATTTAGTGTGGGGACTTAAATACTTAGATTTTTTCATGATTGAACACTACTAATCATATTCTTAGGTAATCTGTGGATAAAATGAGGTGAAATAATTGAATTCTACAATGCTTATGCTTTTTAAAGATCCATATGTTTTCATCTTGTTCTTGCTTAAATTACAAACTAAATATTATTTTAAAAGTTTCTGGGTTATATTGAGTCAGGTGTTTTAATTTGCACTCATTTTGATCTTTTCTTAATTCATTAGAATATACAATACTTTGTCAATTTCGACACGTAATTAGGCCTTATCTTTTAAACTTCAATATGGCAGTATCTGTTAGTCTATTTTGACCAATAATAGTTAATTAATTAATATATTATTATTATAATTATTGTAGTGGAGTTGATAGTTTTATAACCAGTTTATTACCAATATCTGTTATTTTCTCTTGTCTTTTTTTTTGAGTTCCTTTACTTTGTCTTCTGTAGTTTCAAAAGTATTTCAGTGTATATATTTTTAAATTTTTGCTACTTAGTGTTTTCTTTAAAATGGTTATTTTTTAGTTTTAAAATATCTAATATGTGTATAGAATGTATTTTCATCATATCCACCTATCAGTACCGTCTCTAACTGCCCACACGCTTGCCACTGTAACTTCTCACATTCAGTACCATGTCCTCATTTTGTATACTTTTCTTTACTTGTTTAACACACCAAAGCCAAATAGTGCTGCCCATATATGCATGGGTGTGTCATCCACAGTGAAATAGGTAACCTATCAATGGCTATATTTATAAAGAAAAGTGACTCTCCCTTCTCTATCAGCCTTCAATTGTCAGTTCCTACTTTGGTAGACAGGAGTACTTTCTCATTTCCACAATGAAATTTTAAAATGGTTTGATGTTGTACCGGTCATATGTAGGTGACACTGATGCTATGAGTTCGTGTGTGCAGCAAAGATGTCATATCCAGAGATAATAATTTTATAGCACTCCTCATTCACTCCTCATCCTCTACCTCCTACATTAATTCATCACCTTAATCCAGGATGTTCTTTGGCCTTGGTGGAATGAGTTTCATACAGATGTATATATGTATATACCTATATGTGTATATATAAATATGAATGTACACAAATACAAATAAATATATGTAGTATAGTTATGTATATAAAATATATGCCCAAGATACAACCAACAGACCACATAAAACTCAAGAAGCTGGAAGACCAAAGAGTGGATGCTTCAGTCCATTTTAAAAGGGGCAACAAAATATTCACAGGAGAAATATTAAGAAAATTAAGAAAATATTAAGACAAAGTTTGGAGGAGAGACTGAAGGAAAGGTCATCTAGAGACTGCCCTACCCAGTGATCCATCCTGTATACAGTCACCAAACCCAGAAAATATTGTGGATGCCAAGAAGTGCATGATGACAGTAGCCTGATATAGCTGTCTCCTGAGAACCTCTGCCAGATCATGACAAATACAGAGGTTGATGCTCTCAACCAAACATTGGACTGAGGTTAGGGTCCCCAATGGAGGAGTTATAAAAAGGACTGAACCCTCCAAAACTCCCGTGGAGTAAAACACCAACCTTTGTGCACACATTGAGAGACCTATTGATCCAGTAGCATATGTAGCTGAAGATAGGAGTGTTTAGCATCAATGTGAGAAGAGGCTTTTGGTCCAGGGAAGGCATGTTTTCCCAATGTAGGGGAATGCCAAGGCAATGGGTTGGAGAGGGTGATTAGGATAGAGTGCTCCTTTGTGAAGGCAAATGGAGGGTGAAGGGGGATAGGAGTAGGGCAGGGTAAAGGAATAACATCTCAAATGTAAATACAGAGTATCTAATAAGAGAGAGATGGGGAGGGAAAGAGGGAGAAGAGAGAGAGAGAGAGAGAGAGAGAGAGAGAGAGAGAGAGAGAGAGAGAGAGAGAGAGAGGAGTAAAGTAGCTGAAAAGGGTTTTCAATCCCACAGGAAGAACAATAATATCAACCAACCAGGTACTCCAGAACTCCCAGAGACTAAATCACCAACCAAAGAGTACACATGGAGAGAACCATGGCTCCAGCCACATATGTAGCAGAGGATAGCCTTGTCAGTCATCAATGAGAGGAGAGGCCCTTGGCCCTGTGAAGGCTCAATACCCTAGTGTAAGGGAATTCCAGGACAGAGAGATGCTACGGAGTTGATGGATGGGTGGGGGAATACTCTCATAGAGGCTGGGGGAAAAGTGATGGGATGGGGGGATTCTAGAGGGAAAACCAAGAAAAGGGATAACATTTGAAATGTAAGTAAAGAAAATGTACTTTATGCTTATGGAAACTAGTGGGATTTCTATGCATGCTATCAAACCTCTAAAAGAATTAAGTACTGACAAAAATATTCATATAATGTTATGCCAAAATGCCTTTAAAAATCTGTAAATGTATCCTTGTTTTTTTAATAAAATGAAAATAATAAAAGATCTGCCACCTGGACCAGCAGTTCCCAAAGGTTTAAAGACTGCTGAGAAGGGGATCTGATCAGCCAGGGATCAGAGAGATCTCTGCCGAGTGCACACTGAAAGCGCGCCCCTGCCCTGCCTGATCCAGGGAACAGGAACACATCATTGGGACCTCTGTTCCCACCCGGCGGCTTTGGGGCACAGAACAGGGCTCAGACCATTCGCCACCTGGACCAGTGGAGATGCAGGGACACAGACCAGGTACAAGGGAAAGGCAAGAACATATCACTGACAACAAGATGGCAAGAGGAAAGCAAAAGAGCCTATCCCAAGGAAAACAAGACAACCTGGTAACACCAGTACCCAGCTCTCCCATCAAAGCAAACATTGGAATGCCAAACACGCCAGAAAAAGAAGATGCAGACCGAAAACCATACCTCAAGAGGATGATAGAGATCCTTAAACAAGAACGGGAGGAAAAGCAAAAAGAATCAGAAGCTTTTAAAGAAGAAACAAGAAAAACACTCAACGAACTCAGAACTAGAGGAAAACAGAACCAAAGAGATGAAGGAATGGAAGAAGGAATTTAAAACGAAAATTGACACAATAAAGAAAACACTAAAAGAGATAACCCTAGAGGTAGAACACCTAAAAAAGAAAGCAGGAGTCACAGAAGCAAGGATGTGGAGAAAGAGGAACATTCTTCACTGTTGGTTGGGTTGTAAACTGGTACAACCACTCTGGAAATCAGTCTACAGTTCCTCAGAAAATTGGACATAGTACTACCTGAAAACCCAGTTATTCCACTTCTGGACATATACCCCAGAGAAGCTCCAAGATACAACAAAGACACATGCACCACAATGTTCATAGCAGTCCTATTTATAATAGCCAGAAGCTGGAAAGAACCTAGATGTCCTTCAGTAGATGAATGGATTCAAAGATTGTGGTATATTTACACAATGCCGTACTACTCAACTATCAGAAACAATGACTTTATAAAATTCTTAAGAAAATGCTTATAGAGAATATCATCCTGAGTGAGGTAACCCAGTCACAAAAGAACAGACATAATATGCAGTCACTGATAATGGGATACTAACCCCAGAAAGGTCTGAACACCCCAGAAATAACTCTCAGACTATATAAAGTTCAAGAAAACAAAGGCCAAAGGGAAAAAAAAAAAGAAAATGAAAAACCATTATTCTTAGTCTTTACACACAAAGAAAACTTTGACTATTTCCAGGTTACATTTTGTTTTACATGTACTTTATGCTCATTTTAACTAGTGAGATTTTAATGCATAGTATCAAACCTTTAAAAATATTAAGTACCGACAAAAATATATTCATATACTTTTATGCAAAAATACTTAAAATCTGTACATTTATCTTTGTTTATTTAAAATAAAGTCATTCAATATAAAACATTTTTCATGGTAATGAAATAAGATTGACAATAGGAGTCAGAGATTTATTGGACTGTAATCAGTCAGCTTCGAGAAAGAATCATTAAGAAAAGAGTATTATGCCATCTAGTTCTTGTTTAAATTTAAGGTTAAATCAGAGTCCAGGAACCCATGGGAAAGAGAGAAGCTTAACTAATTTAGTTTAAATAGAGATAATAGACATTTTTTTTTGTTTTCAATAGGACAAATAGTTCATCTAATTTGGTATTTGCAAGATGATGAATGGGATTTTGATGGACCTGTGACTGGCTTTACAATATGTAAACTATGAGGTCATTGGCAAGTTTTAGCTCAGACACATGGAAGTGGGTGTTTTTTTATTGTTGTAAGCTGTTTCACAGAACAGCGTTTGGTAGGGTTTCTGTGAAGGTAACAGTTTCTTAGTGTTGACTTTTTTCAGATTATGTTCAATATTGCAGGTTTGATGTTAGTCATGTTATCTCTTAGATTTGTTAAATGTTTCTTTAGCTTTTTAGGTCCTTGAGAATCCATACTTGTAGTATCTGTTATCAACTGGATATGTTTTTAAATCCATTTTTTTAATTTCACATATATGTATATTCTTCCTATATGCATTTTTGCATACTGCATGTATTTCTGATAACCATGAAGGCCAGACTAGGGAATAAGACCCGCTGGAACTGGAGTTACAAATGCTAGTACCCTTGCATGGGTTCTAGAAGTTTAACCTAGGTCTTGTAAGAACAGGAAGTATTCTTCATTTATTTTTATGTATTTTATGAGGTTATTAATTTGAGGAGATAGGAGAGAAACTGGGAGAGGCTTTAGGAAAAAAAAAGGGGATGTGATACAGTTCTATTTTAATTAAAATATATTCCTTTTTTTCTTTTTTTCTTGATCTTCACACAGTCTGTGGGTTGTTTCTGGGGTGTTCAGGGCTTTCTGGGGTTAGTATCCCATTATCAGTGACTACATGTTATGTCTGTTCTTTTGTGACTGGGTTATCTCACTCAGGATGATATTCTCTAGATGCATCCATTTTCTTGAGAATTTTGTTAGGCCATTGTTTCTGATAGCTGAGTTGTACTCCATTGTGTAAATGTACCACAATTTTGTATCCATTCATCTACTGAAGGATGTCTGGGTTCTTTCCTGCTTTTGGCTATTATAAATAGAGCTGCAATGAACATTATGGTGCATGTATCTTTGTCGTATGTTGGAGTATCTCTGGGGTAAATGCCCAGAACTGGAATAGCTGGGTCTTCTGGTAGTAATATGTCCATTTTTCTGAGGAACCACCCTTAGACATGATATTTGCATATCAAATTTTATATTGAAATATTTACTCTTTAATGGAAAGTTGCTGAAAGGAAGTAGAGTATAAGAAGTGATGTTATGTAATGAGATAGACTTTCATGCATATATTAAAATATTTATCATGTGAATGGCATTTTGACCTGTTCTTTCCCCATATGCATTTGCCCTTCTGATTAAATCAATGCATTGTGAGCCTATACTAGAACCTGTGTATATACTAATGTCATGATTTTGACATTCCAGTCCTCTAAAAATACTTTAAGTAGAGTCTGCAGGTTCTTGCTCTTTCATGTATAATGAACTATTATCTGATTGAGGCTCAATGTTATAAAAGTAGAAGGGAAGATATTTGATAAAAGGAAGCAAATCAGTAGAGCAGAAACAATAGACATAAGTTGATAGGGTTGAATGTGCTTAAGAACATTATATACATATATGAACATATTTTCTAGTTTGTTTCTGAAATGTGGTCTTTTTAAAGAAATTTTAGTTTTGGTTCTCCTACGCATTGGGAGACACCTGAAAGCTAAAGTATAGTGGAATTGGAAAACTGGTCTTTCCCTGAGTCTGATGAGACTAAAACAAAATATTTTTTTTTCCATTTTAGAATAGGTCTTTATTATAGATTGTTTTATTTATTAGCTTTTATAAACCTTTGGCTGCCAGTGTATTTTTTGCTTGTTTTTTTTGAGATTATAATATAATTACACCCTACTACTCTTCCCTTTCCTTCCTCCAAACCCTCCCATATATCACTTTTTGCTCTCTTTCAAATTCCTGGTCTCTGTTTTTATTAATGGTTATTTCATGAATATATGTGTATACACTTACACTTCGAATGCATATAAGCCTACTGAGTCTATATGTTACTTGTGAGTATATGATTTCAGAACTGACTATTTGATGAGTTTTCTCTGGGGAAAATAATTTCTCCCACTCCCAGCATTCCATAGTTGACAGTAGTTCTTTGTATAGAGTTGAGGCCAATGGGCTTCTGTCCACTTCAACATGTCTATTGTGCTTGTACTTGTTTAGCTTGTATTAAGACAATAATATTTGTGAGACATGAGTATAGCTTCTGACAATACTAGGAGACAGGATGTCCCAATAACTCTCTGATCCTTTGGCTCTAACAGTCTTTCCACCCCTGCTACTGCAATATTCCTTGAACCTTAGGTGCAGAATTTATTCTGTAGATGCATCTGTTGAGACTGAGCTTCCAGCTTTGAATTTTGATTAGTTCTAGCTTTCTGTACTGATCTTCATCTGTTGCAAAGAGAAGTTTTATTGATATGGGGTGAGGACTACACATATTGGTGGGTATAAAGGCAAATATGAGAACGTAGTTAGGGATTATGCTGCTTTCTTTGTTTTGTTTTATTTTTTTCAAGATTGGGTTTCCAGTTGTAGCGTTGGCTGTGCTGGAATACTTTATTCTAACAAGGCTGGCCTTGAACTCTTGAGTGCTAGGTTTAAAGGTGTGTGCCACTGTGATGAATTATGCTATTTTAATAAAGTGGTAGTTATAGGTTATTTGTGTTCTTCTGAGATCGTAATTCGAGTTGATATCCTCAACAAGAGCGAAATTATGCTTGGTTTGAGTAACTTAGATAAGTTTGGGATCTTGGGCAAGATGTTCAGAGAAATAGTATTCCAGATGTTACCGAACAGATTATAAATAATATCACAATAATAATTTCTAGAGAAAAGATGATTTTTTAAAAATTTTGTACATGGACTTTATCCAATGAGCTAAAGGCCAGGAAAAAAAGAAAAATGATGAATAAGAGAAATCATGCTTGTCTTTGATCTGGGATATACTTTTTTTTGTCTTTTGGCACAGAATTTACATGTAAACCTACTATTTCTAAGTCTTCAATTTGGCAGCTTATAGACTGAAGACACTATTCTACCTGTGTTTAGATTAAAATTGAACACAAAGTTCCCTATTGATGGAGCTACATAGGGGAAGGACAATTAGAATGTGTGGCCTTCCAGGAGGAAGTATGTCCAAGGTGTCAGGCTAAGAGTTTGATCCTTTTTATCAGATTAATTAATTAATTTATTCACTTTACATCTTAATATTCCCCTCACTCTCCCCTCAGCTCCTACAATCATTTCTTCCTTGCATTATTCTTTGAGAAGGTAGTTCCCTGGGTATTACCACACCCCAACTCTCAGCACATCAGTCATCCTTTCTCTAGAAATATCCTCTCTCACTGAGGCCAGACAAAGTGCTTCAGTAAGGGGAGTGAAATCCACAAGCAGCCAACAAATCTTGGGACAGCCCTTACTCCAGTTGTTGGGGGACCTACATGAAGACGAACTGCATATCTGCTACATATGTGCAGAAGGCCTATGTCCAGTCTGTGTTTACTCTTTGGTTGGTTATTCAGTCTCTATGAGTGTCAATGGTCCAGTTTAGACTTGTTGGTCTTCCAATGGAATATCTATCCTCTACTTTGGTCAGTCCTTCCCCTGACTCTTCCCCAAGCTTTCCCAGGCTCTTACTAATGTTTGGCTGTGGGTCTCTGAATCTGTTTCAGTCAGCTGTAGGGTGGAGCCTCTTAAGAGGACAGTTATACTAGGAGCCTGTCTACAAGATAACAAAGTATCATAAATAGTGTCAAGGATTTGTGCTTAACCATGGGATGTGTCTCAAATTTGTCCAGTTATTACTCTGCCATTCCCTCAGTCTTTAATCTATATTTCTTCTTGTACATCTTGTAGTGAGGACACATTTTAGGTCAAAGGTTTTTTTTTTGGGGGGGGGGTGAGTTGGTGCTTTTTACCTAAATTGGGAGTCCTGCCTGGCTACAGGAAGTGGCCACTTTAGGATCCATATCCCCCATTGCCAGGAGTTTCAGCTAAAGTCACCCCATAGTCAACCTGTTCCAACACTAGTCACTCCTGCCACCTCCTGTCACAGGCCTCTGGCACATATTAGAGATGCCTCCCCTCTGCCCAACAAAAATTATTTCCATTCTCTCTCTCTTGTTCTTCTTATACATGATTTTCCTCTACCTTTCTCCCTTCCCCATCTGCTGTCTTACCCAGTTCCGTCCCTCCATCCACCTCTGATACCTATTTAATCTCCCTTCTGAGAAAGATTCAAGCAGCATCCCTTGGACCTTTCTTGTTATTTGGGTTCTTTGAGTCTGTGAACTGGAGCATGGTTATCCTGGATTTTATGGCTAAAATCCACTTGTAAGTGAGTACATAACATGTATGTCCTTTTTTTCCCCCCCTGGGTTACCTCACTGAGGATGATATTATGTACTTCTATCTACTTGCCTTCAAATTCATAATGCCCTTGTCTTTTTTTTTTTTTTATAGCTGAGCAGTATTCCATTGTGTAAATGAACTACATTTTCTTTACCCATTCTTCAATTAAGGTACATATAGGTTGTTTTCAGTTCTAGTTCCATTACAAACAAAGCTGCTATGAATATAGCTGAGCAAGTGTCCTGATGGTAGTGGAGGAACTTTTGGGTATATGCACTGGAGTACTATAGCTGTGTCTTGAGGTAGAACTGTTTCTAATTTTCTAAGAAAATTTCATTCCTTGCATGAACCCTCCTTAATCATGGTGGGTGATGTCTTAGATGTTTCCTTGGATTTGATTTGTTTGTGAGAATTTTATTGAGTATTTTTGCATCAATGTTCATAAAGGACATCAGTCTGAAGTTCTCTTTCTTTGTTGAGTCTGTGTGTGGTTTAGGTATCAGGATGACTGTGCCCTTATAAAATGAGTTTGGCAATGTTTCTTCTGTTTCTATTTTGGGAATCAGTTTGAGGAGTATTAGCTATGCCTTGAACATCTGGTAAAGTTCTGCACTAAAAAATCTGGCTGGTACTAGGATTTTTTTTTTGTTAGGAGGCTTTTAATGACTCCTACTATTTCCTCAAGTGTTATAGGGCTGTTTAAATAGTTTATATGATCTTGGTTTAACTTTGGTAAGTGGTATGTGTCTAGAAAATCCATCCATTTCATTAATATTTTTTTTTAATTTTATGCAGTAAAGGCATTGAATATTTAATGATTCTATGACTTCCTCAGTGTTTATTGGTATATCCTCCATTTCATTTCTGATACTTTAAATTGCTGTCTCTCTGCATTTTAGGTAGTTTGGCTAATATATTTTATTGTTTATTTTTTTTAAAGAATCACCTCTTGTTCTCTCTTTTTTTTCTTTTTTTTCTTTTTTTTTCAGCTAAGTGGAGTTGAATTCACTTATTTAGTCAATCAGTTGAGCATCTGTAAAGTGACTGCAGAGCTGTTGAGTTGAGTTTGTGAGTTCAGGTAGTTCAGTGCAAGTAAGCAAAGGCAGGTAAAGTGAGTAGGATAAAAACAATCCAGAAGATCAGAACAAATTGCCCAAGTTTGAGATCAAGCAGAGCAATTCAGTCAGTGAAAAGCTGAGAGAAGCAAGATTGAATTAGTGAGCTTGGGCAGAACTTTGAGCCTGACGATCTGAGTTGAACCAGCCAGCCAGGAAGAATGAGAAAGGGTGAACTCATACACCAGTAAGCTTCTGAGATGACAATGACATCAGGCAGATAAAAATCTCTTCTTTTTTTCTAATTGACTGATTTCATCCCTGAGTTTGACTATTTCCTGCTACCTACTCTTCTTAGGTATGTTTTCTTCTTTTTTGTTCTCTGGAGCTTTCTGTTGTATTATTAAATTGCTAGTAACATCAGAGGTTTTCTCTCCACTGCAATAAAAAGAATAGTGCTCTTAGTATATGACCACATCCAGATAAGCTTCTTGCTCTTCTAAGAGAACATAAGGTGTTTTCTGCTCCTCCAAATTAACAGAATAAAAGAGTGTCTATTAATGTGATCCAAGCATTCCAACATGCATCTTAAACTGGCAGCAAAATTTGGTGCTGCATGGGTTCTGGCTTTAAAGGCATGAAGTATGTAAGAATAAAGAGGTTGTTCATTCTTCTTCCACCCATCCAGGGTACTAATTGGGCCAGACTGCATATTGCAGAGCAGTACCTGAATGAGAGACCTTTATAACCGAAAAGGCCCAGAGAATCCAGTGTGTGAAGCTATGTATGCAAAGCTTGAATTGCAGTGTATACATCTAGATTTGGAGATGGAATAGTCATGGAATATATTCCAAGGAGAGCTGCAAACAAAAAATGGATTCGGTATTCATGAGATATGTATATCTTGGGCATCAAAGGAGAAAATGTAGAGGTAAAAAGGCTTCTGAAATTAAAGCTCCAGACATGGATTTTGGAATAGTAGTTCTTAACCTGCGAGTCCAAAGAACCTTTTATGAGGTCGACTAAGACCATCAGAAAACAAACATTTACATTATGATTCATAAAACAGCAAATTGCAGTTATTAAATAGCAAAAACTTAGTAATTATGCGGTGGTGTTCACTATAACACAAGGAACTGTAAGAAAGGGTCATAGCATCATGAAGATTGAGAACCTCTGTTATTATCAAACTTCATGATTTGAATATTGCTTTGCTCAGATTTTTTCTTGATTTGGTTCAGTATTTCCTCACAGTGTGTTTACTCTTTCATTCGGTATGGAAATGTATATGGTCTGTCACCATGCTATGATTTCCCTTTTGAATTCGTAGGGGTTTGCAGTTAAGAGATAGCATTTAGTCTTAGGAGAGACTTGGGACTTTTGGACAGTGTTGATACATATAATGTCCACGGGGCCTTTTAAAATTTAACTAAATTGTGTTTTGTTTTATGTTTTGTTTTGTTTTTTAATTGTGATATGGCCACAAAACTATGGTTTCCAAAAATTGAGATTTGATTGTAAATGTCCTCCATAGGCTCACTGGATATGTTTAGATGCTTCAGCATTTCTGAAGTTTATATATTACTGGAAGCTGCTCTGAGAGTTTAAATGTTTAAACTGTTTCCAGCTCCCTCTCTCTCTTTTGTGTTTGGGACTCAAAAAGCTTTCAGCTTCTTATGTATTCCATTGTGATGGTTTGCATATGCTTGGCCCAGGGAGTGGCACTAGTAGAAGGTGTGGCCTTGTTGGAGGAAGTGTGTCACTCTGGGGGTGGGCTTGGAGACTCTCCTCCTAGCTGCCTGCAGATGCTCAGTCTGTTCCTGGCTTCCCTTGGATGAAGATGTAGAACTCTCAGCTCCCCCTGCACCATGCCTGCATGGATGCTGCCATGCTCCTGCCTTGATACTGACTGGACTGAACCTCTGAAGCTGTAAGCCTTCCCCAATTAAATGTTGTCTTTTATATAACTTGCATTGGTCATGTTTTCTGTTCATAGCAATAAAACCCTAACTGAGACAACCATGATGCTTGTGACTTCTTGATATACCTTTTTTTTTCTGCCATCTTTATCCACAAGTCAAAATAACCTCTCTCTTTCTTAAATTATAATAGTCATGGTATTTTATCATGGCAACAGAAAAGTAACCAATCCAATCTTAATATTCATGGTTCTGACTCAAAATGGAATCACATCATTAGCTTACTATTAAATTTCTAGTTTGTTGATTGGAGAACTTGATATAACTGAGTATCTATTATTGCATAGAGAGATATTTTATAATAAATCTTTCTATATATAGCCTATTCATATTCATTATTTCTCTTGATAACCATAGTAAAAGAATATATTGGCCTATTTCAGGATGTATACTTTTCAATTCTTGCTGCCAGAGCCATGATAGACTTCTGATAATCCTAAAGGTAAAGTTCCATAAACATGTAGAAACCTCCCCAGGACTTTAGTTTCTTACTCTTACCTGGTCTACATTCAGACTCAACCAATTCTGTAGAATTACTGTTTAAGTCTTCTTACTGCATTGTGTTCCCAATTCTGTTTTGTGTAAGGTGCTCTCACTTGTCAGTATCTCCAGTTTCCTATTTTTGATGTGACTCCAGTTTCTGCCATGTGTAAGCAAATGAATTTATGTTCAGTTTGTTCATAGTTTTCTTGTTTTGAGAATGAGAATTACAACTTTCAAACACCTTACATGTCAGAGCTAAAGGAAAAGTCTTTAACGTTGCCTTTTAGTATTCAGGGATTATTTTAAATATTTTAAACTCTAGAAGATAAAGTGCACCACTTTATATTTACTTCTATTTTTATCAGTGTTTATATTTATATCTGTAAATGATTTATTTGTAGTTTTCAATGATATGGAATATTCTGAACTTATTCATATATTCAAATGTAAAAGAAAACTCTAATTTTCTCCATTTGGTGATTAAGTGAACACTTTTGCATAATTATGTTGATAGATTATTTTTCTTCTTGTATACACCTGTTTTTATTTTATAATGCTTAGATATGTATAGAAAGTTGTTTCTGCAATGCATTAATATTCAACAGCTCATTTCATACTGATAGCTAAGACATCTACTTAACTGTAGAAGTAGAAGTTCTTAAAATAACACCTTTTAAAACTGTATACAACTTAAAATTGGCAAAAATATATGGTAAATATAATCAGTATTCTGTTTTTTTTTCAACTACACAAGTGTTTCAAAAGAAACCTGTTTTAACTAGATTGTTATCACAATAAAATAAAATCCAAACATTCGAAAATGTATAAATTTATTCACAATGTGTTTTTTTATTGAAAGATTGAAATTATATTTATTTTATTTGTTAAATTGGTGGCAGCGATTTGAGACACATTTTTCTCTGTATAGTCTTGGCTGTACTGGAGCATAGTCTGTAGATTAGGTTGGACTCAAACACAGAGATCTGCCTACCTCAGCATCCTGAGTGCTGGGATCAAAAGCATTTGCTACCACTGCCCAGCTAGAATTACATTTAATGAACATAGAAACATATAAAATCCACTTATTACTTATAGTTTAGCAAAATGTTCTTTAAATAAGTATCAGTCCGTAAAAGTTCTTCAGTGACCTTTTAATGTATTTTGTCTTACGTTTTTTGTTTTGACAATTTTATACACATATACAATATATATATATATATATATATATATATATATATATATATATATATGATGTCATTACTCCATTTACCTCTGCTATCCTCCTACCATTATTACTTTTGTTAATTAAGAAGAAACTTATAAGTATTAAAAATAAAATAAGATAGACATTTTGTGTGTGTGTGTGTGTACGCTATTTATTTTTAATTTTTTTCCAGTAAATAAAGCCATGGCTTTATTATATGTTGAATTTTTGCCGGGTACAGTTTAGCAAACAGCAGATATGATGATAATAGTAATTTGAAGTAAAAGGTGATTTTTTAAAAAAAATATTAAGTATGAGACAAAGGTAGAATATCAACATCTTCTGGTTGAATGCTTTGAGTCATGCTTATCTTCAAACTACTTCAAAAGATCAAGGCATCTTTCTACTTGAACCAATGTGTTGACACAGTCTGACTAAACTGAAACTAAAAGCTTACCTATTAAGAACAATACCATTGATCATCTCCAACAGTGTTAAAGCAGAGGACAATAGACTCTACTACTTATCTCCGCAAACACCATAAGAAAATTAATCTTAAACAACGAGAGTGTCCTTTGCAAGGAATGGCCAATTTAAAATAAACTGCAATCTTCATGACTTTTCTTCTTCCACATTTACTGAGGTAAGCAACTTAGAAACTGCATGCATAAGCAAGGAATTTGACAGTTGAATGCACTGAATGCTTGCCTTGTGGAAAGTCAACTATTTTGATCATTGAGTATGCAATGAAAGGTTACATTTAGAAGGCTGGAATACTTGTGGTTCAGGGCATACATGCTGTTTCTATAAAAGGAGAATGTCACAATCACCATAGGAAATTACAATGGTTAACATATCATGAACATAATCTGTAAATACATTTCAACAACAGTAATATCACATCAAAATATTCATGTTCACTAAAGATAATGAGGCATTTTTGGAATAAGAGTCTCAGTCTCTCAGAGTCTCTTTCTCTCTCCTTCTGTCCTCTTTTAAGTTTTCAAAATTGAAATGAAGATATCCTTATGCTCTACAGTAATATAAAAGAAGAAGCATATTTTTTAAAAAAAAAAATCCTTACAAAACATGAAATGCTTGGCAGATAACAATACTACTCTATGATATCTACTTAAAGTTTTAACTTCATCTCTCATTTTCTACCACCATGTTCACATTTTCATTATGCTTTTTTGCATGCGAGAACATCAACTAATCTATTATTTCAACATGTAAACCTATTTCTTTTGAAGCAAGGATTTCTATAAAAGCAATGGAAATTTCATTACTTTTCAAGATGCTGAAGGAAGAACATGGAACATTCATGCTTGCTGCTTTGCCTGGGCTTCTGCTTCCTTTGAACCAGGTGGTGCTGTCAAGCCTAAGAAGGCATAAACTGCATTATTTTCCCGGGCTTCAAAGAAGGCATCATAATCCCAACGGTACTGGCTTTCATTGAAAATCTGAGGTGGCAATGGGTACCCTGTGGCTGATCGACTGTCTTCAGGTACATTTTCTCTCATCCACTTCCGATTCTCTTCATTTTCTTCAAATCCTATTTTGTTGGCTTCTAAGAATCCAAGCACATCTTGCTGTTTCTTCTTAATCGCTGTAGAGCCAGAAGAAGATGCGATATATACGTGGATCACCATCCTGGAAACAAGGGCTTCTGGTCGGTCGCTGGAGTCTTGAAAAGGGCTGGGAAACAGCTGCAGCAACGGTTGGAACGGAGCTAGGTCCAGCTGGTCCTTGGGAAGCTCCATGTTGCCTCGACCTCTAAACTCCAACCTCTCACCTCCACTGCCCCTGCAACCTCTCGCTATTTATTTTTTTGTTACTTTGATAAAACACCATGACCAAGGAAATTACAGAAGAGTTTATTTGGGTTTATGTTTTCAAACTTAAAAGAGTTTATCATAGAACAAAAGTTTGGTAGATATCCAAAAGAGAAGAATGAAAACATAGTGAAGAAAAACTGATACAAAGCAAAAAAAAAAAAAAAAAAATCTGCGAACTGAGCAGGGCAGACATTCAGATACTGAAGTTTTTCTTTTTCTTTTCAATTTAACAATTTTATTTTAAAAACAGGATAAATGTACAGATTTTAAAAGCATTTATGCATAAAAGTATAGGAATACATTTTTGTTAGTACTTGATTATTTTAAAGGTTTGATAGTGTGCTTTAAAATCTTACTAGTTATAATGAACATAAAGTACATGTAAAACAAGATGTAACCTGGAATTACTCAAAGTTTTCTTGGTGTGTAAATATTAAGCATAATGTTTTCTTTTTCTTTTGGCCTTTGTTTTTCTTGAACTTCATATAGTCTGTGAGTTGTTTCTGGGGTGTTCAGAGCTTTCTGGGGTTAGTTTTATAATCCCTGTCTGAGGTTTAAATTTCAAAGGGCCTCCATGACTCTAACACCTGTATCCATATGTGATAGTTTGTATATGCTCGGGCCAAAGGATTACACGATTCAGAGATGTGGCCTTGTTGACATAAGTGAGTCACTGTGAGTGTGGGATTGAATACCTCAGTCCTAGCTGCCTGAAAGTCAGTCTTTGACTTTGGAATAAGAAGTAGGCCTCTCAAATACTCTAGCCCTACTTCTGCCTGGTTTCTGCCATGCTCCTGACATGATGATAATGTGCTGAACTTCTGAACCTGTAAGCAAGTCCCAATTAAGAGTTGCCTTTGTCATGGTTTCTGTTAACAGCAATAGAACTGTAAGACATCATATCTTATTAGAAGATATCCAACACCTCTTAAATCATGAGGTATCTCCATAGTAACCCAGGCCTTCCTTCACGTAATCATCCACAGCTTAGTGTAATGGCTATTCATGTCCTTTTGCCCTCCCGGGACATTCATGTAGGAACTACCCTGTGACACACTGCCTGAACACAGAGGATCTCTTGAAATTATGGAGGAATAACTTCCCTCTTTCATCCTTCATGCCTCTGAAGCTAATGCCCATACATGATAGTGTCAAGATCAGCCCTCAGCTTGGGATGGACCCTGGATCATTTTCACGAATTAGAAGCTTAGCTATATGGGGTTTTCCCCTTTATTTCTTACAGGATATGAGAACTCTCCTTAATGCTGCTAATCTTTCTATCTCTTTTATCAAATGCCTGGCTTGCAAAATTAATATTTCTTATCATATTTTTCATAGAGTAGCATGATAGTTATTCATAAGAAGCATTCCACAGAGTTAAATTATATTATGTTGCTTTGAAATTGCCTCTGCATAGAAATTAATCTATTACATTTTAATTAGTCTTAGGTACAATCTAAGGAAATGAACAGAGGACAGACATACTCTTTCCCAAAATATCACAAGATGGCCTCTATCCCAGTTACTGATATTCCCTCTCTGAAGTCTCCTGAGATGTGCCTTCATGACCTGCCTAATCATTTTATAGTAAAGAGATTGATCCAATCAAGCGGTAAGGATTTGAGCCATTTTATAGAACTGAGGTAAGATAGTGATCATTGAGCCCACACTTTGATTTGAATGTTCCACTATGTGGATCTCTTACACAGTGCCCCAATTCATTCTCTATTTCAACTTAAAACTCCTATTAGTGCCCCCAAATCACTGGATACCGGATATGTTATGTGTTTCTTTCACCCATGTACTAATATTTATTAATTATTTTGTACTTACACAATTGTTTGTCTTGTAGTGTTTATATGGATGTTTAAACACTGTCCACTGAGACATCCAGAGTTGGGGCGTTTCTCTTAAAAGTCCACTTTAATGATATGACCTGACTGGCTTAAGTTCTTCCTATTTAAAGCATGCTGTAATTACCCTAATTGTCTTAATATTTGTGAACAGTGTTATTATTGACCATTTTTATCCTACTTCTATTATATGTCTTGCTTGTTAAACAATCTGTTAGAAATAATATAAACTTATGGTATTTTTTTCTGAATAATTCCCTTGTCTTATATTTGCCTACAAATTCTGTTATTCACATGTGTTATTTTTTTCTCAAATGCCTCTGATTAAGTATTTCTTTTGTTGACTTATTGGACATGGCTTATTTTTTATTAGCTTTAATTTTCTGTATGGTATATGAGTTGTAATTTTGTTATTTCTTACTTACTATCTTCCTTGACTACAGTGTGAATCTCAATAATGAAGGAACTCATGTATTTTAGAAATGTGCCTAATAAACAGTAGGAATATTATTAAAATTTGTTAAGTAGGAAATAAATATTTTCCTAGATAATTTTACATCAACTTGAAATAAGCTAGAGTCACCTGAGACAACTGAGAAAATATACTCATAGCATGTGGTTGCAAGTAAGATTTTGGGACATTTTCTTACTAAATGATTGATGAAGGAGGAACCAGTCCATTATGGGTGGTTCTATGCAATAAGAAAGCAGGCTGAATCAGGAATTCAAGGCCCTCACCTAAACATAATAAAATCAATATATAGCAAACCAATAGCCAACATCAATCCAAATGGAGAGAAACTTGAAGCAATCTTACTAAAACCAGTGACTAGACAAGGCTGTCCACTATTTCCCTATCTACTCAATATAGTACTTACTGTTCTAGTCAGGGCAATTATACACGAAAAGGAGGTAAAAGGGATACAAATTGAAAAGGAAGAAGCCAAGATATAATTACTTATGGATGATGTGATAGTATACTTCAGTGACCCCAAAAAATCAACCAGAGAACTCCTATACCAGATAAACAACTTCAGCAAAATGGCTAATTAAAAAATTAACTCAAACAAGTCAGTAGCTTTCTTCTATTCAAAGGATAAATGGGATGAAAAAGAAATTAGGGAAAGGAAACCCTTCACAATAGTCACAAATAATATAAAATATATTGGTGTGACTCTAACCAAGCAAGTGAAAGATCACTATGACAAGAAGTTCAAGTCTCTGGAAAGAAATCGAATAAAACCTCAGAAGATGAAAAGATCTCCCATGTTCGTGGGTCAGCAGGATTAACATAGAAAAAAAATTGCTATCTTACCAAAAGCAATCTACAGATTTAAGACAATCCCTATCAAAATTACAACTCAATTCTTTTTTCTTACAACTTTATTAAAAAACAGATATATGTACATATTAAAAGAATTTTAGCATAAATATATATTAATATATTTTTGTCAGTACTTGATTTTTTAAAGGTTTGATAGTATGCATTGAAATCTTACTATTTACAAAGATCCTAAAGTATACAACTCAATTCTTAATTAAGATAAAAAGAGAAATTCTCAAATTCATCTGGAATAGCAAAAAAAAATCCAAGATAGAAAAAACTATTCTCAACAATAATAGAACTTCTGTGGGAATCACCATCCCTTATCTCAAGCTGTACCATAGAGCAATAGTGATAAAAATCATATGCTATTGGTATAGAGAAAAACAGGTAGATCAGTGGAATAGAATTGAAGACCCAAAAATTCACCCACACACCTATGCTACTTGATCTTTGACAAAGAAGCCAAAACCATCCAGTAGAACAAAGCCATCATATTCAACAAATGGTGCTGCTTCAAGTGGAGGTTGGCATGTAGAAGTGTGCAATTTGATTCATTCTTATTTCCTTGTACAAAGCTCAAGTCGAAGTGGACAAAGGACTTCCACATATTATAAGATACACTAAATCTAATAGAAGAGAGAGAAAATGAGAAAGAGCCTTGAACACATTAGCATGAGGGAAATTTTCCTGAACAGGACACCAATGACTCAGGCTCTAAGATCAACTATAGATGAATGGAATTTCATAAAATTGAAAAGCTTCTGTAAGGCAAAAGACACTGGTAATAGGAAAAAAAACAGCAACCTACAGATTGAAAAAAGGTCTTTACCAACCCATTATCTGATAGAGGGTTAATATCTACTACAAATAAATAATTCAAGAAGTTAGACACCAGAGAACCAACAGAAAGAATGAAAACAGGCATTCTTGGGAGGTAGGTGGTGAAGAGGACCCTCCAGAATGTGCCAATGATATGGGAGGTGAGAGACCCTCAGGAATCAAAGTGGGAATGGGGAGATGAAATGTCCTACAGTGGGGAGAGGGAACTTGATGGGTCCACCTCAAGCAGAAAGACTGGGCATTGAGTAAGGGATAGTGTTGCTATGCACTGTCAAAACATTGACCCATAATTGTTCTTGTCTGAAAGAATTGTGGGGATGGCAATGTAGAATAGTCTGAGAAAAAGAAGGTCCAGGGAAATGCCCCAATGTTGCTCCAACTCAAGGGGAGGCCCCAAGTCCTGACACCATTCCTGAGGCTATGGGACACTCATGAAAAGGGACCTATCATAACTGCCTTCTGAAAAACACAACAAGCAGCTGAAAGAGACAGGTGCATATATCTGCATTCAACCAATCAACAGAAGCTCCTGACCCCTATGGTTGAATTATCAAAAAGCTGGAGGAAGCTGAGGAGGAGGGTAACCTTGCAGGATGACCAACAGTTTCAATTATCCAGGACTCCTGAGATCTCACAGACACTGGATTGCCAACCAAGCAGCATACACTAGCTGATATGGGGTCCCCAACACATATACAGTAGAGGACTCTCAAGTCTGGGTTCTGTGAGAGAAGATGCATCTAACCCTTCAGAAACTGTAGGCCTCAGGAAGTTTAAGTGTCTGGCAGAGGTGGAGAGCTATGGATATCCTTTGGGTGGGTATGGTTGGGAATCCTCTTGGACACAGGGGTGGGGAGGAGTTACGGGATGTTGGGACAATAAGAGAGTGGACTGGTAGGGGAATAAATATTGAGTGTAACTGTAAAAGAAAATGAAAAAAAATATAAAAGGGGTACAGAGCTAACCAAAAATTCTCAGCTGAGAAATCTTGAATGACCAAGAAGTAGCTAAAAAAATATTCAACATCCTTAGTCATCAGGGAAATACAAACCAAAATGACCCTGAGATTCCACCTCATGCCAGTTAGAATGGCTAGGATCAAAAACACGGGTAACTGCAGATGCTGGTGAGGATATGGAAGAAAGAGGAACACTCCTCTCTTGCTGGTCAGATTGCATGCTGATACAACCACTCTGAAAATCAGTCTGGTGATTCTTCAGAAAATTGGACATAGTGCTACCTGAGGACCCACTATACCACTCCTAGGCATATACCCAAAAGATGCTCCAGCATATAACAAGGACGCATGTTTCACTAGAGATTCATAGCTGCCTTATATATAATAGCCAGAAGCTGGAAAGAACCCAGACGTCCTTCAACAGAGAAATGGATACAGAAAATGTGGTACATTTATGCAATAAAGTACTACTGAGCTGTTAAAAAAAACAATGACTTCATTAAAATTCCAGATAACTGGATAAAACTTGAAGCTATCATCCTGAGTGAAGTAACCTAGTCACAAAAGAACACACGTGGTATGTAGTCACTGATAAGTTGATATTAGGAGAAAATTCAGAACACCCAAGATACAACTCATAGACCAAGTTTTGTATAAATAAATCCAGTCAATATTTTATCTTCTGTCGTAGCACCTATAATAAATCATTAGTTCCCTTTTTATGAACCTTGGTTAATCTTTTTATAACCTCTTGGAGTATGTTCTGAGTAGGAAGGAGTGTGGTCATCATCTAAAAGCAATTAACTAATGACACTTGGGAGACTGACAGAATTCTCATTGCAGTTTTGACTATCAGAAATGATCTAATAGCAGTCCTACTATAAGAGAATTTAATAATCACTGATATAATTTTAGAAATTATTATAGGATAATCATTAAGACTTAAGAAGTCATCTATTTTTCTATATAGCATCACTACAAGACAGTACATTTTCATAGATATGCTCCAAAGTGGTGTGCTATTATTTAATGATTGTTATATATGTTTAATAATAACAGAAAAGTATTTTAATAGCAGGAGTCTTTCCTAAAATGAATCGCTCACAGCCTATTTTAATAAGAGCAAATTGGTCTCAGATTATATAATAATCTGAGGCAGGCCATCTCAGGACGATTGCCTGCTAGTTATTATCTTGTCCTATTGTCTGCTGATGGTAGAGAGAGAGAGGGACCTGTTAGGGATTAAAAAAGGAGAGGGACAAAGGAGTGCGGGATTAGGTGTGGGAGGAGACATGGGAGATGTACGGAGTGTCAGGAGTTTGAAAGGAGGTGTGTAGCAGTGGGGAAGGGGTACTGGGGGTAGCCACTGGAAAGTCCCAGATGCCAGGGGTGCAAGAGTCTTCCTGGACCCAATGGGGATGAGATTAACTGAAAGATTAAACAAAGGTATCTCTGTAGAGACCATATCTGGAGTTTAGGCATGGCTCCTGGTTGAGGGATTGGGCCACATGCCCATCTCCAAAATACTAACCCAGATTTGCTCCTGCCTAAAGGAAATGCACAGACAAAGAGGGGAGCAGAGACTGAAGGAAAGGGCATCCAGAGACTGCTTCACCTAGGGATCCATTCCATCTGAAGTCACCATACCCTACACCATTGCTGATGCCAAGAAACACTTGCTGACAGGAGTCTTATATGCCTGTTCTCAGATAGGTTCTACCAGCACCTGACCAATACAGATGCAAAAACATAGAGCCAATCATTGGACTGACCCCAAGGACCCCAATGAAAGAGCTAGAGGAAAAACTATAGAAACTGAAGGGGATTGCAACCCCATAAGAAAAACCAATATCAACCAACTGGACCACCCAGAGTTTCCAGGTCCTAAACCACCAACCAGAGTACACATGGAGGTACCCATGGCTCCAGCTGCATAAGGACTGCCTTATCCTGCATCAATGGGAGTAGAGGCCTTTGGTCCTGTGGAGGATAATGCCCCAGAATAGGGAGATGCTAGGGCTGTGAGGTGGGAAGATGGGGGAGCATCCTCATAGAAGCCGGAGGAAAAAGGGATGGGATAGGGAATTTGGATAGGGGAAACCTGGGACAAGGGATAACATTTGAAATGTAAATAAAAATAACCAGTTAAAAACAAAAGAAAGCAAGCTAAACAAGCCATGATGGGCAAACCAATAAGCAGCGCTCCTCCATGGCCCCTGTATTACAGCTCCTACGTCTACTTTCCTACCCTAATTTCCCTTAGTGGCCTGTGATTCTGGATATGTGAACTCTTTCCTCCCCAATTTGCTTATAGCAGAAGTGTTTCATCACAGCACCTTAAAAGTAACTAAGACAGATATTATATCTCACATCCAGTACTAAGTTTTATCAGTGAATGATAACAACCTAAAACTTAGATGATTAAAAAACATTCTCAAAATGAATACTGATAGAGGGAGAATGTTGACCTCAATGGACAGAAATAAGTCACAATTAAACAGCAGTGGTTTTGTAGGATGATACAAAGAAAGCCTACAGGAGCTTTGTAAGCATTTGCTTTACTCATTTTTTCTGTTGTAATAATAGAATGTGTATAGCTTTCTAGTCATATTGTTGGCTTTAGTAAGAGTATGTACCGTTTTTGTTTAATTACCGAGGAAAAATATATAAAATATTGTAATTTTAGTAAATTTCATAAATAGTCCATTTGACAGCAGCTTCAGGCTTAAAGATTGGCCAAGAATAACTTATTATGGTAGTCGTTTACAGATTTATCCTCCTTATCTTAGCCTCTTCTGCAGTTCTTCAAGATTACAGTGAGAAAAGTTTACAAATCCATCTGGTGTTGAGATTCTGTCTCTGTCCATAAAGACTTAACTAATTTTAGTACACATCTTGGAGCATTTAATTCATGGAACATTATTCTTTTCTATGGAAAATTAAATTTAAAGTTAATGATGGCTGGGCTTGGGGGATGAGATAAAGGAATGACAGGTGGGAAAAAGGAAAAAATATCTGTGAGATAACTAGAAATTTGTGTAGAAAGGAGGCATGAATCATTCAGTGGTCTACTATGGAGCTGAGCGTGAGACTAGCATATTGCATTTGGAGTAGCTGAGGGAGAGGTGAAAGACATGCAGTTAGCCTACCTGCTTTCCCTGCTACAGTGGCCTGAGGGTTCCCACGGAGTATTTTCCTGAATTTGGGATAAACAATGAGTTTGTGTGTCTGCAGTGATTGGGATGCAGGGCAGTGAGGGAGATTGGAGGGGAAGATCTGTCTGATCCACTGAAGGCAGAAGTTAGGCTGCAGGAGGTATTCTGCTGCAGATCTGGGGTAAGATAGGAGGATTGGATTGAGAGGAGTATGGGAAGTGAATATTGGCAACTAGCCTACCTGCTGTCCTGACTAAAGTGACCTGGTGATTTCCAGGGAATTATTGCTAGAACTGAGGTCTAAGATAAAGCAAGTAGTAGGAATAAGGATTTTTTTCTTTCCTCTTTAAAAGTTTTACAAGTTAACAAACAAGATTAGTCAACACAATCTTGATAAAGATTTGGTAATTGGTGACTAGAGATTTGGCCCAGTATAAAAAGCTTGCCTAGTACTTCTGAGGACTTAGCTTTGATCCACAGAAAAAAAAAATGAATAAATGATCATACAAACACATATACACATGAACAGAGTACATAGTATTTGATGCATGGTATTTAGAGTACCTAGAAATTAAGATGAAGGTTCCTTAGGGGCTATTCAGCTTTCATAGAAATAATTGTCTACAGATTTTATTTCGAGCTATACATGGGATTTTTTTCAAAGACATGTTATCATATTCAGTTTAGAAGAAAAAAAAATGTGTGGTTGTTATACAGTCCTAACACAGTTTAACAAATGGTAAACGGGCTTTATATGGGCCCATTTAGAGTGACTCAATATTAGTGATGTTGGCTCTGGAAGACTAAGACACTTCTTGGCATGAGGTAGTTTGGACAAAAGGATTAGTAGATGTTATGCCAGGAATCTAAAAATAGAAATGCCTCATGGAGAGCAGTAAGGTCAAAAAAGTCCTAACTGTTTTATATAACTGTAACAATATTTATATGGGTAACATTTATTAATAAAAAAATCACATAAATAGGACTAAGTATCTTTTAAAATTTGGCTGCAATTTTCATGCACTTCATAATAAATTTTTAATTATTTTGCTATTAGTGTCTCTTCTAATAAGGTGAAAGAACAAAGTGTTTTGATTTCCCAGGCCCACATAGAAAACTATAAAAGTCAGCTTTCAGTTTTTTAAAAAATGCTTTTAATGTCTGATTTGAAGATGACAAAACGTCAAAATTTGTCAAAGGGTTTTAGTACTTGATGTATGTAGAACGATATATTAAAATCTCACATCCATTTATTTTACAAAGGATGACCTCATGTATATAAAACCTCAGAAGTCAAGAGGAAGAAGCAGGAGGAGGCCATAGTTAAATATAACTAGAGTCTTCTCTACAACTAATCTTTATATTTCCACTGGTTCTATGTAGGTTTCAGATGGAGGACTGTCAAAACAGTCTTATGCAGCTATGAATCCTATGACTTAGAATAATGACCTACTAGGCCTGACATGCTTGCTAATGCTATAGTGGCACCACTGTTATAGATTTAACAAACTGTTTTTTTGGTTGTATTCCATGGTTACCCTATAAAAGGGAACTCACACCTAACTCTGTAAGTGTTGCCAATGGCCTATCATAGGTTAAGTCACGGTCAGGAGAAACCTGTTAATTATTTTGTTAAATGATCATCTTATATCTTAAAATCCTTGAGTCTATGCCTGTAGATTGGTATCTTCATTAGAGAAGCTTCTCATTGCAGTGGTTAATATGTAAACCCACAACTAGCCAAAGTAATGAGAGTATTTGATTGTAGAATACTGGGCTGTAACTATGACAGCTATGCCACCCCATCCAAGGCTCACAAAACATTTCAGAATGGGGATCAGAACAAATATGAAAGCTTTTACCCACGTTCTACCTTGGGAAAAGCTACATAGAGCTCTCACAGTTCAAGCAGCAAAACTGAACTGGAGTACACACTTCCAGGCCAAGGCCAGACATGGCACAGCCACATCTGGAAGGGCGGCCTGCCCATGCACAGGTCCTTGAGAGCTCAGAAAAGCAGCAGGAATGCTTTCCATCCTAAGTGGGAAGGTACCTGGGAGCTCAGAAGATTGGCAGGAACACTTTCTATCCTAAAAGGAAGGATGAGTCAACTTCTTTTACCCACATTCTACCTCAGGAAAAGCTGCCCAGAGCTCTTGTGGTTCAAGCAGCAGAACTGAACAGGGGTGCACACTTCCAGCCCAAGGCCAGACCCGGCCCAGCCACATCTGGAAGGGCATCAACTCAATTATTCATAGAGTTGGAATTTTGATGGGGATTGCATTGAATTTGTAGATTACTTTTGGGAAGATGGCCATTTTTATAATGTTTATCCTGCCAATCCATGAGCATGGAAGATCTTTCCATCTTCTGAGATCTCCTTCAATTTCCTTCTTCAGAATCTTGAAGTTCTTGTCATACAAATCCTTCACTTGCTTGGTTAGGAACATCCCAAGGTATTTTATAGTATTTGTGACTATTGTGAAGGGTGTCGATTCTATAATTCCTTTCTCAGCCTGTTTATCCTTTGAATAGAGGAAGGTTATTGTTTGAGTTAATTTTATGGCCAGCCACATTACTGAAGTTGCTTATTCATTGTAAAAGTTTTCTGGTGGAATTTTTGGGGGGTCACTTAAGTATACTATCATAACATCTGCAAATAGTGATATTTTGACTACTTCTTTTCCAATGTGAATCACTTTGATTTCTTTTTGTTGCCTAATTGCTCTGGCCAGGAATTTCCAGTACTATATTGAGTAGGTAGGGTGACAGTGGGCAGCCTTGTCTAGTCCCTGATTTTAATGGGATTGCTTCAAGTTTCTCTCCACTTAGTTTTATATTGACTACATGTTTGCTGTATATTGCTTTTACTATGTTTAGGTATAGGCCATACATTCCAGATATTTCCAAGACTTTTATGGTGAAAGGGTGTTGAATTTTATGGAATGCTTTCTCAGCATCTAGTGAGGGGATCATGTGTTTTTTGTATTTTTTTCTTTGAGTTTGTTTATATGGTGGATTACTTTGAATGATTTCCATACATTGAACCATCCTTGCATCCCTGGGATAAAGCTTACTTGGTCATGGTGGATGATTGTTTTGATTTGTTCTTGAATTTGATTTGCAAGAATTTTGAGTATTTTTTACATCACTATTCATGAGACAAATTAGTTTGAAGTTCTCTTTTTTATAGTGTCTTTGTGTGGTTTAGGTATGAGAGTAATTGTGGCTTCAAAAAATGAGTTAGGTAGTGTTCCATCTGACTCTATTTTGTGGAATAGTTTGGAGAGTGTTGGTATTAGGTCATCAATGAATTTCTAACAGAATTCTGCACTGAACCCATCTGGTTCGGGGCTTTTTTGTTTGAGAAGCTTATGGTGATTGTTTTTATTTCTTTTGGTATTATGGGACTGTTTAGATGGTTTATCTGTTCTTGATTTAACTTTGGTATCTGGTATCTAGAAATTTACCCATTTCCTCCAGATTTTCCAGTTTTGTTGAATATAGGCTTTTGTAGTAGGATATGATGATTTCTTGAATTTTCTCAGTTTCTTGTGTTATGTCTCCACTTTCATTTCTGATTTTGTTAATTTGGATACTTACTCTGTGCCCTCTCTTTAGACTGTCCTAGGTTATTTTGAACTTGTTAATTTTCTCAAAGTACCAGATCCCGGTTTTGTTGAATCTTTGTATGGTTCTTTTGTTTCAACTTGGTTGATTTCTGCTCTGAGTTTATTTCCTGACATCTACTCCTCTTTGGTGTATCTGCTTCTTCTTTTTTTTTTTTAGAGCTTTCAGCTGTGCTGTCAGGTTGCTAGTGTATGCTCTCTCCAGTTTCTTTTTGGAGGTACTCAGAGCTATGAGTTTTCCTCTTAGTACTGTTTCCATTGCATCCCATAGGATTGGGTATATGGTGTTTTCATTTTCATTAAATTGTAAAGCATCCTTAATTTCTTTATTTATTTCCTCTTTGATCTTCTTATAGTTGAGTAGAGTTTTGTTCAGGTTCCATGTGTATGTGGGCATTTTGTTGTCTTTGTTGTTGTTAAAGACCAGCCTTAGTCCATGGTGATCTGAAAGGATACATGGGAGTTTTAGGATGAAATGTTCTGTAGATGTCTGTTAATTCCAATTTATTCATAACCTCTTCCAGTTTCACTGTGTGTTTGTTCAGTTTCTCTTTCCACGAACTGTCCATTGATGAGAGTAGGGTGTGGAAGTCTCTCACTATGTTTTGAGCCTGTGGTCTGGATGCACAGCCTTTCTGGGCAGATCCTGATTCTTGCTGACAGAGGCTCAGCCCTCATTGTGGGCTGGAAAGAAACCTTTTCCAGGGATCACAGCAAAACACTATCTGTGCTCTGAGTATTCATGGCAGAACCTTACCAGGACTGTTCCCCAGGCTCTCTGCTGGTCCAGGTATAAAAGAGCCTGTGTGTGTGGTCTGCAAGCACAACTCTCCAGGCTTGTTGTTTATATTTTTATAGCCCAATTAGGTTCATGTTTATATATGCACAAGTGTATGATTATCCAATGGAGTATATGAAACCTACTAGTGAGCATGCCTTCTATAAACCATCTCACTTACCCAAGGATTATTCACACCATACATCCCCTACAAGGAATGGGACCTCAGAGGTAATCTACTTTATGTCAGGATTTTATTTGACTGAATATTGCATAGGTATCTTGCAGGTCATCACAGCTTCTGTGACTTCATGAATGTGATGGGTATGTCATGCCCAGAACATATCATTTCACATCATTCTTCCCCATCTGCCAGCACTTACATTCTTTATACTTTCTCTTCTGCACTATACCAACAGTATTGGTTAAGAGGCTAAGCGTTGATAAAAATGTCTTATTTATGGTTTAAGTCTTATTTAAGTCTTGTTCCCAGCACTTTGTTCCAGAAACATATTGTATGTTGTTAACCAGTGCCAAAAAAAAAAAAAAAAAAAAAAAACTCTGACTAAAGACAATAGCAGTACATGTCTATAGGTATATGCATATGTGGTATTTTTATAAGAATGTCCTACCATATACTTATATATTTGAATGCTTGGTCATTAGAGAGTGGCACTACTTGAGAGGGATTAGGAGTTGCAATTGTGTTGGAGTAGGTGTGCCCTTGTTGGAGAAAGTGTGTGAAGTTGGAGAAAGTATGTGAATGAGTGCAAGCTCAAAAAACCCAAGTCAGCTCCAGTGTCTATCTTGTCCTGCTGATCATACATTTGGATATAGAACTCTTAAATTTGCTTTTTAGCACCTTGTCTGTCTATATGATGCTAAGTTCCTGCCATGACAACAATAGATCAAGCCTCTGAAACTGTAATCATACCCCAATTAAATGCTTTACTTTATAAGAGTAAAATTGCCACGATCATGGTGTCTCTTCATAGTAATAGAACACTGACTGACTAAGACAGCATAAATATTTAAAAGGCACTTTGACAACATGACTATTTAGCAAAATAACAGTAACGGGCTCTATCCTAGGGCCTATGTCCTCCCCAGCAATGAATTTTTAATAGAATTATAATACCAGGCATAACATTCCTTCCTGTGGAAGCATGTCTCAAATCCAATCAGAAATTCATTGGTTACTGAATAACAGTCCAATAAGCACACGTTGGGAGGAAAGTTGGTTTCGTGATATCCAGGATCCAACAATGGGATCTACCATATTTCAAGTCCTTTTATATGCTGCAGACCAACAGTGACTTCAAGCACTAGGGAAGCTAGCCAGCAGGGAAGAAGTTTTCTTGTCAATTTAAGACTTATTGTTCTCTGTCCTGCAGCCAGAGTATGGTATTTTCAGCAATAACATACAGTTATGGTAGATAGTCAAAGTCAATGGCAATAACCTGTATTGTTTTTGAGATCCTAGTGTTCTCCATGCTCAGAGGTATCCCATGATTTACACTACACGTTTTATTTAATAACCCATTTATTCTTGGAGGTACAGTGTTCAACAATGCAGAGTAATGCCCTTTGAACTTTTTTTTGTTATATTTTGAAATTAACTTTGCTGACTAGTAGATTTTCATAAATATTTTTCTAATATCATTAGTTTTAAATGATTCACTATCATGACTCACATGTCTTTCAGGTTGACCTCATTGGAGCTATGAGAAATGAAGAAAGGGGGACACACAAACCAAAAAGCTGGTATCAGGTGAGCTGTGTGGTTTTCATCTGCAGCCCAGAATTTTGGCACATTTATTATATACAGTATAGACAAGGAAGAGGAGGAGGGTATGCCAACCTCAGTGTGGGGTCTTTGGAGGGGAGCAGTATCAGGCTATAGTCGTCCTGGATTAGGAGGCTGAAGATGATTACTTATGCATACATAAAAACATCTATAGATTTGATCTATATATCAGACCAGGTGATGACTTTGTCATTTGTCTGAATCTGACCAAGAAGAAGACTTATCATTCTTATTGATCTGGGGCACTATTGTTCTTGGCATGATCATAGTTATGACAATAATACTCATTCACTCAGGATTTCATCTGCTCTTAATAACCCAAACACGAACTTTTTTTTCTTACCCATCCCCATTCCTCTACCATTACTTAGTTACTTAATACTCAACATACCTCCATCTTCTTTCTTTTTACTTGTATTGAATTAGTCCTCAGCAGCTAAATCTTTCTTAACTTTGTCTGTGAGAGGGCAGGCTTCCACTTTTCATGTCCTTTAGCTTCATCCCCTCCCTCATTCTCCCTCTCTGTTTGTTTTTTTTGGGGGGGGGAGGGGCAGGGTTTTTCTCCATAGACCTAGTTTTTCTGGAACTCATTGTGTAGACCAGTCAGGATGTCAGTTCACAGAGATCTAACTGCCTGCCTCTGCCGCCTCCTGAGTGCTGGATTAAAGGCATGTGATACTACCCCCAGCTTTCCTTTCAGTATTCTTGAAATATCAAAGCCAAAGACTCAGAGTAATCAAATTACCAGTGTAATTTTTGCTCAGATTCTCAGGTTTTTATGTTCTCTCCTCTAAATCCAATGAAATCTTAAATATTTTCATGCCTCATAGATACCTAATCATATACCAACTTATAATAACTCTGTTATAATTAGTTAGAGTTTTCATTAATTATAGACATTTAACTTTTTTTCTAGGTTGTACTTCTGCAGCAAGATTTTTTTTTAATCTTATACAAGGACACAAGGAAGGACAGGGCCTGATTAAGTATGTCACAGGGTTTTTGTAATCACTGACTGAGTCTTCTCCTATTCTTCATGTTCTCATTCTCATTAAATCAACATCCCTGTTAGCTTGTTTCTTCTACTTATTTTTCTGAGCAGATTCCAAAAACCAACTGTTGATCACAAAATTGAGTCAATAGAAGAACACCCTGTTCTCAAGAATGTGAAACAAGGCCATCAAAGATGAATTTAACATCTCTGGTGGGAGCCAAAGTATCAGATTGCTTAACTCCAACTTCTGGGTAACAGATATCAGGATATGCTCTCTAAACCTAAAATCTCTTAGTTGCTGCAGTGTAGTAAAATGTTGAGAAGTAAAGAAACAATCAAACTTGTTTCTTTTTCATTTTGAAAAATTACTGTTACTCCTATCATTTCACTAGGCAAAGTCATAAATATCTTAATTTTTCAATGACCTGAATGAAAAGAAGACTACCTACACTTTACAAAAAAAAAAAAAACAAAACAAAACAAAAAATCCCCCAAAAAACCCCAAAAAATAAAAACAAAAACAAAAATAAAACAAAAAAGAAGAAAAACAAAACAAAAAAAAAAAAAAAACTTTTCACTTTTTTGTACCAAACAAAATGATGATTTTATGGACACTAAATTCTGATACTTATTATAACATTGGAAAAGCATTTGGTACTAATAACATAAATAAAAGATGGGTTCTAATATCATGCCCATTTGACAGATAAGTCCTCGAAGACAGAGAAAATGACTTTTGTGAAAGATCTAGAAGTTGTGATGCACACTTGAACTTGAAATGTGTCTCTAATATTTCCACTTAGTAACTAATTTCCTGCACTAGGGTAAAAATTGTCATCCTAAGGTTTCGCTCATAGTTGCACCATTTCTACTTTTCCAACTTTCCATGCAATTGCTTCCATACCTTCAACTCTGTCTCAAATTCATTACTCTTCCTTAGTTTAATTGATTTTGTTATATATCTATGTACCCTGCTGAATCTAGTGTTGCTTATATGTATATGGCTACCCACATATGTATATGCTTTATATATATATATATATATATATATATATATATGCATGTATGTATATATTATTCAGTCATGCATTTAGGTCTGAATTTCTGACATTACCATTAGCAGCATGGACAAAACACCAGAGAGCTCCTCTCAAATGAGTACTGACTCAGTAACCTTTGTGAACCTACAGTTCCATAATTAGAGGTGTGATCTTGCCATGTGAGACCTTCCCATGTCCTTGCTGGAAAGTTGACTGATATTGTTTTTAACAGGTCCTGTAGAGTTCATGGTTGAGATATTCCTTCCATGTCCAGAACCTGACTTGTAACTACTAGGAGCAAATAGATTTTATCAGGCAACACATCTTATATTTAAAATATGAATATATTAAAATTCTAGTAATAAGAATGTGTAGGAAAACAATGTCATTTTGAATATGAACAGCTACCAGTGCATAATTTGTAACACTAGCCAGCACAATGTTTATGCCATTGCTATTGGGATTTATTTTCCCACTGAATTTAATCTTTCCCTTATTTTCAGGTTTCCAACAAATTTTACATTTTCCAGGAAGCCATTTTGGTTGCTTCATAGAAAGTTACCCTTGACTCTTCTGATCTCATCCCTCATACAGAGAATTTGTTTCTTGTTCATCTAATTTTAGTTACTTGTGGATTATCACTCAAACCTCCAGAATTTATATTTACAATATCCCCAGTCTCTGAGCACTTATGGAACCATTACAGGTGCTCAGTAATAGATACCAATGAAGTGGTCTTGTTATTTACTCTTAAATTCAGGCCAAGTCTGCATCTCTAGGACATCTGTGACCTTGTGTCTTTCCATCCCTTTTCTTATTCATTGCCTTCAGCATTATTGACCTGATCATGCCAAGCTCTTCCCAGATTTTGTGTGTGTCATTCTCTCAGACTGGGATAGTGTCCTCAGATTTTTACTTGGCTGTCCTCTCTCATCCTTCCATGAGCTGATCAAATATCCTATCTTTGGAGTGGCTTTTCCTGGCAGCTCAAACTAAAATGAGCCCTGTCTGTGCTTGCCCTTGTTTTGGCATTTATTAATTTATATATTTTCCAGAGAATTTGGCACAATTGCAAGATCAGAAGTGTGAATTATATTGGTCTTTTCTCAATTGGAGACAAATAGAAAGTTAAAGCTAACAAGAAAACAATAATAGCTACCTTCTCTTGAACTTGTAATATTCTGATGGGTAACTACTATAACTTTACTTTCTTTAATTTTCACCTCCTTAGAAATTATCTCTTTCTTACCAAATAAGGACTTAAGGCCTTAAACAATACAGCTAGGTACCTCTCAAGGTCACATAATTTTCAAGTAGAAAAAATAATCCAGAAACCTACAGTACTTACTCTTCATAATATTCAAATACTCAGTACCCAGAATGCCTGTATATTAAGATGTATATTTATTTTAAGTTCACATAGCACGTTGACTCCCCGCCTCAGCACACAGATTCAGCAGTAGAGGAAGCATATCTGAAATTTTGAGTAAATAATCATATATAGAAAGGTAGATAGATGGTCTCTTATAGGAAAGATGAGAAGGCCTACATTGTTGTAGAAGTTCCCTTACATTTGCTGGAATATCTGAGGATGGTAGACATTCTATAGAATTTTTATCCTACCCTTATTTTAGTGATGGGAAAGACTGGGAATTATACACATAGACTATGACCCTGAGTAATCTGTCTTCAAATCTTTTTCCATTCAATATGTAGTCTCATATATGTTAGACCTCTCTGAACTGGGTTTACTGGTTATTACATAGAGGTTATGCCAACATGTCACATGGGCCAAGCATGTAAGTGTTTGGTTTCTGAACATTTTCTCTCTTAGATTAAAAATGCCCAGTGAAGTTGAACTATTATTATTACTAATATAAAGATTGAAGCTTAAGTTAATGAAGTACCTTCTTCTATAATCAGAGCTAGGAATGCTAAGTTCAAACCTGTGAGGACAGTTTCACAGCTGTAGATATTGAAACATCTTATATGTCATATAAAATTCTTACCATATAGATGCCCACACAGTTTAAATCAGATTCAACAGCTGCTGCTGTGTGACTATTATTATTACTATTGTAATCATGCCCTTTTCCTTTTGATGTCCAAGATATCAAGACCTCATGGGTCAAATGTGTTTAGTTTTGTTTTATGTCATTCTCTAAAGAAGATATGCTTACTCTATAATACCTTTCACCTTACATGATTTTTGAAAGCAGCATCTGCCTGAGCCCTGCAGCCTAGTGCTAAGCTATGTTCTTAGGAAGTACACAGTGATTCAGATTTTGATATTTTCTGAGCCTTTTGACATGACTCACAGACTGTAACTTCATCATATGGTCATGAGTTCAACATCTCTATTCTTTAATTTCATGTCAATGACTTTTGAGAATGTATCAATAACTTTCACTGTGAAGACCCAGCCCAAAGCACACACACACACACACACACACACACACACACACACACACACACACACACACATATATGTGTATATATATATATATATATATATATATATATATATATATATATATAATACTTCAGACCTAGTGTATTTGGACTTTTGAGAAGATTTTCCTTTCTCCTCACTCATGGAATCTGTATATACTGCTCATTCCTCTTTCTTCTGGTAAACCTAGTTGAGGATACACAGGAAATTCTATTTTTCTTCTCCTTACAACTTCTGCTTGATTGAATTTTCCTACTCTGAGCAGTTTGAGAAAAGCAGTGTCTGTTCTTGTTCTTCAATGTCCTCAGACTCTTGTACTTTTTTTTCTTTTAATCATTCTTTTAATTATATGGATTTGAGCTTTCTTCAAGGTAATAAGAATGGACCAATTTTCATTCTTCTACATGCTGACTGCCAGTTGAACCAACACCATCTGTTGAAAATGTTGACTTTTTCCCACTGGATGGGTTTGGCTTCTTTGTCAAAAATCAGGTCACCATAGGTTGGTGGTTGCATTTCTGGCTCTTCAATTTTATTCCATTGATCTACCTGCCTTTCTCTATACCAATGCCATCTGCATTACTACTGTAGTATATCTTGAAGTCAGGGATGGTGATTATCCAAGTATAACTTTTATTGTTGAAAAGTTTTTGCTTTCCTGATTTTTTTTTTGTATTTCAGATAAGTTCCAGATTTGCTTTTGCTATCTCTTTTAAGAGAGTTGGACATTTGATGTGTATTGCATTGAATCTGTAGATTTCTTTTGGTAAGATCACCATTTTTACTAGGTTCATCTTGCCAACCATGAGCATGAGAGATCTTTTCATCTTCTGAGATCTTCAATTTCTTTCTTCGGATGCTTGAAGTTCTTGTTATATAGGCCTTTGATTTGCTTGGTTAGAGTCACACCAAGATATTTTATGTTATTTGTGTCTATTTTAAAGGTTATCATTTCCCTTTTTTTGAGCTCTTTATTCTTTGAGTAGAGGAAAGCTACTAATTTGCTTCATTTAATTTTGTATCCAGTCACTTTGCAGAAGTTGCTTATTAGCTGTAGCTATATTTTTGTTGATTTTTTTGGAGGTCTGGTAGAATTCTGTGCTAAAAGTATCTATTTCTGGGAATTGTTTGGTTGGAAGACTTTTGTTGACTGCTTCTATTTCCTTAGGGGTTATGGCAATATTAAATGGTTTATTTGATCCTTATTTAACTTTGATACTTGGTATCTGTTTAGAAAATCATCCATTTCCTCCAGATTTTAAATTGTTGATTGTAGGCTTTTATTTTTGAAACATTTATTTTGTTTCTATAGTTATATTTTCCTTTTCATTTCGGTTTTGCTAATATAGATACTGTATATGTGCTTTCTGTTTAGTCTGGCTAAGGGTTTATATATCTTGTTGATTGTCTCAAAAATAATTCTCCCAGTTTTGTTGATTCTTTGTATAGTTCTCCTTGTTTCTACTTGCTTGATTTGAGCCCTGAATTTAATTATTTCCTGCCATTTACTCCTCTGCTTCTTTTTGTTCTAAAGCTTTCAGATGTGCTACTATGCTGCAAGTGTATTATCTCTCCAGTTTCTTTTTGGAGCCACTCAGAGCTATGAGCTTTCCTCTTAGCACTGCTTTCATTATGTCCCATAAGTTTGGTTGTGTAGTTCTTTTATTTTAGTTAAATTCAAAAAAAATTCTTGATTTCTTTCACTTCTATCCTTGACCATGTTATCATTCATTGTTCAGTTCACATGTGTATGTGGGATTCTTCTTGTTTTCGTTATTGAAGACTAGCTTTAGTTCATGGTGGTTTGGTAGAATGCATGGGATTATTTCAATCTTCTTGTATTGGTTGAGGCTTGTTTTGTGATCAATTGTATGGTCAATTTTGGAGAAGATACTGAGAGGTGCTGAGAAGAAGGTAATTCTTTTATTTTAGGATGAAATGTTCTATAGATATCTATTGAGCCCATTTGGTTAATAACTTCTGTTAGTTTCACTGTGTCTTTGTTTTGTTTCTGCTTCTATGACCTGTCCATTTGTGAGGGTGGAGTATTAATGTCTCTTACATTTAATGTGAGGAGTTCAATATTTGCTTTCAGCTTCTGTAATGTTTCTTTTTGCAAATATATGTGCCCTTGCATTTGGAGCATAAAAAATTATAATTGAGCGTTCCTTTTTGTGGATTTTCTGTTAATGAATAATTTGTGTCCTTCTCCATCATTTTGCTATCTTTTGGTTGAAAGTCAATTTTTGATACTATAATTTCATTTGTTCAATTTAACAAATTTAGTTTTTAAAAATAGATAAATGTAAAGATTTTAAAAGAATTTTTGCACAAAACTAGAGTTTTTGTTTTTTTTAAGTTAGATTGTATGCTTTGAAAAATTACTAGTTACAATGTCCATAAAGTACATATAAAACAAAACATAACATGGAAATAATCAATGTTTTCTTGATGTGTAAAGATTAAACATAATGATTTTTAACTACCAAGGACTGCCACAAAGCTGTATTCTTAGGTCTTGAATTATTAATGATTTAAGGTCTAGGTGTACCACAGTCTAAGAGGATGATCTATACTTTATGTTTTTGTAAGAAGGACATATGCTTCCACATTTTGGCCTTCCTTCTTTTTGAGCTGCATATGGTCTGTGAGTTGTTTCTTAGGTATTCAGAGATTTCTGGGGCTAGTATTCAATTATCACTAGATGCATATTATGTTTGTTCTTTTGTGACTGGGTTACCTCACTCAGGATGATATTACCCAATTCCATACATTTACCGAGGGAATTTATGAAGTCATTGTTTCTAATAGCTGAGTAGTACTCCACTGTGTAAATGGCCCACAATTTCTGTATTTGTTCATCTACTGAAGAACATCTGGGTTTTTTTTTAGCTTCTGGCTATTATAAATAAGGCTGCTATAAAAATGGTGAAGCATGTGTCCTTATTAGATGTTGGAGCATCTTTGGGGTATATGCCCAGAAGTGGAATAACTGGGTCCTCATGTACTTCTATGTTCAATTTTCTGAGGAATCAAGAGAATTATTTCCAGAGTGGTTGTACCAGCTTATAACCCCACCAACAGTGGAGGAGTGCTCCTATTTCTCTGCATCCGTGCCCACATCTGCTGTCATCTGAGTTTTTGGTCTTAGCCATTTTAACTAGTGAGAGATGAAATCTCAGAGTTATTTTGCTTTGCATTTTCCTGATGACTAGGGACGCTGAGCATTTCCTTAGATGCTTCTCAGCCATTTGATATTCCTCAGTTGAGAATTCTTTTTTCAGCTCTGTACCCCATTTTAATAAGATTGTTTGATTCTCTGGAGTCTAAGTTCTTGAGTTCTTTGTATATATTGGTTATTAGACCTCTATCAGATGTGGGAGTGATAAAGATTTTTTTCCCAGTATGTGGGCTGCCATTTTGTTTTCTTGAAAATATCCTTAGTTTTACAGAAACTTTGTAATCTCATTAGGTCCCGTTGATCTATTCTTGATCTTAGAGCATAAACAATTGGTGTTCTGTTCAGGAACATTTCCCCTGTGCTTATGTGTTCTAAGCTTTTCCCCACTTTCACTTCTAATAGTGTCAGTGTACCTGGTTTTATGTGGAGATCTTTGATCCACTTGCACTTGAGCTTTGTACAAGGAGATAAGAAAATATTGATATGTATTGTTCTGCATGCTGAATCAACACCATTTGTTGACGAGGCTTTTTCCATTGAATGTTTTTAGCTTCTTGGTCAAAGATCAAGTGACCATATGTGTAAGAATTCATTTCTGGACCTTTTATTTTGTTCCATTCGTCTAGCTGCCTATCTCTGTACCAATATTATGTTTTTTTTTTTTTTTTTTTTTTTTTTTTTTTTTTTTTTAACACAGTTGCTTTGTAATAGCTGGAGATCAGGTATGGTGATTGCAGTAGAAGTTTTCTTGTGGTTGAGAATAGAATTTGCTATTCTAGTTTTTTTTTTTTTTTTTTTTTTTTTTTTTTTTTTTTTTTTTTTTTTTGTTATTCCAGATGAATTTTCAAATTGCTCTTTCCAACTCTATAAAGAATTTAGTTGGGATTTTGATAGGGGATTTCACTGAACTTATAGATTGCTTTTGGTAAGATGGCCATTTTTTACAATGTTGATCCATCCAATCCATGAGCATGGGAGATCTTTCCATCTTCTGAGATCTTTTCCTGAGTTGGGTAGTGTTCCCTCTGTCTCTATTTTGTGTAATAGTTTGGAGAGTATTGGTATTAGGTCTATTATGAATGTCTCATAGAATTCTACATTGAACCCATCTGATCCTGAGTTTTTTTCTCCTTTGGGAGGCTTTTCATGAGTGTTTCCATTTCTTTAGGTTTATGGGATTGTTAACTTTGTTAACTGAGTTAAATTTGTTGTCTGTTATCCATTAATAAATTTGTCCATTTATTCAATACTTTCCAGTTTTGTTGAGTATAGGTTTTTTAGTAGGATCTGTTGAATTTTTTTTAATTTTCTCAGTTTCTGTTGTTATGTCTCCCCTTTCATATCTGATTTTCTTAACTTGAATACTCTCTCTGTACCTTCTAGTTAGTCTGGCTAAGGGTTTATCAATCTTGTTGATTTTCTCACAGAACCAGCTCTTAGTTTACTGATTTTTTTCTAGTACTTTTTGTTTTTGATTTCTGCTCTTAGTTTGATAATTTCCTGCCATCTACTCCTTTTTGATTGTAACTGCTTCTTTTTGTTCTAGAGCTTTCAGCTGTACTGTCAAGTTGCTAGTGTATGGTCTCTCCAGTTTCTTTTTGCAGGCACTCAGAGTTATGAGTTTTCCCATTAGTTCTGCTTTCATTACATCCTATAGGTTTGGCTACGTTGTGCTTTCATTTTCTTTAAATTCTAAAAAAGAAACCTAATTTTTTTCTTTATTACTTCCTTGACCATGTTATTGTTGAGTAGAGCATTGTTCAGTTTCCATGTGTATGTGGGTTTTTTGTTGTCTTTGTTGTTATTAAAGTCCAGCTTTTGTCCGTGGTGATCTGAAAGGACACGTGAGAGTATTTCAATCTTCTTATATCTGTTGAGGCTTGTTTTGTGACTGACTATATGAACAGTTTTGGACAAGGTGCCACGAGGTACTGAGAAGAAGAATATATATTTGTTTTAGGATGAAATCTTCTGCAGATATCTGTTAATTCCAATTGGTTCATAACTACTGCTAGTTTCACTGTGTCTCAGTTCAGTTTCTGTTTCCATGATCTGTCTATTGATAAGAATTTGGTGTTGAATTCTCCCACTATTATTGTGTGTGGTGCAATATATGTTTTTAGATTTAGTAGGGTTTCTTTTATGAATGTGGGAGCTATCATATTTGGAGTATAGATGTTCAGGATTAAGAATTTATCCTGATAGATTTTTTCCTGTAATGAGTAAAAAGTGTCCTTCCTCATCTTTTTTTGATAACTGTTGGTTGAATATCTATTTTATTTGATATCAGAATGGATATTTCAGTTTGTTTTTTTTGGGGGGGGCATTTGCTTGTACGTTATTTTGCCAACCTTTTACTCTCAGGTAGTGTCTGTCTTTGTCTCTGAGATGAATTTGATGTATGCACCAAAACTGGATCATGTTTATGTATTTAGTCTGATAGTCTATATCTCTTTATTGGGGAATTGAGTCCACTGATTTTAACCGATATTAAGGAGTAGTGATTTTTGTCTCCTATTATTTTTTGTTGTTAGAGGTAGAATTATGTTTGTGTGTCCTTCTTGTTTTGGTTTTCTTGCATAGTTATTTTCTTGCTTTTACTAGTTTCTCTCTTTGTGTTGATTTTTCATCTATTATCCATTATAGGGCTGGATTTGTGTTCAGATATTGTGCAAATTTGGTTTTGTCCTGAAATATCTTGGTCTCTCCATCTATAGAAATTGAGAATCTTGCTGAATATATTAACCTGGGCTGGCATTTATGTTCTCTTAGGGTTTGTATGATGTCTATCCAGGATATTCTAGCTTTCATAGTCTCTGTTGAAAAGTCTGGTGTAATTCTGATTGGCCTGTTTTATATGTTACATGTCCTTTTGCTTTATGGCTTTTAGTATACTTTTTGAACCTTTGATGTTTTGATCTATATATGTCAGGAAGAATTTCTTTTTTTGGAGTTCTGTATGCTTCTTTTATGATCATGGTCTTCTTGTTCTTAAGGGTAGGGAAATTTGCTTCTTTGATTTTGTTGAAGATATTTACTGTGATTTTAATTGATATTCTTTGTAGTCTTCTACTCCTATTATCCTTAGTTTTGTATTTCCATTGTGTCCTGGATTTCCTGGACTTTTTGGCTTAGATTGTGTTTTTTGTTTTTGTATTTTGCATCTTCTCTGACTCTTTGGTCTGTTTTCTATGTTGTCATCTTCCTCTTTTCTGTCTCTTGTAGTCTGTTGCTGATGCTTGCATCTGTGACTCCTGATTTCTTTTTTATGTTTTCTATCTCCAGGGTTGTCTCCTTTTGTGCTATCTTTATTGTTTCTATTTATGTTTTCAATTTCATCATCTGTTTGAATGTTTTTTTTTCCTGTAGCTCTTTGAGTGATATCTCCTGGTTCTCTTGTAATTGTTTAAGGGAGTTATGCATGTGCTTCTCCAAGATCTCCATCATCATCATGAATGTAGTGTTTCTGAAATGTTGGAATATTCAGTACTTGCTGTGGTGGTAGAACTGGGTTCTGATGTTGTCAGGTTGTCTTGTTTTTCATTGCTTAAGTTCATTTGCTTTTCTCTTACCATCTTGTTATCTGTGATTATAGGTGATCCTGTTGTCACTGACTGGCACCTGTTTCTCCTATGGTTTTTAGGACCTTTGGGTTCAGGAAGGAAATTGCTTCTGAGTGTTCAGCTCTTCTTGGGCAAGCAGTAAGTTTTGATGGCCATGACTCTGCTCTGTCTTTGTGGGCTCAGGTGTTGGAGCTCTTGTGAGGCTGTTCTGGGAGCTCAGTCCTCTGCCCACAGGTTCTGGGTCCTAGTGGTAAATACCAGGCTCTTTCTTTAGGCCAAAAATGATCCTTTTCCAGAGAGCACAGCACTCTCTGCACTCTGAGAACTCCTGGTGTGACCTCCTCAGGTGTAATTGTCAGGTTCACCTCTGGTCCAGGTATAATACTGCTTGTGCAGCTGATCTGTGAGTACAGCACTTCCCTGCGTAATCTTCAGTCTTGATGACAGAGACCTGGCCCTCACTGTGGGCTGAAAAGGACACTTTTACATTGATTACCATGCTCTGTGCCCTCTGAGAACTCCTGGTGTGTCCTTGCCGGGCCTGTGCCCCAGGTTCCCCCTTGGTTCAGGTGGAAAAGAGCCTATGCAGTTGATCTGCAAGCACAGTCTTTCCTTGGTAGATCCCGAATCCTGATGACAGAGACCTGGTCCTCTGATACTAGGATTTCTACTTGAGCTTATATCTTGGGACCATTTGTCTGAAATTTTTTCCAGCCTTTTACTTTCAGATAGTTTCTGTATTTGTCACTGAGGTTTATTTACTGTGTGTGGCAACATGCGAAGTCCTGTTTAAGTATCCAGCCTGTTAGTCTATGTATTTTTCTTGGGTACTTTATTCAGTTGATGTTAAAAGATATTGAAAACCAATCATTATTGCTTCCTGTTATATTTGTTGTTAGAGGTGACATTATGATTGTGTGGTTCTCTTCTTTTGGGTTTGTTGTGAGAGGATAAATTTCTTGATTTTTCTAGGGTGTAATTTTCCTCCTTGTGTTAGAGTTTTCCTTTTATTGTCCTGTGCATTGCTCGATTAGTAGAAAGATATTGTTTAAATTTGGTTTTACATGGAATATCTTGGTTCCCCCTCCCCCATTGTAATTACAAGTTTTGCTGGGATATGGCAGCAGGGATAGCGGTTTTTTTTTTTTTCTTTCTTTTTTACTCTTAGGGTTTGTATTGTATGACATCTTCCCAAGATCTTCTGGCTTTTATAGTCACTAGAGAAGTCTTGTGTAATTATAATGGCTCTCCTTTTATACGTTACTTGACCTTTTCCCTTAGTGTTTTCAATATTCTTTCCTTATTCTGTGCATTTTGTATTTTTTATGTGACATAAAGAATTTCTTTTCTGGTTCCTTCTGCTTTGTGTTCTGAATGTTTCTTGTATGTTTATTTGTATTTTGTTCTTTAGGGAATTTTTCTTTTATACTTTTGTTGAAGATGTTAGCTGGCTGTTTGAGTTGGGAATACTCTTTCTCTTCTATAACTATTATTCTTAGGCTCCATCTATTCATTGTGTCCTGGATTTCTTGAATATTTTGAGTTAGGACTTTTGTTTTTGTTTTTGCTTTTTTTTGTTTTGTTTTGTCTTTGGGGGGTTGTATTATTATATTTTGGACTGGTGTGTCAATGTCTTTTATGGTATCATCTATTCTTGAGATTCTGTCTCCTGTCTCTCATATTCTTTTGGTGATGCCTGCATTTGTGTCTTATGACCTCTTTCCTAGGTTTTCCAACTTGAGGGTTGTCTTTCTATTTTTTTTCCTTTAAGTTTCTTTTCCATTTTTATATCCTGGATGACTTTGTTCCATTCCTTTACCTGTTTGATTTTATTTCTCTAAGAAATTTATTTGTTGCCTTTTTAAGGGCTTCTACTTGTTTACCAGTGTTCTTATGCATTTCTTTAAGGGATTACTTTTGTTCTTCTTAAAGTCCTCTATCATATACATGAATTTAGATTTTACATCTGAATCTTGCTTTTCAGGTGGGGTCAGGTATCCAGGGCTTGATGTGATGGAAGAACTGGTTTCTGATGTTGCCAAATAACCTTTGTTTCTGTTGCTTATTTTCAAGTTGTCTGGGATCCTGAGATCTTGGGTATAGCAAAGCTCCAATAATCTTGAGTGTTTCAGATATCTTGGGAGTCCAGATTCATATGTGATGCTGTGGTCCTGTGTTCCTGTGTGTGTCAGAGCACCTGGGAGTAGAACTTTTCCTGTTGTAAGAATTGGTGGGGAGACAGTGCCCTAGTCCACTCAGGTCCAGGTTCCAACTGGAAAAGACCCATGCCTCTGGCTGGGCAGGGGTTCCTGCTTCCCTGGATCCTGGGGCTCTCAGTTACACTTTGTGTTGAGGCAGATAATGTGGCCTTACCTGTGATCCTGGGTGTGGCAAAGCACCTGGGAGTTTGGCTTCCTCTGAGTGTTGTTTGTATGGGTCATATTCTTAATTTTCTCCAAAACATAATGAAATAAACATTTCCACTAGTGTTGACTATGAACATTTTTGTTTTTCTCTCTGAAGGAAATGAATTATAATATTTAATTTAAGCCAATTTATGTTACCATTTAATTTCTTCATTAATATTTCACAACTCTATTTCTGACAGATTCCATAAATATGTATAAAGAAATTTTAATCCAAATACATGGATTCTCTGGCAAGGGATCACATCCAAAGACTGTCTAGGTCTATGGGATATGGCTGGAATAACAAACCTTTAGTACCTCTGGCTGGAATATAGACATACCCTTAGCACACAACGTTAATCCCAAACAATGAAGGTAAGATTTGTTTGTAGAAAGAAGCGGCCATGGTTGAAATTGAGATCTAAATGAGGAACAGACAAAGTGATGAATAAGAAAATATATTACAGAATGAATCAGAGATAGGATATACCCAACTCACATGAGAACAGCATTGCAAAGAGAGGCTACTTAGGAGAACGAAGAGAGAGGGGAAATTGTGTTATAGTATATGGTGTATTTTATGAGGTCAGAAAGAGCAATTCATCCAGAAGTTGATAGAAGTCAGATTGAATTAGTCAGTGTAGGGAGTAGTTCTGAGTTGAACCAGCCATCCAGAGTTCAGAGAGAACTACAATGAAAAAGTTTATTGAGCAGTAAGACTCTGAGACAACAATGGTGAATAAAATTTACTTTTATAACAATGTTTTATGTACATTTCACAATAATTTTTTATGAGGGACAAATTTTCTACATACTTATTTTTTACTATTTATTATCTATTGTTTCAAACTTTATAAAGTTTTTTCAATTTAGATAAACTATGAAAATTCCCTAAACTAAAATTACTTGTATCTACTTCTACATTTTCTACAAAATATTACAAACTTTTGCAGGCATACTTTTTGTCCTGATATTTTTTTAATATTCCATGAAAAGATTTTGTAGTTTACATGAAGTAGTTATTAAGAGTGGTCTTCCTCAGTTAAGAAAAACTTAGGAAAATATTTTGTTCATTCAAACTTCCAGTATAAAATACAAAAACAAAAAAAAAGGTCTTTGTGCTTGTGTGTTTATGTAACATTTTGCTAACTTCTGCTACCTATTGAGTGGGTTGGTTTTCACATATATCTATTTTAGAATAACTTGGAGGAACCATGATTTTAGATGCAATATATATGTATCTAGAAGGGGCAAAGCTATCTAGCAGAATGAATGCTTTTTTTTTTGGACAGTGAAAGTTGATAACTGTGTGTGTGTAACCTCTAATACCAACAGGATGCTGCTAGACCTTATCTCAGGCAAATTGCTATCCCAAGGTGCGTTCTGTGCAATGGAAATTGTCCCTTTGGTAATAAACACCTCAGTCTTCAAACAACATTATTTGTGTACATTGAATTGTCTCATAACAATGACTGCAATCACTCTACAGAATTGGGTTAGAATAAGTAAATCACATTTGGAAATAGCAAAACAACTTCAAATTATATTACATAAACTAAGCTGAAGGTATTATAGACTATGCAGCATTGAATTGGTACAGAAGGCTTTTCAAAAAGATAAGAAAAGTCACTGCACCCTCCAAGTAAGCTTGAACCAGAAAACTATGTCTTGTTTTCTCTATATACGCTCAGATTTGTAATCTGTCTTTCTGCTCACCTTTTACTGCTTTAGATCTTCCAGGGAATGCCCATACCAAAGACTCAAACACTTAGGAATTTATAAAGCAAACAGAATGTGAAAGACAACAACACTCTGAAATTATGGGATAAAGCAAAACAACCCTGACATTTTGTGGGCTTATTCATTTCCTTTGTGAGGCAGAAATTATTCATGTGGATAATCAAGTAAAGAAGTTTATGTAATTGGTATTCTTTCCAATAGAGCTTTGAATGTAGTTTATTTCTTGGTTTATACTTGAGGTACTGAGTTAAAAATGCCCAAACTGTGACTCTTGTACTTGACTGTACTCAGGTACCCCTCATTTAAAGTGAAAATTCCAGGAATCATGTCCCCAAATATTAATCTGACATGTTTGGCAATATGTTTCATTTAATAAGGAAGCATTTTGTGTGATTGGCATAACACATACTTATAAGACATTTTTTATTTTTAGAAACATTGACCTGAGTAGATTTTTTTCTAGTGCTAGGAAATACTAATAAGGTTCTACTAACAAATCCTAAGAGGCTAAAAAAAAGGAACAGAAACGCTGCATAATATTTAATCAAAATGTGCTTCAAATGTTGCTGAGTTCATGAAAATGGAGGAAGAATTCCTGGTCCTGAGCCAGAGATGCCATAAGTAACCTTTATGTAAATAGTTTCAAGTATCTATGTAAACAGTTCCATTTAATTATTGTATTTAACTTTATTTTTATCACAAATAGTTAAGGTGGAACCACTAAGAACTTACTTGGCAGTCGCAGCTAGCATGGTAAAACAGATATGTAGAAACAAGATAACTCCAAACTAAAATATTCTATAAAAATTGTAATGACTATTTGTGTGTGTGTGTGTGTGTGTGTGTGTGTGTGTGTGTGTACCACTGTGTATATGTGTACATATGTGTATATGTGTACATATGTGGAATGATGCACAAATGGAAAGCAGAGTACAAACCATGGAAGTTAGTTTTCTTCTTTTACCATGTGAGTTGTGGGTATCAAACTCAGGCTGTTAAGCTTAACACTGAATGCCTTTACTGACTGAGTCATCTTGTTAACTAATCTTGTAAATTTTATACTTACTGTTGAACTCAAACAGCACACTACCAATTCAGTTCATTTAACTATCACCAACTTCTTAGATAATGAGAAGCCACAGCTGTCTATTGTTTAGAAGAAAAAGGTGTGTGATATCTAATTACTTAATTTGATTATTATATCATAATCAGATATTGCATCATTTTATGAGTCAGAGTTACGGCCTGAATTCCCCATTTCAGAACTACAGAATAAGAAATTTCTGTTGTTTTAAACCATCTAAGCAATGATACTTTGTTGCTGTAGACTTAGCAAGCTGTCAAATTGTGCATGATGTCTATTAACTCACATACAACTTCTAAGAGTTTAGACAACCTGTTCTGCTTTAAACATGCTTCATATTTGGTTATTCTAGCTCTGTGTGCATTCTGTGCTGCCTATATAAGATATAATTTTCTATTCTACTTTATACCACCTTCTTTATTACATTTAAAGTTTTTCAATAGATACTTTTCTTCTCAGATTTTACTAGTAACATTATGCAAACTAGTGTCATGCAGGAAGAGTGAAATACAATTGAGAGATTACCTTGATTTTATTGGCTTATGGGTATGTCTGTGGGGATTATTCTCCTGCTTGGTAATTGTAGGAAATATCAGTCCAATGTGGGTGGTACATCCTTAGGCTGGTAGGATTGGTCTATATAAGAACTCTAGCTGAGCATAAGCCAAAAAGAGAAGGAAAGCAAGTAAACATTTTATTTCTTCTTTCTAGTCTACTTCCTGCCCTTATGTTTCTTAGTGATGGATTGTGATCTGGAAATGGAAGCCAAGTAAAACTGGTACTTTGGTCAGAGTTTTATTACAGGAAGAAAGAAGTAAAACCAGATGTATGAAATCTATTGAAAAAGTAATTGGAAAAGAGCCTTGAACACATCAGCACGGGAAAATTTCATGTGCAGAACAACAATAGCCCAGGATCTAAGATCAACTATAGACAAATTGGATCTCATAAAATTGAAAAGTTCTATAAGGCAAAGGACACTGTTATCTGAAAAGAGTGGCAACCTACAGATTGGGAAAAGATTGTCATTAGAAGTCTAATATCCAATATATACAAAGCTCATGAAGTTAGGCTCCAGAGAACCAAATAATCCTATTAAAATGGGATACAGAGCTAAACAAAGAATTCCCAACTGAGGAATATTGAATTTCTGAGAAGTACCTAAAGAAATGTTCAACATATTTAGTCATCAGAAAAATGCAAATCAAAATGACCCTGAGATTCAATCTTACACCGGACATAATGACTAAGAAAAAAATAAAATAAAAACCTCGGGTGACAGTAGAGGCCAGTGAGGATGTGAAGAAAGGGGAACACTCCAACATTGCTAGTAGATTGCAAGCTGGTAAAACCACTCTGAAAATAGTCTGGTGGTTCCTCAGAAAATTGGATATAATACTAACTGAGGACCCGGCTATACCACTCCTAGGCATATACCCAAAATATGCTCCAACATATAACAAGTACACATTCCCCACTATGTTCATAGAGGCCTTATTTAAAATTGACAGACTCTGAAAAGAACCTACATGTCCCTCATCAGAGGAATGGGTACAGAAACATGGTATATTTAGACAATGGAATACTACTCAGCCATTAAAAACAATGACCTCATAAAAGTTGCAGGCAAATGGATTGAACTACCAAATATAATATCAAGTGAGGTGACCTATTTACAAATAACAGATTCTCGAGCAACCTTTCAGAAATCCTCATCACATAGGCTTGCTTAAAGTATGTAATTACTTCATGAGCCACACACACACACACACACACACACACACACACACACACACACAGAGAGAGAGAGAGAGAGAGAGAGAGAGAGAGAGAGTTTGATAAGAAAGAATTGAAAAAAACAAATTATATAATGTAACATAACCAATAAACATATACATTCAAACCTCTGTTGTACATTCTAATTAATTTCTGTTGCTGTAATAAACAGCACAAATCAAAAAAATTTAGGGAAGAAATCTCAGCTTAATTTCTTAAAGTTATTTATTTTATGTATGTAAGTACATTATCACTGTCTTCAGATGTACCAGAAGAGGGCACAAAATCCCATTGTGAATGCAGTTGCTGGGAATTAAACTCTTAACCTCTGGAAGGGAAGTCAGTTCTCTTAACCACTGAGCCATCTCTCCAGCTCTCAGCTCGCATTCTTATACAGCCTAAGCTTACCTGCCTAGGGATGTTACCACTCAGACTGAGATGAGCCCTCTCACAGCAACCATTAATCAAGATTAGTTAAGCCAATTCCCCATAGATATAGTCACTGGCCAATATGATATAGGCAATTTCAAAATCCTGGTTCTCTCTTCCTAAAAAGACTCAAGTTGACAATAAAAATCAACTAGCATACTATATATTATATTCATAGGATTGATATCTCATGGACTTTGCATAAGATCATGTTAGAATTAATTCATAATTTTTTTACTCAGCTAGAGGAAATGGACACACTTTATGAATATTAGGCGGTAGAAGGTATTAGAGGATATATTATTGTGTATTTAAACATATGCATTTTGTTGCAGTAAATATTAAAACGCTATTAACTCTTTTCCAAACTAGAGCCAGCTCCTGTGGGGCCACATGGCACTGAGGGGGAATCTCTAATTTAGAAGCTAGATGGTGCCTCTAAGAACTCAGCCGCAGTTTACTTCACCCACCCCTGTGCATTGTTTTCACACATTTTTCTCCACTGCCTGGTAAAACATGACTCCACAATCATTAACTTATCAAACAGGTTTATATGCCAAATTCTCAATCCACAAACCCTCTCCATAATAAGATTACATGCAGCAGACAAAGATATAATCTACCCACCCAGAAAAGATAAATTAGACCCATAGAAACCTTTACAAATAATCACAACAACCTCATCAAGCTAGAGATGTGCCAAGAGAAACATTCACATGTGCTTCGAACTTCTTTTTCCATCCATCACCTCTTACCACCTCCTACTGCCTCCTCTTCCACTTTCTGAGACCTTTCCCTGCCTACTTCTCTACTGTCCAACCATGTATAACCTTAACATAAACATACACAGTTTGCCAAGCATTATCTTTTACATATGAGATCTTTACACTTCTCTTTATAGTGACAGTGCACCATTTATCCCAGCACAATCATTTATTGTAGGTTTGTTAGCCAAGCATCTTACACATATTTCCAGGCATACCTAAATTCGATTTTATTTCAGGACCATAAATAGTGTTGTAATATTTAGTTATAAATTCAAATATTGAACAATTCAACCCCACTATCAGAAAGATCCCAACTAATTCTATGAAACATATTTATCTTTTTAATTTTTAAGGCTTTTGCAACCTCCTTGATGCAGCTTGGACCTTTTTAATTTCATAGAGATTTAAAACAAAAGATGAGTGGCATGTGCCTTTTCAGTGTTTTCTTTTTTTAATATCTCTTACCATAAATTTTTACTGTTCTCCTTAATTTGCCTCTCCAATATGGACTAGCAAGATCAAGAATCTTCTGAGATTCTGCCCAAGGCATTTGCAATGAAGGGCACCCTCTTTATGCTATCAAGGACAAGACTTTAGAAAAAAATTAGAAAAGTGAACATTAATTTTTTGTAACATTGTAAACAATATGTTCTAGTATAAGCACTATTATTTAGTAAAGTCTTCTTGTTCTTCACAAAATGATAAATTGTAGCTTTTACAAGCAAGATATTAAATCTGCTCATTCAATCCTTCTTTATATTCACACAGTCTTAAATAGCATTTACATATTTCAAATGTTTTTAATTTCATTGTATTAGTAAAATGGCTTAGTAGTAACATATTAGGTATTTCCAAACCTCCCAAATTACATTTACAATGAAAGATGCTTCATACTAGTCATTCAGATCTTGGCAATTGCAGCACGATACTCATTAGTTTGATGTTTCTACCCCTATCATGACACAAATGCATAATAGCCTAACTAATATAAAATTATTCAACAGAGTAGAGAAAAAATCAATAAGCATTACTTACAAGTTGTAATTCTTAAGTTCGCCTTCAGATTTTTTAGCTAAAAATTGCGTGAGAGGTTGTGAAAAGCTCCTTAAAATTTTTCGTTATTATTCCTTACTATTTTGACTTTTCTTCAAGAAAAGGGGGCAATATTAACAAAGGAATTCTTAGTCCTCATGTGTTTCATGAGTCACGAGGGGACATAACAATATGTAACATGAAGATATCAAAAGAATACGTATTGTAATCAGTGCATATCATAGCCTAATATAGATTATAGAAAAAGAGAATTTATACCTAAAAGTAACATAAAGAAGTCAATGTCAGACAGGTGATTTTCCACCTGGACAAGGGGTAAGACTGAGACACAGGCCTGGGGAGGTTATACAAGGAGTTCTCAGAGCATGAAGAGTGTGGTACTCTTTGGAAAAGGGTCCTTTATGACCCACAAAGAGGGCCAGGTCTCTGTCATCAGGACTCGTTATCTGCCCGCAGAAGGCAGAGTTTCCAAAGCAAATACAGAGGTGCTTTTCTACCTGGACTAAGGGTGAATCTGGGGCACAGGCCAGGGGAGGTCACACCAGGAGTTCTCAGGGGGCAGGGAACATGGTGCTCTGTGAAAAAGGGCTCTTTCCAGCCCACAGTATGGATGGGGTCTCCACCACCAGGACTTTGGATTTGACTGAGGAATGCTGAATTCCTAGATAAGATGCACAAATACTTTTCCAACGGGACCAAGATTGAGTCTGATGCATAGGCCTGCTGGCTGTCCATCGAGGGAACACAGGGAATTCTCATAGTTCAGGGAGTATGGTACTCTCTGGAAAAGGGTCCTTTTTGGCCTAGAGCGAGCCAGGTCTCCACCACTAAGACTGTGGACATGTGGCCAGAAGGCTGAGCTCCCAGAATAGCATTGTAAGAGCTCTCACAACTCAGTCCTAAGGAAGAGAGAACAGAGTCACTGTCATCAGAACTCACTGCTTGCCCACAAAGAGCCAAACACCCAGAAGCAATCTATCTCCTAAGCCCATGCATCTTCAGACTCACAGGAGAGATAAGCACCAGGTAGAAATGAAAAGATCACATAAAATCACTGAAAATTACATGGCAAGAGGAAAGCACAAGAAACCAAGACAACCTGGCAAATCAGAACCCATTTGTCCCACCACAGCAAGTAGTGGATTTCCCAACACTCCAGAATAAAACAAGATTTAGACTTAAAAATCACACTTCAGGATAGTGATGGAGATCTTTGAGACGCACATGAATAACCCCCTTAAACAATTACAGGAGAACCAGGAGTAATCACTCAAAGAACTAAAGGAAAACACAAACAAACAAGTGAAGGGATTGAAAATGGAAATAGATACAATAAGGAAATCACAAAAAGAGACAACTCTGTGAGTAGAAAACGTAAGAGAGAAATCAGGAACCACAGGTACAAGCATCAGCAACAGAGTACAACAGATGAAAGTGAGGATCTCAGGGGCAGAAAACAACATAGAAAACATAGACAACAGAGTCAAAGAAGATGCAAAAACCAAAAAACTCCTAAACCAAATTGTCCAAGAGATCCAGGACATAATGTGAAGACCAAATGGAAGGATAATAGCTGTAGAAGAGGGTGAAGAATGACAAATAAAAGACACAGTAAATATCTTCAACAAAATCAAAAAAGAAAACTTCCTTACCCTTAAGAAGGAGATGACCATGAGCATAAAAGAAGCCTACAGAACTCCAAATATGTTGGACAAAAAAAGAAACTCTTTCTGACACATAATAGTCAAAACATCAAATGTTCAAAACAGAAAAAAATACTAAGAGGGTGCAGAACGGAGCCCGGCCCATCTGCCACGCAAACTGCCAGCCCCTAGGGGTTGAGAAGCTGGTGAGTGGAAGATCGTGTCGGCCAGAGAGCAGAGAGATCTCTGTGGATGCACACGCGGAGCGCGCCCTCCGACCTGCCTGATCCAGGGACCAGGAACAGAACTTTGGAACTTCAGTTTCCACCCAGCAGCAACTTCAGGGCACGGAGCAGAGCCCGGCCCATCTACCACGCGGACTGCTAGCTCCTAAGGTTGAGAGACTGGTGAGTGGGAAATCTGGGCGGCCGGGGAGCAGAGAGATCTCTGCGGAGTGCACACAAAGAGTGCACCCTCCAACCTGCCTGATACACGGACCAGGAACAGAACTTTGGAACTTCTGTTTCCACCCGGCGACCCTGAGGCATAGAACAGGGCTGGGCCCATCTGCCACCTGGACCAGTGGAGATCCAGGGACACAGACCAGATACAAGGGAAAGGCAAGAACACATCACTGACAACAAAATGGCAAGAGGAAAGTGAAAGAGTATATCCCAAGGAAACCAAGACAACCTGGCAACACCAGAACCCAGCTCTCCCATAACAGCAAACATCGGAATTCCAAACACTCCAGAAAAAGAAGACACAGACCTGAAATCATACCTCAAGATGCTGATAGAGATACTTAAACAAGAAAGGGAGGAAAAGCAAAAAGATTCAGAAGCTTTTAAAGTGGAAACAAGAAAAACACTCAAAGAACTCAAAGAACTAGAAGAAAACAGAACCAAAGAAATAAAGGAATGGAAGAGGGAAATTAAAACGGAAATTGACACAATAAAGAAAATACTAAAAGAGATAACCCTAGAGGCAGAACACCAAAAAAAGAAATCAGGAGTCACAGAAGCACGCATTTCCAATAGATTACAAGAGATCAAAGAGAGAATCTCAGGGGCAGAAGACAACATTGCAAACATAGACAAAACAGCCAGAGAAGATGCAAAAAACAAAAAGCTCCTAACCCAAAATGTCCAGGAAATCCAAGACACAATGAGAAGACCAAACCTAAGGATAATAGGAATAGAAGAGGGAGAAGAGTATCAACTAAGAGGCACAGTAAATATCTTCAACAAAATCATAGAAGAAAACTTCCCTACCCTCACGAATGAGATGACCACAAGCATAAATAAAGCCTTCAGAATTCCAAATAGATTGGACCAGAAAGGAAATAACTCCTGACACATAATAGTCAAAACACCAAGTGACCAATGCAAAGAAAGAATACTAAAAGCAGTAAGGGAAAAAGGTCAGGTAACATATAAAGGCAGGCCAATCAGAATCACACCTGATTTCTCAACAGAGACTATGAAAGCTAGAAGAGCCTGGACAGACATCATGCAGACCCTAAAAGAGCACAAGTGCCAGGCCAAGCTGCTATACCCAGCAAAACTATCAGTCACCATAGATGGAGAGATGAAGATATTTCAAGACAAATCAAAATTTACACAATATCTGACCACAAACCCAGCACTACAACGAATTATAAGTGGAAAACCCAATACAATGAGGGAAAAAACAGCCTCGTAATAACAAGAAAACTCCTAAAAAAGAAAACTAAATGAAGAAAAAGACACAGACACAACTCAACCCACAAAAGCAATAATGGCAGGAAACAGAAACAACTATTCTTTGATATCTATTAACATAAATGGACTCAACTCCCCAATAAACAGACATAGGCTATCAGACTGGACATAAACAAAATCCAGCCTTTTGCTGCATACAGGAAACTCATCTCAGAGACAAAGACAGACACTATCTCAGAGTAAAAGGGTGGGAAAAAACTTCCAAGAAAACAACCCCAAGAAGCAAGCTGGAATCACTATTCTAATATCGAATAAAGTAAATTTCCAACCAAAAGTTATCAAAAAAGATAAGGAAGGACACTTTTTCTCATTATCGGGGAAATCTGTCAGGAGGAACTCTCAATACTTAACATATATGCTCCAAATACAAAAGCACCTACATTCATAAAAGAAACCCTACTAAAGCTCAAAAAATATATTTCACCCCACACAATAATAGTGGGAGACTTAAATACCCCACTCTCACCAATGGACAGATCATGGAAACAGAAACTGAACAAGGATACTGCAAAATTAGCAGACACTTTGAACCAACTAGAATTAATAGATATATACAGAACATATCATCCTAAAGTAAAAGAATACACCTTTTTCTCAGCACCCCATGGCACCTTCTCGAAAATTGACCACATAATTGGACACAGAATGAGCCTCAATCGATATAAGAAAATTGAAATACTCCCATGCATCCTCTCAGATCACCATGGTCTACGGCTGGTCTTTAACAAAAACAAAGACAACAAAAAGCCTAGGTACACATGGAAACTAAACAACGCTCTGTTAAACGATAGCAGGGTCAAAGACGAAATAAAGAAAGAAATTAAGGACTTTCTAGAATTCAATGAAAACGAAAACACAACATACCCAAACCTATGGGATGCAATGAAAGCAGTATTGAGAGGAAAACTCATAGTCCTGAGAGCTTACAAAAAGAAACTGGAGAGAGCTCACATCAGCAACCTTACAGCACAGCTAAAAACCCTAGAAAAAAAGGAAGTAGATATACCCAAAAAGAGTAGACAGCAAGAAATAATCAAAATTAGGGCAAAAAGTCGACCAAATAGAAACAAAAAGAACCATTGAAAAAATCAACAAAACCAAGAGTTGGTTCTTTGAGAAAATCAACAAGATTGATAAACCCCTAGCCAGACTAACTAGAGGGCAAAGAGAGAGTATCCAAATTAACAAAATCAGAAAGGAAAGTGGTGACATAACAACTGAAACTGAGGAAATTCAAGAAATCATCAGATCCTACTACAAAAACTTATACTCCACAAAATTGGAAAATCTGGAGGAAATGGACATATTCCTAGATAGATACAAGATCCCAAAGTTAAACCAGGACCAAATAAACCATCTAAATAACCCTATAACACCTAAAGATATAGAAGAAGTCATCAAAAGCCTCCCAACCAAAAAAAAAAGCCCAGGTCCAGACTGGTTCAGTGCAGAATTTTATCAGACATTTATTGCGGATATAATGCCAATACTCTCCAACCTATTCCAAAAGTTAGAATCAGATGGAATGCTACCCAACTCATTTTTTGAGGCTACAATAACCGTCGTACCTAAACCACACAAAGACCCTACAAGGAAAGAGAACTTCAGAACAATCTCACTTATGAACATTGACACAAAAATACTCAACAAAATTCTTGCAAACTGAATCCAAGAAGACATAAAAATGATCATTCACCATGACCAAATAGGCTTCATCTCTGGGATGCAGGGATGGTTTAATATAAGGAAATCCATCAATGTAATCCACCATATAAACAAACTCAAAGAACAAAATCACATGGTCATCTCACTAGATGCTGAGAAAGCATTTGACAAAATTCAACACCACTTCACTTTAAAAGACCTGGAAAAAAGAGGAATCCAAGGTCCAAACTTAAACATAATAAAAGCAATATACAGCAAACCAACAGCCAACATCAAACTTAATTGTGGGAAACTTGAAGGAATCCCACTAAAATCAGGGACTTGACAAGGCTGCCCACTCTCCCCCTACCTATTCAATGTAGTACTGGAAGTCCTGGCTGTAGCAATTAGACAACAAAGGGAGATCAAGGGGATAAAAATCGGAAAGGAAGAGATAAAAACATCACTCTTTGCCAATGACATGATAGTGTACCTAAGTGACCCCAAAAACTCCACCAGAGAACTCCTACAGCTGATAAACAAGTTCAGCAAAGTGGCTGGATACAAAATTAACTCAAACAAATCAGTAGCCTTCCTATACTCAAAAGACAAACATGTGGAGAAAGAGATTAGGGAAAAGGTATCTTTCACAACAGTCACAAAAACTATGAAATACCTTGGTGTGACTCTAACTAAGCAAGAGAAGGATCTGTATGACAAGAACTTCAAACGTCTAAAGAAGGAAATTGAGGAGGATCTCAGAAAATGGAAAGGTCTCCCATGTTCATGGACTGGAAAGATCAACATTTTAAAAATGGCCATCCTACCAGAAGCAATCTACAGATTCAATGCAATCCCCATCAAAATTCGAACACAGTTCTTCATGGAATTGGAAAGAACAATGTGCAATTTCATATGGAACAACAAAAGATCTAGAATAGAGAAATCCATCCTCAACAACAAGAAAACATATGCGGGAATCTCTATCTCTGACCTCAAGCTATATTACAAGGCAAATGTGCTGAAAACTGCCTGGTACTGGTACAGAAATTGGCATGTGGATCAATGGAATAGAATAGAAGATCCAGAAATGAGCCCTCACATATAGGGTCACCTGATTTTTGACAAAGGAGCCGTAAACATTCAATGGAAAAAGGACAGCCTATTCAACAAATGGTGCTGGTCTAAATGGCACTCAACATGCAGAAGAATGAAAATAGATCCTTTCGTATCTCCTTGTACAAAGCTCAAGTGTAAGTGGATCAAAGATCTCCACATTAAGCCAGATACACTGAAACTATTAGATGAGAAAGTAGGGAAAACTTTAAAACATATAGGCAAAGGAGAAAATTTTCTGAACAAAACACCAATGGCTCAAGCTCTAAGGTCAAAGATTAACAAATGGGACTCAATGAGATTGCAAAGTTTCTGTAAGGCTAAGGACTTTGTCAAGAAAACAAAACGGCAGCCAACAGAATGGGAAAGATCTTTATCAACTCCACATCAGATAGAGGCCTAATATCTAAGGTATACAAAGAACTCAAAAAGCTAGACACCAGAGAATCAAATAACCCTATTAAAAAATGGGGTACAGAACTAAACAGAATGTTCTCAGTTGATGAATATCGAATGGCTGCGAAATATCTGAGGAAGGTCTGGACATCTTTAGCCATCAGGGAAATGCAAATCAAAACAACCCTGAGATTCCACCTCACACCAGTCAGATTGGCCAAGATCCAAAACTCAGAAGACAACAGATGCTGGCGAGGTTGCAGAGAAAGAGGAACCCTTCTACACTGTTGGTGGGGTTCTAAACTAATACAAACAATCTGGAAATCAGTCTGGCGATACCTCAGAGAATTGGACATAATACTACCTGAAGACACAGCTATTCCACTTATGGGCATATACCCCAGAGACACCTTAGTACACAACAAAGTCATATGCACCACAATGTTCATAGCAGCTCTATTTAAAATAGCCAGAAGCTGGAAAGAATCCAGATGTCCTTCAGAAGATGAATGGATACAAAAATTGTGGTACATTTACACAATGGAATACTACTCAGCCACCAGAAACAATGACTTGACCAAATTCTTAAGAAAATGGCTGCATCTAGAGAATATCATTCTGAGTGAGATAACCCAGTCACAAAAGAACAGACATAATATGCAGTCACTGATAATAGGATGCTAACCCCAGAGGCTCGCACTGCCCCAGAAACAACTCACAGACTGTATGAAGTCCAAGAAATAATGAAAAGAAAACAAAACAAAACAAAAAAAAATCTCTATATAACAAGAAAACTTTGACTATTTCCATGTTACATTTTGTTTTACATGTTTTATGCTCATACTATAAGTGTTTATTATTATTATTATTTAAATTTGTACAGGAAGAGACTATAAATGCTTGCAATATATGATTCCATCAAAGTATGAGTCTCAGTTGAGCATGTTTAGCTTAAAGGCATACTGCCCTAACTTAAAAAAAAAAAAAAAACAAAACAAAAAAAAAAACCTTGATCTTTGTAGGGACTTTTCTAATATGTCATTTTTCTCTGTAAGTTTTATACAGTTAAATATTTATATGAATCTAATAAATGAAACTCATTCATTCAAAAAAATACTAAAAGCAGTAAAGAAAAAAGGACATGTAACATATAATGCAGTCCAATCAGAATTACACCAGACTTCTCAACAGAGACTATGAAAGCTAGAATTTCCTGGACAGATATCCTACAAAATCTAAGAGAACACAAATACCAGCCCATGTTACTATATCCAGAAAACTCTCAATTACCATAGATGGAGAGACCAAGATATTCTGGGACAAGACCAAATTTGCACAGTATCTGACCACAAATCCAGCCCCAGAAATGATAATAGATGAAAAATCCAACTATAGGAGGAAATCTATACCCTAGAAAACACAAGAAAACAACTCTGGAAAACAAAAAGGAGACTCAAAAACATATTTCTCCCTCTAACAACAAAAATATCAGGATACAACAATCATTATTCCTTAATATCTATTAACATCAAGGATTCAATTCCCCAATAAAGAGACATAGACAATCAGACTGGATACAGAAACAGGATCCATCATTTTGCTCCATAAAGTAATCTCACCTCAGAAACAAACATATATTCTACCTCAGAGTAAAAGGTTGGTAAAATAACTTCCAAGCAAATGACCCCAAGAACCAAGCTGGAGCAGCTATTCTAATATCAAAGAAAATATTTTTTCAACCAAAAGTTATCAAAAATAGAATGAAAGGACAAATTTTACTCATCACAAGAGAAATCTATCAAGATGAATTTTCAATCCTGATTACCTATACAAGACCACCCACATTCATAAAGAAACCCCACTAGAGCTCAAAGCATATGTTATACCACACACAACAATAGTGGCAGGCTTCAACACCCCACTCTCAACAATGGACAGATCATGGAAAGAGAACCTGAACAAAGACAAAGAAAAATAGTAGAGGTTATGAACCAATTGGAATCAACAGAAATCTACAGTACACTATACCCTAAAAGAAAAGAATATATCTTTATCTCAGCTCCTCACAGCACCTTCTTCAAAATTAACTATATATTAATTAAGAAAACAAGCCTCAACTGATACAAGAAGATTGAAATACTCACATGCATCCTATCTGATCACCATGGACTAAAGCTGGTCTTTAAAAACAACAAAGGCAACAAAAAGGCCACATACACATATAAGATAGACAAGGCTCTACTCAACAATAACAATGGTCAAGGAAGAAATAAAGAAAGAAATTAAGGATTTTTTAAACTTTAAAGAAATGAAAATATGACATACCCAAACATATTAGATGCAATGAAAGAGGTACTAAGAGGAAAACTCATAGCTCCTAGTGCCTCAAAAAAAATGGGGATAGCACATACTAGATATATGACAGCACAGCTGAAAGCTATAGAACAAAAAGAAGCAGACACACCCAAGAGGAGTATATGGTAGGAAATAATCAAAGTCAGATCAGAAATCAACCAATTAGAAACAAACAAACAAACAAAAAAAAACCTATACACTAAATCAACAAAACAAGGAGCTGGTTCTTTGAGGAAATCAACAAGATCAATAAATCCTTAGTTAGACTACCTGAGTTCAGAGAGAGAGAGAATATCCAAAATAACAAAATAAGAAATGAAAGGGGAGATATAATAGCAGAAACTTGGAAAATTGAAGAAATCATTAAATCCTACTACAAAAGCCTATACTAAACAAAACTGGAAAATCTGAAGGAAATGGACAAATTTGTAGACAGATACCAGGTACCAAAAAAAAAAAGGAACCAGAACTAGATTGTTCTATCAGACATTCATAAAAGACCTAATACCAATACTCTCCAAACTATTCCACAAAATATAATCATATGGAACACTACCCAATTCATTCTTGGAAGCTTCAATTCCTCTCATTCCTAAAACACACAAAGAGTCTACAAGGAAAGAGAAATTCCGACCAATCTTCCTTATGAACATTGATACAGAAACACTCGATTCTTGCAACCAATCCAAGAACACATCAAAATGATCATTCACCATGATCAAGTAGGCTTAATCCTTGGGATGCAGGGATAGTTCAACATATAGAAATCCATATAAACAAAATCAAATAAAAATGATCATTTCACTAGATGCTGAGAAAGCATTTGACAAAGTTCAACACCCCTTCACATTAAAAGCCTTGGAAAGAACAGGAATCCAATGCCCATACCTAAACATAATAAAAGCAATATACAGAAAACCAACAACCAACAACAAACTAAACAGCAAGAAACTTGAAGCAATGACATTAAAATCAGGAACTAGACAAGGCTGCCCACTCTCTCCAAAATTATTCAATATAGTACTGGATGTCCTCGCCAGAACAATTAGATAACCAAAGAAAGTTAAAGAGAAACAAAGAGGAAAGGAAGAATCAAAATGTCACTATTTACTACCCATGACATGATAGTATACTTAGTGACCTCAAAAATTCCACCAGAGAACTTTCACAGCTGATAAACTACTTCAGCAAAGTGGCTAGATATAAAATTAACTTTAACAAATCATTAGCCTTCCTCTACTCAAAAAATAAACATGCTGAAAAAGAAATTAGAGAAAAGACACCTTTCACAATAGTCACAAACAATATGAAACATGTTAGTGTAACCATAACTAAGCTAGTGAAGTATCTATGCAAGAACTTCAAATCTCTGAAAGAAATCTCAGAATATGGAAAGATCTCCCATTCTCATGGATTAGAAGGATCAACATGTTAAAAGCGGCCATCTACCAAAAGCAATTTATAGATTCAATGCAGTCTTCAACAAAATCTAATTCAATTCTTCATTGAAAAGAGCAATTTGCAAATCTATCTGGAATAACACAAAACCTAGAATACGGAAATGTATTCTCAACAAGAAAACTTCTGCAGTAATAATCATCTCTGACCTTAAGCTATATTACAAAGCAATTATTTGAAAAGCCACATGGTATTCGTACAGAGATAGGCAGGTAGATAAATGTTACAGAATAGAAGTTCCAGAAATGAACCCCCACACATATGCTCACTTGTCCTTTGACAAAGGAGTTAAAAACATTTAATACAAAAAGGACAGCCTCTCCCACAAATGGTGTTGGTTCAACTGGCAGCTTGCAGAAGAATGCAAATTAATCCCTTCTTATCTGCTTTTACAAAGGTCAAGTGCAAGTGAATCAAAGATTTCCACATAAAACCAGGTACACTGAAACTATTAGAAGTGAAAGTGGGAAAAAAACACAAAGGCACAGGGGAAATTTTTATGAACATAATACCAATGGCCTATGCTCTTAGATCAAGAATTGACAAATGGGACTTAATGAGATTGCAAAGTTTATGTAAGGCTAAGAACAATGTCAAGGAAACAAAATGGCAGCCAACAGACTAGGAAAGAATCAAGTCCCACATCAGTTAGATGTTTAATATCCAATATATACAAAGAACTCAAGAAGTTAGACTCCAAAGAATCAAACAATCCTATTAAAATAGGGATACAGAACTCAACAAAGAATCCTCAATTGAGGAACATCTAATGGCTGAGAAGTATCTAAGGAAGTGCTCAACATGCTAGTCATCAGGGAAATGCAAATCAAAACAACCCTAAGATTTCACCTCACACCAGTCAGAATGTCTAAAATAAAACCTCAGATGAGAGATGCTGGAGAGTATGTGGAGAAATAGGAACACTCCTCAACTTTTGGTGGGGTTGTAAGCTGATAAATCAGTCTGGCAGTTCTTCAGAAAATTGGACATAGTAATACCTGAAGACCCAGTATTCCATTTCTGGGTATATACCCCAAAGATGCCCCAACATATAATAAGGACACATGCTCCATCATGTTCTTAGCAGCCTTATTTATAATATACAGAAGCTGGCAAGTACCCAGATGTCCTTCATTAGAGGAATGGATAAGGAAATTGTGATACATATACACAATGGATTACTACTCAGGTATTAGAAACAATGACTTTATAAAATTCCTAGGCAAATGTATGGAGATAAATAATATCACCCTGAGTGAATTAACCCAGTCACAAAGGAACACACATCATATGCAGTCACTGATAATTGTACAATAGTACCAGAAAGCTCTGAATACCCAAGAAACATCTCTCCAAACATATGAAGCTCATAAAAAAAGGAAGGCTCAGTCCCTCTTTGCAAAAAGAAAAAAAAAAAGAAAAAATGTGAATGCATTATATATTATTGTGCAACTAATTTTGTGAGCTATAATAATATTTTATAAAATAATTAAATTAATGAAAGAAAATAAGGGATTGTCGGATTTTCATAGGTCTAATTCTTCCATTAGGCTTGAGTATACTTAAAGCACAAAACATAGCTTGATTTTTTTTTTTTTAAATCAGAAAAAAGGTGTCTGAAAGTCACAGTTCTACATCATTATGTGTTTTCACTTTCTAGGATTCCGCTTTTCATCAAGTAATTTAAACAATTGTGCTTATCTAGTTACTAGATAGTGTTACCTTAGTATGTGCATTGTGTTAATACTTTTATTTACATTCACCTATTTTTTTAATTTAAATCTCATTAATATTTCAATTCTGATGTCAAATAATTATTATTTTATAAAGTTGAACTTACCATTCTAAGACAGATATGTTATTTGATAATACTATTATGAGCATTGCATTAAATAGCATTCAATAAAATTTCTAAATACAGTAGTTTCAGTTCTCCAGCTATATATAGATACATTGGTAGTTTGAGTAAACTTGACTTATGAGAGGTGATACTATTAAGAGATGTGACTTACCCAGGGAGTGGGAGACCTGGTGGAATAGTGGGTGTGGTGGTAGAGACATCCTCATAGAGACAAGATGGGAAAAATGTATAGGGTGTGGAATAGTCAAAGGATGGACTAGAAGGGGGACAAAATCTGGATTGTAAATACTATTAAATAAAAAATAACACCAGAAAAAAGACCATCATATAATAAATGTGTTTGCTTTGATGGAGATATACTTTCAATTAAATATTGTCCTTTCTAAGACATGCATTGATAATGGTGTTTATTTAAAGCAAGAATAACATAACTAAGATACTATCAAATGTAAAATATACATTCTTCTTATGAGTTCATCCAACTGTCTCCTAAATTAATAATACATAAAATAAAATAAAAACCTATTAACAAATATAAAAACATCAAAATATCTCTTGGTGCAGATCCATGATCCACCCAACCCTACCAAATTAGTATTTCCAGACTTATTCTTTTTTTTTTTTAATGACTTTATTTTACAAAACAAAGATAAATGTACAGATTTTAAATATTTTTTGCTTACAAACAGTACTGACAAAAACTATACATTTTTGTCAGTACTGTTTGTTCAGACATTGAAATAATTTTTACATAAAACCATGTGAATATATTTTTTTAGTCAGTACTTGATTTTTTTCAAGGGCTTGACAGTATGCATTGAAAACCTAATAGTTACAATAAGCGTAAAGTACATGCAAAACAAAACACAACATGGAAATAGTCAAAAGTCTTCTTGTTTTGTAAATATATGTATATTTTTTTGTTTTCTTTATTTCTTGGACTTCATACAGTCTGTGAGTTGTTTCTGAGGGAGTGCAAGCCTCTGGGGTTAGCATCCCACTATCAGTGACTGCATATTATGTCTGTTCTTTTGTGACTGGGTTATCTCACTCAGGATGATATTCTCTAGATGCAGCCATTTTCTTAAGAATTTGGTTAAGTCATTGTTTCTGGTGGCTGAGTAGTATTCCATTGTGTATATGTACCACAATTTTTGTATCCATTCATCTTCTGAAGGACGTCTGGGTTCCTTCCAGCTTCTGGCTATTATAAATAGAGCCGCTATGAACATTGTGGTGCATATATCTTTGTTGTGTATTAAAGTGTCTCTGGGGTATATGCCCAGAAGTGGACTAGCTGGGTCTTCAGGTAGTACTATATCCCATTTTCTGAGGTATCGCCAGACAGATTTCCAGAGTGGTTGTATTAGCTTGCAACCCCACCAACAGTGGAGAAGTGTTCCTCTTTCTCCACAGCCTTGCCAGCATCTGCTGTCATCTGAGTTTTGGATCTTGGCCAATCTGACTGGTGTGAGGTGGTATCTCAGGGTTGTTTTGATTTGCATTTCCCTGATGGCTAAGGATGTCGAGCACTTCCTCAGGTGTTTCTCAGACTTATTCTTTGCCTTGCCTGTAGGAGCCTCACTTTTTACTATACGTTCTTTCTGGGCAACCATGTCATTAACTGCAGGACTTGCTTAGTTGTTCACCACCCACTCTATCAGCTTTCTTTTTTAACCCATTTACATGCCCATGTGGTCAGGTGCTGATTCTCACAAATACATTCTATCAAGAATCCTTCGTGACCACACTGAGTATGTATGCAGATAGGTAATTTTTAATATTCATTTTGTTCTTTAGACTTTTCTTTATCCTCTTGAAGCTTGCCTGAAGGAGACATAACTTCCATCCTAATTCTGTTCCCTGAGGACTCAGCATTCTGGTATGTACTCTTTTTCCTGAGGTCCCCCTCAGTGTTTTTTTTTTTTTTTTTCCTAGCACATCTTTATTCCCTGCTGACAACTGGTGACAAACAAAAGCACTAGGATCCAGACAAGGTTGCAGCAACCAAAGAATAGAACACCCACCTAACAAAAATAACACAATTGATACCAAGAATCATCTTTAATGCCATAATTAGAGATGCCAAGATCCCAGTGAAAAACCCAAATATGAATAACCAAGAGAATATTCTTCTTATATCAGCTTGTATCATTTTGAAGAAGGTAATTAGAGATGTGATATTCTGAAGCACAAAACAAGTATTGCAGAGAACCAATTAAGACTGTTTTCAAGGACCTTAAAGAGGATGTTGATAAATTCCTTAATGAAGTCAGTGAAAACATAAACAGTTTAATGAAATGATGAAAAAATTCATTACATGTACAATTTAATAAAGAGCAGAATAACTAAAGAAAACTCAAACTGTAATAAAAGTAGAAATGAATAATTCATGCTATCAAACAAAAAGCCTTACAAGAAGATTGCAAGACTTAAAAAACAAGAATCTCATATGTCAAACACAAAACATAAGAAAAGTATCTCAGTCAAAGAAAATGTTAAACCAAAAACTAATCAAGGCACAAAACATACAGGAAATCTGGGACAATACAAAAAGGAAAACTTGTACCACCACCACCACCACCACCACCAACAACAACAACAACAAAAACTATTAACAATAGGCATTCAGGAAGGAGAAGAAGCACAGGTCAAAGATACAAAAAGTATTTTAAATAAATGTATTCAATCTGAGGAAGAAGCTATCTATTAAATTTTTTTAAAAAGCATAAAAAACAAAAATTATACCAATTATACAAGACCAGAAAGGATATTCTCTTCAACACATATGAAATATTAAAAGATAAAAGGGAAAACATAAATATAACTAAGTTTTATAAAAGGTAGTTACTTTAGAATGCCATTTTGTGTTTTAGTAGAGACTGTGAAAGCTAGAAAGTCAAGAACAGATGCACTATAAACTCTCAGTGAATAGATATGTTAGCATAAAGTACTGTGCTCAGAAAAACTATCAACTACAATAGTCACAGAATAAAAAGTATGATATGAAACATATGAATCTAACCTTTACAAAATGCACTAGAAGGAAAAATTAAGTCCAAAGAGGTTAACCACCCCTCATCACAAAGATATTTACACAATGGAATACTACTCAGCTATTAGAAATGACTTTATAAAATTCCTAGGAAAATGGATGTATGTAGAGAATATCATCCTGAGTAAGGTAAACCAGTCACAAAAAAGCAGACATAATATGCAGTCACTAATAATTGGATGCTAACCCCAGAAAGCTCTGAACACCCCAGAAACAACTCACAGATTATATAAGGCTCAAAAAGAAAATAAAGAAAAGAAAAGGAAAGGAAAGAAAAGGAAAGAAAAGGAAAATACAGAAAGGCTAACAAGAAGTCTCAGTCCTTCTTGGAAAAAAAATAAGTATATAGCACCCTCTCAAAGTGGAGTATACCTAGACCTTAATTCATTAATAACTCAAGAGCTAAGAATATAGCCTTGTGGCAATTTTTCGTATTTAACAATTATAATGTTTAATCTTTACACACTAAGAAAACTTTGATTATTTCCATGTTACATTTTCTACATGTGCTTTATTTATGCTCACTCTAACTAGTAAGATTTCAGTGCATATGATCAAACCCTCAAGAAACCAAGTACTGACAAAAATATATTCATATAGTTTTATGCCACAATGCTTTTAAAATTCTGTACATGTATCTCTGTAAAGATACAAGTTATTCACTGAAAAATTGTTAAAAATTATTTGTTAAAAGTAAACAAATTCTCATTTTCAAAGAAATAAAGAAAAAATGATGTCAAAGGAAAACAAATGGGAAAGGAAGAAGTGAAGATATCACTATTTACAGATAATATGATACACGTTCTTCCATCTCCCCGCCCCCTCTAGTTGCCTTCACAAACGTGCACTCAGTTCTGATCCCCCTCTTTACCCCATTGCCTTGTCATTTTCTTACATTGGGAAAACATGCCCTCTCTGGAACAAAAAAAAAAAAAAAAAAAAAAAAAAAAAACTCTTCTCACATTGATACCAGACACAACTGTCTTCAGCTACATATGCAATTGGATCAATAGGTCTCTCAACATGCTCAGAGAGGTGTTTTACTCCATGGTTTGGTTGGTTGATAATTTTGTTATCTTCCCATGAGGTTGCAACCCCTTTCAGCTCCATAGGTCCTTTCTTTAGCACCCTCATTGGAATCCCTGAGTTCAGACAGATGGTGAGCTACAAGCATGCTCAGCTCTATCTATATGACCCTAGCATAGTCCCTGAGGGGGCATCTCTGTCTGGTTCCTGCCAGTAATTACTTTTTGGGTTGAGCTATAGTGCTTGTATTTGGTGACTGCATATGTGCTGGATCACCAGGTGAGGTGGCTTCTGAGTGATCTTTTCTTCAATCCCTGTTCCTCTATTTGACCTAGTATTTCCTCCCATGTGAGTTTTGTTCTCTTTTCTAAGAAGGATTGCAGCATCCCCATTTTGGCCTTCCTTCTTTTTGAGCTTCATAATGTCTGTGAATTGTTTCTTGGGTATTGGGTATTCTGAGCTTTCTGGGGTTAGTATCCACTTATCAGTGAGTGCATATCATGTGTGTTCTTTTGTGACTGGGTTACCTCACTCAGTATGTTAGTCTCTAGTTCCATCTATTTGCCTACGAATTTCATGAAGTCATTGTTTCTAATAGCTGGGTAGTACTCTATTGTGTAAATGTACCACACTTTCTGTATCCATTCATCTGTTGATGGACATCTGGGTTCTTTCCAGCTTTTGGCTATTATAAATAAGTCTGCTATAATCATGGTGGAGCTTATGTTGTTGTTATATGTTGGAGCATCTTTGGGTCTTTGGGGTATATGCCCAGAAATGTAATAGCTAGAATTTTCAGGTAGAACTATGCTAAATTTTCTGAAGAACCACAAAAATTCATCTCCAGAGTGGTTGTACCAGCTTATAACACCACCAACAGTAGAGGAGTGTTTCTTTCTCTCCACATACTCGCCATCATCTGCTGTCACCCGAGGGTTTTTTTTTTTTTTTTTTTAATCTTAGCCATTTTGACTGTTGTGAGGTGGAATCTCAGGGTTGTTTTTGCATTTCCCTGTTGATTGGTTATGTTGAGCATTTCATTAATTGCTTCTCAGGCACTCAATGTTCCTTAGCTTTGTTTAGTTCTGTACTTCATTTTTAATAGGATTATTTAATTCTCTATAGTTTAGCTTTCTGAGTTCTTTGTATATATTGGATACTAGCCCTCTATCAGTTGTAGAATTGGTAAAGATCCTTTTGCAATTTGTAGGATGCTGTTTTGTCTTAAAATCAATGTCCTTAGCCTTATAGAAGCTTTGCAATTTCATAAGGTCCCATTTGGTGATTCTTGATCTTAGAGCATGAGCCACTGGTGTTCTATTCAGGAATTTTCTCCCTGTGCCTATGTGTTTTATGCTCTTCCCCACTTTCTCTTCTAATAGTTTCAGTGTACCTGGTTTTATATGGAGATCTCTGATCCACTTGGGCTTGAGCTTTGTACAAGGAAATAGGAAAGGATTGATTTGCATTCATTTACATGCTGACTGCCAGTTGAACCAACACTGTTTGTTGAAGAGACTGTCCTTTTTCCATTGAATGATTTTTGCTTCTTTGTCAAAGATCAAGTGACCATAGGTGTGTGGGTTCATTTCTGGGAATGTTCCATTGATCTACTTGCCTATCTCTGTACCAATATCATGGTGGGTTTTTTTTAAATCACAATTGCTTTGTAATATAGCTTGAGATCAGGGCTGGTGATTCCCCCAGAAGTGTTTTTATTCTTGAGAATAGATTTTGCTATTATAGGTTCTTTGTTATTCCAGATTAATTTGCAAATTGCTTTTTCCAACTCCTAAGAAGTGAGTTGAAATTTTGATAGGGATTACATTGGATTTGTAGATTACTTTTGGCAAGATAGCCACTTTTTTAATGTTGATCTTTCCAATCCATGAGAAGATCAAAAGATCTGCTTCAATTTCCTTTTTCAGAATCTTGAAGTTCTTGTCATACAGATCTTTCACTTGCTTGGTTAGGGACAACCCAATGTATTTTATGGTCTTTGTGAATATTATGAGGGGTATTGATTTTCAAATTTCTTTCTTATCCTGTTTATTTATTGCATAGAGGAAGGTGATTGATTTCTTTGAGTTAATTTTATAGCCAGCCACTTTGGTGAAGTAGATTATTAGTTGTAAAAGTTCTCTGGTAGAATTTTTTGGGTCACTAAGTATACTATTATATCATCAACAAATAGTGATATTTTGACATCTTCCTTTCCAATATGAATCACTTTGATTTCTTTTTGTTGTCTAATTTCTCAGGCCAGGACATCCAGTTCTATATTGAATAGGTAGAAGAACAGTGGGCAGCCTTGTCTCATCCCTGATTTTAATGGAATATCTTTAAGTTTCTCTCCATTTAGTTTGATATTGTCTACTGCTTTGTTGTATATTGCTTTTACTATGTTAAGGTATGGGACTTGGATTCACGACTTTTATTATGAAAGGGTGTTGAATTTTGTTGAAAACTTTCTGAGTAAGATGATCATGATAGTATACTTAAGTGACCCCAAAAATTCAGCCAGAAAACACTTACACCTGATAACATCAGCAAAGTGGCTGGATATAAAATTAACTCAAACAAATCAGTAGCATTCCTGTACTCAAAGGATAACCAGGTTAAGAAAAAATTAAGGAGTTGACACCCTTCACAATAGCCACAAATAATATAAAATACCTTGGGGTGACTCTAACCAAGCAAGTAAAATATCTGTATAATGAGAGCTTCACGTTTCTGAAGGAAGAATTTGAAAATCACAGAAGATGGAAAGATCTCCTATGCTTATTGATTGGCAGGATTAATATAGTACAAATGGCCATCTTGCAAAAAACATTCTAGAGATTCCAGGTCTCCTTTAAAAGTACATCTAAAAATAAAACAATTAAGCTTACTCAAAATTTGGTCACTGTAATTTCATCTTTTTATATAGGATATCTTCCTAATATCCAATACATTTGCTCCTCATTTTTGTTTTCTTGTCATTTTCTCAACACAGGAGCTTTGTAAAGTTTCCATAGAATTGACATCGGGAATTTCTGGGCCCAAAACCTTTTCATAGGTTTTCATCATATGTAGAATATAGTTTAAAACTTAACCATGATTAACCATGCTGTGATATTATCTGATCATTTGTCACCTCTGGAATTAATTTACAATTATAGTTCAATTTGTTCCAAAACACTTTAAAATGTTTACCTCATTGCTTTTCCTCAAGTACCCAGTGGATTTTTATCATTGTGATATTTTTCTTCAATATTGCACCAAGTGTATCATAAAATTTTCTTCAACACTCATCTAACATATAGTAAATATTTCACTGACATCTATAGGTTGTACTATATTTTATGTAAATTTATTCCTTATTCTTCAAGGGATTATTTCTATAATGCATGAATGGTCATGTGGTTTCTTCATTTGAAACCATTATATTTAGTTAATGATTTTAATATCAGTCCTATATTTGTAGAAAATTTCAGCAGAAGATTGTATTTATTTTAATGTCTCATCCTTCTTCCATCCAATCTTAGAGACATATGTCAGACATGTCAACAATTTGGAACATTTCTACATGCTGCTCTATGTTCTTGAAATCTTTCTCATCCCATCTGTTTATTCCTGTTTCTTGTCCAAGTAAGTGCACACATCTGTTACAATTCAAATATTATCTTTTATATTTAAACCTTATCTAACTACTTTATTCTCCAAACTCCAAAAATTTCTAATTTTAATATCAAAATAATATACATTTGTATGAGTACCTTATACTTCTCTCTTTCTGAAGTTGACTAAAATTTTTTACCATAACATTTATTACTTTCTAATCTGCATCACAAATGTTTAGCATAAATCCTCCAATATAATTCTTAAGTATTGAAAAAGAGAATTAAAGAAATTGTAATAAATGGTACAAAATTCTTTGGAAATGCTGTGGGATTTGTAATTACATGAGTTAACACTGAATATATAATAAATCATTAGGTTGAATCAACATTTCTGTAGATGATGGAACAAATGAGTAATGTGGTCAAGCTTGGTACACCAAGTGACCCTGAGAACTGACACTACATTTGCTTGTTTGCTATTTCTTTAATGAGACTGAGCAGTTTTCTTAATTAGCAAGTGCCCATCTGTTTCAAGAACAAATGGTATTTAGTATAACAAGGGTTGAAACGGTGAGACAGCTCAATGTTGGAGTGCAAATGGCAATACTAAGTGACCAGATTTTTATTTTGTTTTTCAGATATAGTTTAGTAGGTTCTCTAGATTAGAGGTAAACCTGGTCATTGTGCATTATAGTAATTCAGAATATACAAAATATTGCTGTTTTATTAGAGAAGAAGGAGTAATCATTAGAGAAGAGACTATAAAATTCCAGGCTTCTTGATTTCATTAATGGTTTGAAATATATTATAAAGTCATTACTTTGGAGGCAAGTACACAGTTTGTAACTTTAGTTTTCCATGTTCAGAATTTTTATAGGCCCAAGAGCTACTTTTTTATTTGGAAAATGTTCAGTATATTTATCGTGTAATGCATATTTTATGGCCCTTTACAAGTTTATTGCTGTTTTAAGCACATATAAAATAAAGAGGCATTTCATTCTTAAGTTAGATCTAGTTCTTGTACCTCCAAAATAAGCAATAAGAGAGCAATTTCAGGAAACAAGAAATATAAATCTGTCCCATTCTCTACCTATGCTTCCTTATTTTCTGACTGTGCAACATTAAGTGATATTCACCTATTAACGTCAACAGCTTCAGCTTTCTTTCTCTGTTACTAACCTATTTTCTAATTATCCATAAAAACCTATGCTTGATAAGTGGAGTAAAGAAAAGCAGTAGCAGTGTGGAATATTCTAGAGCAACTGCTTCTAATGGGGTACTTCAATCTGACACCAGGAACAGAGGAGATCCAGGAACACAGGCCTGATGAGAAGGCCTTCTGAGTAGCCAGGGGGCAGAGAGATTTCTGCTGAGCGCTTGGAAAGTGTGCCCCTGCCCATCTTGATCCAGGGAACCAGGAACCCTGCAGTGGGCTCTCTGTTCCCAGCCTGAGGCCTGGGGAGCAGAACAGGCCCTCAGACCATCTGCCACCAGGAACTGTGGAGATCCAGGGACACAGGCCAGGAACAAGGGAAAGGCAAGAACCAATCACTGACAACAAGATGGTAACAGGAAAGCAAAAGAACATACCCCAGGGAAACCAAGACAACCTGGGAACACTAGAACACAGCTCTCCCATCACAGCAAACAGCAGAATGCCAAACACTCCAGAAAAAAAAAAAACACTCAAACCCGAAATCCTACCACAACATGATGATAGAGATCCTTAAAAAGGAATGGGAGGAAAAGTATAAAGAATTAGAAGCTTTTAAAGAAGAAACAAGAAAAACACTGAAAGAACTCAAAGAACTAGAGGAAAACAGAACCAAAGAGATGAAGGAATGGAAGAAGGAATTTAAAACGGAAATGGACACAATAAAGAAAACACTAAAAGAGACAAACTTAGAGGTAGAAATCCTAAAAAAGAAATCAGGAGTCACATATGCAAGCATTTCCAACAGAATACAAGAGATGGGAGAGAGGATCTAGGAAGCTGAAGACAATATAAAAAACATAGACAAAACAGTCAGAGAAGATGCAAAAACCAAAAAGCTCTTCACCCAAAATATCCAGGAGATCCAAGACACAATGAGAAGATGAAACCTAAGGATAATAGGAATAGAAGAGGAAGAAGAATATCAACTAAGAGGCACAGAGGCACAGTAAATATCTTCAACAAAATCGTAGAAGAAATCTTCACTACCCTTAAGAATGACATGACTATGAGCATAAAAGAAGCCTACAGAACTCCAAATAGGTTGGACCAGAAAAGAAATTCCTCCCGACACATAATAGTCAAAACACCAATTGACCAAAGCAAAGAAAGAATACTAAAAGTAGTAAGGGAAAAAGGTCGGGTAACATATAAAAGCAGACCAATCAGAATCACACCCTATTTCTCAACAGAGACTATGAAAGCTAGAAGAGCCTGGACAGACATCATGCAGACACTAAGAGAGCACAAGTGCTAGCCAAAGCTGCAATACCCAGAAAAACTATCAATCACCATAGATGGAGAGACTAAGATATTCCAAGGCAAAACTAAATTTACATAATACCTGACCCAAAACCCAGCACTACAATGAATTATACATGGAAAACGCAATACAATGAGGGAAACAACATTCTAGTTTAAAAAAAAAGAAAACTCCGAAGCGAGAAAACCAAAAGAAGAAAGAGACACAGACACAACTCAACCTACAAAAGCAATAATAGCAGGAAACAACAACCACCATTCTTTGATATCTGTTAATATAAATAGATTCAACTTCCTAATAAAAAGATATAGGCTATCAAACTAGATCCATAAACAAAATCCAGCATTTTGGCTGCATACAGGAAACTCATCTCAGAGATAAAGACAGACACTATCTCAGAGTAATAGGTTGGGAAAAAATATTCCAAGCAAACAGCCCCAAGAAGCTGGGTGGAGTGGCCATTCTAACATCAAATAAGGTAAATTTTCAACCAAAAGTTATCAAAAAAAAAAAAAAAAATAAGGAAGGACACTTCTTACTCATTACAGGGGAAATCTGTCAGGAGGAATTCTCAATCCTTAACATATATGCTCCAAATACAAAAGCACCCATATTCATAAAAGAAGCCCTACTAAAGCACAAAAAATACATTTCATCTCACATAATAATAGTGAGAAACCTTAATACCCCACATTCACCAATGGACAGATCATGGAAACAGAAACTGAACAAGGACACTGTAAAACTTTCAGGAGTTATGAACCAATTGGAATTAATAGATATCTATAGAACATATCATCCTAAAACAAAAGAAAACAACTTCTTCTCAGCACCTTCTGGAAAATTGACCACATAATTGGTCAGATAGCCTCAATCGATATAAGAAGATTGAAATACTCCCATCCATCCTTTAATCTAATACTGGTCATTAATAACAACAAAGACAACAAAACGGCCACATACACATGGAAACTAAACAATACTCTATTAAATGACAGCAGGATCAAAGAAAAAAATAAAGAAAGAAATTAAGGATTTTCTACTGTTCAATGAAAATGAAAACATGACATACCCAAACCTATGGGATGCAATGAAAGCAGTACTGAGAGGAAAACTCATAGCTCTGAGTGCTTGTAAAAAGAAACTGGAGAGAGCATACATTAGCAACTGGACAGCACAGTTGACAGCTCTAAAACTAAAGCAAGCAGATACACCCAAGGGAAGAAGAAGGCAAGAAATAATCAAACTCAGAGTAGAAACTGACCAAATAGAAACAAAACAAAAAAAAAAAAAAAAAAAAAAAAAAAAAAAAAAAAAAAAAACATTCAAAGAATAAACAAAACCAAGAGCTGGTTCTTTGAGAAAAGTAACAAGATTGATAAACCCTTAGCCAGACTAACTAGAGGGCAAAGAGAGAGTACACAAATTAACAAAATCAGAAATGAATGTGGAGACCTAATTAATGAAAGAAATTTTCAGATTCTACTATAAAGCCTATACTCAACAAGGCTGAAAAATGTGGAGGAAATGGATGAATTCCTAGACAGATACCAGATATTAAGTTAAACCAGGACCAGGCAAACCATTTAAATAATCCCATAACACCTAAAGAAATAGAAGCAGTCATCAAAAGCCTCCCAACCAAATAAAGCCCAGGTCCAGATTGGTTCAGTGCAGAATTTTATCAAACATATATTGACAACCTAACACCAATACTCTTCAAACTATTCCACAAAATAGAGTCAGATAGAGAACTATTACATACCTCATTTTTCCAGGCTACAATAACCCTTGTTCCGAAAGCACACAAAGACCCTACACGAAAAGAGAACTTCAGACCAATATCACTTGTGAACATTGATGCAAAGATACTCAACAAAATCCTTGCAAACTGAATCCAAGAACACATGAAAGCAATCATTCACCATGATCAAGTAGGCTTCATCCCTGGGAGGCAGGGATGGTTTAATATATAGAAATCCATCAATGTAATCCACCTTATAAACAAACTCAAAGAACAAAACCACATGGTCATCTCACTAGATGCTGAGAAAGCATTTGATAAAATTCAACACCCCTTCATGTTAAAAGTCTTGGAAAAAAACAGGAATCCAAGGCCCATACCTAAACATAATAACAGCAATATACAGTAAACCAACAGCCAACAGCAATCTTAATGGTAGGAAACAAAGCAATCCCACTAAAATCTGTGACTCGACAATGATGCCCACTCTCCCCCTACCTATTCAACATAGTACTGGAAGTCCTGGCTGAAGAAAGTAGACAGCAAAAGGAAATCAAAGGGATACAAATTGGAAAAGAAGAAGTAAAAACATCACTGGTTACAGATGACACGATAGTCTGCTTAAGTGACCCCACAAATTCAGCCAGAGAACACCTACAGCTGATAAACAAGTTCAGTAAAGTGGCTAAATGTAAAATTAACTCAAACAAATCAATAGCCTTCCTCTACTCAAAGAACAAACATGTGGAGAAAGAAATTAGGGCAAAGTTACCCTTCACAATAGTCACAAAAAGTATGAAATACCTTGTTGTGACTCTAACTAAGCAAGTGAAGGACCTGTATGACAAGAACTTCAAACCTCTAAAGAATGAAATTGAGAAAGATCTCAGAAAATGAAAAAATTCCTGTACTCATGGATTGGAAGGATCAACATTTTAAAAATGGCCATCTTACCAAAATCAATCTAAAGATTCAATACAATCCCCATCAAAATACCAACCCAAATCTTCACTGAGTTGGAAAGAGCAATGTGCTATTTCATCTGGAATAACAAACGTCCTAGAATAGCTAAATCCATCCACAACAACAAGAAAACATCTGTAGGAATCACTATCCCTGACCTCAAGATATATTACAAGGCAATTGTTCTAAAAACTGCATGGTACTGGTACAGAAATAGGCACGTGGATCAATGGAATAGAATAGAAGATCCAGAAATGAGCCCTTGAATATACAGTCACCTGATTTTTGACAAAGGAGCTGTAAACATTCAGTGGAAAAAGGACAGCCTATTCAACAAATGGTGTTGGTCCAACTGGCACTCAGCATGCAGAAGAATGAAAATAGACCCTTTCTTATCTCTTGCACAAAGCTCAAGTGCAAGTGGATCAAAGATCTCCACATTAAACCAGATACACTGAAACTATTAGATGAGAAATTAGGGAAAACCTTAGAACACATAGGCAGAGGTGAAAATTTCCTGAACAAAGTACCATTGTCTTGTGCTCTAAGGTCAAAGATTGACAAATGGGACTTAATGAGATTGCAAAGTTTCTGTAAGGCTAAGGAAACTGTCATGAAAACAAAATGACAGCCAACAGAGTGGGAAAAGATCTTACCCAACCCCACATCGGATAGACGCTCAATATCAAAGGTATACAAACAATTCAAAAAAACTAGACACCAGAGAATCAATCAACCCTATTAAAAATGGGCTACAGAGCTAAACAAAAAGTTCTCAATTGAGGAATATCGAATGGCTGAGAACCATCCAAGGAAGTGCTCAATATCCTTAGCCATCAGGAAAATACAAATTGAAACAACCCTGAGATTCCACTTCAAACCAGTCAGATTGGCCAAGATCCAAAACTCAGATGACAGTAGATGCTGGTGTGGATGTGGAGAAAGGGAAACACTTCTCGACTTTTGGTGGGGTTGTAAACTGATACATCCACTCTGGAAATCAGTCTGGTGATTTCTCAGAAATTTGGACATAGTACTACCTGAAAATCCAGTTATTCAACTTCTGGGCATATACCCCAGAGACATGCCAATATACAACAAAGACATATGCACCACAATTTTCATAGTAGCTCTATTTATAATAGCTAGAAGCTGGAAAGAACCCAGATGTCCTTCAGAAGATGAATGGATAAAAAAATTTTGGTTCATTTACACAATGGAATACTATTTAGCTATCAGAAACCATGACTTAAGGAATTTCTCAAGAAAATGGATGCATCTAGAGAATATCATCCTTAGTGAGATAACCCAGTCACAAAAGAACAGACATTGTATGCAGTCACTGATAAAGGGATACTAACCTCAGAAAGCTCTGAACACCCCAAAAACAACTCATAGACTGTGTGAAGTTCAAGAAAAGAAAAAGAAAAAGAAAAAAAAAAAAAAAAACCTTATGCTCAATCCTTACACACCAAGAAAACTTTGACTATATCCAGGTTACATCCTGTTTTACATGTACTTTATGCTCATTGTAACTAGTAAGACCTTAATGCACACTATCAAACTTTTGAACAAAAAAAGCCAAACACTCACAAAAATGTATTCATATACTTTTATGCAAAAATGCTTAAAATTTTACATTTATCTTTGTTTTTTAAAATGAAGTTGTTTAAATAAAAAGAAATTGGTTACTTCTTTTACCTATCCCTGAAATGATGGTTCTTCATACAAAAATAATTAACCATAATATATTAAACTATAAACCCCTGTGTTATTTGAATGTTTTCTAATAACATTATGTACAAAGCAAAAATTATTAAGTAAAAATTAAAGATCTTTTTACAATGATTGACTTCTCAGGCTCTATAATTAGACAAATGTTGTCTGGCAGAAAATTTTTACAATGGCAAAATAAATGGGAAATAATCTGATCATACAAAATTTACAATTTAATGAGGGGAGGAGCAGAAAAAATATAATTAATTAAATAGTATAAGATTTTATAGAATATTTTGTTCCCCCTTCTAAGGACTGAAGCATCCATAATTTGGTCTTCTTTCTCCTTGAGCTTCATGTGATCTGTGAATTGTTTTCTGAGCATTCAGAGGTTTCGGGTCAGTATCTACTTATCAGTGAATTCATGCCATGTGTGTTCTTTCGGGATTGAATTACATCACTCAGGATGATATTTTCTAATTCCATCCATTAATACTCGCAGGAGGAAACGCAGTGGCAAAGTGTGGTTGAGAGACTGAAGGAAAGGCCATCCAGAGACTGCCTCACCAGAGCATCCATCCCGTTTATAGTCACCAAATCCAGACAATATTGCAGATGCCAAGAATTACATGCTGACAGGATCCTGATACAGCTGTCTCCTGAGAGGCTCTGCCAGAGCCTAACAAATACAGAGATGGATTCTTACAGCTAATTGTTGGATTGAGACCAGGGACCCCAACGGAGGAGTTAGAGAAAGAACTGAAAAAGCTGAAGGGGTTTGCAACCCCATAGGAAGACCAACAATATCAAGCAACCAGATCCCCAGAGCTACGGCGGAATAAACCAACAATCAAAGAGTACACAAGGAGCAAACCATGACTCCAGCTACATATGTAGCAGAGGACAGCCTTCTTGAGCATCAGTGGGAGAGAGAGCATCCGTGGTCCTGTGAAGGCTCTGTATCCCACTGTAGGTGAATGCCAGGGTGGGGAGGTAGGTGTGAGTTGGTGGTTAAGTGGGTGAGCACCGTCACAGAAGCAGGAGGACAGGAGATGGGATAGAACGGTTCAGGAGGGGAATCCGGGAAAGAGGATATTACTTAAAATATGAATAAAGAAAATGTTCAATAATAAAAAAGAAAACAAAATTTCACATAATAATGTGGTATGGTAGCATGAAATAAGGCGTGGAGAAGAGCAAATGGCAGTGACAGGGCCAGCCTTATAAAAATCTCTTTGTTTTGCCAATTTAAAATTTAAATACATATGTTTCTAGTGCAGTATTAGAGAAAAAAATGTTGTTAAGAGAATCTGAGCTTTGCATATTCAAGAAATGAGGTGATAAAGTGAAGACAGTACAAGTATCTATTTCAAGTTTATTTAATTATAAAAAAGAACAGGGATAGGATCATAATTGATATTTGAAAGTACATTGGGGACTATTAAATATAATAGTGAGAGACAAGTAACTATATGAACACACAGCAATATCAATATGCTTTCTATATGGATGCATGAGAAGAATTAAAAGCTTTAAAAAAGTTGCCTTTGTCAGAGTGTTCTTTTTACAGCAATAGAAAAGACTAAGGCAGGAAATGACAAGGTCAGGAATGAGAGGCCCACATGAGTAGAATTAGTGCCATTATAAAAGGAGGCAACAGATATCATCTTATTTGTCATGTGAACAAATAAGGACAACATCTAAGTGAAAGTACAAAAAATCTGTTTCTGTAATTTAGTTATAAAATGATACTATGTCTTTCATATCTTCATATTTTACAGTGTATAGATCTAGTAACTCGACCTCCACACTTGAGGAAATAAACACCTGTTGTTTATTAGCAAAGTGGTCTATATTTTGTCATAGCAACTAAAACACAGTAAGATGGAATGGTTTAAAGGGGTTCATAATGGGGCTGCAGAAATAGTTCACTGATTAAGTACAATTTTGTTCCTCTGGAGGACCTTGGCTCAGTTCTCAGCATCAAAACTCATAAATTGTAACTCCAGTTCCAATGGATTTGATGCTCTCTTTTAGTCTCCATAGGTATCAGGTATACACATGATGCACAGATGTACATGTAGACAAAACATCCATACACATAAAAAATAAAATGAAATATTTTTTTAAAAAGCTAATAATCAGCTTTGAGAGATTTTATTTTCTCATGATATTAATGTCTCTGAGACTTACTGGGACATTTTTAATTGCCAAGATGCATGGTGATTGAAAGATTCAGAAACTGGTAAGCCTGCCAGCTGGTACATAGTATCATGCCAAAGAAATAATATCAATTTGATACATTCATTCTGAGTTAGTTAATATTAGATCTTATTTGCTGAAAAAAGTATCTGAATGAATGAATTCAATGATAAATTATTAATTTTGAGGTTGAAAGGCTAAGGCTATTTTTTTTTTAAAAGAAGCCAATTGGAAAAAAAATGATGTGGTACTATAACAGATACCTTTACTGTGCAGGAATGAGATGTTTGAAGATACTAATATTATGAAATGATAATAAGATTTTTAATGACTATGTTAATAAAAATAGCAGATAGAATGTTTGCATCCTTAAGAGACAGAGACAGAAAAGAGCCACATACTAATTTTAAGAGAAATTTATGCAAAATAAAAAAGGGGGTAATAAATCTATTCAGAAAAATCAAACTATGTACTAGGTATTTATGTAATAGTCAGCTAGCTTTTACCTTTCTAGTGATTTGCAGCATCAAACATATAAACTTTAAGAAATTTCTAGAGTTCCCAAAGGTAAAGGCCTGGTAAGAAAAGGATCCGAATAGCCAGGGCAGAGAGATCTTTGCTGAGTGTGCACGGAAAGCACGCCCCTGCCCTGACTGATCCAGGGAGCAGGAACCCAGCATTGGTACTTCTGTTCCCACCCGGCGGCTATGGGGCACAGAACAGGGCTCAGACCATCTGCCACTTGGACCAGCAGGTCCCAAAGGTAAAGGCCTGGTGAGAAGGAGATCTAAGTGGCCGGGGGCAGAGAGATCTCTGCCGAGTGTGCACAGAAAGCACGCCCCTGCCCTGCCTGATCCAGGGACCAGGAACCCAGCATTGGGATCTCTGTTCCCACCTGGCAGCTTTGGGGTGCAAACATGGCTCAGACCATCTGCCACCTGGACCAGTGAAGATCCAGGGACACAGACCAGGTACAAGGGAAAGGCAAGAACATATCACTGACAACAAGATGGCAAGAGGAAAGCGAAAAGGCATATCCCAAGGAAACCAAGACAACCTGGCAACACCAGCACCCAGCTCTCCCATCACAGCAAACAGCCGAATTCCAAACACTCCAGAAAAAGAAGACACAGACCTAAAATCATACCTCAAGATGATGATAGAGATCCTTAAACAAGAACGGGAGGAAAAGCAAAAAGAATCAGAAGCTTTTAAAGAGGAAACAAGAAAAAAACTCAAAGAACTCAAAGAACTAGAGGAAAACAGAACCAAAAAGGTGAAGGAATAGAAGAAGGAATTTAAAACAGAAATTGACACAATAAAGAAAACACTAAAAGAGATAACCCTAGAGGTAGAACACCCAAAAAAGAAATCAGGAGTCAGAGATGCAAGCATTGCCAATAGACTACAAGAGATGGAAGAGAGACATCTTGTCTCCGGGGCCGAAGACAACATTGAAAACACAGACAAAACAGTCAGAGAAGATGCAAAAAACAAAAAGCTCATAACCCAAAATGTCCAGATACCAGGACACAATGAGAAGAACAAACCTAAGGATAATAGGAATAAAAGAGGGAGAAGAATATCAACTAAGAGGAACAGTAAATATCTTCAACAAAATTGTAGAAGAAAACTTCCCTACCCTTAAGAATGAGATGACCACAAGCATAAAAAAAGCCTTTAGAACTCCAAATAGGTTGGACCAGAAAAGAAATTCCTCCCGACACATAATAGTCAAAACACCAAGTTACCAAAGAAAAGAAAGAATACTAAAATCAGTAAGGGAAAAAGGTCAGGTAACATATAAAGGCAGAACAATCAGAATCACACCTGATTTCTCAACAGAGACTATGAAAGCTAGAAGAGCCTGGACAGACATCATGCAGACCCTAAGAGAGCACAAGTGCCAGCTCAAGCTGCTATACCCAGCAAAATTATCAATCATCATAGATGGAGAGATGAAGATATTTCAAGACAAATAAAAATTTACACAATATCTGACCACAAACCCAGCACTACAATGAATTATAGGTAGAAAACCCAATACAATGAGGGGAACTACATCCTAGGAAAAACAAGAAAAATTCCTAAGCAAGAAAACCAAAAGAAGAAAGACACACAGACACAACTCAACCTACAAAAGCAATAATAGCAGGAAACAGAAACCACTATTCCTTGATATCTATTAAAATAAATGGTCTCACCTCCCCAATAAAGAGACATAGGCCATCAGACTGGATACATAAACAAAATCCAGCATTTTGCTGCATATAAGAAACTCATCTCAGACACAAAAACAGACACTAGCTCAGAGTAAAATGTTGGGAAAAAAAAAAACTTCCAAGCAAACAGCCCCAAGAAGCAAGCTGAAGTGGCTATTCTAATATCGAATAAAGTAAATTTCTAACCAAAAGTTATCAAAAAAGATAAGGAAGGACACTTTTTACTCATTACAAGGGAAATCTGTCAGGAGGAACTCTCAATACTTAACATATGTGCTCCAAATAAAAAAGCACCCACATTCATAAAAGAAACCCTACTAAAGCTCAAAAAATACATTTCACCCTACACAATAATAGTGGGAGACTTTAATACCCCACTCTCACCAATGGACACATCATGGAAACAGAAATTGAACAAGGACACTGTAAAACTAGCAGAGACTATGAACCAACTGGAATTAATAGATATCTACAGAGCATATCATCCTAAAGCAAAAGAATACAACTTCTTCTCAGCACCCCATGGCACCTTCTCGAAAATTGACCACATAATTGGACACAGAATGAGCCTCAGTCAATATAAGAAGATTGAAAATCTCCCATGCATATTCTCAGATCACCATGGTCTAAAGCTGGTCTTTAACAACAACAAAGACAACAAAAAGCCCACACACACATGGAAACTAAACAATGCTCTGTTAAATGATAGCAGGGTCAAAGAAGAAATAAAGAAAGAAATTAAGGATTTTCTAGAATTCAATGAAAACAAAAACACAACATACCCAAACCTATAGGATGCAATGAAAGCAGTACTGAGAGGAAAACTCGTAGCTATGAGCGCTTCCAAAAAAAAAAAAAAAAAAAAAAAAAACAAAAAAAAAAAAAAGAAACAAAACAAAACTGGAGAGAGCATACATCAGCAACTTGACAGCACAGATAAAAGCTCTAGAACAAAAGGAAGCAAATACACCCAAGAGGAGTAGTCGGCAAGAAATAATCAAACTTAGGGCAGCAATAGACCAAATAGAAACAAAAAGAACCATCGAAAAAATCAACAAAACCAAGAGCTGGTTCTTTGAGAAAATCAACAAGATTGACAAACCCCTAGCCAGACTAACTAGAAGGCAAAGAGAGAGTATACAAATTAACAAAATCAGAATGGGAAGTGGAGACATAACAACTGAAACTGAGGAAATTCAAGAAATCATCAGATCTTACTACAAAAGCCTATACTCCACAAAGTTGGAAAATCTGGAGGAAGTGGATGATTTCCTAGACAGATACAAGATCCTAAAGTTAGATAGATGGACTCAAATGGAATACTACTTAACTCATTTTTTGAGGTTACAATAACCCTCATTCCTAAACCACACAAAGACCCTACAAGGAAAGAGAACTTCAGACCTATCTCACTTATGAACATTGATGCAGAGATACTCAACAAAATCCTTGCAAACCGAATCCAAGAACACATCAAAACGATCATTCACCATGAACAAGTAGGCTTCATCCCTGGGATGCAGGGATCTTTTACTATAAGGAAATCCATCAATGTAATCCACCATATAAACAAATTCAAAGAACAAAATCACATGGTCATCTCACTAGATGCTGAGAAAGCATTTAACAATATTCATTACCCCTTCATATTAAAAGTCCTGGAAAGAACAGTAATCCAAGGTCCATACCTAAACATAATAAAAGCAATATATAGATACCAACAACCAACATCAAACTTAATGGTGGGAACCTTGAAGCAATCCCACTAAAATCAGGGACTCAACAAGGCTGCCCACTCTCCACCTACCTATTCAACATAGTACTGGAAGTCCTGGCTAGAGCAATTAGACAGCAAAAGGAAATCAAAGGGATACAAATTGGAAAGGAAGAAGTAAAAACATCACTCTTTGCACATGACATGATAGTGTACTTATGTGACCCCACAAATTCCACCAGAGAACTCCTACAGCTGATAAACAAGTTCAGCAAAGTGGCTGGATATAAAATTAGCTCAAACAAATCAGTAGCCTTCTTATATTCAAAAGACAAACATGTGGAGAAAGAAAATAGGGCAAAGGATACCCTTCACAACAGTCACAAAAAGTATGAAATACCTTGGTGTGACTCTAACTAAGCAAGTGAAAAACCTATAGGACATGAACTTCAATCCTCTAAAGAAGCAAATTGAGGAAGATCTCAGAAAATGGGAAGATCTCCCATTCTCATGGAATGGAAGGATCAACATTTTAAAAATGGCCATCTTACCAAAAGCAATCTAAGATTCAATGCAATCCCCATCAAAATTCCAACCCAGTTCTTCATTGAGTTGGAAAGATCAATGTGCAATTTCATCTGGAATAACAACAGACCTAGAGTAATGAAATCCATTCTCAACAACAAGAAAACATCTGCAGGAATCACTCTCCCTAACCTCAAGCTATATTACAAAGCAATTGTGTTAAAAACTGCATGGTACTGGTACAGAAATAGGCACATGGATCAATGGAATTGAATAGAAGATCCAGAAATGAGCCCTAGAATATATGGTCACCTGATTTTTGACAAAGGAGCTGTAAACATTCAATGGAAAAGGGACAGCCTATTCAACAAATGGTGTTGTTTCAACTGACACTCAGCATGCATAAGAATGAAAATAGACCCTTTATTATCTCCTTGTACAATACTCAAGTGTAAGTGGGTCAAAGATCTCCACATTAAACCAGATACACTCAAACTATTAGATGAGAAAGTAGGAAAAACCTTAGAACACATAGGCCCAGGAGAAAATTTTCTGAACAAAACACCAATGGCTCAAGCTCTAAGGTCAAAGACTAACAAATGGGACTTAATGAGATTGCAAAGTTTCTGTAAGGCTAAGGACATTGTCAAGAAAACAAAGTGGCAGCCAACATAATGGGAAAAGATCTTTACCAACTCCACATTAAATAGAGGCCTAATATCCAAAGTATACAAAGAACTCAAAAAGCTAGACACCAGAGAATTAAACAACCCTATTCAAAATGGGGTACAGAGCTAAACAAAACTTTCTCAATTGAGGAATATGGAATGGCTGAGAAACATCTAAGGTAGTGCTTGACATCCTTAGCCATCAGGGAAATGCAAATTGAAACAATCCTGAGATTCCACCTCACACCAGTCAGATTGGCCAAGATCCAAAACTCAGATGAAAGCAGATGCTGGCGTGGTTGTGGAGAAAGAGGAACACTTCTTGACTTTTGGTGGGATTGTAAACTGATACAACCCCTCTGGAAATCAGTCTGGCGATTCCTCAGAAAATTGGACATAGTACTACCTGAAGATCCAGCTATTCCACTTCTGGGCATATACCCCAGAGACACTCCAATATACATCAAGGATACATGCACCACAATGTTCATAGCAGCTCTATGTATAATAGCCAAAGCTGGAAAGAACCCAGATGTCCTTCAGTTGATGAATAGATACAAAAATTGTGGTACATTTACACAATGGAGTACTACTCAGCCACCAGAAACCATGACTTAACCAAATTCTTCAGAAAGTGGTTTCATTTAGAGAATATCATCCTGAGTGAGATAACCTAGTCACAAAAGAACAGACATAATATGCAGTCACTGATAGTGTGATGTCAACCCCAGAGGCTCGGACTGCCCTAGAAACAGCTCACAGACTGTGTGAAGTTCAAGAAAAAAAGAAAACAATAGAAAACAAAAACAAAAACAAAATAACCATTATGCTCAATCCTTACACACCAAAAGAATGTTGACATATTCTGGGTAACATCCTGTTTTACATGTCCTTTTTGCTCATTGTAACTAGTCAGACCTTAATGCAGAGTATCAAACATTAAAAAAAGAAAAGAAAAGGCAAGCACTTACAAAAATATATTTTTATACATTTATGCAATTTGTTTACATTTTTTCTTTTATCTTTGTTTTTTAAAATAAAGTTTAAAAAAAAAGAAATTTCTAAATTTATATGCAGACTTGAAAGTGTCATAGTGGATATTTAAATCTTCCTTTCTCCTATGTACTCTTAAATTGTCCCTTTAAACTGTGATCTTTGGCCTCATAATTGTAATTTCATGCTTGGATTATGGTTAAGTTAGCAGTATTTACATATGAAACCAGCACATATGTTTTACAAGTTGATGGCAGGACTTGTATAATATGTAGCTTGGGGACAAAAGCTATTTAGAATATAAAATGACCTTCAATAACCTCATGCATTTTACCACAGGTTTCACAACTGGTATAGTGTTTTGGAATGTTAAGAAGATGGAGGAGGCAAAATCTCACAGGAGGAAATTGATTACGATGAGCAGACTGTCAGATTTGTCATTCAAATTACTTCTTATTGTGCTTGTGCTGGAAACAGACAACACAGTCTGACTAGTCTTTTCATGTTCTTCATGCCATATCTTGCCTTTCATGGTGGACCGCATTTCATATTAAACTGGAAGTTAAGCCTGTTCTTCATTCTTCCAGTAATAGACTGGTATCTTATCACAACAATAAGAAAACTAACTAATTTATCAGTATAGATTAGCATTTGTTCCTAAGCACATACCAAAATAGATAGGATAATAAGGATAGTTGCTTAGAAAAACTTGGCATTGTTGAGAACCCACACACCTATGGTCATTTTATCTTTGAAAAAGTAGCTAAAAACTTTCAATGGAAAAAGAACAGAATCTTCAACGCATGGTGCTGGTTCAACTGGCAGTTCGAATGCAGAAGAATGAAAATAGACCCTTTCTTATCTCCTTGTACAAAGCTCAAGTCCAAGTGGATCAAAGACCTCCATATAAAACCAGGTATAGTGAAATTAACATTACAGAAATTGGGCAAAAGCTTAGAACACATAGGCATAGGGAAAATTTTCTGGAACAGAACACCAATGGCTTATGTTCTAAGATCAAGAATCGAAACATGGGATCTCAAGAAATTGCAAAGCTTATATAAGACAAAGGACACTGTCAAAAGAACAAAATAGCACCAACATATTGGGAAAAGATCTTTACCAATACTACACCTGATAGAGGGCTAGTATCCTATATATACAAAGAACTCAAGAAGTTAGGCCCTAGAAAATCAAATAATCCTATTAAAAAAGGGGTACAGAGGTAAACATAGAATTCTCAACTGAGGAATATTGAATGGTTGAGAAACACCTAAAGAAATGCTCAACATCTCTAGTCATCAGGAAAATGCAAGTCAAAACAATCCTGAGATTTCACCCCACACCAGGCAGAATGGCTAAGATCAAACTTCATGTGTCAACAGCTGCTGGCTTGGATGTGGAGAAATGGGAAGACTCCTCCACTGGTGGTGGGACTGTACACTGTTACAACCACTATGTAATTCAATTTGGAGATTCATCAGATAATTGGACATAGTACTACCTGAGGACCCAGCTATACTACTCTTAGGCATATACTCAAAAATGAGCTCCAACATCTAACAAGGACACGTGCATAACCATGTTCATAGAAGCCTTATTTATAAATAAGGTTTTCCAGAAACTGGAAAGAACCCAGATGTCCTTCAACAGAGGAATGGATACAGAAATTGTGGTCATATACACAATGGAGTACTCATCAGCTATTAAAAACAATGACTTCATATAATTTCTAGGCAAATGGACGGAACTTGAAGCTATCATCCTGAGTGAATTAACACCGTCACAAAAGAGGACTCATAGTATGTATTTTTTTGGATACTAGCCTACAAAGCTTGGAATACCCAAGGACCCATCTACAGAACTCATGAAGCTCAAAGAGAAGGAAAACCAGAATGTGGATGCCTCAGTCTTTCTTAGAAGGAAGAACAAAACGTTCATGGGAGGAAATAAAGAGATAAATAGAGGAGCAGAAATTGGAGAAAAGATCATCCAGAGCTTGCCTCACCTGGGCATACACCCCATATGTGCCAAATAAACCCAAGCACTATTGTTGATGCCAAGTAGTGCTTACTTGCAATTACCTGATATGTATACCTTCTCAGAGGCTCTGCCAGAGCCATTCTGATACAGAGAAGGATGCTTGCAGCTGTCAGTCTGAACCCAAGCACCCCAATGAAGGAGCTAGAGAAAGGACTGAAGGAGCTGAAAGGGTCTGCAACCCAAATGGGAAGAACAAAATTATCAACTATCCAGACTCACCACAGCTCCCAGGGAGTAAAACACCAACCAATGAGTTCACATGGAAAGACCCAAGGCAGAGGATGGCATTTTCTGATATTAGTGGGAGGAGAGGTCTTTGGCCCAGAAAAAATATAGTTTTCCCTGTGTAGGGGAACACCAAGATGCTGAGGTAGGAGAGGCTAGATGGGAGAGGGAGCACCTTCATAGAGACAATGGGAATGGAGGGGGGATGGGTTTGTGGAAAAGGTATAACATCTGAAATGTGAATGCAGAGACTTTCCAATAAAATATTTTTGGGGAAAAAAAAGAGAGGTGTATATGTGATGACTTAAGGCAAGGGTGGGGGTGAATATATATAAAAAAGAGATAAGTTTGTCTTACACACATTCTATGAATATCCCTCATTTTTAATACACAAATAATAATCTTACTTTCTCTCCTTTCCACGGTATTCCTGAATTACAAAAAGAGCCAGAAAAACTAGTTCCTTGCAGATTTCATATTCCTTTAGGCATGTTCTGCTGGTTGACAAAATTCCATCAATGTTTGACTATTCTCTACAAAGAATCAGACTGTTTTCTTCCTTAATAAAATTACAAATTAATGAATATCAAATAACAATAATAATGATAATAGAAATCTAAGGAATTCAAATCCAAATAGTGATTTTCTTTGCATTTCAGTAAAAGGGTCTTTTTTTCTTAATAATGGTACTTATTTCTTTGAATAGTTTAAATACAAGTATCATGAATGAACAAGAAATGTTAATGCATATAGACAGAGTAAATTGCTTGAAACATACAAGTTTATACACACACACACTCACATACACACAAGGATCTGGCAAGAGAGATATGCTTTGCCCTATGGGTCATGAAATATAAGTATACAAAAATGTCATTAATATTACATAATTAAAATTTATATTTTGTAGAGACTTTCAAAAAGATAAATCTGACCCTCCTTTCTCGTTGTTTTCTGTGAGCAAGACTGTTTGATTCTCTATGGGAACATTTTAATCTATTCTGAGAATGAAGAAATTCTGAATCAGTGCCAGAATGTGGCTTATTGCAGCCATGCATAAATCAATTGCATTAGTGTATTAATGCCTCTTGCCCTTGAAAATTCACATCTACCATTTACCTTATAAGTAAGTGGCCTAATCCAACATACTTTTACTTTACTAGAAGACAGGCCAGTTTCAGGTATCATCTCTATAAGTAAGCATCAACACACATGTGTAAGTGAAAGTATAGCTTCATATATGTAAAAACAAGAATAGGAGATATAAGATGTAAAAGGTAAAGTGAGGTGAGTTCACTACCTTTCTATGAGTAAATATGTGCTCATTTTATTCTTTTCTGAACCCTCCCTTCTCCTTCCATTTGATTCTGCTTCTTTCTATTTTCCTTCTATTGAGACAAGAGAAAGGTTCTCACTGAAATCTAGGCTGTTTTAGAATTACCAACCCTTCCACATAAGCCTCACAAAGTGCTGGAATTATGTATGTTCCAGCAAGTTAAATTGAAATCATATATCATGAATCAAAATGAGGATTAAAGTTAAAGTTTAGATAGATTTAGTATAATTCTATGTGTGGTAAATGTATATTATTTCCTGCAAAAATATACATTACTGAAGATTAATCATGAGGACATATCCCCCATATCAAAAACAAACCAGTTAACATAGAGATAAATGATAAAATAATTAAGTGCATATGTAATTAGTTAAAAAATTCACAGGTCAATTTGACTCTGAGCAATAGATTAGTGGAATATATATGACAAGGAATATTTTGTGCTAAATAACTTCAGTATATGTGAGATGTACTTTTCTACTACATGCAGAAGTAAATATATGACACATGTGAAGTATTATTTCCTGTTTCAAAATCAATTAATTAAAATGCCAGATAATTCTATTGTCACATTTTGAAGTTATCATTACAAAAATTATATTTTATATTGAAAAACTCAGGATATTTATATGAAGTCTATGAATCCCCAAATATCTTCTATGAAGAAAAATTATTATTTCATTAAGATAACTCCAAATGAGATTCTTTGTCAGATCAAAAATAGGAAGCATTTCTTTTCTTTCCTACTCTTACAGTTATCATTCATTTACCATTCTGATGTGAAAGTAAAAAACTGAAAGGACAGCTGAAGAGACACAGATCCCAAAGAAGACATTATAGAGTCACAGGCTGAGGGATGGAGATATGGAAAGAAATGACTGAATTATATTGACTTCAGGAATGTTTTTTCTAGTTAGACAATTTATATACTTAAAGGAAAGAAAAAGTTCCAAATGAGTAAAATAATAATTGCTCTTCATTGTGGACTATTATTGGTCTAGGATAATGTTGGTGCTATAAAATCCAAGAGATTTTTCTGCAAATGATAAGACAACACATCAAAAACATCAGGAAAACTTTCCTCAGTAGATATTCTACTGACAGACTGAAAGTCAGCCATGTGTTTATCTTACACATCTGTGGCAATGGGTTTTGACATCTAAGACCTGACCTCTGCTGCAATCTCCATGTGCTGAGGGGGAGGACAGGATATAATAGTGTGTCAAGTTTTGGCTTTCTTAACTGTCACCAAGTTTATTGTTCACTTTCTAGTCCAGATGACAGAGTGATTTGATTCACTGTCATAACATTGAAAATCCCAATAGGTTTATGTTTCTAGCTCTGCCAAATGCAGAAACTGCACAATATACATGACAAACTCTAGAAGATATTTAAAAAAAACTAAAAATGATAAAACTCAAATCATTAAGCATCATGAGTCTAGGGAAAATGTTGGTATTTTAATTTTTAAAATGTATTTGTTTACATTTACTTTTAGTATATTTATAATCCACAATTTACAATTTTAGATGCCATTATAATTATATAAATATTATTTAGATTGTATATTTAAACTATTATATAGAAAAATGTGTTTGTCTTTTGATTTGTATTGGGAAACCTTAAGCTAAAAAGGCAAATAAATGTGTATAATTTTTGATTTTAGCAATATAGCAGAGTAAATATGAAGAATGGCTAAGGTTTAAGGCACACGGTTGAAAACTTTATTCTTGGCTAATCCTTATAGACTGAAAGAAACCTTTATTTGTAACCCCCACAAACACACCCATGAGTCATACCTTATATTTTGGCATAGTAAACTGGTACAAACATTCTGGAAAGCAGTCTAGTGGTTCCTCAGAAAATTGGACATACTACTACCTGAAGATGCAGCTATACTGTAACTCCTGGGCATATACCCAAAGGAAGAACCAACATCTAACAAGGACACATGCTCAACCATGTTCATAGCAGCCTTATTTATAATAGCCAGAAGCTGAAAAGAACCAAGATGTCCTTCAACAGAGGAATGGATACAGAAATTGTGGTACATATACACAATGGAGCACTACTCAGCTATTAAAAACAATGGCTTCATAAAATTCCTAGGCAAATGGATAGAAATTAAAGCTATCATCTTGAGTGCTGTAACAGAAAAACACTCATGGTATGTACTCACTTATAAAGCAGATACTAGCTCAAAAAGCTTGGAATACCCAAGAATCCATACATAGAACTTATGAAGCTCCAAAAGAAGGAAGACCAGAATATGGATGCCTCAGTAATTCTTATAAGGAAGAACAAATCAATTAGTGTACGAAATACAAGATCAAATAGAGGATCAGGGATTGAAGAAAATATCTACAGAGACTGCCTCACCTGGCGAACCACCCCATATGCAGCCTCCAAACCCAAGCACTATTTCTCATGTCAAGAAGTGTTTACTGGCAGGAACCAAATATGGATGTCTCATTAGAGGCTCTTCCAGAGTCATATAGATACAATGAGTATGCTTAGAGCCAAGTATCAGAATGAACATGGGGACCCCAATTAAAGAGCTAGAGAAAGGACTGAAGTAGCTGAAAGGTTTGCAACCTCATAGAAAGAAAAACATCTTCAATCAGCCAAGGCACTGAAGTGGAGAGAGATACTGGGAGAGGGATCATCTTCATGGAAACAAGTTGAGGGGGAGGAAGGAGGGGAGTGGGAGGGAAAGGGTATTACATTTGAAATGTAAATACATAGAATATTCAATAAAATTGAAAATAAAAGGAAAAAAGAAAAAAATTACAAATATCAAATGAGGACACATAGTATTAGAGGCTTCTACTCTCATTGAAAGACACTGACCAAACTAGGTACAGAAGGAAAAGTATGACAGTATAAAGATATGTTTTGAATCCTCACCCAGGAAAATAGTGTCACAGAGACACTCTAATCTTGTACTTATAGAAGTGATTATTTAATATTAGTTTGTGTTCAAATGATTGCTTTGTCCTCCACTAATCTTTCTTCATACCTTCATTATTTCATTATTTTATTTCCATCTGTCTCTCTTCTTTTTTTCTCTTGAAATATTACTGCAAAGCTCTCTCTCTCTCTCTCTCTCTCTCTCTCTCTCTCTCTCTCTCTGTCTGTCTCTCTTGCAAGGTTCATAGGTTTTTCTAGCCACAGCCTACTGATTTTGTTTTAGCCTTACATCCCTCTTCTTTGTTGTTCTTCATTCTATTTAAATGTACTTCCGTTCCACATTTCTCCCTTTAGCTGTAATACCATTCACTAGTACCATTACTCTAATGCTAAACAACTACATCTTTTCATTGCCTATCTCTCTTTAGTGTGATGTTTAATCTTCATTGTCAACATGATTGAATTTAGTCTTACCTAAAAGACACAGATGTGAATAACATTGTGGTGCTATATTCAGATAGCATTCATTGAGCAAGGAAGTCATATTCAGAGTGACTTTTATTAACAACGTCACGGAGGCTGGAATATAGAACTTAATAAAAATAAAAACAAGCTGAATATGAACAGTCTTCTATGTCTGTTTGTCTTGTGACTAAATATTAATTCCCTGTAACTAGTAAACTCATCTTTTCATTATCATGTTTATCCTTCCATGGTATAATATATCCTCTTAAACTAGAAGCTATAATAATTCTCTTCTTATGTAAATTGACCTTGTTAGTTTTTTTATGTATTATTACCAGAAAAAAATATTAATACACTTATTAACTAGTACTCATGAGTTTTTTGATGATTTTGTTTTAAGTTTTTTTTAAATTAGTGTATAGTTATAACTCTACAGAATCTTTAAGTATATTCTCCTTCAATTTTTATTTTTTAGATTTATTTATTTTATATATGCATATTTTGCCTGCATTTGTGTATGTACATCATATGTGTGCATGATACCTACAAAAATCAGAAGAGAGTATTGGATCCCCTGGAAGTTAAAGATGCTTGTAAGCCACCATGTTGATGTTGGGAACTGAACCTGGTGCTTTTGTAAGAGCAAATATTGTTCTTAACAGTAGAACCACCTCTCCTACATTCCCTTTTCATTTTGAATTATTTTGTCTTCTACTGTTGTTTTGGTAAATATTAAATAAGAATCTATTACTACTGGTCTCATGCAGTCTCACTCTCCCGTGTTGATACATGCATCTGGTTTCTTTCTCTGTGTCAGCAGGCCACAGAGCCATATCTGTGCATCCCAGATGATTCTCTGCCACACAGTCCACCAGTTGCCAACTTCCAGCTGTCTCCCTGCCAGCAGGGAATTTGGCTCACATTCTCTTTAGCCTGGTAAAATCATGACTCAATAATCAATAGCTTATCAAACAGATTTATATGTTAAGTTTTCAATCCACAATCCATCCCCACAATAAACTTACAACCAGTTGTCAAAAATATAACCACCCACCTAGATAAGATAAATTGACCTTTAGAAAACCATCCCTTAGAAAGTACACATAACCAATGGCTACTTGGAGCAGCACAGACAGAGAATGATCATCTTCATCTTTCATCTTGAATCTCACACTTCTCCCCTTTGTAGACTTTTTTTTCTTGACTTTTCCTCCACCTACCCTTCCTTATAATGCAATGATAGGCTTCACCTTATACTAAACCTGCCTTTTTGCATAATGGCATCATCCTACACATCATTCTTTCTGTTTACTTAAAAAAACTTTTTCGTTCAAATGTAAGCTGTGCACTATTACCATTAGAAAAATCATCTAAATGACTATGTTTATTCAAAGTTATATAGCTTGGGTAGGCTATAAAACTAAATTAGTCTTAACGAAATTCTTAAGAAAATGGATGCATCTAGAGAATATCATCGTGAGTGAGGTAACCCAGTCACAAAAGAACAGACATGATATGCAGTCACTGATAATGGGATACTAACCCAGAAAGCTCTGAACACCCCAGAAACAACTCACAGACTGCGGGAAGTTCAAGAAAAAAATTAAACAACAACAACAAAAAAAAATATTATGCTCAATCCTTACACACCAAGAAAACTTTGACTAATTCCGGGTTACATCCTGTTTTATATGTACTTTTTGCTCATTGTAACTAGTAAGACCTTAATGCACACTATCAAACCTTTGGGAAAAAAACCAAGAAATAAAAAAAATGTATTCGTATACATTTATGCAAAAATGCTTAAAATTTGTTCTTTTATCTTTGTTTTTTAAAATAAAGTTGTTAAAAAAAACTAAATTAGTCTTCAATTCTATCAGAAATCTGAGAATGGCCAAATATCTATAAACATAAAAAGCCTAACACAGCTTTTAAACTGTAACCTATTATTAGACCTCTGATCCTCTGGATAGTCCCTCATTCTTCAAAATATTGGATGATCAGTCTTTAGCCTTTTGACCCAGAATCAACTAACAGACCCTTAAAATGCAGAAATCTTGAAGGGCTGATAATACTGGCTCAGCAAAAATTATCAGTTGACTATTCTGCAATGTGTCCCTTTTTGGACAGAAGTAGTCTGTAGGTGAAATAGTCAGTTTTTCTAGTGGCTGTTGTGCCACAAGTGGAGCAACTCCATTGATGCTCAATTTCTTATTAGAACCTAGGAAGGGGTGCTGTTAGGAGCAGACAGGTCTTTAGTCAAATGAACTTCACAAAAATGTCCATAAACATCATATTATGTGGCCATCTGATGCATTTAAAGATTATCTATCTAAGAAAAACATTTCTGAACTGTTAGACCTTGACTACTTACTCTCTGCCACTTCTAATTGAATGATCTCAAAAACACTCTTTTAATTACTCAAAACTGTGAGTTTGTTATCTGGTTCTTAACTTGTATTAATTAATCAACTAAAAACAGTTTGTAATAGCAGTTATAGGACTGGGTATGAGCCTTATATTCCCAAATGTATTGTATACATATAATGCCAATATGAAAGCAACAATACTCATCTCAATTTTAAATCAATAAGAAATTATACCAATGAAAATCTTAAATCTATATCAAATAAATTTGATATAATGTAAAGATTATAACTTCAATTTTGTATCAATTACAAAAATTTCTACCAAAGTAAAATATGACTTTAGCTTAGTTACCAAATGAGATTATGGCTGTACAGAACAATCTAGATAATTCCTGTTAAATTATGACGATTTCTAAATTCCCCATAAAATCAGCATTAAAATAAACACCTTCTCCCCGCAAGGTCCAGGAAATTGGGGCAACTACTCTTCACTGGCGTCTTCAAGCTGCATATGGGTGTTGAGATATATAGAAGGAGGAGGGGATGAGGAAGCCAGCCACACCGCAAAAAGGAAGGCCACACTGATGATTGCTGTAGTCCCTGGCTGAATTTGGCTGAATGTGCTGAATTAAGGAATCCAAGCAATCCAGTTCAGCATTCTGATGACAAGCTTCCCCATAGCTGCACATTCTGCAATATATATATCTCAAAACATTTTAGAATCAAAATATCCTTTTGTTGGATTCTCTTGAATCTAGTATTGTAGGCAGTATCTTTCTATCAAATCTGATCCATATAACCCTGGAAGGCATCCAGAGACTAATCACCCTTCCTTCTTGAGGCCTGGCTGGCTTCCTCATCCTCTCCCCTCTTGTAGATTTCTCAATACCCATATGCAGCTTGAAAAAGCCAATAAAAATTCATCACCCAGATTCCTTGAACCTTGGGGTGAGGTGAAGTTGGTTATTCTCAGTTTCGTTTTTTGTTTGTTTGTTTTTATGAGGAATTTAGTAATGGTCAAAATTTAACAGGGACTGCATATTATGTCTTTTCTTTTATGCTGGGTTATCTCACTCAGAATGATATTCTCTAGATGCAGCCATTTTCTTAAAAATTTGGTGAAGTCATTGTTTTGGTGGCTGAGTAGTATTCCATTGTGTATATGTACCACAATTTTTGTATCCATTCATCTACTGAAGGACATCTGGGTTCTTTCCAGCTTCTGGCTATTATAAATAGAGCTGCTATGAACAATGTGGTGCATATATCTTTGTTGTGTATTAAAGTGTCTCTGGGGTATATTCCCAGAAGTGGAATAGCTGGGTCTTCAGGTAGTACTATGTCCAATTTTCTGAGGTATCGCCAGACTGATTTCCAGAGTGGTTGTATCAGTTTACAACCCCACCAACAGTGGGGAAGTCTTCCTCTTTCTCTGCAACCTCGCCAGCATCTGTTCTCATCTGAGTTTTGGATTTTGGCGAATCTGACTGGTGTGAGGTGGAATTTCAGGGTTGTTTTGATTTGCATTTCTCTGATGGCTAAGGATGTCGAGCACTTCCTCAGATGTTTCTCAGCCATTCGATATTCCTCAACTGAGAACGTTTTGTTTAGCTCTGTACCCCATTTTTTAATAGGGTTGTTTGATTCTCTGGTGTGTGGCTTTTTGAGTTCTTTGTATACCTTGGATATTAGGCCTTTATCTGATGTGGAGTTGGTAAAGATCTTTTCCCATTCTTTTGGCTGCCATTTTGTTTCCTTAACAATGTCTTTAACCTTACAGAAACTTTACAATCTCATTAAGTCCCATTTGTTAATCTTTGACCTTAGAGCTTGAGCCATTGGTGTTTTGTTCAGAAAATTTTCTCCTGTGCCTATGTGTTCTAAGGTTTTCCCTACTTTCTCATCTAATAGTTTCAGTGTATCTGGTTTAATGTGGAGATCTTTGATCCACTTACACTTGAGCTTTGTACAAGGAGATAAGAAAGGGTCTATTTTCATTCTTTTGCATGCTGAGTGCCAGTTGGTCCAGCACCATTTGTTGAATAGGCTGTCCTTTTTCCATTGAATGTTTACTGCTCCTTTGTCAAAAATCAGGTGACCATATACATGAGGGCTCATTTCTGGATCTTCTATTCTATTCCATTGATCCACATGCCCATTTCTGTACCAGTACCATGCAGTTTTCAGCACAATTGCCTTGTAATATAGCTTGAGGTCAGGGATAGTGATTCCCGTAGATATTTTCTTGTTGTTGAGTATGGATTTCTCTATTCTAGGTCTTTTGTTGTTCCATATGAAATTGCACATTGATCTTTCCAACTCAATGAAGAATGGTGTTGGAATTTTGATGGGGATTGCATTGAATCTGTAGATTGCTTTTGTTAGGATGGCCATTTTTAAAATGTTGATCTTTCCAATCCATGAGCATGGGAGATCTTTCCATTTTCTGAGATCATCCTCAATTTCCTTCTTTAGAGGTTTGAAGTTCTTGTCATACAGGTCCTCCACTTGCTTAGTTAGAGTCACCCCAAGGTATTTCATAGTTTTTGTGATGATTGTGATGGGTACCTTTTTCCTAATTTCTTTCTCCACCTGTTTGTCCTTTGAGTATAAGAAGGCTTAACCAAATTCTTAAGAAAATGGCTTCATCTAGAGAATATCATCCTGAGTGAGATAACCCAGTCACAAAAGAAAAGACATAATATGCAGTCACTGATAGTGGGATGCTAACCCCAGAGGCTCCCACTGCCCCACAATCAACTCACAGACTGTATAAAGTCCAAGAAAAAAAGAAAACAAAACAAAAAAAAAAGTCATGCTCAATCTTTACCCACCAAGAACACATTGACAAATTCCGAGATGCACCCTATATTACATGTACTGTTTGCTCATTGTAAAAAAAAAAAAAAAAAAAAAAAGTCTTTACACACCATGAAAACTTTGACTATTTCCAGGTTGCATCCTGTTTTACATGTACTTTATGCTCATTGTAACTAGTGGGATCTTGATCACACTATCAAACCTTTAAAAAAAAAACAAGTACTGACAAAAATGTATTGTATACTTTTATGCAGAAATGCTTAAAATCTATACTTCTATCTTTGTTTCTTAAAATAAAGTTGTTAAAAAATAATTTAACAGGGAAGAATCATCCAGATTGATTTGTACAGCCAACATCTCATTTGGTAACTAAGTTAAAGTCATATCTTTACTTTGATATAAAAGCTATTTGTTACAAAAAAATTTGAAAGCACAAAGTTTTAACCTAGTGCTTCTATTGATGCCTTTTCAAACTTCTGAGCTGATTAAACATAGGTATTTGGGTATCAATAACAAATTCATGGCTCCTAGTTCACCATTAGGGTGTTTAAAAAATATTCTCATCAGAAATAGCTGAGAATAGTTAACAGACAATAGTCAAGATTACCTTATATAGATAGTTGATTTTCAACAAACATCAGAAATGCACAATTTTTACATTGAATGTTATTTATCTTTTCTTGGAATATACCTGCTTCTAACAGTTCCCGTTTGGTGGATTTAACAAAGAAATTGACATGTCTACCTACAGATGAGGCATACTTTGTGGATAGGCAACCACTAGATAGAAACTGCCTATTTCACCTACAGACTACTACTGTCCAAAAATGGACACATTGCAGGACATATCTTTGTCAAGCCAGAATTATCAGCCCTTCTAGATTTCTGCATTTCAAAGTCTGTCAGTGGTCCTGTGCCAGAAAGCTAAAGACTTGTTCTCACATGTTACTAACAGGGGACTTTGCTAATGAATATTTGTTTCTACAAACTGTCCCAGTTCTGGAAACTGTGTTAGCCTTCCTGTGTTTATAGATAGTTGGCTATTCTCAGATTTCTGATGGAATTGAAGACAAATTTAGTTTTATAGCCTACCCAAGCCAATTAACTTTGAGAAAGCACAGTCATTTATATGATTTTTCAAATTGTAATAATTGTATACAGTTTACATTTGATAAAAAAAAAGTTTTTTTTTAAAGTAAACCAAAAGGGTGATGTGTAGGTTGATGTCGAGGGAATACAGGATTGGACAGTAGAGAATTCGGCTGGGCCAAAGATTTGGTAAGGCAGTAGAGGAGAAAGCATGAGACTTGAGGATGAGTAACATGGAAGCAGATATAGATGTTTCTCTTGGTGCATCTCTATAGAGACAAAAGGTTGTTATCAATATTTCATAAGGGATGGAATGGTATAGGTTGGTTTGACTTATTTTGCTGGTCAAATTATATCATATCATTTGGATCAGAGTATTTTGGTGTGTGACTTAATTGAGTGTATTTGATGTGGTTACTTACTTGAGATTAAAAGAGGGTAGTGGCAGGACACATATAGCCTGCCACTCAGTAGGGATGTGTGTGTACATGGAATGGCAACAACCCAACAAGGGAAAGTGAATGAAAACAACATTTTGGGGTGGTCATGGACCATCCAGATCAAAAGCAGCCACCTCTTGCAGAGCAGACCTTGCCTGGGTCAAAGGAAGCCTGAGTCTGCAAGTACCTGGGATCAGTGTGGAACCACTGAGATAAAGATACCTCACAGTGCCACATGTTCCGACTAGTGCTGGCACTAGTGCAGGATAAAATGTTACCATGTTTTATTTACCACTACATATTCTTTTTCTTTTCTTTTTTTCTGATTTAACTAGATACATTTTATTTACATTTCAAATGTTACCCCCCTTTTCAGATTCCCCTCCATATCCCCTATCCCATTTCCCCTTCCTCTGCTTCTTTGAGGGTGGTCACCCACCCACCTCCTAATGCCTCAGTTTGCTAGAAGCTTATTAATTTATTTTGCTATACCACTGATTCTACTTCATTAACTTTTATTCTTTTCCCTCTGTGTGTATGTGTGTATGTATGTGTTCATGTGTGTGTGTGTGTGTTTGTGTGTATGTGTGTTGTGGGGTCTCATACAAGAAGTCAGAAGTCAATCTTGGATGCTCTAGTGTTTCTATTGCTGTGATAATACACCATGGCTTATATTGCTTACATTTGATATCACAGTCTATCATCCACAAAACTCAAGGTATGAACTCAAAGCAGCAACCCTGAAGGAACTAAATATAGCTCACGGAGTAGTGCTGCTTCTGGCTTGCCTCCTTTGCCTTACTCAGTCTACAACAAGGGATGGCACTACTTGAAATGAGTTGGGCCCACTTACAGCTATCAGTAATTAAGAAAATGCACTATAGCCTTGCTTGCAGAAAAACTCTCTTTTAATTGAGAGTTCTTTTTTTCCAAATGGTCCTAGCTTGTGTCAAGTTGACATAAGAGTAACAAGGACCTTGGATATTAGTCCTCACCTTCTTTCTTGTTTCCCTGACATGGACATTCTTTTATTGTTCATTGCTATTCATGTCAGGTAACAACAAAGGATGTGTTATTCTGAAAAGGGAGAGAATACATGGAGTGCCACCCCTATAAAACTACAGGCAACTGATGACTGCAAGAATAATAAGTCTCTTCTGGACTTTGTACTCCTTTATTGTTTGTCCAGTGCAGTGTAATCAGCCTTGTGCATCAACATATAGACATATGAACACCAACAAAATTTGACTCATACACATACAATAATATGGGTAATCAAAACAGGCTATTAACCTAAGAGTTGGGAGAATGGAAGGTATTTAAAGGACTAAATCAGGGGAGGAGGCTGGCAAAAGGAATGGAAGGAGAATGGTTGATTTAATTGATCTATTTCAGTTAAAAACATTTGAAAGTAAATGTTAAAATATCTCATATGAAGACCAGACACGGTCACATATGCTTATAGTCTCAGTACAAGTAGAAGCAAGAAGCCAAGACTTCAAGGCCATATCAGCTGTGTCCTAAATTTAATGTCAGCTTTAAAAACAAAACAAAGTAAAATGATTAAGTTGGGCTTGGAAACTGATAAGGCAACATCCTGTGGACAATATGTAAATGTATTTCTCTGCTTTGACTTTATATAAGCTTTGTCTTTGAGATATTTAATTTCTTCTTACTTGGGAAATGCATCTATTATTTTTATGTCTTTTAGTTTTCTCTTTTTGATATTATTGCAATCTATGTCCTCATCCAATTTCTATTCCATATACTTATTTTCTTTAATTTTTTTGTAAAATACAATTTGATAATCTTTCTCATTTCTATTTATTATGCCTTTTATATGTTGTGAACATGTTTTCATTGTTTATAATGTTTGATACTTGACGTGATTTACTAATTATCTTCTTATGTTGTGGTTTCATATTGTTTATCATATTAGTATCTTAACTAATATAATTATATAGTGTTAGTCTCCATGTTCTGACACCTCACTTCTGTGGAATGCATATGTAATATTCCAGATTTTAAAACATATTAATTAAAAAACTCTTGTTGTCTATTTCTGTGAGTTTGTTCCCATAGGAGATTTCTCTGTGATGTTAAGTAATATGATATCTTATTGAAAAAGCACTCCCTGGAACCCAGATGCACAACTGGGAGAATCCCAAGCACAGTGTCAAAATATATGGATGGAAAGGATAAAAGATTCTTTGCCAATATCCCCAGCTGTGTTCTCAGTCATCTGCCACAGTCTACTGGCAGTCATGTGAATAATCCGACTTTGGACTTTCCAGCTGCCCTAATGCCCTAGTCAGCCTCACCACATTAAGCAGAAGAACAATCTAGCCAATACACAACAGATTGTTTTTAGATGTTAAATTTCAGGGTGTTTTGTTATATAGCAAGCAATATCCCAAGCATTTGGCCCTTCATGCATTTGAAATACTGTTGCTAAATTCAACTAGGCAAAATTTCAAGAATGTATTCTACTTGCTAATGTTTATCAAGTATCAGTTTGTAATATTATAGTTGCTACTCTTTCTTTATCAATTGCTTATCACCTGAGTAAGTTTGAAGTCAAGATAAATATGCTATTAAAGAACAGAATGAAGATAAATGAAGGGGTCATAAATCCAGTAAAATTTCATGATATGTTTAAAATAGACATCATTAAAAAATTCAATTAGAAAACAAATATACATTTTCAAAAATATGGATTTGGAATTTTAAAGTTCATTTTATAAAAATTCAAGAACAATTGTATATAATAATATAATTAATGAAAGAAAAATATAATGATAACAAAGACATATATTAAACTTAGAGTCCATGAGTCATATTTTTAAAAATAAACTTAAATTCCATATTTTAAAGAAACAGCTACTAATTAACTTTAGATTTTAGGATACAATAATAAAATATATTCTGAGATTGTTTAAATAAACTTCCTTAAATAGTTTTCATCTACATTTTTTTCTTTTAGCATTGTTAAATATTTATTCTCTGAAATATTACATCCCAACCTCTGTTTCAAGGTTCAGCTCTCCTCCCTCCCCTCCCCTGTCCTCATCCATTCATCCTTTTTATCCCTTCAGAAAAGTGCAGCCCCCCCCCAAGGGATATCAAATACACATCGCATATCCAGTTACAATAATCTAGCCATGCCACCTCATATTAAGCCTGGGCAAAGCAACCAAGTAGGAGCAAAGGAGTCCCACAATCAGGTAAAAGAGTCAGAGAAAGCCCTCCCACTGTTAGGCATCCCACAAAAAGACCATCCTATACAACCAATATATATATATGTATATGTATGTGTATATATATATATATTGTGTATGTGCGTGTGTGTGTGTTTTGTGTGTGTGTGTGTGTGTGTGTGTGTGTGTGTGTGTGTGTGTGTGTGAGAGAGAGAGAGAGAGAGAGAGAGAGAGAGAGAGAGAGAGAGAGAGAGAGAGAGAGAGAGAGAGAGAGAGAGAGAGGAGAGAGGGAGCCTGGGTCAGGCTCCCTGATCAGTGGTTCAGTCTCTGTGAGCCCTAAGAACCCAGTTAGATTGTTGATTCTAGGGAGAGTTTGTATGAAGTCTTTGACCCATCTGGCTCCTACATTTCTTCTTTCCCTCTTCTGCAGGATGCTAAGCTTTACTTATGTTAGATGTTAGACTGTGGGTTACTCTATCTGTTTCTATCAGTTTCTGAATGCAGCCTCTCTGAGACACTTATGCTAGGTTTCTATCTATGAGTATAAACATCATTAGAAAAAATATGATCAGAATATCATTAGGGAATCATTTTATTTGACTCTTTACTTTGGTTAGTCATATTTGGTTCTATCCCAAGTCTCTGGACTATCCAGATATCCAGTGCTCTGCCAGTAGTGTCAGGGGTGAGCTTCCTCTCATGGCATGGACCATTGGTTGGAAACTGTCACAATTTCTGAACCACTTTTACCCTAGCACATCATGATGGCAGAACAAAGTGAAGGGTGAAGATTTTGTAGCTGGGTTGGTGTCCTTATCTCTCCACTAGAAGTTTTACCTGGTTGTTCAGGCTCTGTATTTCCATTTCTAGAAATCTTAGATCATAGATTTCTGGGAGATTCCATTGTTTTAGGATTCTCCCTTGCCTTGGGATTGTCACCCAACTGTCTTCAGTGTCAGTTGCCTCTACTAGTATGCTCTTTATCCTCTGCTGACCTGATACTACCTGTTCCTGTCCCTACCTGTCTTCAGTCTACCCTCAATATCTGCTCTATTTCCACTTTCTAAGAAAATCCCTGTACGTCCCCAACCACAAGCCCTTCTTGCTACTTAGACTATCTGTTTGAGGACGGTAGTGTGGTTATCCTTTACTTTACATCTAATATAATATACACTTATAAGTACATGCAAACCATGTTTGTGTTTCTGGGTCTGGGTTACTTCACTCAAAATATTTTTTGTCTATATCTATCAACTTGTCTGAAAATTTTATGATCTTATATTTTTAATAACTGAGTAATAGTTCATTGTGGAAATGCACCATATTTTCCTTATCCATTCTTTGATTGGGATACATTTAGTTTAATGTTACTTACTGGATATTAAAAATAAAGCTTCTGTGAGCATAGTTGAGCAAGTGTACTTTTAGTCAGATGGAGTGTTCTTTAGGTGTATGCCCAGGAGTGGTATAATGGTGTCTCTATCTAGATTGAGTCCCAATTTTCTGAGATACCACCATATCAATTTCCAGAGTGCTTATACACATTTGCAATTCTACCAGCAATGAATGAGTGTTTGCCTGCTGATTTCTTAATTTGGAAATTCTTTTTTTTTTTTTTAAGATCCAAGAAACTTCATTTTCTTTTTCTTTTGTTTTATAAATTGAACAACTTTATTTTTTAAAAAACAAAGATAAATGTAAAGTTTTAAGCATTTTTGCATAAAAGTATATTTGGAAATTCTAATGCTGGACCTTAAATGAAGTTCACCTAAATTCTTAATTCTTTATTATAATTATGAAGAACATTTATGGTATTTTTATTGAAATTTATTAGGTAAATCTATAATTAAACCAAGTTTTAGAGGAAAGTGTGGAAGTTCAGAAAGATTGATGAATTATTGACAATCATGTCTTATAGGTAACAGAGTCTTGGTTAACATTTTTTCATGAATTTGAGTCTATAAATTATTTCACTGTTTTATAATGACAGTTGACATTATGAAGGAATATACCATATTCTCTCAGATTGTTTCTTTTATAGTAACAGTGCATTCTAGACAGGGCAGTTTATACAAAAACTTATTTGGATCATGGTTTTAGAGACTTTTAAGTCTGAAGATGAGTATTTGTCAGTTCTAGTTTCATATTTTCTCTTATAAAACTACTGTTGTGCTCATGAAGCCCTTATACTAAAGACATTCTACTTCCAGTGGCATCCAATTTCCTTATTCTCTAAACACCATCACTATATAAATTTGGAGATTAAGTTTTGAGGACATGCAACTAGTGAGAAATATGGATACAGATGAGGAATATTAACAATAGCTATGTTATAGAGTAAAACTAGCCAAAGCACTACTATCCAATAGACTTGATTATTAAACTGGATTCTAGCAATTACTGTTCTATTGTGTGACATTACATATGTTGCCATTTTAAATAGTTTACTTTTTATAGACAATGTATTCCTGAACCAAAGAAGCCTAAAACAATGTTTTCCTGAGATCTTAACTAAGAAAATTAGTCATAATTCAAATTTTTCTTTAGTTTCATAAATTATCATTGCAACCTAAGTTACTGTCCTTGTGTTCAGAATATGGAATTCAATATATGAACCCCACTAATCTTAATTTAATGGAATTCCACCCAAGTGTTGGATACAGTCATATATGCTACTTTTGTATTCTTCAGTAAGAAACTCTTGAAAATTTTATGGATGTTTCACAATCACATTTATACTCCTCCGCAGTTCTGTACCTTAGAGTACTAGTCTATGTGTACAATGCCAGTGGTAGCCCTTCAAGTTTTACAATCTGAAAATATAAAGAAATAAAAACTATGAAGAAAGGGCTTATATTTTTTCTTTCCAACTCTATTGGGTCACTCTGTTTGAAAGTATGTTCAGAAGCTTTTAGCTAGATCTTTCTTTTCATAAAACTACATAGTATGTTTCAATAGTATGCCTTCTTGGCTTATAGTTTAAGGATCATAAAAGCTCCTTATTGTTACTTTAAAATAATATACTATTTGTGGTTAGTTCCCCTTCCTGAACCCTGTCTAGAACAATAAATCCAAAGTTGTACTCTTTTCATCTATTTACTTTCCTTTATCATGCTAGGAATTACCAGCTAGGCTTCTAAAAGAAAATAAATTACTAAATGCAATTCATAGCATTAATCTTGAAACAGAATGAATTACAGATAAAGTTGTGTTGGATTAAAGATGATTACTTTAGAGATCACAATTTTTATATCCCTGAACTCTGTTGAGTAGCAGTAGCCAAATTCTTGGCTGAAGTCATTTCCAAAAATAAAATTAGGTTTGTCAATTAGGCAAATGTGAAGTCTAGTGACTTAAGTGTGATTATCCTGGAAGAGTCAGAGAAATTGAAAAACTCAGGAACTAATGGTATTCTTTTTTTAATACTTCTGCTAAATAAAAATACATGGTAATAAATGTGTAAGAATTTAGCATATAAATTGTTACTCTTTGGATACCATGTGTCAATCTCTACAAAAGTTCATGTTTTGACTTTTTCCTTTATTATAATTATATTTAGAGAGACTTTAACCTGAATTGATACATAAAACAAAAATTATATATACTAATAGGATAGTATGGCTTTTTAAATCACTTTTAATTCAATTTGTTGTTTGACATTTTTAAATATGTGTGAATTATGGTTACTCCCATAACTCTTACCCTTGTTTATCTCTCTCCCACATCTGTCAACACCTTCTTTAAAAGACTCTCTTGCTCACTTTCATTTACTTTTGCTTTATTTGTTTCCCACTGAATTTAACTAGGGACATCTCTCTGTGACTATTGGTTTGTAATTATCTATTTTTAAAATTTATTTTTTTGTTTGTTTGCAGCTCAATTCTGGCTAGACTCATCTGGAAAGAAAAAATTACTCAATTAAGAAAATGCCTTGCTTCCTAGCCATGCATTGTCTTGAAGTGCTAGGGTGGGGGAATACCCAGGGTTTCTGTGACTCTGATTCTCAACTGCAAGTCTGAAGCCACCTATACCATTGCAAAAGTAGCTACCTTGCCCTTACATTTAGTGGAATCGCGGATTATGGACTTTCATATAGTTTGTGATAGCAGCACAGACCAAAGACAAGTATCTGGTCTCTAGCATCAGCAAGAAACATTTTCTTTCTTTTTAAATTACCTATTTAAATTTATTTATTTATTTATTACTTATTCAGTTTACATTCTGTTCACTGCTCTCCTTCCGGTCACCCCTGCCACTAGGTTTCCCCCCATCTCAACCTAAACAATAGTAGCCTGACTAGTAAAGCATTGACATACATTGGTTATTGGGTTGGTAATCAAGGTGATGATTAATCTTTTGTACCCAGTTTTGTCCTCAGCTTCCTGATATGATTTAATGAGTAAATTTTCACCTTGAGCATTTAAAGTAGAAACAACTGGTGAGAAACAAAGCACGATTCCCTGTGACAGGCAAGAAAATTGAGGAAGGAAACACACACACACTTACATAGATACAGAAACACACACACACTTAGTAGATTAAGCAAGCTTCAACAACTTCACACATACATGCATACATACACATACATACCTAACACACACACACACACACACACACACACACACACACACACACACATTTACACAATGGGTGGATGGAACAAAGCTCCAAAATTTTTTCATACAGGAACATTCATACATTTATTGGATAGAGCAAAGCTGCAACAGTTTTATTTTTTCTCCCACAGCTTATATATTCCAGATAAATCTTTCAAGCAGTATAAAAATTGTAATGTGATTACATTATATTTGTCTTCCAGTGAATGATTATAATGAGTATATATAAGAAAAAAATCATGTTCTCTAATACCCTCACACAATGAAATAATTCACTTATTACAGATAAAACGTAGGCTTTGTATCATCACAGAAAAGTTCTCTGAATGATCAGTCATCTCTCAGTTTTTCCTGACCTGTCCAAGTATTGGACTTTGAAATAGAAGAGAGTTTAAGGTCATGTCAAATTAATTACAAAACATTACAAGTTCCCCTAGGACTTAAGACTGCCTCTGTCACAGTTTTTGGATGGTATATAATAACAAGCATAAATGTTCTGTTTGTGGAGCAACCCTTGAGTTTAATCACAGAATAGTTGGTTATTTATACAATAGTTATGTCACTATTTCTTCAGTCATATATCTCACCTGACAGGATGGTACTGTGGCTTAAACCAACAAGTTGAGCATCCATTTCTCTTTTATAAATTTAGTTCTTATTTTATAATACTGTGCTATGAGTTTCTATACTGGTTCTATTTGAATTTTTGTTTCATTTGTTTTTGGTTTATGTGTGTAGGGGTTCATTTTATTTTATTTTTTTCACTTGTAGCTGAATGGGACTTCCTGAATTTGGGAATGCTCTATATTTTTTCATGTGTTTGTTTTAATTATTTGTGAAATTTTTATTTTTTTATGTTTTTATTAAAACATTTTCTTAGCCTTTGACCCAGAAGTTGCCTTCATAATTCTGATTTCCAAGCTTCCAAACTTGTTTTTAAATATTTTGCTTGTGAGTTTTGAATGATATTCTTTGAATGACTCCATAACTACACCTTGTCTTCATGCTCTACTATTCTAATTTCTACATTATTGTTCTCATTGTTAGGCATTCCACTGAGCTTCTTACCATTCACTTAAATTTCATCTTCAACTTCATTTTAGTTTGGGCTTTCTTTAACATTTTTATTTCTTTATTGAATTAAATATTTATATGATGAATAAAACTATTTTAATTAATTGTTTATTTGTATTTTCTTGTAGTTGGTCAGGGTTCATATCCCCTTTAAGATTATTTTGGTGTTTCCTGCCCAGTGAGAGAGCCCAGTTGCCACCATCAGGACCCAGGGCATGCATGCAGACTGCTGAGCATAAAGAAAATGCTCAGAAGCACTTTTCCACCTGAGCCCACACTCCGCCCCCCACTGACTAACCAGGGAGAGACCACAGGGAACTCTCAGGGGTGCACAAGTAGTAGAGTGCTCTCTGGCAACAGGTCTCTTCTGGCTTAGAGACAGAAAGCCAGGTCACTGCCATCAGGACTCAGGGTCTGCCTGAAGAGGGCTGAGCACCCAGAAAAGCCTCAGAAGCACTCTCCCACCTGAGCCCATGGAGACAGAGCTGGGTCACCTCCTTCAGAACACACTGCCTGCGCACAAAGAGATGAATACCCAGGAGCAATCTCCCTCCTGAGCCCATGGGCCTTCAGACACACAGGAGAGACAAGCTCCAGTCAAAGACAACAAGATAACCTATAATCATAGATAACAAGATGGCAAGAGGCAAGCAGAAGAACGTAAGCAATGGAAACCAAGACAACCTGGCAACATCAGAACCCAGTTTTCCCACCACAACAAGTAGTGGATTTCCTAACATACCAGAAAAACAAGGTATGGACTTAATATCATATTTTATGATTATGATGGAGGTCCTAAAGAAGCACATGAATAACTCCCTTAAACAATTACAGGAGAACCAGAAGAACACATGTAAACAACTAGAAGCCCTAAAGAGGAAACACACACCAAAAAACCTTAAAGAGATACAGGAAAACACAACTAACATGAAAAGAAATTGAAAATAGAAATAGAAACAATAAAGAAATCACAAACGGAGACAAACCTGAAAATAGAAAAAATAGGAAAAAAAAAATCAGGAGTCATAGATGCAAGCATCACCAACAGACTACAAGAGATGGAAGAGAGGATCTCAGGAGCAGAAGACAACATAGAAAACATTGACACAACATTAAGAGAAAATGTACAAACTTAAAAGCTCTTAACCCAAAACATCCAGGTTATCCAGGACAAAATGAGAAGACCAAAAACTAAGAATAATAGGTGTTGAAGAGAGTGAAGACTCCAAAGTAAAAGAAACAGTGAATATCTTCAAAAAAAAAAAAAAAACATAGAAGAAAACTTTGCTAACCTTACGAATGAGATGAGCATGAACATACAAGAAGCCCACAGAACTCCAAATAGATTAGACCAAAACAGAAACTCCTCTTGACACTTAATAGTCAAAACAATGAATGTTAAAAAGAAAAAAGAAAGAGAAAGAATACCAAAAGCAGTAAGGGAAAAGGGACAAGTAATATTTAAAGGCAGACCAATTAGAATTACACAAGACTTATCAATAGAGACTATGAAAGCCAGAAGATTCTGGACAAACAGCATACAGACAGTAAGAGAACACAAATGCCAGCACAGATTACAATGTCCAGCAAAACTCTCAATTATCTTAGGTGGAAAAAAACCAAGATATCCCAGAACAAAACGTAATTTACACATTATATGTCCACAAACCCAGCCTTACAAAGGATAATAGAAAACCACAACACAAGAAGGGAAACTACTCACTAGGAAAAAGTAGAAAATAATCTTTCAATAAAACCAAAAGAAGAAAAACACACAAACATAAATGAACCTCTAACCACAAAAATAACAGGAAACAGCAATCACTATTTTCTTAATATTTCTTAACAACAATGGACTTAATAACCCAATAAAAAGATATAGATTATCAGATGGGTACATAAACAGGATCCAGCATTTTGCTACATACAGGAATCTTATCTCAGAGACAAAGAAAGAAACTACCTCAAAGTAGAAGGCAGGGAAAAAAATCTTTCCAAGCAAATTTTCCCAAGAACAAACTTGTGTAGTGATTCTAATATTGGAAAGAAAATTTCATCCAAACGTTATCAAAAAAGATAAGGAAGGGCAATTTTTACTAATCACAGAAAAAATATCAAGACAAACTCTCAATCCTGAACATCTATGCTCAAAATATAAGGGCACGAATATTCACTAAAGGAAACCTTACTAAGCTAAAAGAAAATAATGAATCACATAAAATATGAGTGGGAGACTTCAACAGACCACTCTCATCAATGGCCAGGTCATTGAATCTGAAACTTAACAAAGACACAGTGAAACTATCAGATGTTATGAACCAACTGTATTTAACATACATCTACAGAACATTTCATCCTAAAACAAAAGAATATACATTGTCAGCACCTCATGGTACCTTCTCCAATATTGACTATATAATCGATCACAAAACAGGCCTCAACAGATATAAAATCAAAATATCTCCATGCATCCTTTCTGATCACCGTGGAGTAAGGCTGGTCTTTAATAACAACAAAAGCAACAAAAAGCCCACATACACATGGAAGATGAACAATATAGCTTGAGGTGAGGGATTGTGATTCCCGCAGATATTTTCTTGTTGTTGAGGATGGATTTTGCTATTCTTGGTCTTTTGTTATTCCAGATGAAATTACACATTTCTCTTTCTAACTCAATGAAGAATTGGGTTGGAATTTTGATGGGGATTGCATTGAATCTCTAGATTGCTTTTGGTAAGATGGCCATTTTTTAAAATGTTGATCCTTCCAATCCATGAGCATGTGAGATATTTCCATTTTCTGAGATCTTCCTCGATTTCCATGTTGAGAGATTTGAAGTTCTTGCCATACAGATCCTTCACTTGTTTAATGAGAGTCATACCATGGCATTTCATATTGTTTGTGACGATTGTGAAGGGTATCTTTTCCCTAATTTCTTTCTCCACATGTTTGTCCTTTGAATATAGGAAGTCTACTGATTTGTTTGAGTTAATTTTATATCCAGTCATTTTGCTGTCCTGGTTTATCAGCTCCAGAAGTTCTCTGGTGGAATTTTTGGGGTCACTTAAGTACACTACCATGTCATCTGCAAATAGTGATGTTTTTACTTCTTCCTTTCCAATTTGTATCCCTTTGATTTCCTTTTGCTGTCTAATTTCTTCAGCCAGGAGTTCCAGTACTATGTTGAATAGGTAGGGGGAGAGTGGGCAGCCTTGTTGAGTCCCTGATTTTAGTGGGATTGCTACAAGTTTCTCACCGTTAAGTTTGGCTATTCGTTTGCTGTATATTGCTTTTATTATGTTTAGGTATGGACCTTGGATTCCTGTTCTTTCCAAGACTTTTAACATGAAGGGGTGTTGAATTTTTGTGAAATGCTTTCTCAGCATCTAATGAGATGACCATGTGGTTTTGTTCTTTGAGTTTGTTTATATGGTGGATTACATTGTTTGATTTCCTTATATTAAACCATCCCTGCATCCCTGGGGTGAAGCCTACTTGATCATGACCGTTTTGATGTGATCTTGTATTCGGTTTGCAAAGATTTTGTTGAGTATTTTTGCATCAATGTTCATAAGTGAGATTTGCCTGAAGTCTTCTTTCCTTGTATGGTCTTTGTGTGGTTTAGGTACTAGGGTTATTGTAGCCTCAAAAAATGAGTTAGGTAGTGTTCCATCTGACTCTATTTTGTGGAATAATTTGGAAAGTATTGGTATTAGGTCGTCAATTAATGTCTGATAGAATTCTGCACTGAACCCATCTGGACCTGGGCTTTTTGTGGTTGGGAGGCTTTTGATGACTGCTTCTATTTCTTTAGGTGTTATGGAGATTCTACCTCACACCAGTCTAAATGGCTAAGATAAAAAATTCAGATGAGAGAAAATTGTGATGAGGATGTGGAGAAAGAGGAACACTTCTCCACTGTTGGTGGGGTTGTCAGAATACTGGACATAATACTACCTGAACACCCAGTTATTCCACTTCTGGGCATATACCCCAGAGACACTCCAATATACAACAAAGACACATGCACCACAATGTTCATAGCAGCTCTATTTATAATAGCCAGAAGCTGGAAAGCACCCAGATGTCCTTCAGTAGATGAATGGATACAAAAATTGTGGTACATTTACACAGTGGAGTACTACTCAGCTATCAGAAACAATGACTTTATGAAATTCTTAAGAAAATGGATACATCTAGAGAGTATCATCCTGAGTGAGGTAACCCAGTCACAAAAGAACAGACATAATAATGCAGTCACTTATAATTGGATACTAATCCCAGAAAGCTCTGAACATTCCAGAAACAACACACAGACTATATGAAGTTCAAGAAAAACAAAGGCCAAAAAAAAAAAAATAAATAAACGAAAACTCATTATGCTTAATCTTTACTCACCAAGAAAACTTTGACAATTTCCAGGTTATATCTTGTTTTACATGTACTTTATGCCCACTGTAACTCATATGATTTTAATGCATAATATTAAACCTTTAAAAAAATCAAGTAGTGATAAAAAATGTATTCATATACTTTTATGCAAAAATGCTTTTAAAATCTATACATTTATCTCTATTTTTTAAAATAAAGTTGATCAATTAAAAAGATTATTTATGCTATTTTGTATGTTTTTTGAAATCTTAAACTCTTTAAACATGTTTATAGTTACTTTTATGAGATTTGTGTCTTTAATTATTGTAGTTTATCTTATTGGTGATCATGACTATGGTAAGGTGGGGTGTGTTGCTGTAGTGTTCCATATTGCTTGTGTTTTTGCAATGGTAACTGGGCTGAATGTATATTATATGTATATCCATAAGCACATACATATAAATATACCCTGTGTGTGTGTGTTTGTGTGTGTGTGTGTGTTATCCATTACATATTATTGAGGGCAGGTGGCAAGCTGGTTGGCTTGTAAATTTCCTCAGGGGTAGAGCTAAAGTGAATGATTTTCATTTAGAATCGCCACATGGAGCACTGAAGATAGTTCTAAGGCAGGGTGCTGGAGTGGGTAACATGAAAGATGTAGGTGAATCTTGAGGTATAGGAGGAAAATCCAGGGGGGGTCAGGTCCTGATACTATGTCTGATCTTAAGGAACATCTGTGAGTCTTGTAGGTAAAGTCCAGGGTTTGCTAGATAGAGTCTTGCCACATGACACAGAAGGGAGCCTGTTTGAGGAAGTCCCAGAATATATTAGAATTCAATTGTAACATATGCAGTTTAAAAATTCGTTGATGATTAATATTGAATATGATCATTATATCATATATTATACTATTAATCTTAGTGGATTTTTAAAAACGTGCTGAGGATATAGCAGAGTCTATAGACAATGGTATCTGTTTACTTATTCTTGATAAACCATGATTTTTGCCATGTCATAGGATTCTGTCAGCATTAAAGTTAACAAATTTAAATATATTAATATGTAATTCTAATATAGTAATGAAAAGTAGACTAACACATATATACATATTACATTCTAGAGAAGAATAAAAATGTCCATGGGCATCATTAAACCCCATATTGGTGGGAACAAATGAGATAAGTGCTCGGTGTTGCGATATGATAAACTCACTAAATAAATAAATGAATAAACAAATAAAAATCTCAGCATATCCTAAGATTTTCCATATTTTAAATCTGGGTCTCCAGCATCAAGACCCAAAAGTGTGCCTGGCAATTATTGGTATAATAAATGTTTCCAAAATGATGTACCATATAGTCAACTAAGATTTTAGATCATCTGTAATTCTAGAAAATAAGTTTGAAAGTGACTTGTGATTATTGAACCTCTCAAGTCTAAATTTCAAAGACTAAAGTACTAAGAAGTAAAAAAGTTATCTGAATCAAGGGAAAACCTTGTTTCAGCTATGAGGAAATACTAATCTATCAGTGGAAGTAATAGACACTTTAAAGGCAAAATCAACTGAAAAGAAAATACCAGTGTGGCAAGAGTGTCTATATAAGGAGCAATTGCACAACCAGAAGATGCTAATAAGACTCAATCATCCAAGCACTTCACTTTCTACTTCTGTCTAGAATTATATAATTGCATTGTATGAGAAAGGCTTAAAACATCTGGTGATATTGGAAACTTCTTCAGCAGCCTTGGAAGCCTGTGAAACAGTCATGAAAATGAAGAAGCTTGCTTTCATGGTACCTTAAACTACACAACTTTATGTGAACCAATCAATTAAATTGATTCAACACCATGAATGCTAAGAAATTAAAAGAAAATATTTTATATGTTTATAATAATGTGATTTGCCTTATGCAAAAATAGATAAATAAAGTACCTTTTTAAAAATTTCTGTATATGTGAAAGGCAAAATCCATCAATTTAAGCATATCCCTATGATCTCTATTTCTCACATTGCCTGTTTTAAGTAGGTATCCACGGAGATTAAATGAAAACATTACCCAAAATTTAGTTCAAAGAGAGTTAAAGTATATTATTACTGAGTCAGTAGAAACTGACTATGCATGGAAGGAGAGTAGCTTGAAGTTTTTATTGTGTTTATTGGTTAAAGTTAGAGTAAGTCAGAGAACTGTTTGGTCCTTGCTAGCACAAAAAAAAGGGCAGCATTCAGACATTTTCATTTCTTTTACCAAATATCTAGCAGGAGTTGGAAAGAAAGTAATAGAAAAGGAAGGTTCTTAGGGGTTAGATATGGAAATACAATCAAACTTCAAGCTCACATAATATTTCTCTGTAAATGTTGATCCTTTTTCTTTTGATACACTAATAATATTAACCTATGCCAAACATGACACATTCACTTTCCCTTTATTTGTATTATTGTCTCTAAAATAAATACATTTGATGATAAGACCACAGCATGTTTTTTATTGCTTTTTATAAGTTATTTTTCCTATGTTTCATAATTTTAGTTTATATTCATGTAAAAATTATGTGTTGCAATTTATACAGGTCTCAGGTACAGATGAGTGAGTTTTGACAAGCATTTCCAACTATCCACACATCTCTACATGTAACAATTCTTTGAAATCAGAATATTCCTTTTATATACTCTAGCCCATCCCCATTTATGCTGTCCACAACTATTCTCAATTCTCCCCCAAAGAATGTATGAATTATATAATATAGATAGTTTTGCATGTTAACCTTTCATACAGTGTTCATTTTAAGAACATTTTAAATATATTTTCTTGTGTGTGTGTGTGTATTTTTGCATGTGTGTGTGTATGGGTTTGTGTGTGTATGTGTGTCTCTCTCTGTGTGTGTATGCATATGTAAGGCTCAGAGCACAATTTACATGAATAAGTCCTCTCCTTCTGCTATTCATGGAACTGAAGAAGGGCTCAAACTTATACCATGTAATTATCTGAGTCAGGCTTGGTGTCAGATACCTTCTGAAAAATCTCAAAAGCCCTTAGAAACACATTTAAGAATAATTTCAAGCATATTAAAATATAAACCACTTTAGTTACTTCAGGCTGTTATAAGAAATGGTTATGCATCAAAATAACTTTAATTTATTTCTGTTAGTTCTCAAGGGTTATGTTCAAATCAAAGTGTCAAGAAGTTAAGGCTTTGATGGGAGGTATTGGTCTGTGTTCTCATCTGGAGTAAGGAGAAAGACCCTGCTGTTTCTCTTCTTACAATGGCTGCAATCTCTTTGACGAGGAGTCATGATGCATTTTTTAAAACAACTTTATTTTAAAAGAACAGATATATGTACAGATTTTTAAAGCATTTTTGCATAAAACTGTATGAATTTATTTTTGTCAGTACTTGATTTTTTAAAAGGTTTGATAGTATGCATTCAAATCTTACTAGTTATAATGAGCATAAAGTACATGTAAAACAAAATGTAACATGGAAATAGTCAAAGTTGTCTTGGTATGTAAAGATTAAATATAATGACTTTTAAATACCAAGAATTGCCACAAAGCTATGTTATTAGCTCTTGAATTATTAATGATTTAAGGTCTAGGCATACCACACTCTGAGAGGGTGCTATACACTTATATTTTATCTAAGAAGGACTGAGACTTCCACTTTATGGTCTTTTCTTTCTTTTACTTCTTTAAGCTTCATATGGTCTGTGAGTTGTTTCTGGGGTATTCAGATCTTTCTGGGGCTAGTATCTAATTACCAGTGACTGTATATTATGTCTGTTCTTTTGTGGCTGGGTTACTTCACTCAAGATGATATTATCTACTTCCATACATTTGCCTAGGAATTTCATAAAGTCATTATTTCTAATAACTGAGTAGTATTCTATTGTGTAAATGTACCACAATTTTTGTATCCATTCATCTACTGAGGGACATCTGGGTTTTTTTTCCAGCTTCTGGCTATTATAAATAAGGCTGCTACGAACATTGTGGTACATGTGTCTTTGTTGTATGTTGGAGCTTCTCTGGGGTATATGCCAAGAAGTGGAATAACAGGGTCTTCAGGTAGTACTATGTCCAATTTTCTGAGGAACTGCCAAACTGATTGTACTAGCTTACAACCCCACCAACAGTGGAGACATGTTCCTCTTTCTAGGCATCCTTTCCAGAATCTGCTGTCTTCTGAGTTTTTGATCTTAGCCATTCTGACTGGTGTGAGGTGGAATCTCAGGGTTGTTTTTATTTGCATTTCCCTGATGACTAGAGATGTTGAACATTTCCTTAGGTACTTCTAGAACATTTGATATTCCTCAGTTGATAATTCTTTTTTTCAGCTCTGTACCCCATTTTTAATAGGACTGTTTGGTTCTCTGGAGACTAAGTTCTTGAATTCTTTGAATATATTGGATGTTAGACCTCTATCAGATGTAGGATTGGTAAAGATCATTTTCCAGTCCTGTTTTGTTTTCTTAACCGTGTCCTTAACCTTACAGAAACTTTGCAATCTCATAAGGTCCCATTTATAAATTTTTGCTATTAGACCATAAGCCATTGGTGTTCTGTTCAGGAAAATTTCCTCTGTGCCTATGTGTGGAAAATGATGCAATTTGAAACTGGAAAAATAGATGAAGTTAGGATATTTTTAATTCCATACAGACTTTATAGCAGATCTGACAGAAATAAAAATGTTCCAAAAAGTCTTATGTGCTCTCAATCTATCAAGACATTGAAACAAAGGGTCCCAAAGAAATGGTAATATTTATGAAATTTTACTTTTGGGAGAAGGAAAAGTCCCCATCCATATGGAGAAGTTTTCCCTTGGAAAAGGATTTCACACAGTGCTAAAAACTTGTCAGACTGTCTTATACGATGTGATATAAGTCCAGACAAGGATTGTTCAGTGGTTAGCAGGACCACACATCAAGAGCACTGCTTCGGTATACATATATTTGGCTTTCTACTTATATGTCATTAATAGCTAAGGCTCTATGGAAGAGGAACTCTGGGGCATCTTTTACCCTGCTTCTCTTTCCAGTGTGACCACATCTTAGAAATATATTGTTTCTGCCTTTGACTATTAATTTGATTATTTTAATTTTATATGATAAGAAGAAATAAAACCTAAAGAAAAATGCATATCAGTGTTGTACACTTAAGTATATAATGCTATGATGGTTGTTGATTTATAATATACTTATCAGCCGGGTGAACATATTGGCTGCTTTCTTCCCTTGGAAACTTTCAGGGTGTCTCCTGGTATCATGAAAATTATTCCTCAGTGAGAAAGCATTCCTGTGGTCATCCCTGAGAAGAAGTAACATTATACAGACTTGACAGGTTCTATTTATATATGAAGCAATATGTATATTCCTAATACATATAACAAGTAGAATGCCACTGCATTATCTTTTACTGAGAAGCTTGAACTTAAGTCACTCCAGGTAGGTTACCAAGGAAAATTAAACTCCCATTCTAGATTCTACCAAGGTACAACGATTGCTTAAACAGCCACTCATTTTAAAGTCCCATCCCATAATGGATCTTGACTTCATGGGATCTGCCTTAGAGAGCCGCTCTTCAGTTAACCTTCTGTTTCTTACATTCCCTAGAACCTCCAAGACCTCTTAAAGTTGTGGAGAGCAGGGAACAATATAATTCCTGAACTCTGAGATATGAATCTTATGACTCTCTTCATTCTCATTCTTCTAGAGTGTATTGATATCTTTATTACCATATACCAGGATACATCTTTATTGTTTTACTCAGTTATTTGCTGGTGCTGTGGCAATCTCTACTCTCGAATTTGGGTGTTATTATATTTTCCTTGAGGAAAAAAAAAGAGCATACTAAAAATGGCTTATCAGTGTAAAAGTATGGAGCTTTTCTATGCCCTCCTTTGTTCTAAAGAATGACAGGGAGATTTTTGTGTTTTTTAATAAGCTTGAAGACTATAGGAGGGCAGGTACTCATCTAGTCTAACCCAACTATGCTAACTAATTTCCAGCAAATTCCCCATTACTTGTAATCTTAGTCTTGCCTTGGCTCTATCCATGTCCTCATGTCAACTTCTTCCTTGCTACCTGCTCATGGTGACTCTCCTGGATACTCTCATGGTGACTTGCTCATGTTCTCTCTCTCTCTCTCTCTGTCTCTCTCTCTCTGTGTGTCTCTCTCTTTGTCTCTCTCTCTGTCTCTCTCTCTGTATCTCTCTCTCTCTCTCTCTCTCTCTCTCTCTCTCTCTCTCTCTCTCTCTCTCTCTCTCTCTCCTTCCTACCCTCCCTCCCTCCCTCTCTCTCTGTTTTCTCTACTAGGAACCCCTACCTGGAATCTTAAGATAATTTCAACTCTTTTGTTCAGCTATATCAGCTCTTTACTAACCAATCAGAGGTAAAGGACCACAATTTTCACACAACATTGAGAAAGGAGATGTGTTGCTTTATGTCCTGCACTGCTCTTTCCTGACCAAACTTGCTCTTAGGGGTTGGGAATTAGGTGTTGCGAAATGAGCAGATGAGAAAGCTACAACAAAGTCATTAATTCTTAGGGAACACCCTTTATACTTTCTACCCTTTTCTCATAGCAGGCTTCAATTTGGTCCTCATAAGGAAGTGCATTTGTAGCTGCTCCTCATACAGAGATGCTTCAACAGTAAAGACAATGTCAAGGCCTGGACTGCAACCAGCTTTCTGGGGTACAGAAATCAGCATCTGAATACACAATATGCAGAACCATCCCCCAAAAGTTTCATAGTCAAAAGCAGTTTCATTGAATCTTGACAATAGCATATTTTAGAAGGTTGTGACATTCTGTCATAAACCTAAACAGTGTAAACAAATAATGTGCATGAATTAATATATATATATATATATATATATATATATATATATATATATATATATATATATATATATACATGTACATGTATGTTGTCTATTTTATGGAGTTGTTATCCTCAGAGAATGCATTTGTTATTTTTTTCTGAGATGCCTATATTCTAAACACAAATATTAAGTTACCATAATTTTTTTTCTCTCTTACAACTTTATTTTTTTAAAAAGAGGGATACATATACAGATATTATAGGCATTTTGGCATAACACTATATGATTATTTTTGTCATTACTTAATTCTTTTAGTGGTTTGATAGCATGCATTGAAATCCCACTAGTTCCATAAGCATGAAGTACATGTAGGACAGAACATAACATGGAAACAGTTTTCTTCGTGAGTATAGATTAAGCACAGTTACCTTTGAATACCAAAAATTGCCACAAGGCTATATTCTTAGCTCTTGGGTTATTAATAGTTTAAGGTCCAGGTATACCACACTCTGAGAGGGTGCTATACATTTATTTATTTTTTTCCTAAGAAGGACTGAGGCTTTCATTTTTTGGCCTTAGTTTTTCTTGAGCTTCATATGGAGTTACCATGATTTTAGCATTAAGGTATTAACTGATATTTTCATCAATGCTAAGAAATGAGGTGAAATTATCAGGTAAGTGTTCAAAATTCACTATTGTTTAGGGAGTGAGTTTATTATTGAAAAATAATTATATGAAAATCCTGAAGGCTATTTCACATATTTTGTGTGCTATTAACTACATGGTCACGTGAATGACATACTTAAATGCAATAATAATAAAATATAGTAAAATAATTAGATATAATAAATCACCCATTTGATATAATTTATTTTATGTACAATATGACTATAATTTTAATTGCTTTTCTGCTTAATAAATACCTTGCAGAATTGGGCTAGAGAAAAAGTTCAGTCAGTAAAATGCTTGCATTAAAAGCATTACACTCTAAGTTATGTGCCTAGAACCTATTTTTTAAAAAGAAGTAGCTCTATATGATGATGATGCTCATTTCTAATCACAACCCTGGGTAGGTAGAGACAGGCAGATCACTGGAGCTTGCTGGCCACTGAGCTAAGTGACTGTGCCTCAAAGCATTCATGTTTAAACTGTATCATTAGTAAGAAAAGAAAATTCAGTAAATCCACAATACAAGGGCAAATGAGAGAAGTTGGATTTTGCCTAAGGGAAACACAAAACACACAGACACATACACACATACACACACACATACACACACACAAACACACACACACACACACACACACACTTTTCTCACATATACATGCATGTACTCACTTATACAGTAGTATAAGCCGTATATCTCCATGTTTGCATACACAAAAATATGCATGCATACAAACATACAACTACTAAAACATAAGAGTCGATTTCTTCATGATAATGGAGGTTATCGCTAATAAAAATGTATCTGAAAATCAGAAGAAATTCTTGAGACATGCATCTCATGAGTGTGGATTTCCATTGGTTCTAATCAGGAAATTTTTATTAAATAATTAACTATTTAAGATTATGTGTCCTATTTTTAAGTTATAGAGCTCTAAAAGTTATTTCAAATACTGGAAATAACAAATATGAGTTATACACATTAGCCACTTAACATGCAGAAATAGATTACTGCTGAGAACAACTGGTTAAGAGTCCAACTGAAAATTTTATCTTTGCTGTTCAAATTATTGTGTTTAACTTTCTTGTATTATATCCCTTCACTTGGAACAGTCTAGTAACTTTTAACAGCTATATTTAATAGAGCTTATTCAAAAATTTTAATAACTACGTCATTTCTAAAATCAATTGTAATATTTTTTGCATGACTACTTAGGCATTTCCTTATTTGAATTCCTAGTAGAAAGAGGTGATGGGGGTCATGGAGAATGATGTAATTTCAGGAAGGTCCCAGAAGTGCTATTTCATTAGATAAAGATAGATAAGAAATTATTCATATAGGTCTGGGACATGGTGAAAAACAAGAACTCAAACTATTCTGTCTCTAAACAAAAGCATCTCTGTTTTCTAAAATAATCATCTTTCCCTTCCTCAATTTTCTTCATTCTTTTCCATTGATGTGATATACTTGACATCATCCAGAAACTGCTCTATATGCTGATCATTGAACGCTAGATGAATGCCCTTGAATATTGCTTTTGAATTTGGTAATGCATTTAAATTATTTAAAGTTTTTATTTTATAAAAATCATTACCTTCTGAAATCATATTAATTACTGCTTTTTTATGTGATTGCATGGAATGGTAACTAAAAGTTTAGTATTGAGTAACTGATCTTAGTATTGGTAAAAGCAAAATAAACTAGACATAGTCTAGATTACTTAACAAATAAAAAGAAATATTTGGTTCTCAAGGCCAAATTTTAATTCAATCTAACACTGATTAAATTTTACCATTTGAATTAATTTTGTTGAAATGCTTTCACAAGAAACAAAAAAAAAATATGTAAAATGCCAACTTCTGTGTTCCACGTGATTTTTATTTTCAATGCATCATTTAAAATATGGGTGGTTGATGGAACTAAAAATTTAAATGCAGTATTATATATGTAAACTATTTTATTCATGAGACTCTTTCTTAAATTTTTATAAAAAATCCTGAATTCCCAATACGGTCATTACTTCTTTATCACCTTAATTAGGTTTAAAGACAACATTCACACATATAACTTATTTGTGAATGAATATATTGGTAAAAGTATGACCATACTAAGAAAATTATCTTCTATCTTATAGAATATCTAGGCCTTCTTTTATTCTGTTCTCCCTTTTATCATAGGAAGATTGAACGTTGTGGCCCCCTTGTGGCTTGGTAGAATCATATGCCTAATTTGAAATAAAGAGTTGTGAACAGAAGTAAGATGACACATCTGGATCACCATACTTAATTATCAGTGTAAGCCACTCAATGATCACTTCTCTTATAATAAGAAGCAACTTCAGTATGGTAATGGCTTCATCTTCAGATTCAGGGGTATTATACAATAAGTTATTTGCTTCTAAATCTTTAGAAATTCTTCAATGGTAAAAGTGCCTTCTTTATTCCTGGGAAGCTACTTAGACTATATTTGATAGTTTATGTTCATTAAATGACTCACGGTGAGACTCCATATTAAACAGGTAACTTCAGAGGCAAGCTTATCAAGCCATAAAAACTCACCATGTGATTACACAGTTAAAACATGGAAAAAGAGACATCAAGCAAGGCAAAAATTGACTTGAAGTAGTAGGCAATAATTTATTAAAAATGTTTTATGTAAAATTTCAACAAACTATCAACATCAAAGGTCATGTAAACCTTCTTGATTAAACAGTATTCTGTACTAAAAGATCATTTGTCCCTACAGGCAAAAAACATATTTCGACCTTCACACAATGTGTACTGTCATTTAAAACTTTTAACTTTTATCAAGTGCATTGCTTGTTTTATTTTCATTTATTTATTTGCTTGTCCCGGTGTTGAAAATAGAACTTGATGCCTTGCATATGTTAGAGGAGTACTATTCACCAGTGTTAAATCTCTTTAATGTTTTTCATTTTTATTTTTCCTTTATGTAGTATTGTGATGTATATAATAAACATAAGACAGATAGCAAAATTTTTAAGGGTTGATTGATGTACCTTCAAATCCCCTGTAATACTTGTAGCTGTGTGTCTCTGGAAGTAGTTTCACAACACTGAGCCTTGGCTTCTTCTATCACTAGTCTGTCCTGAACTTGAATGTAGCATAAATATCAGTGAGCAAGATCAACAACATAAGCACATAATAAGTGTTCATTATATGTACAAAATTATATATTTATGTACATGTATTTGTTCATATGCATGCATGCATATATATGTATGTAACAATAATAATCAAATATAAATAGGTTACCAAGTTGAGAGTAGAGAAAGATCTGGGGAATGTTGAAGGGAGAGTTGCTAGGAAGAACTAGAGGGAGAAAACCAAAGTGACAAAATTGATATAATTATATTTCTGTTAAAACATGTAAAATAATAAAGCCAATTATAAATACAAAATCAAAAGCATTGAAATGAAGGAGTAACACAGTATTGCCACCATAATTCTAACCTATTTGCTTTGAGTTTTAATATTATTCTTACTATTTGAGGAAATTGGTGAATAAAAAGCAGAAATTGGACTCCATCATTATTAAAAATAATAGAAGCTTGTGACATTTCAAAGGCAGCCAATATTATTTTAGTTTCTGTGCTCTAAGAAAATCTGAGAATTTATTCATATATCTCAGAAAGGCATAGATGCCAGTGTCTTTATATTTATCATCTATTATAATAAGCAAAGTAAAGTAGGTGTTTAAAAGTATTATGTCAATACTTTATTTTATATCTTTACTCACATTGTACTAGGCACAAAGTATTATGAGATACACATTATTAATTTCTGAAATTTACTTAAGACAAAATGGTAGGAAGACAGTTATACAAGGTCACATATCTAATCAAAATTCCACCTTTAATCTACTTGAATCAGTTACCCTACTGATTAGCCTCTGTTCAGTCCAATTCATGGCTACTGAATTTAGTTAGCTAAGCATTATCTATGGCTCTCGTAATCATAGCAAGTAAGATTCCTGATCACTGCCTTTTATATTTATTGCTAACGTCTGCCCCTCCAAAGTATTTGAAAATTGTCAGCATCTTCTCACATTGATTGGTTTCAGCATAATCAGAATCATTCTGTCAAATTTTAACACGTCTTGCCTGTCTTATCCATGGTTTTATCAAGATCTGACTTTTTAATGCTGACAATACTCAAATGCCCATTTCATATTCCACATGTTTTTATTCTTCTGTGCTAATCTGAGACATTGTGCACTTTTCCCCATGATTTTTGGTGGGGCATACCTTATTTGTTAACATGTTCCCATTTGTAATCTTATATTTCATCTGAAAAACTAATTCATTAAACTTATGTATACAGAGCAGGTAAAATCTTCAACTCAGACGTTTTTGTTTGCTTTGTCTCATTGTACTGAATTACATAATTACATTTTATTAAAATATTTTATCTTCTGTTTACATTCCCTTTAGATATCCCTACTTTTAACCTAAAAGAAAAAACAACAACAAAAAAATAATCTTAGCCTAATAGTTAAGACTCAAAACATTCTCTTTTTTTCAATTTTATTGGATATTCTCTGTATTTACTTTTCAAATGTTATAACCTTCCCTCCACTTCCCTTCTTCCTCCCCCTCAACTTGATTCCATGAAGGTGCTCCCTCTCCCAATCACCCTCTCCACCTCAGTGCCTGGGCTGGCGATGATATGGTACATATACACAATGGAGTGCTACTCAGCTATTAAAAACAATGACTTCATGAAATTAATAGGCAAATGGATGGAACTTGAAGCTATCATCCTGAGTGGGGTAACCCAAAGAACACACATAATATACACTCACTGATAAGCAGATACTAGGCCAGAATGTGTATGCCTCAGTCCTTGTTAGAAGGGAGAATAAAATACTCAGGGGAGGAAATACAAGGACAAATAAAGGGGCGGGGATTGAAGAAAAAGTCACTCAGAGACTGCCTTACCTGGGGATCTACCAAATCTATACCAACAGCCACCAAGCCTGCACACTACTGCTAATGCCCAGAAATGCTTACTGGCAGGAGCCTGATATGGATGCCTCCTCAGAGGCTCTATCAGTGTCATACTGATACAGATGAGGATGCCTGCAGCTATTCATTGGACTGAACATGAGGTCCCCAATTAAGGGGCTAGAGAAAGGACTGAAGGAGCAGAAAGGTTCTACAGCCCCATGGGAAGACCACCGTTATCAACCAACAAAAACCTCCAGAGCTCCCAGGGACTAAAACACCAACCAATGTGTATACATGGAGAGACCCATGGCTCCAGTTGCATATGCAGCAGAGGATAGCAGTGTTTGACATCAATGGGCAAAGAGGCTTCTGTTCCACTGAAGGTGTGTTTTTCCTGTGTAAGGGAATGTCAAGGCGTTGAGGTGGGAGAGGATGGTTGAGATAGGGAGCATCTTCATAGAGCAAGGGAAGGAGAGGGACTATTGAGGGAAAGAGCATAGCATCTGAAATGTAAATACATAGAATATCCAATAAAATAAAGAGAGCTTGTCCCAAAGGAAGCAGCAAGAATGATGGAGAAGGACACTCAATCCATAGTTGCAGCTGAAATGGTAAGAAATAGTGACATTGTGAAGATGTTTTATCATTCAAGACCACAGGGCCTCCTGGTGGATGGGATGTAGAATGACAGAGAAACAGTGAATCATCAGGAATGATGAAGTTAATATTATTGGAGTTAAGAAATATTTAGGTTTAAGACAGGGAAAGTTCAGCATATGTGTAAATATGTTAAACAGAGAATTATAGATATGAACCAAAAAGAATAATTAATGCATAGCAAGTTACAAGCACCAGTGATAGTGTAGAGAAATAATGAATAATAATATTCAGACTGACTAAAACTGGATTCAAATTTCAGCTGGATGATATTTTATCTAATTACTTGACATATGTTCCATGCAAAAGAAGCAGACAATATATTTCTGGTGTTTTAGAAGAGTATGAGAAATTTGTGTTGCTGGAGTAAATTGAACAAAATTCAGAAGGTTAAAAGCTGTTATCAAAGAAGTAGCAAGAAGTCTGTTCTATAAAGTACGAGTTCCAATGTGTTTGATACAGTTCATTCAGCATGTGGAGGAGCATGAGATGATGTTTGTAAATCCTTATGATATTAGTAGCTATCAGAAGCTTGTTTTAGGTTAGACATGGAATAAAATTTAGGTACTGTAACACACACACACACACACACACACACACACACACACACACATTCAGATTCTATTTTAACACTGATTTGCCTCACTGTAGTTGTGGGTTTTGGTCCTCATACATATTTTACTTTGAAAACAGACCTGCATATAGTTTATATGTTCTATTGTTTCCCTTTCACCATCTTTCAAAGTTGCATCTCAGTAAAATAATTAGGCCTTATCTCCTACTTTATCAATCAAATTCTTATCTCCTATTTTCTTAGTCTTAATTTGTTATCAGTTTGTCCTCAAACAATGAATCATTGTTTTTCCTTCCCTCACACTGCAGGCATTCAGAGCGCATCCTGTGCAATGCTGCATCTCAGTGTTTAGTCATGTTCAGTCTGTTTGAAGTGTGCAGAAGATTGTTTCAGTTAGACATGGTAAGACCCATACATGTAAGTACCTCTGAAAGAGAAGGTTTATCTAACATTTAAAAGAAGTGGGAGACATGTTAGTTCCATTATGCAGGACACCCAAGCAGTGTCAGTGAAATGGCAGAAGTAACAGATGTCGTCATTTCTTTTCTGTTGCTGTAAAGAGACACCTTGAGAAAGAGAACGTAAAGATAACATATCATTTTGTGCTTGCCAAAAATTTCAGTGTTAGTCCATGATCTTCATGGACTTAAGCATAGTGGTAGGCATGGTACTGAGAACTTACATCCTGATGTACATGCATGCAAAACAGACAGAACCAGACTGGGCCTGAGGAGTTTTTTTTTGAAATCTCAAAGACAATTCCCACTTCCTCCCACTATGATAAATTTCTTCCAGCAATGCTACACCTCCTTCAACAATACCACACTTACCAATTCTTCGTCAGCAGTGCCACTGACAGTGGAGCACAGGTTAAACATACAGGTCTATGGGGACCATTCTCATTCAATCTACCTCAGAGGGAAAATTTAAGAAAAAGTCTTTTGAAAAATATATCTTATGCAGTAAAGAAGAAAATGGGGTAAACATACTAATGAACCAACAGGGTGAATAATTTTACTGCTTTGTGAGGTACAAGGTCTGTTGTAGTTGTAGGTAACTAAACCAAGTATGTGCAAAGTTTAAGGCAGAGACAGTGACAAAGATTTTGCTGAGTATAATCCCAGATTGCACTATACAGGAGAAACAAGAAATTGGCATTAACAGTTTCCTCAGACACTTTCTTTACTATGAATGAATTGAGTCATGATGTAAAGTTCAATTCCAATGTGACTTTTGTCAAGTGATCTCTAATTATATCAAATTAATGATGCTCTCCTTTTCACTGACAAAATCGTTTATTCAATGTCTTCCTTAATTATATACCATGATCATTACCTAATAATTAATGTCTGTGTGAGATACTAACTCTAGTATTTAAAAAATAGAAATGCTATCTTTGGTAACAAATATTTTGGGTTGGGATATAAATGACATAATGTGACATCATAAGGACTAAAAAATTATTACTAAAATAATCTTGAAATAAAAATTTCTGACATTTTCTTATTAATAAATCAGGATACACGTGATATATACAGAAAAATAATATCAATTTCTTGTCTCTTAGTATAAATTGGAAATGTTAAGCAAATACTGATGAAATCAGAAAGTATTTTAACAATAGCACAATTCTTGGTACTGAGAAGATGACTCAGTCAGTAAGAAATGTATATAAGCTGGAGGATCTGAGTTTTATCTCAGTACACCAATATACAAGCTGCATATGGTAGGGCATATCTGTAAGAGATGTTGTGGTATCAGTCTAGCTTAAGTAGGGAACTCTTGGTTCAGGAAAAGACTTTGTCTCAAAAGTAAGTTGGATGACAATTGAGGACGACACCTGGCATTACCCTCTTGACCGCAGCCTATGCACGTGCACACAGACATGAACGTGTACACATACATGCATATCCACAAAAATACAATTTTTAATAAGAAACAACACAATGGCCAAATGAGTTTTTTACATAAATGACATTAAGTTACTACCTCAAGTTTTCTACTTGTTTGTCCTTTTGCAGTTACTGGACTAAATGTTTTGGCAATATTGAGATGCATATTCTTACCTGGTGGCTACATTACACTTTAATTTTGCCAATATTCACAGCAATGAATTTAAAAAAATCATTTGATTTGATGAATGGTAACAGTATTTTTTAGTTAAAATTACATCTATGTGCATTCTCTTAATTAAGATATATTCTTGAGAATCTGTTGAACTTTGTAATAATGTGTTTTGGGACAGGTGCATATAGTATATTGCTCACTAGCATTACAAATGGGTAACACACCTCTATTCCCAATATTTTGATAATGCTGTCTGTTGTTATGGTTTCCATGATAATAATAATAGTAATAACAACAAACATCAAGAACAATGTGTCATGTACATCACTGTGGTAATTTTTAAACATTCTTTTTTTTTCTTTCTTGGAAGGCAGGGTTTGAAGTGAATTTTACTTATTTGTGGTGGTACATGTGTGGGAACCCATCTGTTTATGTGTTCAAAGATGTCAGAGGACAGCCTTCTGGTACCTCCTACCTTTTGAGAAAGGAATATTCACCAGGTAGGCTGAGCTTGCAAAGATAGGTCTGCCTTCTATGATTATGCTATTGCTGGGTTTACAGGTGTGCAGCCATCCCATATTCCTAACATGGGTTCTGAGCAATCCAACCTCCTGTTCTAATGTTTGTGAAGCTGGCTCTTTATTTAACTGTTCCCCCACTTTATGTGAATGTTTGCAATTTTTTTTAAGATAGGAAACCCTAGGTTTTTCTGAGCACAAATAATGTTTGGCAATCATTGGCTTTCTGCCCTTTAGGTTTTTGATTTATTTGTCATACTTTTAAGATTTTTAAAAATTATTTTTAATCATTTTTATAGTCTAGTTGTAATCTCCCTGCTGGTTCACCCTCCAACCGTGCCTCATCCCATTCCTACACCCCCATCTTCAAGAGAATGTCCCCACCCTCCTACCCACCATCCCACCCTGTCAGGCTTCCCCATTCCTTGGGGCCTCAAGTCTCTCTAAAGTTAGGTGCATCTTTTCTCAGTGAGGCCAAACCAGAGAGTCCTCTGCTGTATATGTGTTGGGGGGTGCCTCATACCAGCAAGTATATGCTGCCTGGTTGGTGGCTCAGTGTCTGACATATCCCAAGGGTTCTAGTTAGTTAAGATTGCTGGTCTTCCTAAGGGGTTGCCCTCCTGAGCTTCTTCCAGCCTTTCCCTAATTCAACCACAGGGGTCCCTGAGTTGGGTACTTGTTGGGCCACTTGGAGGGCAGCCATGCTAGGCTCCTGTATGTAAGCACATCATGACATCAGTGTCAGGCCTTGAAGCCTCCTTGAGATGGATCCCAATTTGGGGTGGTCACTGGAACTCCTTTCCCTCAGTCTCTTCTCCATTTTTGTCCCTGCAGTTCTTTTAGACAGGAAAATTTCTGGGTCAGAGTTTTTGTGGACAGATATTATGTAAATTTGGTTTTGTCTTAGAAGATCTTGGTTTCTCCATCCATGGTAACTGAGAGTTTTGCTGGCTATAGTATCCTGGACTGGCATTTGTGTTCTTTAGGGTCTATATGACATCTGTGGAGTATCTTCTAGCTTTCATAGTCTTCAATAAATAATGAGAATGTATTATATATCTTAGAAATACTTATATGTGATCAGAAAATCATTATTACAAATATTCATTGATTTATGATGCAACATTTAATGTTTACATTGATATCTATTTTCCATCTTTTCCTTTCAATTACTTGTGAACAACAGTTTATAATGCATGCCAATTGGCTATGGTCTGTATGAGGGTTTTTATGTTGGTGTGTGCCAGGTATGACATAATTCCTGAATTACATTTTATCAAAATATCATATGCCATTTTGGCAATGGTTTCTTTTTGGTAAGGAGATAGTTATATTCATGTTGCTTTCTTAATGAAAGTTAGAACAGAGAATACTGCTGAGGGACAGACTTAGTGAAAGAACATGTCCCAAAGGAAGAAAAAATCTACATATTTTTCTCTGACTAGGATAAAAACCACAAGTAAGTCTTGGTTTGAAGGAATGTCCATCTGGGCAAGTATCAGCTGGCGCGTGACAATTCAGAACTGTTCTAGTGTCCCCAGTGAGATATCAACGTGCATATTGGCCAAATAAAGAAAGAAAAGAAGGAAAAAAATCAAAAGAAAGGCAGAAATCATTCCCTGTATGTAGGGTCACTACACAAAACTCCTACATCTGGTTTTTATGTCAAATAATATTAATTCAGCTTATACTGGTCTGATTCTCAACCAGTTAAAATGGAGAGAATATCTCAGATATATATTGTGACTTCTGTATGCACATGTTTCAGTGTGTACACAATCATTTACAAGTAGTGAGGGCATAATGTTCACATCAAGAAAGGAGTAAAAAAGCTTTAGAAAAGTCACATCTCAATAATGCCAATTTTCTAAGCACACAAAATAAAAAGAAACATAATTCTTTAGAAATGTTTTCATTGTTCTTTTTTGTTGTTTGTAGATTATTTTATTGAATGCTTTCTTTACTTACACTTCAAATGATATCTCCTTCCCCAATTATCTTGAATACTGAATTCTTGTCATGAAAAGAATTACCAACCTTGGAGAAAAATGTGTAGATAAAAAGTAAAATTAAGAAAGGATTCATTGTTAACAGAAAATATTGGCAGATTTTTTGTTCACTTCTTTAAGAGGAAAAGAAATTCTTTACTTTCCTCAAAGAGAGAAGCCCTCCGGACCTCAATAGTGGGGGTATTTTCTGCTGCCTAGATTGTGTAACAATTCACAGCCACTATAACCAATTAATCTTATCAAGACCATCTTACCATATCCTCCCAGCATCACTAAAACATTTAAACAATTAACTAAAATAGCATATTTTCTGATTTGCTTTCAGACTCTGCTGATCTTTTTGCTCTGTTGTTGAATTAATTTTAAATAAAGCATAAATTCACCGACCTCATTGTTCAACAGAGGACTCATTCAAATTGTTAGTAGGTGCTTTACATGTTCATCAGTATAAAGAATAAAAGTAGCCAGCAGGACTTTGCAAGCTATAATTTTGTTTAAAAATTCTAGACACAATTGAGTAATTCTATAATTATGAACATGTCAATTAGCTGACTACTAGAAGATTGCTTTATCAGTGACATCTCAGTATCATAAGGAAATATCCTCTGATAACAACTATAGCAGTCAGAGACTATTCATATTTTGTGTAAATTGGCTTATAGGATGCATTATTTTTCAACATTCTGCAGACTAAAAGCCTGCATTTGATTAACGGCATTGCATATCTGTCCTTCCACTATATATTTTGAAGAGGCACATGAATGAAGAAAAAACATTTACTAAAATTTTCACTTTACTATGCTTTATGAGAGACAGAAAGAGACAGGGAGAGAGACAGAAAAAGTATGTATGTGTGTCTGAGTGTCTCTGTGGGTGTGTGTCCCTGTGTGAAAATTAGACTCTGAGGTTAATATAGAGCAAAATATTTTAAAATATATATTAGGTATAGTTCACAGAAAAAGGGGAGCTTTAGAGAATAAATTTGAGAATGGTGAAGGATGGTTCACAATTCATGAAAGATGTTAACTTTGTAAAAACAAAGAAAGGAAAAAGTGAGGACAGTAGAATGCCATCAATACTTTTAAGCTAATGGGATGGAACACCAGAAGGCTGTACTGGCAATCCTTCATATAAAAATATGTTCACTGATGACATGGTTCACCTCATATTTACTGAGAATAGATTGTGGAAGGTCAGACAGAAAAAAAATAATAGCACACAACTTAGTGATGAAACCAGCTAGAGATCTTAATTAATACAATGGCATTTGGCTTTCTGTAAAAAACCAGATAGAAAAAAAATAACCATATAAATGGAAAAACAATGTTCTACAATTATTGAATGTCCTCTTTTAATAATAAAAACTTTACCAAGAATGTAATATAACAGTAGGCTAAGAGCATAGACTTGTGTCATTTAATAGTACATTGTTAATAACAGTTTTATTGAGAGACATGATGATTTCATGCTACCAAATACAAGTAATGACAAGCTTAATGTTCTTCTGATAATGTGCTGAATGCACTTGGTCATTCACTCTTCTTTGTTAGTGTCATATTTATGAAGATAGATAAGTGAGAGTAGATGTAAGTATAAACTATTTGAAATTTTAAAGAGGTTATATTTCAATCAATTATGCAGAAATGGATTATTGCAGAAATAATTTCTATTCTGACTGTATTTGCATATTTGTGTAAGTTTCCTTTTTCAAGCCAATCAGGCCAGAGTTATCCTAATACTTTTATTTCCCTTCTATGAGGGGCTTTAATATGGACTTGTGAACCAAAATAATCATTCCTGTAAGTTGCTTTCTGTCAGGGAATTTTATCACACCCATAGGAATGAACTAGAATGAGATGAGCAGATAAGAGATTTTTATTGTATATAGATAGTTACATTTTTATTAATCATTTCATTCAAATTTACATTTCAATTGATATCCCCCTTATGGTTACCACTCTATGTTCCTCCTCATTTCATCTCCCCTCTTCCCTTCCCCTTTGTCTCAATGAGGGTGCTCTTCTACACACTCACTTTCACCTCACCTCTCTATCATCCCCCTATGTTGGGGGATCAAGCCTCCAGAGGACCCAAGGCTTCCCCTCCCATTTATGTCAAATAAGATCAACCTCTGCTACATATTTATTTGGAGCTATGGGTTCCTCTTTGGCTGGTGGTTTAGTTCCTGGGAGTTCTGAGTAGTCTACTTAATTGATACTTTTCTTCTTATGGTGTTGCAACCCCCTTCAGCTCCTTCAGTCCTTCCTCTACCTCCCTTTGGGGTCCCCATGCTCAGTCTGATGACTTGCTGTGTGTATCTGTATCTGTCTTGATCAGGTACTGGTAGAACCTCTCATGGAGAAGCCATACCAGACCCCTGTAAGCAAATACTTCTTGGCATCAGTCATCTTGTGGGAGTTTAGTATCTGCAGATGGGATGGAAACCTAGATGGGGTGGTCTCTTGAAGGGCTTTCCTTCTGTCTCTGTTCCACTCCTTGTCTCCGTATTTTCTTTACATAGGAACAATTATGGGTTAATATTATTGAGATGTGTGGGTGACCCCATCCCTCAACTGTGTTCTCTGACTATCTACTGGGGGTGATCTCTATAAGTTCTGTCTTTCATTTGTTAGGTATTATATATATATATAGTAGCTGCATAGTACTTAACTGTTTCAATGTACCAAATTATTTTTTGTATCCATTCTTCTGTTGAGGGACATCTGAGTTGTTTCCAGCTTCTGGCTATTACAAATAAGACTGCTATAAACACAGTGTAGTATGTGTCCTTATTATATGTTAGAGCATCTTTTGGGTATATACCCTGGAGTGGTAAAGCTGGGTCCTCATGTAGAACAATTTCCAATTTTCTGAGGAGCTGCCAGATTGCTTTCCAAAGTGTATTTGCCAGAAGCAATAGAGGAGTTTGTCTTTCTCCATATCTTCACCAGCATCTGCTGTCACCTGTGTTTTTGATCTTAGCCTTTCTGAGGATGTTTGGTAGAATCTTTTTAATTTGTATTTTCCTGATGACTAAGGATGTTGAACATTTCTTTAACTGCTTCTCAGTCGTTCAAAATTTCTCAGTTGAGAATTTTTTGTTCAATTTTATACTGCATTTTAATTTGTTTCTCTGGAACCTAACTTCTTGAATTCTTTGTATATTTTGGATATTAGCTCTTTATCAGATGTAGGTTTGATAAAGATCTTTTCCCAATGTGTGGGTTACTGTTTTGTCCTATTGACTGTGTCCTTTGCCTTACAGAAGCTTTTCAATTTTGTGAGGTCCTATTTGTCAATTGTTTATAATAGATCCTGAGGTATTGTTGTTCTGTTCAGGAAAAATTCTCCTGTGCTGAGGTATTTGTGGCTCTTTCCAACTTTCTTTTCTATTAGATTCAGTGTATCTGGTTTTATGTAGAAGTTCTTGATCCACTTGGACTTGAGTTTTGTACAAGGATATAAGTATGGATTAATTTGCATTATTTATCATTCTTCCAATCAATTGAACCAACAATGCCTATTGAACATGCAGTATGTTTACTACTGTGTGAGTTTTGACTTCTTTATCAAAGATCAGGTGACCATAGTTTTGCGAGTTCATTTTTAGGTCTTCAATTCTATTCCATCGATCCACCTCTCTATTTTTGTGCCAATACTATGCAGGTTCTTTTATAAATCATTATTAATCTGTAGTGCAGGTTGATGTCAGGGATAGTGAATTCCCTGAAGGTATTTTCAGTGTTGAGAATGGTTTTCACTATCCTGGGTTTTGTATGATTCTATATGAATTTGAGAATTGCTGTTTTCATCTTTGTGAAGAATTGAGTTGGAATTATGATGGGGATTACATTGACTCTGTAGATTGTTTTTGGTAAGATGGCCATTTGTACTGTTAGTCCTATCTCTGAAACAAAACAAAACAAAACAAACTCTTGGGGATTGGTTCTAATGCTTTGTCTTAATTCAGTTCCCAAAATCAAAGGGAAATTTAAGTTTCCAGATGGTGAATGTCCCTCTTGTCCATTGGATTTTGATTGAGCAATAAAGAGTCAGTATGGGCAATAGTTATGCAGTGGGACAGAGGCAGGACATTTCAGGATTCTTTCCAGCCAAGAAACACTGAATAGAGAAGAAGGGATTTTGCCATGAGATAGGTTTAGAACAGACCACACCATGCATGAGCAGGAGGGTGGGACAGCCAATTGTAGGTACAAAGAGGAAATGAGAGGGCTGCACGGAAGGAAATAGAGCAACAAATATGATATATAAATTTAGAAGGTTTTAACTTGACTTCTGGCTCAAGGCCAGAGCTGGCCCAGTTTCATTAGGACTGGCAGTCTGCCCACAGATTCACGAGCACCTGGAGGAGCCATAGGAGTGCTCTCAATCTGGATGCATGGGAGAGTTCATTCACATTCCCTGTCCACTATTAGGAAAGAAACCACCTGGAACTCTCTGGGAGCAGGTAGCTTGGTGCTGCCTGGGAATTGAGTGTTAAGGACCAAACCCAGAGCTGAGTCATTGCCATCTGAACTCACAGCCTACCGAGAGAGCTGAACACCCAGGAGCAATCTCTCTCCAGAGACAACTGGCCCACAGTCCCACAGGAGTGACAAGCTCCAGCCATAGACCACAAGATCACCTAGAATAACCAACAACAAGATGGGAAGAGGCAAGCACAAGAATCTAAGTAACAGAAACCAAGACAACCTGAAAACATCAGAATCCAGGTCTCCCAACACAACAAATAGTCCATATTTCAACTTGCCAAAGGCAAGGTTTAGAGTTAACATCATAGGTCATGATGATAATGGATGTCCTCGAGAATTGCTTAAATAACACACTTAAAGAAGTACAGGAAAGCCAGGAGAAGAGAAGCAAACAAATTGATGTCCTTAAAGAGGAAAAACAAAAAGACAGAAATCACTTAAAGATCTGCAGGACAGCACGATCAAATAAGTCAAGGAAATGGAAAACAGAAATGGAAACTATGAAGAAATCACAAAAGGAGACAACCCTAAAGTTGGAAAACTTAGGAAAGACACCGAGAGCCACAGATGCAAGCATCACCAACAGAATACAAAAGATGAAAGAGAGAATTTCAGGGACAGAAGACACAATAAAAAATATTGACACAACTGTCAGAGAAAATGCAAACATCAAAAAGATTCTAACCAAAACATCCAGGAAATCCAGGACACAATGAGAAGACAAAAACTAAGGAGAATAGGTATAGAGGAGAGCAAAGACGCCCAACTAAAAGGCCCAGGAAATATCTCCAACAAAATTATAGGCTAAAAATTCCCTAACTCAAAGAGATGACCACGAATACCCAAGAAGCCTACAGAACCACAGACAGATTGAACCAGAACAGAAATTATTCCCTACTCATAAAAGTCCATACAACAAATGTTCAAAACAAAGAAAATATACTAAAAGCAGTAAGGGAAAAAGGAAAGGTAATATATAATAGGAGACAGAACAGAATTTATCCAGAATTCTCCACAGACTGTAAAAGCTAGAAGATCCTGGGAATATGTCATACAAACCCTAAGAGAACACAAATGTCAGCCCAAGTTACTATATGTAACAAAACTCTCAATTACCATAGATGGAGAAACAAAAATATTCCAGGACAAAACCAAATTTACAAAATATCGGTCCACAAATACAATCTTACAAAGGATAATAGATGGAAAACTCCACCACAAAGAAGGAAACTTCACCCTAGGAAAAGCAAGAAATTAATCATGCAAGAAAACCAAAAGAAGTAAAGCACCAAAACATAGTTCTATCTCTAACAACAAACATAGCAGGAAACAACAATCACTATTCTTTTTAACTGAATATTCTCTGTATTTGCATTTCAGGTGTTATCCCATTTCCACAAATCCCATGCCACTTCCCCCTCCCATTGCCTCCATGAAGGTGATCCATGGGATTCCTCTACACTGGGAAAATGAACCTTTGTTGGATAAAAGTCCTCTCCTCTAACTGAAGCCAGATAATGCTATCCTCTGCTGCATATGCACCTGAAGCCATGGGTCTCTCCATGCGAACTCATTAGGTGCTGTTTTACTCCCTTTGAGCTATGATAGGTTTGATTAGTTAATAATTTTGTTCTTGCCTTAGGGTCGCAGACCCTTTTGGCTCCTTTAGTCCTTTCTCTACATCGTTCATTGGGGTCCCTGTATTTAGTCAAATGGTTAGCTGCAAGCATCTTCCTCTATATGAGTGTGGCTCTGGCAGAGTGTCTGAGGAGGAATTCATATCAGGTTCCTGCTAGTTAGTACTTCTTGGCATCAGCAATAGTACATGAGTTTACTGGCTGCATATGGGATAGATCCCCAGGTGAGGCAGTCTTTGGATGATCTTTTCTCCCATCCATGCCTGTCTATTTGTCCCATTATAACTTCAAAAGTGTTTTGTTCTCACTTCTAAGAAGAACTGAAGAATTTACTTTCTGGCTTTGCTCCTCTTTGGTTGTGTGTGTTAGTCTCTCTCTCTCTCTCTCTCTCTCTCTCTCTCTCTCTCTGCCCCCCTCCCTCTCCCTCCCACTCTCCCCTCCCCCTTCCCTCTTTCTTTGTATGTGTATGTGTGTGTGTGTGTGTACTTGTAGTGGATTACATGAGAAATATCCTTCAGTTTCATGTGTTTGAACACTTAGATACTTAGTCCATTGTTAGTGGTGTTGTTTGGGAAGGATTTGAAACTCTTAGGACATAAAACCTTCAAGGAATTAGGTTACTTGAGGTACCCTTTAAGAAGTCTCATCCCATTTCCAGTTCATTATCTATAGTTTTCTTGTAGCTAAGATGTCATCTTTTAACCTTCTACTCCTGCTGCTTGTTTTTATGCCTTCCCTCACATGGACCATATTGGTTCTTATCCACTTGAAACTATAAGCTAAAATATATGCTTTCATCTAAAAGTTGCTTTCATTGATGGTATTTTATCACAGCATCAGAAAAGTAGCTGATATATATATATATATATATATATATATATATATATATATATATATATATATATATACATACATACATACATAAAATACAAATTAAAAACAGGCTAATAAAGAGACTGTATCTATAAGATACTGAACCAGAGGAGTGATTGGAGGGAACTGCTCTTCCAGTCATTTGATGTTTTTAGCTATAAAGCAAAAAATTAAAATGGAATCCCCAGCAAAATTAGCAGGTTTGAGTCTAGGTTCAAATTTATGAATAGGTGGTCAGGTAATCCATATTGATTTTGAGTAATAGAGCCATGCTCACATTCCAGACACATTTAGGGATTCCTTTGCTTGTTGTACCCCAATATATCAGTTACTAGATTTTGATTTGGAGCTGTGCAATCATTGTTTTATGTGTCCATCACTTTATAGTATCCATATGAGAGAGTTACATATTTTCCTCAGAGGGTCTATCTAATAATTTCTCAGGCCTGTTATTCCATATAAAATTTTAATGTATCCATATGTCCCTACATTTTAATCTATTCCAATAAATATAGTTTGTCTTTCTCTTTTCAAGAATAAGTCATTTATCCATTTATGGTGGATGTGTGGCACCTGGCAGATAAAGTCATTTCTGTGTCCACTCAGTGGTTAAAGTCATCCATCTAACATAAAATGGAGTCAAAATTTTTTTGTAAATTTGTGCCATGTAGAACAATGTACAACCTAAAAACTTGCAGTTTTATACAATATGGACTAACAGTATGGTGCAGCCTGATCTCAACAATTATTTATGTTGACAGACTAAGAACAGAGTTCTAAAACTCTGTACTTATCTATTTATTAAGTGTCCCGAGCTACCGTCTCACCAGCAAGAATGCACACAGAACACCAGGATCCTTCTGCCGCAAAGCGTTTATTACATCTTGAAGAGGAAGACACCGGGCAGGAAAAGGCACCCTAATTTATACCTCCAAGGGTGGCTTGTCGCTGTGTGATTGGCTTCCAAGTGCAATGGATCCATAAATCCGTGGGGTGCAAGAGCAGAGAACTCAGAAGCCGACTAATTCTTGAGCATAGGTAACCAAATTTTTGGGGAGGCCTCTTGTTCAATGGCCACAAGTGCTTGAGTGATAACGACCTTGTCACGTTTCTGTTGAGACCACAGTCTGCAAACCAACCACAGCAGGAACACCAACCCACAGCATAGGGCTGCACCAAACAGAGCCACCCCACCCATTCTTTGAAGTGAGAAAAGGCTGAGGAAATTCAGGAAGAGAGTGAGGGCTAGAGGTAGTTTCCAAGGGATCCATCTGGGAGTCATTTCCAGGTGTCAGGATTTTTCGTGTCAATCGTTCCGGTAGCCAAAATGGGTTGTCTTCTTCCTGCAGGAAAACACAAACAGCTCCCCTGGATCTTATTAATATAGGATCCAGGCCTTTCCATAAACCAGTCAAAACATCTTTCCATTTTACCATCTCTTTTGGGGTACTTGGCTCTGAGCAGTGACGCTCGGCCGCAGTTCGACCATGGTCATCAATATTTAAAAACTTAAGGGTAAAGAGAGCCACAGAAACAGCTGTTCTTGGTACTGAGGGCAGAGCCTTGTTGAATCGAGCCAAGTAAGCACATCTGTGACTCCAAGGATGGTCTGGAGCTTAAATCCATCATTAAATAGGCAGCAGTGGCATCTGCTTATGTCTTGGGAGGCTTCTGTAAGTTTGGTAAAATTAGTAACTGAACAACTATATCACCTTCAGAAAAGGAGGATACGCCCCAAGGGCTAGAACATAAAACCTGGAGCTCTCCTGAGTATCCATGATCTATCACTGCGGGGAGAAAAATGACCCCCTTACTGGCCATTGGAATGTACCCTATTACCAGGCCTAGGCTGTCACTGGGTAAAGACCCTTCATAACATGTAGGAATAGGCTGAACACCCATCTCTGGCATTAACAAAAATTGGGTGGCGGAACAGAGGTCCAATCTTGTGGGTCCTCCTGTGCTTCTGCAGACTGGGGAATCCTGGACTGAGGAATCCACCTGCGAGGGGTGTGGGTCCTATATGTTTTGGGGACCTGAGACCGAAGGCTACGAAGCACATTTTTTGGAGTGGAACCCTCGCCTGTTGACAGCTGAGGTAACGGTGGCAGAGTTCGACCCTGAAGTTCTTTTATAGAGCGGCACTCAGTAGCCAAATGATATCCCTTTTTACACCGTGTGCACAGTCCTGGTAATCTTTTTTGTTGTTGTGCCTGACAATCTCTCTTTAAGTGCCCAGGTTTTCCACAATTATAACAGACCTTCTGGCCTTTTTGTCCCAGGTGCTGCATACTCTGGATTATTGCAGCTGCAAGGCTGGCATTGGTGAGCGGCCCTCCAATCTCTCTGCAAAGTTTTTAGCCAGTCTTGTAACCCTTTGCTCTTCCTGGGAATAATGTCCGCTTGACACTCCTGAATAGCTTGCTCATAAACTAACTGTTCTATTAAGGGCATAGCCTGTTCCAGGTCCCCAAAGATTCGGCCCGCCGCTTCTGTCATTCTGGCCACAAAATCAGAGAAGGGCTCTTGAGGACCCTGAATTATTTTTGTTAGATGCCCCTCTCCTCCCTTTTTGGAAAGTGCCTTCCAAGCCTTGATGGCAGTGGCAGATATTTGGGTATATGCACCCCAATTAAAATTGATCTGATTATTTGCATACTGCCCTTGTCCTGTCAGCAAATCAAAGGTCCAGGTTCTCTGATCACCTTCTGCAACTGCATTTACCTTGACCTGTGTCTGAATGGCATCATACCAAAGTGCTTTCCATTCCATATATTGTCCCATGTTGGGGAGGACCACTTTTATTATGGTTTGCCAGTCTCCCGGCGTCATAGCCACAGTCGCGAATCTTTCTACTTTGGAGATAGTAAAATTAGCGCTGACGCCATCATTACGGACCGACTCAGCGAGCTCCTTGATTTGCACATACTCTACAGGTGCATGAACGCGCCCCCCTTCAGCAGCCTCAAACACGGGGAATGCTTGTAAAATTTTCTTATGGTCTTCTCTAGAGAAAAAGGAATCTGATAAGACTCTGGGATTATAAGGCGGGGGGGGGGGTGCTCGGGCCTATAGGCCGGGAAACCGAGTGGTTTCCACCTCCCACTTTCTTCTGTTTTTTACTCAAGCTGTTAGCTCGTCATTCATTTGGGTGGTATCTCTCTACCTCATAACGAGCGGCCTCGTCTTCTAAATCCTCTTCCTCAGGGGGCTAAGCTCATCTGTTTCTGAACTATCAAGCCCCAAAGCCTCTAACTCCTTTACCGGATAAAGGATTTTCCTTTTCTGGGTTTTCTCTTCCTTTCCCTGTTTCTCTCCCAGGATCCTTTTGTCCTCAAGCTTTTCCTCTTTCTCCCGTCTCTCACTCGGGGCGTCCTTTCCTTTATCTCTCGCTTCCTTTGATCCAAGGTCCTTGGAAGGGTGTTTTTTCTTAGGTAAGCCTTTTCTCTTTGAGCTCTTTAATCTTTCATTTCGCTCTGTTTCTGACATGCTGTCTTGTAACTCGTCTAGAGCTCCCTGTCTTGCCGCTATCATAGCACGATAGGCTTTATTTTCTAATGAAACCAAAAAAAAAAAAAAAAGAATCAAGACAAGGAAGACAAAAATAAAAGCTCTATGGCACCTTCATCGGAGAGAGAGAGATGGGAGAGGTCAAGACCAAACATGTCTCTTAGTGCTTACCTTAGTCCTGCAGTTCTGGATCCTCTCCGCGGATGGAGGGTCTCCTCGGTACCGGCGATGTTAAAGTTTCCTGGGTTTCGGAACCACATGTCTCACGCTACCTTCTCGCCAGCAAGAACGCAAATGGAACACCAGGATCCTTCTGCCGCAAAGATTACAACTTGAAGAGGAAGACCCCGGACAGAAAAAGGCACCCTAATTTATACCCCCAAGGGTGGTGTGTCGCTGTGTGATTGGCTGCCCGCCAGTGGTCTGATCATGACGCCCCGGGATGGGCAGTGACTTGGCTCACACCACTCTTTGAGCATGCACCCAGTTTGTTTATAGGGAGGAGCCAGGCTGCTGCAGCAGAAGTCAGCGCCATCTAGTGGTGCCAAATGTTATCGTGGCTCTCCACAATTCAAGTTTCCAAAAATCAAAAACAAAAAAATAAAATACAAATCACCAAAAACTCCATTTATTCTCATGAAAGGTTAAATTTTCAATTTGAAGTCAATCAAAAATCATTGATAACAATGGAAAAATAAAGCAATCAGAAGGTTATTTGATGGCTGGGAATGCAGTTAGGTGGGAAAATATTTTCTGTCATAGATGAGGCCCTGGATTGATTTCCAAGTGCTGCTGAAAAATGAATGAAAATATTTTTTGGGCATAAAGAAGGTAGGCAGAATCATTTAGTTAACTCTTTTCCTTCACGAAGAAGTTACAACAAACAATTTTATATATATATATATATATATATATATATATATATATATATATATATATATATATAATATGTATATATTATTTTTTATTTACCATGCATCATATCCAATTTAATGTCATGCAGTTATAATTATCAGGGTGTTGAAGACATTTGTTGTTTTATACTATTAGAATAGCATTACTGAGCATTTCTTTCTTTATGAATAGTACCCAAGATTTTTATATAGAACAATATTGTTAAACTTATGTTTTGTTTATTGGCTTTTCTTTCTTTCTTTTTTGATTTTAAATTTGATGTTGCTTCTGATTTTTTTTTATGAATGGTCTCACTGTGTATCCCTAGCTGTCCTAGAATTAGCTAGATCAACTTTGCCTTAAATTAATAAATATTTGTCACCCAAGTATTAGAATTGCAAAAACAACAGCTTGTTTTTGGTCAGGGAGGAAATGTTTTATTTGGTTCACATTTCCATATTGTTCATTATTGAAGGGATTCATAACAGAAACTCAAACAGTGCAGAAATATGGAAGCAGGAGTTGATGCCGAGGCTGTGGTTGAGGAATACTGTTTATTGCTCCCCATGCTTTCTTATAGAACCCGGGAGTACCACTAACCCAGGGTTAGTACCACCCCCAATGCATTGGGCTCTCCCCCATCAATCACTAATTAAGAAAAGGCTCTACAGAATTGCCTTCAGCTCAATATTATGAAGGCATTTTTTTCAATAGGGTTTTCCTCCTCTTAGAAGATTCTAGCCTATGTCAAGTTAACATAAAATTAGCTAGAAGACACATATTCAGTGTTAAATGCCAGTCAGTTCCATGATTTGTAGAAAAGAATGTCTTTAATCTCATGACTCAACAAGTCAGACAACATCAGAATTCCCTTTCACAGAAGAAAGATCTGACACAGAGAATATGAAAAAGGAAATTACAGTTAGACAAGGGACTGGGACAATGCTAATCTCATTGATAGACATTTTCAGAAGTTAGAGGGATCATGTGTGCTCTCTCTTACTCTCTGTAGCTCCTATTAGTTTAAATTTATTTTTTTTAATTAATTTACCTATTCACTTTAATGTGGGATTTCATTTCACAAATTTAAATGAAAAGTTTCCAGAGAAATAAGAATTCATTGAAATATTATTCTATTAGTCATATTCTTAGCATACTGAAGAGAATTAGTTATAAAAATTATTTTCTTGTATTTACTATATACCTGGCAGTGATGGAAGTTACCTTGTTTGGTAAAATCCCATTGAAAAAATGTATGTTTTCAGAAAATCTTCCTCTCTCACTCTTTCCATTCACCCTCCTCTATTTTTTAAAAGTGTTTGATTTATTTTTATTTTATGTGTACAAGTGTTGGCCTGCATGTTGTAAGTTGATCTTGTTTATCCCTAAAGATTGCAGAATCCTGAAGAGGGAACCACATCCCATGTAAATGGAATTACAGGAAGATGTGAGCCACCATGTGAGTGTTGGAAATGGACCCTTTGAAATCTAGACGAGCAACAAATACTCTGATTTTGTGAGCAATTTCACAGGCTCATTCCTGCCATGAAAAATTGGTGTAGAAAATAAACCCTTAATTGTTTTCTTTATTGGCATCGTCAGGATACCATCACTATATTTAAACTTAAATTTTCATAATGTAAAACCTTATGCTATATTTAAAACTGCATATTGTCTATAGATAATTGGACTTTATGATGATTTCTTTACTAATTTCCATAAAGCAAAATTTACTGTATGTGGATTATGAGTTTTAACAAATGCACACATCCATGTAAACATAACCAGAACAAATGTAGAGAAGTTTTTCCTAGTCTCCAAAGTTAACTTATGGTACTTCTTATATAAATATGCATTTTTCTACATACATATTAGCAAGAAGCAGCAAAGGAAGAGGGATTATTCTCTACTCCCTAGCTCTCAGATGTGTTTCTTTCTCACAATCTGCAGGTCATAGTAAATCATTGTCTAAAGAAGTACTTGCTTTCTGTGGGTTCTGGTGATTTCCATGATTACTATGAGAAACAGGCAAAAAAAGAAAAATAACAAACTAGAAAGCATTGAATTTTCATATGTAGCCTTTCTTAAATAGTTTTATCATCATTCAGTAACTTTCAACGTTCTCCAATGTTTTCCTTTATTATTTAGTTTCTGCTTCTTTGTGTTATTCATTTCTGAGAAAGAGACTGTAACAGGTCTTGTCTAAATTAACTGTCAGAAGAAGTTCAGTTTGAATTTAAGAGGGGTATACGGGTGTCTTTAGGGAATAAAAGGGCAAAATAGGTTTTTAATACAATTTAGTCTAAGATAATATCAATGTTCCATTAAAAAGCCACACACTAATTAAGCTGGTCGAAATAACAGGGCTATAAATGTGAGCAAATTAACCTTTGCTCTTCAGCTTAGTTTTAACAAAGTTTTAATGTTATATTAGTTTGGAGATCTTTTGGAATTGTTATTTGATTAGAAATAGAAATCACAATGGAAAGGAAAACAGCTTTCTACCATGTCCATGAAGCTTAGGATACCAAGTGGTTTTCTTTGTTTGTAGTAAACATGAACTTTGGTTGGTTCATTTGTTTCTGATACTTGTATCAAGCTAAGACTGTATTACTAAAAAGGCAACAAACAAACAAACACACCCAAGAAAGCCAACAAAGAATATGGTTCAGTGAAAATACACCCTCTAGTGGAAACATTCCGATTCTACTCTTTTCTCCCAAACCCAAGCAATAGGTTTATTATTTGACAATTTCATGACATTTATAATGTATCTTGATCATACCTGTGTAACTCCCATATCCTTCTTCCCATATAATCCAGAACATTCCTTCTCACCATCATTTATTATTTTTTTTTCTTACAACTTTATTTAAAGAAGAGAGATACATGTACAGATTTTTAAAAGCATTTTGGCAATTCTTTTAGAGGTTTGATAGCATGCATTGAAATCCCACTAGTTACCATAAGCATAAAGTCCATGTAGAACAGAATGTAACATGGAAACAGTCAGAGTTTTCTTGTTCTGTATAGATTAAACATAATGATCTTTGAATACGAAAAATTGCCACAAGGCTGTATTCCTAGCTCTTGGATTATTAATCTCAAAATATGCATTTATTGGAGAAATCTTTCACAATAACCACATTCTAATTTCTTTAATGTTTTGTCTATCAACATTTTAGTGACTGTACAACCTTATTTTGAAAGTACATAAGATAATTAAAAGACAAGGATGAAAACACTCCAGGCCATGCCTAGTATATTATGGGGCTGGTTTATGTTTTCAGGAAAGTATATTATTGAGAGTATAGAGACTACTCTAAAAGATCTTAGGAAAACTGGATAACACTCCAAATGAGCAGCTATCATCTACTGTTTACTATAATTTAAGACTGAGTTTTAAAATTTTATTTAATCTTTTTTAACACTCCAAATTTTATTCCCCTGCTAGTCCACCCTCTCCCTGAGTGTTACCCTTCCCATACTTCTTCCCCACCTCCCTGTCTCCATGAAGATATCCATACCCCTCATTCCACAAGACCTATAAACTCCTTGGGGCCTCCAGTCTCCTGAGAGTTAGTTGCATCTTCTCTGAACCCGGACACAGCAGTGCATGTGTTGGGGGCCTCAGACTAGCTGGTATATGCTGCCTGGTAGGTGGTTCAGTGATAGAGTGATCATGGAGTTTGAGATTAACTAAGACTGTTGGTCATTTTACAGGGTTGTCCTCCTCCTCTGCTTTGTCCAGCTTTTCCCTAATTCAACCACAGTAGTCAGCAGCTTCTGTTCATTGGTTTGGTACAAATATCTGCATCTGACTCTTTCAGTTGCTTGTTGGGTCTTTTGGAAGGCAGTTATGTTAGGTCCTTTTTTCTGAGCACTCCTTAGGCTAAGTAATAGTGATAGGCCTTCCAGCCTCCTATGAGCTAGATCCCACTTTGGGCCTATCACTGGACCTTCTTTTTCTCAGGCTCTTCTCCATTTCCATCTCTGCAGTTCTTTCAGACAGGAACAGTTATGGTTCAGAGCTTTGACTGTAGGAGAGCAACCACATCCCTCACTTGATGTCCTGATTTCTGCTGGAGGTAGGTTCTACAAGTTCTCTTTTCACACAGTAGGGCATTGCATTAAGGTCTCTCCCTTTGAGTCCCAAGAGTCTCTTGCCTCAAAAGTCACTGGTACATTCTGGAAAGTCTGCCCAACTTCCTCATGTGATAGTACATGTTGGTGAGAATGTGGAGAGAGAGAGAAACACTCCACTGCTGGTAAGATTGCAGAGGGTACAGCCACTTTGTAAATAATTCTGGAGGTTCCTCAGAAAACTGTAAATAGATCAACCTGAAGACTCAGCAGTACTACTCTTTGGATATGCTTAATAATGATATATGACTTATTGATATCAAGTTGGAATGTATGATTTATTCAGTTATATATGTTTATATATTATTGTTAAAATTATTTACTTGTTTATGAAAATTAATTGATTTATTTATTTAGAATAACTTTTATTCCCTTACATTAAATATTTGAAAAGTAATTGGCTGTATAGACAATGAACAATTCAAAAGATTATTTAGTATCATTTTGATTTTTACTGTCATAAAGCTACTTAACCTGGAGCATATCCTCTTAGCAAGTTTTAAGTGTGTGATACAATATTATTAACTATAAACACTATTACATTGCAAATTTTGAAAACTTAGTAGTATCTGTCCTGCAGAAACATATTGACTTTATTAAAATACTTATCCCCTTTGTATAAATGATAGTATTCCCTTTTCAGAGTGATAGTTGTATAAAGCATTTAATAAATTTTCTCATTGTACTTGTCAGTTTTCTGTTGCTGTGATAAAACACCATAACTGGAGTGATTTATGTAACAAAGACTATGGTGAGGTTCACCATAGCAACAGCCAACTTTCTGATATCATCTTACATATTAGCCACTTCTTAAAACATGTGATAAGACATTATAACCAAAGTTAATTTTAACAATATGGTTTATTTTGGTTCATAATTCCAGGGCTGTAAAATCTTTGCTGGCATAAAAGCATGGTCATAAGTACCAGGCATGATGCAAAGGGCAGATAATTGAGAGCTCACACATTATCCTACAAGCACATAGACAGTAGAACAAACTAGGAATGGCAAAAATTTAATTTCAAAGCCTGCCTCCAGTGACATACTCTTTACAAAAAGGCTATCCCCTAAACTTTCCCAAGCATTTTACCCACTAAACACAAACTATTTAAATGTTCAAGATAATAAAAATGTATTTGACATAAAATCACTGTACTTATGCATCAGTGGACACCAAGATTACTTAAAAAATGGCATTTCTTGAGAAATTCCATTGTAGTGTAGGTTAATCTGAGCTGAAACACTTTTATCCCAGGGATGGCCTCAAATTTATGCCAATCCTCTTGCCTCAGCCTCTGAGTATTAAGATTACAGTCATTATGCCCACTTCAGAGGGTATATTTATGCTACTAAAAATACTGTTACTGTAAACATAGGAGCTAAGACATCTCATCTTAATATCAGTCCTTTGCATAAATAGCACCATGTAGGGTATTTAGAGTATATAGAAGTTTTGGAAATAATTGTCAATCATAACTAATAGAGATTACATATCTAGATCATATAATTCTATAGCAAATGCCAAAATATTTTAACCTTTGTGAAAGTGTGTCAACAAATAACTTAGAAAGAAAAATATGTAACTAGAAAACAACCACACAAGATACATATGTAAAACATAAATAATTAGATATTTTTAAATTGAATTATGAAGAGATATTATGCACATTTTATTGAATAATATTAAAATTACTGATAGAATTCCTCATAGATTCTCTGAATAAATTAAATGTCTAACAAAAATTATTTAAATCTATAAAAGTATCACCATCTTAAAAAGTCTATAAAGAAATATTATATAACCTATGCTATTCATAAATAAGTGAAAATTATATTCTGATAGTAAGATTTATATGTCAATTTTAATAATAGTTTTTTTTCAATGTAGTCAAAACCAGAAAGAACTCAAATTTTTGTCCATCAACAAGAGAATGGAAATGGATAATAAGTTTAGCACATCTCCTTTCTAATTCTTTGGAAGTCTCAGAAATCCCTCCCCAATGTACCACAACTTACTATTATTGCTCTTGGTTAACCACTATGAAAAGATGGTAGGACGCTGTTGTGGACACCACACACTTTAGTCAAGAATGTGAATAAATCAAGCTGGTATTTATCTGGTGGTTTCCTCCTACTGCCAAATTTTATAACATTAAGATGATTCAATAAAGGCTGCTGGGGGAAAAAAGGAGTCATTAAAACTATTATCCAAATATGATGTTTTAATGCTATAAGACTTCCTGTCAAGACTTGTCTATAGGGGCAACAGTGGCATGGATTTTATAGGGCTAACTAACAACTTATTGAATTCAAAACCTATGCCACAGGATGGAACTTACTACTGGTAATGAGGGCCTTGCCATAACCACCTGCCTATAGAAGTTATGCAAAAACAACCTACCACTATTATTTTACTAAATGGGAATTTGATAAAACTGTACTATAAATATGTTTTTTATTAATATAGATTGGTGCATTCCTCATTCTTAATTTGAGCTGCTTATTTGGTCAGTGGCATATGGTTAATACAAAAATGTTTAAGTGGTCAAAGTTCATAGAACAAGAAGTGTCTATAGAGTTCTCAGTCATGCATATGACACAATATCATGCTCTCACTTACATTTCTATTACTTTTATAGAACATCATGACCAAGAAAACATATAAAAAATTAAATGAGCTTATTATTTCAGAGGATTTGAGTCCCTGGAGCAAGAACATCTGAGAGTTCACATCTAAATCAGCATGAAGTAGGAAAAGGGGAGAGAGTGAGAGAGGGGGGGGGAGGGAGGGAGGGAGGGAGGGAGGGAGGGAGGGAGAGAGAGAGAGAGAGAGAGAGAGAGAGAGAGAGAGAGAGAGAGAGAGAGAGAAGGGAGAGTACTGTCAAAGACCTTTGAGAGAGAGATGAGACTGTCAATTAATCTTTGAATGAATGTCCCCAGTGAATTTGCACTAAAAATTATATTAGCTAGAATAGGCTAAACACAATCAGGAAAACAACTACTTATCTTTCAATTTCTAAAGAGAAATCTACATAGACATTTATGTGATAACAATGTTTGGTTAAGGAAAAGAGATGAGCTTGTCTGGCTATAATTATTGAAGCATTTACAATTTAAAGGGGCTTAATATAATCGGGGACAAATAATTTGAACAGTAACAAATAATTGTGACAAATTTGAAGTCTTGAAGAAAACAAGATTCAGATATTCCTGAAAATGTGTATGTGATTTATAAAGTCATAGACCAAGGCCTTCTTCATAATAAATTGGTAACTCTTACATCCATATGAAATGGAGTTGATGGATTTTACATTTATTGTTAAAAAGAAATATGAACAATAGGAATGCCTATCATATTTCATAGTTACATTTAAAAGTATTTATGCCTTTTAAATAGTAATGGCATTGCAATAGAGACCATTATGATGGAGATCATTAGCTTGTATAACAAGCATGCACCTCCAATGGATGCACTGTGTAGAACTGCAATTTACTTTCCCAGTGTTCTTACTAAGAATAGAGTACTAATATTTTAATTAGAAAATAAAAATTAAGGAATAGTTCACAAAATAATTTAAGTTAAAAGAAAGCTAGAGAGACATGACAACTAAATCTAATACATTATTTGTTTATTCATTTGTTTTCTATGCAGTTTCTTACCTAAATATATAGCTATTTACATACTCCAAATTCTTCCTCTTTAGTGCTTTAAATGCTGAGACTGCAATTGTGTGTTACCATGGTTGGCACAATGCCTGTTTCTTGACTGGGTTTTGTACTATGAGAAAAACAACAGCTACAAATGACCTTAATACATTTTACAAAATACAGTAGTTTAGTGCTCAGTCTGCCACCCCCTTGCTGTGTACTCAGTAAAATATTTTTGTTCTACTGTGGTCTAAAAGAAGCAATGATATTTCATAATATTTTAATGTATACTATAAATTATGCACTAATATTGTATCTATGATAAACAGCTGAATTTTAATAGCATTGTTGTGATTATAGTGATTATGTAACTGGTATCTTAGAGAAAAGATACTTAAATATTTAAAGACAAATCAACATAAGTCCAACTTATTCTCACATAATTAGGATATGCAGAGGAAAAGGAGGGGAAAAAGGGAAGAGAAATGAGAGAATGTTTGCATATCGTTGGATAAGTGGAGAACTGAAGTAAAGATTATTCAGAATTTTGGTGTACTAATCGAGCAACTATTTTTTATAATATTGAAATAAGACCAACATAAAATGTTATTAAAATATATTGTGCTATGATTGTATATAATACAGAAATACCTAATAAGTTAAACTAAGTAATTATCATAACCTTATCACCGGGGGCTGCATGTACGTGATCCTCATTTTATACTTATATAATATTCCAGAATTAGCCTCACATTTAGTATGTTGCCAACTTTTGTGGTAATTATATGGGATAACTATTTCTAGAAGGGAGAAATGCAAGTTACTAATAATTTTAAATTCATACTTTTTCTATGGAAGTAAATATTTATTCAGATGTAACTACATCATAAAGAATAAAAAGTAGTATGGTGGACTTAAAATATTACTATATTCTTTTTTCTAACTTACCTTCTCTATCTGATGAATTTTCTCACCACAGTATAGCTGTTGGCTAAGCCTCAACAATACATGAAAAGATCACAAGAATCTAGTTGAGGTAAGCAGAAGAATCTACCAACTTGTCCTATCTAATGACATACTGAATATGTTTTCACTTTGGCATTCAATTTTTTTTTTATCTTTTTTGCTATATCTCAACTACTGTATCATATATTGAAAAGAATAAAAGAAATCATCAAACATATTTGATTAAACACTATGTATCAACACAAGCATACAATAAGTATGAATTTCAATTAAAGCAATGTGTATGCATGCACGAATATGCATGTATATGTATCTCTGTGTGTGTGTCTCCCTCTGTGTCTGTGTACCTCTCTCTCTCTCTCTCTCTCTCTCTCTCTCTCTCTCTCTCTCTCTCTCTGTATGTGTGCTTATTTGAAATTCAAAGCATTGCAAGTGAAGACAAATTAGCATTCCTATTATAGGTCAAAGTGTGCATGAACATCAACTCTGCCCATTTGTTCCACAGAAGACAATATTCACATGCCTATGATCCTGGCAATAGGCACAATTTAATGTAATGTAGGAAAAAGTCAGAAGTGTGCCATCAGGAGAATTCTGCTCTACTTATCAAAAATGCTTACCATCATAAACTATGACAAATTTTCAGTGTGAGATAATCTGAAAAAGGAAGCACATTTGGCTAGTGGGAGGAATTTTGTCAGAATTTGAGAAGAAACTAAAAATTACTTCCAGGCTAGCTCAAACAATATTTTAATGTTGTAAAAGTTTAAATATGAATTGTTTCTCAAATTTTTGTTACCAATATCAAAAAAGGAATTAGAACAAACATTTCTGAAATAAATTCTGCATATATATATACATATATATGTATATATATATGATTATATATATATATATAAACATACACTATCTTATAAGAATATTATGACTGAATAGCATGATGTGTTCTAAGAAAAATATTCTAACCAGACTATTTTGGTTAAACATTGAGGATCCAAAATAATTTATTATATTTAAAAATTAAAAATAAAATAAAAAACAATGGATTCATTTTTAATATTCCAGTTTAAATCACATTAAATAATTTTGCTAAAGTTCTGTTCCTTACAGCATTTTCATAAGGATATATTAGTCTCTTGATTATACAAATAGCCTGATACAAATGTTGATAAATATGTTTTGATATACAATATAGTTATCTATCTATGTATCTATCTATCTAGTCATCTGTCATATATCTATTCATCAACTTATGTATAGTTTTATCAATTCATGCATTTATATGTGTACATATAGTCTGTCTTTTCAGAAAATAGCCTTATATTTAACAAAATACATTATGCCTTGTGGATTTTTGTCAGAGGACATTTGTTTCACGTCTAGCTTAAATATTTTTTTAAATAAAGCAAAATACTAAGGCATATAATTTCTATCTGTTTCTACATAATTAATTTGTGATTATGTTATTTTATTTCCTCAATGAATATTCTGAGAAATGCATTGCTTTGAAAGTTTAGTTTTGCAATTTTCTGAAATGATAAGTTGCAATCTGGCTTCTTGAAAGAACTTGAAGATTTTTGAGCCATTCTCAGCAATCATAAAGAATCATAAAAGATAAGAAAAATAATAGAAAAATTATGCCATGATTTTCATAAAGAACTAGAAAAATCTACAATGTCATTGTGCAATGTATTTGAATATGGATTGTTAGGATATGTTTTGGGTGTTCTTGGAAAGATATGCAATAAGCACTAGATGGCTGTCCTAACAAATTATGACAAACTCATTGCCTTTTTAGGAACATGACTATATTGACTGGTAGGAGTTGGTTTCAGAATTCTACTATAGAGCAGAGTCAAAATCTTGTCATTTGTATCTTATGTTTTATGTATTTCTGTAAAATTTGCTGTTCAGATAATTTTTAGATCTCAGCTTACTATTGTGAAGTATGATTTTAATCTTAGCACTCCAAAGGCTAAGGCAGTAGAATCTAAGCTAGCTTTAGGCCAGCCTTCAAGTATGGAAGATTTTTGTCCCAAGGAAAATTTCAAGAAGAGACAAAACTCACATAATTACACTATTAACAATTAAACAGGAGAGATGCACCATATTAAAACTGTATTCCAATGGAAAATTTCTTAATGTCCAATTATTCAATAGTAATCTCAAAGAGGCTCATTTAATATAATACTTTACTGTTCTTTTGCTCTGTGCACAAAAGTACTGGTCAGCACTAATTTCACAAGTAATTTTTTAACTCGAGAAACTTTGGGAATTTTTACTTAGCCTTGTATATGTGATAAATTTTATCAGAAAAACTTTGAATCTCTATAATAAATACTTGATTTTACTACTGCCATAACATTTTAAAATGATGATTTGATTTCTAACTAATGTGGGAGCCAGAACATTATGCTTTGTGTATTCAATTATTTTTTGTAGGCAGTGTTGCAATTCTACTTCAGAAAGGATTTAAAACATTCATGAATGTCTTTGAGGCTTGCAAGCAACTGGTTATTTTCATACTGTGGAAAATGTAAATGTAAAATTCTAAATCTGTAACTTCATTTTAGGACCTTGTCAACTTTCTCTAAGATATTATAGAATTACTGACACATCCCTATGAAAGCAATTTCTATTATTGCAGCATGAAAGTATTCCAGTAAAAGAGAACCTCATTATAAAACTATTAGTGAACATTGAGGAAAAGGGATCAGAAATTTTTTATAATAATCTATTATATCAGGGTTTTAAAAGTATAATTTTTACTTTAAAATCATTAAAAGATTAACCTCCAGCAATAAACTTAAATTAAGAACAGATATAATAGTTAAGTATATAAAAACAAAGAAATTTCCCATAGTTCAGTTACCTAAAGTTAAAATTGACATCATTGTGAGTTGTCTACCATTCGTTCTCTTTGACTATGTGATATAGCAACAAGTTACTGATATACATACAATACTTTATTAGAATTTAACAATTCGCTCTTGGCCTCTCTTGCCCTTGTGCTCTTGCAGCCTTGCTCTCCCTTTTCCCTCCCCCCCCTCTGTCCCACGTGCTCATGGCCGGCCTCTACTCCTCTACTCCTCTACTTCTCTCTCTCTCTCTGCCTCTACCACCCTCTTAACTCTCCCATGACCTGAATAAACTCTATTCCGTACTAAACTGTTGTGTGGCTGGTCCCTCAGGGAAGGGATTCCCAACATGGACCTCCCAGAGGCATCTCCCTTGCCCTCAGGCCTCGCTGCACCCCCATGGGCCATATGCCCCCCACTCTCTTCATCCTTCCCCTAACATTGGTGCCATGACTTGGATCATCATCCTTTCACAACATTGGTGCCCTGTGACTTTTCCTTACATTGGTGCCCCGTGTGAGGAGGTTAGATTTCCTCACGACCAGATGAGACTTTTAACAACCTTGGATTGGTGCCAGCAAGCCTCAAGAAAATACAGGTTCGCATCCAGACGCTCACTAGCTCAAGACCCAGTAAGCTCCCTCCCCACATCGGTCAGAGTAAGCATCCAAGAGGTCCCTGGGAAGTGTTCCTGAACTACCCCTGAGGACAGATGCTTTTACTGACCTTCATTCTAGGACTTTTTCCCTTGGGACCCCTCCTCTTTTTACTAGACCCAGGTCAGGCCTGGATCTCCTTCTGGAGCACCGCCTCCAAGGAGCGCTGCCTCTGCTTTAACCCCATTGCCTACTCTCACCCAGGGGCCGCCTCCGTGGAGCACAGCCTCCGAGTTTTGCACCCCCATGGCAGCTATACCTACCCTCACCCATGAGATTGTTTTCGCTGCCTTTGTCCCTATTTCCTGGGATGCTTTAGCTTAATTTAAAGTGATCAGAAACCAATAAACTGCACTCCCTTCCTAGCTATCTGTTCTGTGTGAAGGTCTGTCCCTGCTCCTAGCCTCTGCTTGAGACTGTTTGCTAGACCTAGCTGTTCCCATACCACATGGTCTTTCTCAGTCCTTGTCTCTGTCCCAGACTCTTTGTCCACTGGGACCCAGTGAGCAGGTATCCTGGCCTGCGGAAGGCTCAGCCTTGGTTGCTTGGGCCTGCGGCAGGAATCCGGAGCTAGTAGAGCCTGCCAGTAGGTGGGCTTCCTGAAAGGAGCAGCAGCCTGGGACACAGCTCCCGCAGGAGCTTCAGAGCAGGCTGATGTGCTGTGGGCCTAGTGCCCCAGGCTCCGGCCTCTCCCTAGGGGCAGTGAACAGAAGGGTGGCGATTGGGTTTCTGCAGGGACCCTGGCCCTGCTTGCAGTCCCTAGGGAAACCGTGAAAGCAGGCCTCCTAGTAAGCAGCCGCCTGCCTAGCAGATCACACATGTGGTCCCCTGCCAAGGCGGCAGCACAGGTACTGCCCGCCCACCGAGGGGCGGGGTGGCCGGCCCCCTGGCCGGAACACCTAGCCTTGCCCTACTGCCACAGTACCAAACCCCCTCCCTGTATGTGAGTGCCTCCAGTGCCCCAACTGAACTTTCTCACCTGTGTGCAGCAGTGCCTGTCTTGTGCATGTTTTGTTTCCCTTTATTACTTTCAATCGTATTCTGCCTGCTAGATTAAAAGTTTTATTTATTCTAAGCCAGATTTCTGACTGCACTGACAGCTAAGGTAACTGCAGTTTAACTAAAAAAAAAAAAAAAAAAAAAAAAAAAAAAAAAAAAAAAAACAGATTTCTATTTTCTAACAAGTAGCTCAGGTATATGGTTACTTAAGTAAGCTCTGGTTCCATTAATGCTTCATGTTTCCTCTTGTTAAACTTCCTTTTCCACTACATACAATTCTTGCTCCTTCTGCTCCATAAAGGCTCATCTTAAAAATGTTTATGTTGTTAACTCATGTTGTTATCTCTCATAAGCTACAATCAGATCTACCTCCAATAGACCAAATAAGACTCCACCCAGATAAGTACATCTGCCTAAAGCTCACTACCTATTCTAAAAGGTGAGATTCCTCTAGATTTCAAATGTGGGTTTCAAATGTACATCTAAAATTTTTCTTTCTTTACTGAGATAGTTAAGCCAAACCTGCGCAGGGACCTAGATTTTCTCGCGACCAGTCCTTGCCGGCCACCCTGGCCCACCCCATTGGGCTTGGCATAGCCGCGGCTGCATGGCTGGCGCTGCCCCGCCGCCCTCTCCCTGCCGCCGCCGCCGCTGCTACCGCTGCCGCCATCATGTGCCACAGCTGCCTCCCCGTCTGCTGCCATGGCTGACTTGCCAACAGCTGCCCAACTCACAGACTTCCAACACGTGAGTTGTCGCCATTACTGAAGCTCTAGACACTTGCTGGCCACTGCTCCACCATGTGTGCCAATAGCTCCCACCACGTGGGCTGCTGAGATAGATCAGCCACACACCACACGGTTTCACTTTTCTTGATACCAGATCGTGGCTAAAGCTCCCGCACAAACACCGGCAAATTGGTAGAGACTGTCACTCCAGTTGGCAGAGAGAATCCCCGATTTCCCAAAAAGGCCTGGCCAGCCTTTGCGGGCAAAGAGGGTTACTTCTCTATAGCCACAGTTTTGAGACAGACATTGACCATTGAGAAGGTCCCTTCACTCTTTATCCCTTCCCCCAGGGCTCTAAGCAGCCGGTTCACTCAGCCGAAGTCCAGTCCTGGCGAGGGCACTCTCTGCCAGATCCGGGATCTTGCGAAGCCACCAGGAGTCCGAGTGACGACTCTCGACCCCTGTGCATAGGCGAAACTTTTCTACCGAGTTTCATCCACTGGGACGCTGGATTGGATGGCTCCATAGCCCCCTCCCTGTACCTTCCCAATGGACAACTCAATGTCTCAAAACGGGTCACCAGGCTCCCCACTGGGATGTCTCCTGGAAAATTCCAAATCTCTAACACTGATACCTCAGCTAAAGACATCTAAATTGGTACACCTCTACAACAATGTTTGGACTCAGTATCCACTAGATAATGACTCAAAATGGCCAAAAAATGGCACCCTAGACTCATTAATTTTATGAGACCTTCACTCATACTGCCAAAGATCTGGTAAATAGAAAGAGGTTCCCTGTGTACAGGCATTTGTCTATCTCTGCTCTAGTTCTTCTCTGTGTTCTTGTAACCCCACTCACCTTCTTTTAGCAATGAGGCAATAAGGCAGATGACACCACAGCTCTCGATCCAGCCAACAATGAGCCATCGCCGCAAAATCCAAACCTCTACCTCAGCTTCTACTCATGTTATTCTAAGCTTTTCAAACTCCCCTCCACAGCCAGACTCACATGTAGATGTGGACACGCCATCCGGCCTCAAGCACCACTGCCGGTGCCCCTTTCCTCCCTTTCTGTCCTCTTCTGCACCGCAATCTTATAGTCTGATGTTCCATGCTTTACTATGAGTCTCACTAATAATTTACTTCCTGGGGAAAGCCAGCGAGTTTGGGAGCAGAAAAAATGCATGCAGACGAGATCCATCAAACAGATAGACACTAACTTAGATCCTAAAAATCCAAAAGGTAAACAACTTCTAATGACCTATTTCTTTTTCCAGAGCTACCCCGACATAAGAGACTAGCCTAAAAGCTTGAGGGGGAACCCCTAACTCCACAGACAGAAGTCTTGGTGCTGGCCTTTAAAGTGTACCATGGAAAAGGTAAAAAGGCTCACAAATACCATATACTGGCAAAGGCTTCCCGACCAGCCCCAGCCACTGCTACACCACCAGGCCCCTTCTACAGATGTGGTCAATAGGTCATTGGGTGAAAGCTTGCTCCAGCCCTCACAAGCCAAGAGGTCGTGTCCTAAGTATGATCCAGAGGAACATTGGGCTGTTGATTGCCCTGTGTCATGCAAGACAGAGGGACATCATGCCCAAATAACCCTCCAGCCTTCTAGGCTTGGCTATGGACAACTGAAGAGGCCCAGGCTCCCTTGACCTGACCACTGCCATCACGAACAGGGAGCCACGGGTAGCTATCATGGTATGTGAGCAGCCCATCTCCTTCCCCTTGGACACTGGGGCCACTTACTCGGTTCTGATGGAGTTTTGGGGAACTACTTCTCCCTCTCATTTTCCTATTTTCGGGTAAGACACCTTACCTTCCTCACCAGATTCCAGCACTCACTTACATTTTAGGGGTGTACCTCTCAGTCATTCCTTTTGGTAGTTTAGTGCCAACATGCCCTGTCCCTTTATTGGAGAAGAGATCTAGCTAAGTTGGGAGCCTCTATTTCCTTTGCTCCCCCCCCCCCATTTGCCTGAACCCAAGCTCGCTAGCAACCCCTCTGCTTCTTCTATCCAGTCAACCTACTAACACAAACATGTTTCCTTTACCAGCGTCTCAGGTAGATCCCCGAGTCTGTTACTAAACACTCTTCTGTTGTCATCCAATTACTAGACCCTACCAGGACCCTTTTAAGGTGATTCTTGAGACACCTGCAGCTCTTTTACCACATCCAAGATCCATGAGATCCCAGGTGGGAGACAGAAGTTGTTGGTAAGCTCTACTGTAAAAAACCAGCCAGAGTCCCCCCTGTAAGTATTATCAACATCCAGCTGCCCTTATTCTGACGTTGCCATGACTCCACACCTTTCCCCTATCCCTCTTCGTGGCATGGCAAGTCGTTTTAAAATATTCAGGACACATTATAGTCATTTGCTCTGAACCTTATCAATCTTCTGTCTACTTCAACGACAGACAAAAAATTTCTAATCAAACTAATAATTAGTTCCTGTTACAGGATTACCAGCCACTGTCCATAGAGGAGCCTGATGTGAACTTCTGCCAGGTGGATCCCGATGGTGAAAGCCAGCTGCACCCCCTTACGACGCCCCAAGACAGCAGGAAGTAGCCAATGAGACTCGACACCCCATTCCCCTTTCACCATCGGCCTCCCCCTCCCTTTTATCTCCTTTTTATAATAAGAAAAGGGGAGGAATGGCGGCATTAGGACTGCTCCTGAAAAATCTTTCTTCCAAACCAAATGCACTTAATCTCTACCTATAATGTATACACATGTGTGTGTTCCAGCATCTTGTCAAGTCCAGGTGTTTATTACATCTAGAACAGCTTCAGAGAAGCAACCTACAGATGCTTCAGCCTTCTCTCTCAGACACAGACGCTTCCATTGGACCTGTTACTTCTGACCTATCCTCAGATGGTTCCACAGACCCTGGACAACAAGGAAACAGCCAACTCTTAAGACTAGACAAACATCCCTACCCCCACTTTTCTGGACTCTCAAAAAACATCGCCCCAAACAAGCATGAAGCAGTCAAGAGATCACAACGACCCTATTCCTGGTTCACCATCGCCTCTAATTTATCTTTTTTAATTAAACAAAAATGGGGGAATGTTGGGATTCTGTAAACCCCACCCCTCAGTTACTTAGCAACAGCCAGGTATACCCCACCTCTCAATTACCCAGCAGTGGCCAGGTATGCTCCGCCCCAGTGACCTGACACTATAAAAGAGCTGCTTGACCCCTTCTCTCTCTCTTGGCCTCTCTTGCCCTTGTGCTCTTGCAGCCTTGCTCTCCCTTTTCCCTCCCCCGCCTCTGTCCCACGTGCTCATGGCCGGCCTCTACTCCTCTACTCCTCTACTTCTCTCTCTCTGCCTCTACCACCCTCTTAACTCTCCCATGACCTGAATAAACTCTATTCCGTACTAAAAAAAAAAAAAAAAAAAAAAAAAAAAAAAAAAAAAAAAAAAAAAAAGAATTTAACAATTCATTATCATCTGTTGTGAGGAGCCATTATAGGACAAGCTAATTATTAGCAGGTGATCTTTCTGTTAATTATTAAAATCTACTACAGAACTCCAGTAGGCAAGGTCCAGGAGAGAATCATTTTAGGAAAATGTCCTGCTATGCTTTTCCTGTTATTATTAAACATAATGAAAATCAATAGCTATTAGTCCACTCTTTTGAGAAGATCTCTGCAGATATACAAAAATGTACTGTCTTGCAGTGATAGTATATAGACAGATGGATTCTTAAGTCTTAATGATGATAGTATAAGAATTTCTAAAATTCTATCAGTGGTTATTAAGCTCTTTTATAGTGGGACTGATATTAGGTCCTTTGCTCATACTTAAAATTGCAGTGAGAATTCTGCCAGTGAAGACTGCTTCCACGTGTCACCAGTTAATTTCTCTTAGTAACCAGACTTTGTCCTACTCAAAACACATTCCAAGAGGTTATAAAACAACTGACCAAGGTCATAAAAAGGAAACTAATTATTTATTATAGGTGCTAGGACAGAAGATAAAATATTGACTGGGTTTATCTGTACAAAATTTCACTCATAACTTAGTTATGAATTGTAACTCTCACTAAACGTATGGAGATGTGATAGGTGATGAATGTTTAGCCAAATAAGTACTCTAATGAAAATATCTGTAAACATTCTCTGTTGTAAACTTCTATTTCAATTTATAATTTGAATTTTATATTTGAACTTGTGATGAACTTTTACCATGTGGTCACCTATTCTGAAAAATGTCTAAGTGCTGAGGACAAAGAGAAGAATTTTCTCTTATCTCTGCTATTCATTCATTCAATTTACCCCCTTGTTCTTAGAGAGGAGTTTTTTTTTTCTTACAACTTAGTAAAAAATGCTATAATCATCATCTTTCATAGTGTCCCTTTATTCTTTCAGGGACTTCTATGAGCTGCTTGAAGTTATAGCTGTGAAGTTGCTGCAGGGATAGAACAAAGGCCACATTACTTAATCTCCAGCTGTTAGGCTACAGGTGTCAAATGCCTAAGCAAGCAGCCTTTGACCCACAGAAAGAGGAAGAAAGTTTTTAGAAGTTATCATTAGCATTTTAGTATAGTAGATATAGTATACTCCTTAGTTAGAATAGCTGGAGAATATCAGTCTTTAAAGCCATGCCAATGTCCAACATTGAATCCTGCTTCAAGAAGCACTAGGAAGAGAGGTTCCTAGCAAACTGTTTACTATAATACATGATAATATTCTAAAATATTTTATAGCTGAAAGTAGTATACATTTATTGTCATAGCCCAGATTTATGACATAGCTTAACGCATGATGACTTTATATCTGTTTAATTTCCATGTTATGCTTTAAACATTAGATGACTTGTGAATCCCCAGTACTATTTTCTAATAAAACTATAATATATATGTGTGTAAATTGATGTATTTTTGTATATTGAAACATCCTGCATCCCTGGGATAAACCCTACGTGATCATGGTGAAAGATCATTTTGATATGTTCTTGGGTTCAGTTAGCGAGAGTTTTATTGAATATGCTTGCATCAATATTCATAAGGGAAACTGATGTAAAGTTCTCTTTTTTTTAGGGTCTTGGTATGGCTTACATATAAATGTCATTGTGGCTTCATAGAACGAATTGGGTAGTATTCCTTCTGTTTCTATTTTGTGGAACAGTTTGAAGTATATTGGTATTAAGTCTTCTTTGAAAGTCTGATAGAATTCAACATGAAACCCATCTGGTCCTGGGCTTTTTGGTTGAAGATTTTTAACGACTGCTTCTATTTCTTTAGGGGTTATGTGACTGTTTATATCATTTTTCTGATCATGATTTAACTTTGGTACCTGGTATCTGTCTGGAAAAATTGTCCATTTCATCTAGATTTTCTTGTTTTGTTGAGTATAGCCTTTTGTAGTAGGATCTGATGATTTTTCTAATTTCCTCACTTTCTGTTGTTATGTCTCCCTTTTCATTTCTGATTTTGTTAATTTGCATACTCTCTCTATGCCCTCTGTTTAGTCTGGCTAAAGTTCTATCTTGTTTAGCTGATTCTTTGTATAGGTCTTTTTGATTCTACCTGGTTAATTTTAGCCCTGCGTTTGATTATTTCCTGCCATCTACTCCTCTTGGGTGTATCTGCTTCTTTTTGGTCTAGAAATTTTATATGTGCTGTTAAGCTGCTAGAGTATGCTATCTCCAGTTACGTTTTGGAGGCATTTATGGTTATGAGTGTACCTCTTAGCACTGTTTTTATTGCATCCCACAAGTATGGGTATGTTGTGCCTTTTTTTTTATTAAGTTATAATAAGTATTTAATTTCTTTATTTCTTCCTTGACTAAGTTATCATTGAGTAGAACATTGTTTAGCTTCCAAGTTGAAGTATGCTTTTTGTTGTTTTTGTTGTTATTGATGACAAGCCTTAGTAAATAGTTATAAGATGCAAGGAATTATTTTGATTATCTTATATCTGTTGAGGCCTGTTTTGTGACTGATTACGTGGTAAATTATGGAGAAGGTACCATGGGGTGATGAGAAAAAGGTGTATTTTGGTTCTTTGTTTTAGGTTGAAATGCTGTATAGATACCTGTTAAAACCGTTTGGTTCATATCTTCTCATAGTTTCACTGTTTCTCTATTTAGTTTCTGTTTCTATGATTTGTCTATAGACAAGAGTGGTGTGTTGAAGTCTCCCACTATTATTATGTGTGATGCAATGTTTGCTTTGATCTTTAGTAAAGTGATTTTTATGAACATGGGTGCCCTTACATTTGAGGCATAGGTGTTCAGAGAGTTTATCTTGGTATATTTTTTCCTTTGATGAGAAAAAGTGTCTTTCAGTATCTTTTTTGATAACTTTTGGTTGAAAATTGATTTTATTCAGTATTAGAATGACTACTCCAGCTTGCTTCTTGGGACAGTTTGCTTGGAAAACTTCTTTTCTTAGCCTTTTACTCTGAGGTAGTGTCTCTCTTTGTCACTGAGGCATGTTTTCTGTATGCAGCAAAATGCTGAGTCCTGTTTATGTATACAGTCTGTTAGTCTATGTTTTTTTTTCCCCTGGGGGAATTGATTCCATTGAGTTTAAGAGATACTAAGAAAAAGTGATTTTTTTTTTTTATTTTTATTAGCTGTAGAATTGTTTATATGGCTATCTTCTTTTGGGTTTGTTGAAAGAAGATTATTTTCTTGCTTTTTCTAGGCTGTAGCTTCCCTCTTTGTATTGTGGTTTTCCATCCATTATCCTTTGTAGGGCTGTATTTGAGGATATTGTATGAATTTGATTTTGTCATGGAATATCTTGGTACCTCCATCTATGTTAATGGAGAGTATTGCTGGATATACTAGCATGGGCTGGCTCTTGAGTTCTCTTAGTGTCTGTATGACCTCTGCCCTAGAATTTTCTGGCTTTTACAGACTCTGGTGAAAAGTCTGGAGTAATTCTGATAGGACTGCCTTTATATATTACTTGACCTATTCCTCTTATTGCTTTTAGTATGCTTTCTCTGTTTTGTTCATTTGGTGTTTTGATTATTGTGACAGAAGTAATTTGTTTTCTGTTCCAGTCTATTTGGAGTTCTGTATACTTCTTGTATGTTTATTGGCATATCTTTCTTTAGGCTATGGACATTTTCTTCTATAATTTTGTTGAAGAAATTTGCTGGCCCTTTAAGTTGGCAATTTTGTTCTCTTTTATACCTATTCATAAGTTTGGTCTTCTCATTGTGTCCTGGAACTCCTGAATATTTGGGATTATGTACTTTTTCCATTTTGCATTTTCTTTGACTGCTGTGTCAATGTTTTCTATGGTATCTTCTGCTCCTTAAGTTCTCTCTTGTATTCTGTTGGTGATGTTTTGGTCTATGTCTCCTAATTTCTTTCTTAAGTTTTCTATCTCCAGGTTTGTCTTCCTTTTGATTTCTTTACTGTTTCTACTTCTATTTTTAGATCATGGATGGTTTTGTTTAATTCCTTCACCTGTTTGGTTGTGATTTTTTTGTAATTATTTTAGGAATTTTTGTGTTTCTTCTTTAAGGGCTTCTACCTGTTTACTGTGTTTTCCTGTATTTCTTTAAGGGAGTTATTTATGTCCTTCTTAATGTCCTCTATAATCATCATGAACTGTGATTTTTATTCAGAATCTTGTTTTTCTCATGTGTTGTGGTATTCAGGACTTACTATCATTGGAGAGCTGTGTTCTGATGATGCCAAGTAGACTAAGTTTTTGCTCAGGTTCTTGTGCTTGCCTCTAGCCATCTAGTTATCTCTGGAGTCAGTTCATCTTGCTGTCTCTGACTGGAGCTTATCCCTCCTGTGAGCCTGTGAATCTGTGAGGCTGTGATCTTAGGCATGTTAGCATTCCTGGGCTATCCAGGCTAGATTTGGGTGTGGAGAGCTCTATTACATGGCTAGCTCTAGGGAGCAGATGAAGAGTGGTAGTATCCTGTCTCAGGCTGCTCCATGCTTCCTGTGCCTTGTAGTCACCTGGAAGGTCTATCTTTGTAGTAAAAGTGATGATCTCACTTGTGAACTTAGGAGTGAGAGCACTTTTGGGAGATCATCTCTTTCTTGCATGATTTGGATGTGAAAAATCTGACACAGCCTTAGGTCTGGTGTGCACATGAAAAAGCACGCAGACTCTTTCGAAGGGTCAAAATGAATCAAAATATTTGATTTGTCAGACATTAAAATTGAATATATATAAAATGATTTGTACAAGTTAAATTGAAATTAAATGCAATGAATTAGTGTAGTCTACAAATTCATTTCTGAAACTTAACAGTTTTCCTAAAAGATATTATAGATTGCTGGCTTGTATTTACATAAAAGTAAATCTGTGTACTCAAGAAATTTCTGCACTCGAACATTAATTGCAGTATATACAAGTTAGCCATTAATGGAAACAACATAATTATCTATTTAAATAACAGTGGTTTGTCTATACAATGTGATACGAGTCGGAGAAAACTGCAAGTTTAGTCCTGTCATTTGCTACAACATAGTTAGATCGATTTATGCCAAATAAAATATGCCATACTTGGAAAGAAAAATATTAAATAATCTTACTCATATTTGATATCTAAAAATCAACTTTATTAAAGCTCATGGACACAAAAAAGGAAAGTAGTGATGGGAAAATATTGCTCAATAGATGCGCACTTATAACTAGACATGAATGGGATGATCTAGGGTATTTTTACTCAGCAAAGGACTAATCGATAACAATATTATACTACACATTTGACAAAAAGCTAGACATAATGTGGGTATTTCACAACAAAGAAATAATAAAATCTGAGTAAAAAATTTGATTGATTTATTTGAATATAAATTATTGAATTCTAATATCTGGCAGTAAAAATGCAGGCTACTAATACATCATCCATTATTAATACCACCAGAAAAGAAATATTAAGTTACACATGATTTTAAAACCTGGATACTTATTTTACATATTTCCTAAACCTCGGCTATTCTTATTTCTCATCATCGCTGTTCTTTAGAAAATATATTTCAGTTTATAATTTTTATTATAATACTGTGTGATTTTGTAAATCTATTTTTTCCACAAAACTGGAACACTTCATCATACATTATCAGTTACCTACATAAAACATTTCCTAAAATCGCATTTAACTTTTGTATTACTTCTGTAGCACACTTATCTTCAAAACTCTTTAAGTTGAAATATCAAAGTTCCATGACCTCAAATTCACCACCAATTTCCTCTGCCCCTGTTTTACCACAAAGACATCTTCAACATCTTTCTGAACCTTGACTTTTCTTGTGTGCTAAACTTATCCATTTGCTTCTTTCCATTGTCATTATTTTTCATGTTGTGCCTACCCTCCTTAAGTCAAATCTAAAGAATTTTTCATATCATATCTTAATTTTTGGTTGCATTTACTACTGATCTTTCTAGAAATTTTCTATTACATTATTTTGCTGAAGGAAGGTAACATTTGGGAGTAGAATTTGAGAATGTATAGCCTTATCCCACTGTCTGGTTACTCCTTTGGCTCCTTTGTCTTTTATGTATATGATCTTAATACCTATTCAATTCCTCCAAGATTACTAATGAATTCACTTGAAAATTAACTAAATTGCAGAGATCAAATGAGTATCGAATGTGTTATAGCTATTATGTGCTATTGCAAATTTGAACAAGCTGGTCAATTATTTCTGTCTACTAAACATAAGGGTTTGAATGACTCTTTTTATGAGATAGGGAAGGAAAATATTTGGGAAATAAAACTGCTAATCATTTCTAAGTCTATAGCAGATAGCTTTTACATATTAATAATTTGTAATATACTTAAAATATTAATTTAAATTTCTGAAATTAATTGAATTTATTTTTTTCTCAAAAATAATTGTTCTGGTGTGCTTTGTGTAACCTTTTTGATTTTACCCTCAAAACTACAGAATGTTAATTTAAGGTAACCTAAGTATTCTGCTTTGACATTTTTTCTTTATATATACTCTTCTGTTATATATTATATCCTAATGGCAGTTTCCACTTCTTTTTCTCCCCCAGTTTTTCTCCTCCCCTCCACGTTTAATTTTCTCCAGATCACCTCCACCCCTGCTTTACCTCCCCTCAGAAAAGATCAGGACTTCTAAGTACAACAAACAATTATAGAATAACAAGCCTCAATAAGATCAGGCACATTTTCTCATATCAAAAATAAATATGTGAGACAACCTAGTAGGAGTAAAAGAGTCCTAAAGGGAGTCTAAAGAGTCAAAGACAGACCACACACTACTACTAGGAAAATATCAAATATGTATAATACATATGCAGAGGACCTATATGAGGTGCATACAGGATACTTGGTTTTTGTGAGCCTACTTGAGTCCTGGTCAATTAATTCTGTGGGCCAAGTTCTTGTGGTATCCTTGATCCCTCTGACTCCTCTATTTCTTTCTTCCCTTCCTCTGTGGGACTCCAGAGCTCTGCCTAATGTTTGGTGGTGGGAATCTCTACCTGCTCCTATCAGGAATGGGATAAAATCTCTCTGATGATGATTATGCTAGACTCAAGTCCCAGCCCTTCATGAAAGCATGACAAAGTGTAGGTTGGAGGTTTTGACCTTGGATTGGTGTCCCAAACCCACCACTTGAGACCTTGCTGGTTCAGGACACTTCTTTTTACACATGTCTAACGTTTCTGTATTTTAAATTAATTTGCATCATGGAAACACCAAACTATATTATCATATTCTTTAACATTCTTGATAATTTGAAGTAATATATGAAACTACTACAGAATTTGTATTTTATAGTTTATTATCAATAAAATAAAAAATTAATGAAATAATCATTTATTTAATCCAGAAACATCTCCTACTATCAATTACTAGAAAATGAAAAATTAGTTGGCCAGGGGAGATTGCACTGTGAGTAACCAAAGCACAGAGAGGGCTAGGCAGAGCACATGGAAAACTTGCCCACAGCAGGGCCAGACCTCTGACAGAGGGATTCGGGATCCGCCCTGAAAGTCCATGTGGACCAGAAAAAAAAATTCTTCCCGACACATAGTAGTCAAAATGCCAAGTGTTCAAAACAAAGAAAGAATAATAAAAGTAGTAAGAAAAAAAGAACATGTAACATATAAAGGCAGACCAATCAGAATTACACCCAACTTCTCAACAGAGACTATAAAAGCTAGAAGATCCTGGACAGACATCATACAGACCCTAAGAGAACACAAATGTCAGCCCAGGCTACTATACTCAGCAAAATTATCAATCACCATAGATGGAGAGATCAAGATATTCCAGGGCAAAACTAAATTTATACAGGATCTGACCACAAATCCAGCCCTACAAAGAATAGTAGATGGAAACCCAACACAAGGAGGGAAACTACATCCTAGAAAAAGCAAGAAAATAACTAAACAAGAAAACCAAAAGAAGAAAGACACACACACACACACACACACAATTCTACCTCTAAAAGCAAAAATAGCAGGAAACAGCAACCACTATTCCTTAATATATGTTAGCATAAATTCACTCAATTCTCCAATAAAGAGACATAGACTATCAGACAGGGTACATAAACAGAATCTAGAATTTTGCTGAATACAGGAAACTCATCTCGGAGACAAAGACAGACACTATCAGAGTAAAAGGCTGGGAAAAAAACCTTCCAAGTAAATGGCCGCAAGAAGCAAGCTAGAGTGGTTCTGAGTTTATCGTGTGGTCATTTTTAGGATGAGAATTTACTGATATAAATCAGATTGATAAATTAAAAGCCTCTGGAGTCTTGATTTTACAGAGCTACCAGGAATTGTGACTATAACCACAGATGGTAGATGCTGGGAATGTGATCAAAGTCTGCATCAAGAGGGCAGCTATACTTTACATTATTATTTTCAGCTACAGGTGTGAGTTTGGGTAAGTAGGAAGGATCTGTGAAGAGTTTAGGGAGAGAAAACGATAATCAGAATATACCATATTAAAATATTTACTTTTAATTAAAATGATAATTAAATAATTTAAGCAAGCAAAATACTCAATATTCTTATTTCCTTGACTAGGATGGACACAGAAATAAATTTTTTCTAGTTTGTTATTATAGGGTTAAAGCTAGAAGAGCTGTAAAGTTCTTGTTATATCATTTAAATAAAGAATTGTTAGTCTTATAAATAAATAAACATAATACATGGAAAGCACACATATGATCCAGGCAAAAATTACTGAATGAATTACAGAGCATTTTCCAATAATAACCACAGAAGAAAAATACCTTTCAAACAACTAGAAATTATCAAATTCACTTTCTTATCAACAGTAATTACAGTCTCGCTAGCTGTCTACTCTCTTTGGTTATCATTATTTTACTATTTCTGGTATCTATACCTTTAAATACCACGTATGAATGAACTCATGTAGTGTTTGTGTTCCAGTGTCTGACTTATTTTATTTAGCATGAAACTCTTCTTTTTTTTATTTTCATTCCAGTTAGAAACAGATAGCTTTTGCTGTGAGTAAACTCAGCCCCAGTCATTCTCTTCTACTCAATGTTTAAGAAGAGTATTTGTCATGTCTTTAGTCAGCCAGATTCCTTTCTATACAAATAGGCTTCATCGATCAGCACTGAGAGTATTTATAACCTAACTAACTTTAATGGGGCTATTAATACTTCTGATGTTTCAACAAACAGTATTAATCGGTCTGGTGCTGACATATTGACAGATGATTTGGTATGTAGGAAAGAAAAATAAAATAAAAACAGCCACATTATATTCTTCAGCCTCTCACAGGAGGAAATGGTGCTAATGCAATTGAAACTTTCAAAGAGAATTAACAGCCATACTGATGAAATAAAAACAATCTAGCAAAATGAATTCTAGATACTGGCAATAAAACAAGACATGACAATTAGGAAGATTCAATTCTATCTATATAAAGCAATAATCTTAAATTTGTGGAATTATATTTACTTATCACACTGCTTTAGTTTGCAATGTTATATACACAGATTGACAGAGAATTACTTTACAAAGGTTTTAAGAGCTGCAGGGTTTTAAACAAATGATTGCACCTTGCAATGGTCCTATAATGTGACTTATATTATCATAGAATAGACAATCAAAATAAATGTTACTAGTTTTAATAAAGCATTGATAGAATATACCCATATAATTTAAAGTAATTTAATACCCATACATATTCATACATTAGTTTATATCTTTCAATAAAATTTGGCATTTTAATTGTGATATATACTGTTAGGCAGTGACTCTGTTATGTAGTTGTAACACTACACTTGTAATGTGTACTGTTACATAGTTAATGAAGATGTTGACTGAAAACCCTGATGTCTGAAGAAGTCTAAAATTTGCTGTTTGGATTTTTACTAAAACTCCGTGGAATACCAATTGAAAACCCCACTCTCTCCAGTAATTAAATCTTATTATAAATCAATATGCTTGCAAATTTCACTTTTCCTAAAGTAATCTCAATAAATTTTTAGATTTTAATTATAACCTATTTTTGACTATACAATAAAATGTAGAAGACGTTAAATTATAGATTTTTTAAGGAAATGGATGAATGATTCACAGGCTTCATAGAGATTCCAGAAGTAAAGTTTCTCTGGTTACTTGAGCAGCAGCTTCCTCACAGATTTGATTCATATTCTTCCATGTGGACTACTTAGCAGCCGTGTTACTTTGTGGATGGATGTGTTCATCTACACAGAATAAAACAAATTATATTTTAAAATCACACATCATTTATCCATATAGAATTTCAATTTATTCTAGCTTATTTTAAACTTAATAAGGCAATTTAGAATCTATTTACTGCCTCATAAATAATGCATAGGCAGTACAAATATATTATTGTACTATAAAGTTGAACTATTACATTCTTTTAAAAAATGTGTTTGTATGTGATGTGTGTATGTGTGTGTGTGTGTGTGTGTGTGTGTGTGTGTGTGTGTTTTCTTGGATCTTTTACTAGTAGATACATTTTGCTATGTAACCATCTTGCTGGTCCTGTATCCAGCTTTTGTAATTGGTTTTAGAAATCTAAATTCCTATCTTCTTGCTGGAATAGCAAACATTTTACCTACTAAACCATAGCCAAAGCCTAAGAAAATAATACCAGAAGTGCTCCTACAAAAATTAAAGACAAGAATAGCCCTTCATATATTTTACTTTGTTCATTATAAATAGCTTCATTGTTACATGACTGTCACTTTACCTTCATGAATAAATGGTTAGACGCAGTTATTCTTGAGTTATAATTTTAAAAAAAGCAGAAAAGTCAACCAACCAACAGATTGATTTCCATACAACATTAGTTAATTTGATGGCCTAAAGTTTACAAAATACATTTATGCAAAAATTTCAAATAATTCAAAAAATATTCTGAAAGCAATTTTCTGTGTACAGTATATATTGTATCATAGAAAAGCAAAGAAAGACATTAAATGAGAGAGTAGTAATGCCTAGAATCACACCAACCCAAGATATATAATATAATGAAAAGATGTCCTGTACAAATTTCAACATATACTAAACCCTGAACTTCCTGCATTCCCCATTAATGGTAAACAAATTATTCTCCCTCTGTCTCTCTTTAACTTTGGAGATTATAGTAAAATCACTTTTTTTTTCTGTTTACAGCTCTAATGACATTTTGATTTGCAAGCTTTGGGGTAAAGATAAAATATCCCCCTGACAACATTAATAAAGTCTGTAGCCAATTGGAATAATATCAAGTAGCTAATGCAATTCTTGATAATATGATTAATTTCCATTGTATTTCTTACATTTTACTATTTATATTTGCTCTTAGAGTACAAAAATATTTCTTTCTTTTAAGGACATAGGGTAGGGAAAAGTTCAGTGAAACAGGTAGGATATTTCCATATCTTCACCTCTCCATCTTCTCCTCCAAATACAATCCCTCAGTCTCACCCAGCTTTGCAATAGATCAGCTGTTGTGTTTTCCCTTCCTTCTCATTTACCATCTCAAGTGGACCACACACACATCTTTTCTTCCAATTTAATTTGCACCATTCATACTTTTATCTCTAGGAGTCATTATCTGGGAACCTACCAACCAAACAATCCAGGGACTGTAGATACTCATCCCTCAAGGGGTTAAAATTGGAAAGGAATAAGAAAAAGGTCTTTATTTTCAGATGATATAGTAGTGTTCATTAGTAACCATGAAATTCCACCAATAAACTTCTTTAGTGCTACACTTTTAGCACAGTAACAGGATACAAATATATTTCAGAAAAATCAGTATGTTTCCTATACATAAATGACACAAAGACTGAGAAAAAAAAAAAACAGAAAAAGAACAGCCTTCACAATATCCTCAAAAATATAAAATATATTGGAGCAACTCTATCCAAGTAAATGAAAAACTTGTATGATAAGAATGTTTAAGACATTGAAGAAAAGTTGGAAGACAATATCAGAAGATACAGTGATTTTTCAATGATCATTGATTAGGATAAATATAGTAAAAGTGATATTCTTTCTGAAAGAAATTCATAAATTTAATGCAATCCTCATAAAATTCCAAAACAAATTTTCCCAGAACTTGAAAATACAATTTTTAGTTTCATTTAGAAACACAAAAACTTGGGAAAATGTACAATTCTGAGTAATAAAAGAATAAATGGAGGCACTACCATCACAAATCTTAAATTCTACACTGATCAATGGAATAAAATCAAAGATCCAGATGTAAATCCACACATGAATGTACCACTGATTTTTATGAACAAGCTGGAATCATACAATAAAGTAAAGAAAGCATATTCAACAAATGATGCTGGTCTAAGTGGTTGTTTGAATGTAAAAGAATCCAAATAGGTTCATGTTTATCACCCTGCAAATAACTAATCTCCAAAATGTAGCAATGACCTCAATATAAAACCAGGTACACTTAAACCAATAGAAGATAAAATGGGAAATAGCCTTGAACTCATTAACAGAGGGAAAGAGTTTCTGAACTATTAACACTGTTAGCACAATCACTAATATCAATTAATAAATAGTACCTCATAAAACTGAAAATCTTCTGTATGGCAATGGACAATGTCATTAGTATGAAGTAGTAAGTTACCGAATAGGAATTTATTTCCAACTACATATCAGATAGAAGGCTAATATTAACATTTTATGAATAATTCAAAATAATTAATTTTATAAAGAAATGACTAATCCAATTAAAGTGGGATAAAGTTGTGGCAGGAGTGGGGACATACTCTTGCAGATGGGGTGTGAGTGGAATGTGGACCAACCGAAGGGAGAACTGGAAGGATGATAAAGTCTGGACTGTAAAAAGGGATTATATAATAAAAAATAAAGTTGAATAAAGTTCTAAACTGAAAATTTTCAGAAGAGAAAATTTAAATAGTCCAAAAATAAAAAAAGTTTAACATCCTTATTTAACTGGAAAATGCAAATCAATACTATATTTAGATTTCATCTGATGACCATCAAACTGTTTAAGATCAATAAGACAAATGCCCACTCAAGCTAGAGAGGATACAGAATGAAGGGAACCCCATACCACTGCTGATGAGAGTGCATGTTTGAAGAGGCACTGTGGAAATTATTGGAATCAACCTTCCTCATTATCGAGATTTACTACTCTTGGGTATATACCAGAAGGAAGCTTCATCTACAACAAGGACAATTACTAAATTATGTTCATTGCTATTCTATTAATAATAACTAGAAATTGTAAATAACCTAGCAATTACTCAGTAGGTAAATAGATAAAGAATATGTGATATATTTACATAATGAATAGCATTCCACTATTAAGAAAATAAGAGCATGATATTCACAGGTAAATTTAAAGAATTAGAAAAATACCTGAATTAGGCAACCCATATGAAGAAAAACAGAGACAGAGACAGGCAGATAGAGAGACAGATAGAGAGGGAGAGGGAGGGAGGGAGGTGGAAAGGAGGGAGGGAGGTGGAAAGGAGGGAGGGAGGGAGAGAGAGAGAGAGAGAGAGAGAGAGAGAGAGAGAGAGAGAGAGAGAGAGAGAGAGAGAGAGAGAAAGCTTGCAATGCTCAACCCTAAATAGAATGTCTTCATAAAATTCTGCTCCCATCAGGGCTTAAGAAATGCTGTGGAAAAGGGGGCAGAAAGAGTGTAAGAACAAGTTCTTCCAATCTAGGGGGATGCCAAGGCAATGGGGTAGAGATCCGGATTAGGAGCAAGTGCACCTTCATGAAGAGAAGCATACGGGGAGGGGGATGGGTGTAGGGTGGGGAGGGGTATCATTTCAAATGTGAATACAGAGAGTATCTAATAAATAATAACAAAAGAACAAGAGGGAATGAAGGACATCAGGAAAACAATGCTGTCTAAACAAAACAGTTCTGATACATATATGAACTCATAGAAACTGAGGCAGTGAAGATTTACACTAGATTGAGTTTAATGGCTGAAAGGATTAGTGGACACATAGTTCCATAGTCCTAGATCCCATCCCTAATCCAGAAGCTCTCTGCAATTCATTACCTCTCCAAGGTATTTTCTCCAATGGAGTCTCACAGGGGAAACAAAACAACTCTTAACCATGGGCTGTATGCTTTTCTGTACACGGTTATCAGAAAATGAACATATTTCAAGAAGATTTTTGCAGGATCCTTGTGTCATAATGTCTTTTCACAGTTATATTCCTTCCTTTACTTTTTAATTTTATCCTTTTTACCTCACAGATACTTTTTGCATGTATTATGCTTTCAGGGTTATGTTTTTATGGGATTCCTGAGTGTGAACAGGTGGGTCTCTGTGTCCATATCTGTTGCTCGTGCCTTGTTTTTAGGCTTTTTTCCTTCCGTTTGTTTGTGGATGTGTTTGTTTTATCATGTTTTATGATTATGCCTTATATACCTGTTTACATTCTAATGATAAACAGAAAGGAGGTATATCAAGTTGTGAAGAGATGTCAGGAGGAACTTGGAGAAGTAGAAGAAATGGAAATCAGGATATATTATATGAGTAAACAGTTATTTTTACTAAAAGAAAACACACATTCAAGGTAAAGGGGAGAGAGAAAGAGAGATACATAGTGAGAGACAGAGAGATACAGAGAGACACAGAGAGATACAGAGAGAAAGAGAGAGAGACTAGGGATTCTACTAATATAAATACAATGTAATAGATATTCAAGGGAGTTTTTAGTTTAGCTGCAAATTTTATGTTTTATTTTAAGAGTAAAATACAATTGTTACTTCTATATTAGAAGAATACACAGATGGAAAAGCAGGAAATATCAATTTGTCACAAGTTCAATGAAAAATTAAATGGTGATGGAATATGTCTAAAAATATTCTTTAAAATCTGAGTAGATTTAATTAAAAAGAGGGAGCTTGAAAACTTGAGTCCTGTTTTTTTCCTGGAAGGCAGAAGAAGTACATAACATAAGACAGAGAAAAAATTCACCACGGTGGTAAATTATTAAAGATCTCTTAGATGAAATATCACCCGAACACTTGCTTTGAATTTGATAGTAGATTTTTAAAGCTGTTAGGAAGGCTTGCTCACACATCATCTTACATTCACCATTATATTCTGTTCTCTTGTCTTTTAGTTCACTCTAGGTTTCATCATTCTTGCTTGAGCATTTGAAGATTGGATGAATTAATATATGTAAAGTGCTTAGTATAGCATCTGGCACATCATAACTCAACTGACTGAAGATTCACCATGTGTATTACAGGAATAGAAGAGATAAATAAAAGGAAATGCCCCGGTCTTTCAATTACCCAGAAGCAAGGAAAAAGACAGAATCATTGTGTGGTAGATTACAGCAGAGACGATACTGAAGGTACAAGCAAGGATAAGAAGAAAAGGAAAAGTTTTCCTCCTTATAGTTGACTCATTCACAGATACATTCCTATGCTATACACTGACATAAATTTTAAAAATCTTGTCAAGTAAGCTAAGTAAATATTCCTTTTAATATTCAGATGGTAATTTACAGTTCAGAACACTGTAGTTATCATAACCATTGCAGCAGCTTAATTATAGAGAAGGTTGCACTATTTATTTACATTTAATTTAATTCTTACTTTGTTGTTTCAGCTGGTACATAAGAATACATATTTATCACATTTATGGGAAATATGAGAATTTAATCACATGTATGGTTTATATAATGTTACATGTATAGTTTATATAATGTTTCCATCATTTTAAAATATCTCCATCTGATGAGTGTGTGTGTGTGTATGTGTGTGTATGTGTGTGTATGTGTGTGTGTGTGTGTGTGTGTGTGTGTGTGTGTGTGTGTATGCTTCATTTGAAAATCTAGATTGTTCCTGGATGAATGCTCACACAGGACCTGCCCACTGGGAGCCAAAGTGGTTTAGCCAATTACCATTACAGATGGAGTACAATGTGGTGGCCAAGAAATCATTTTAAAATTATTTAGATAATCTGGGGTGGAAAACATGCACATACATTTGATATAAGTCTAAGAGTAATAAACACATATTGAACCATCTAGAAGACACTACATCAGAATAAAAGGCTAGGAAAAAGATCCAAGGAAATAGTCCCAAGAAACAAGCTGGAATAGTCATTCTACTATTGAATAAAATCAATTTTCAACCAGAAGTTATAAAAAAAATAAGGAAGGATGAAAAGACATTTTATACTGGTCAAAGAATAAAATTAATAGATATCTATATAACATTTCAACCTAAAACAAAAAAATATACCTTCTTCTCATCACCTTGGTACCTTCTCCAAAACTGACCACATAATTTGATCACAAAACAGGCCTCAACAGATACAAGAAGATTGAAATAATTTCATGCTTCTTACCAGAGCATTATGGACTAAGGCTGCTCTTCAATAACAAAAGAAACAACAGAAAGCCCACTTCAACTCAGAAGCTATACAACATTCTTCTCAATGATAACATGGGCAAAGAAAAAATAAAGAAAGAAATTAAAGACTAATTAGAATTTTAAAAAGAAAGCACAATGTACCCAAACTTATGGGATACAATGAAAGCAGTGTTAAGAGGAAAACTCACAGCTCTGAGTTCCAAATAGTAACTGGAGTGAGTATACTCCAGCAGCTTAACACTGCATCTGAAATCTCTAGAACAAAACAAAACAAAACAATCAAATATACCTAAGAGAAGTAAACGTTAGGAAACAATCAAACTCAGAGCTGAAATCAACCAAGTAGAAACCAAAATAACTATACAAAGCATCAACAAAACCAGGAGCTGGTTATATGAGAAAATTGACAAGATTGGTAAACCCATAGCCGGACTAACTAGAGGACACAGAGACAATATACAAATTAACAAAATCAGAAATGAGATGGGAGACATAAAACAAAAACTAAGGAAATCAATAAACCATCAGATCCTACTACAAAATTCTATACTAAACAAAACTAAAAAATATGAATGAAATGTACAATTTTCTAGTAAGATACTAGGTACCAAAGGTAAATCAGGATCAGATAATCCATCAAAACAATCCCGAAACCCTTAAAGAAAGAGAAGCAGTCATTACATGTCTCTGAACACTACCACCACCAACAACAAAAGCCCAGGACTATATTATTTTAGTCCAGAATTCTATTAGACCTCCAAAGAAGACCTAATACACTCTTCATATATGCCACAAAATAGGAGCAGAAGGAACACTATCCCATTTTTTCTTTTCCATAGTTGCTGTACCAGCTTGTAATCCTAACACCAATACTCCTTAACTATTCCACAAAAGAGAAACAGAAGAAACACTACGCAATTCCTTCTATGAAGCTACAATTACGCTTATAACTAAACCAAACAAAGACCCTACAAAGAAAGAAAACTTAAGACCAATTTTCCTAATGAATATTGATACAAAAAACTCAATAAAATTCTAGCAAAATGAATCCAAGAGCACATCAAAATGATCATTCACCATGATCAAGTTGGCTTCATTCCATGGATGTACAGATGCTTCAACTTATAAAAATCCATCAATATAATCCACTAAATAAACAAACCCAAAGTAAAAAGACCCTATATAATCATCTAATTCAATGCTGAGAAATAATTTAACAAAATTCAACAACATTTCTTGGTAAAAGTCTTGGAAATTTCAGAAATTCAAGGCTCACACTTAAACATAGTAAAAGCAACATACAGCAAACCAGTAGCCAAAATCAAACTATGTGGAGTGAAATTTAAAACAATCCCACTGAAATCATGGACTAGACAAGAATACCCACTATCTTTATACCTATTCAATATAATACTCAAAGTCCAAGCTAGAGCAATTAAACAACAAAAAGAGTTCAAAGGGATACAAATTAGAAAGGAAGACATGAAAAATCACTATTTGCAGATGATATGATAGTATACATAAGTGACCCCAAAAATTCTGCAAGAGGATTCTTAAGCCTGAAAAACATCTTCAGCAAAGTAGCTGGATAAAATATTTACTCAATCAAATCAGTAGCCTGTCTGTACTCAAAGGATAAATAGGATGAGAACGAAATTAGAGTCATGATTTCACCCTTTACAATTGTCACAAATGATAAAAAAAAAATATACATTGGTTTTACTATAACCAAGTAAGTGAATGATTTCTGTTACAAAACTTCAAGTATCTGAAGAAACAACAAAACTGAAGAAGATCTCAGAAGATGGAAAGATCTCCAATGCTCATAGATTACCAGGATTCATATCGTTAAAACTGCCTTCTTGCTGAAAGCAATCTACAGATTCAATGTAATCTCCATTAAAATTTCAGATCAATTTTTCATAGAGTTAGAAAGAGGAATTTGCAAGTTCATTTGGAATAACCAAATATCCAGGATAGTAAAAACTATTCTCAATGATAAAAGAACTTCTGGGTGATTCACCATCCCCGACCTCAAGCTGTATTACAAATTAACTGTGATAAAAACTGCATGGTTTTGGTGCAGAGACAGGAAGGCAGATCAACAGAAAAGAAATGAAGACCCAGAAATGAACCCACAATATATGGTCACTTGATCTTTGACAATGGAGCTAATACCATCCAGTGGGGGAAAGATATTATTTTCAACAAATGGTGCTATTTCAACTGATAACATGTAGAAAAATACAAATCAATTCATTCTTATCTCCCCATACAAAGTTCAAGTCCTAGTGCATAAAGGAACTCCACATTAAACCAGATAGACTCAAACTAAAAGGAGCAAAAGTGGGAAGGTCCTCAAACACATAGGCACAGAGAAAATATTCCTGAATAGAAAACTCCAATGGTTTATGCTCTAAGATCAAGAATGGGCAAATGTAACCTCATGAAATCGCAAAGTTTCTGCAAGGCAAACGACACTGTCAATATATCAAAGTAGCAACCTTCAGATTTAGAAAAAGTTCTTTACCACTCCTACATCTGATAGAGTGTTAATGCATAATATATACAAAGAACTCAAAAAATTAGACTCCAGAAACACAAATAAGCATATTGAAAAAATGGGATACAGAGCTAAACAAAGAATTCTCAAGTGAGCAATACCGAATGGCTGAGAAGCACCTAACAAAATGCTCAACATCCTTCATCATCAGGGAAATACAAATCAAAACAATGCTGAGATTCCACTTCATAAGTTCATACCACTCAAAATGTCGAAAATCAAAAACTTAGGTGACAGTAGATACTAGCAAGGATGTGAAGAAGGAGGAATATTTTCCCATTGTTGGTGGAATTGCAAGCTAGTGCAACCACTCTGGAAATCAGTCTGGTGGTTCCTCATAGTACTGAGGACTCAGCTATACCATTCCTGCACATATACTGAAAAGGTGCTGCAACATATAACAAGGACAAGTGATTCACTATGGTCATAGCAGCCTTATTTAGAATAGCTGGAAGCTGGAAAGAACCCAGAAGTTCTTCAGCAGAGAATTGGACACAAAAAGTGGTACATTTACACAATGGCACACTACTCAGATATTACAAAAAAGGACTTCATGAAATTCTTAGGCCGATGGATGGAACTAGAAGCTATTATGCAGAGTGAGATGACCCAGTCACAAAAGAACACTATGGTATGTACTCACTGCTAAGTGCATATTAGCCCAGTAGTTCAGAGTACTTAAGATAAAATTCACAGACAATATGAAGCCCTAGAAGAAAGAAGACCAAAATGTGGATGCTTCAGTCCTTCTTAGAAAGGGGAATAGAATACTTACGGGAGATAGTGTACATGGAAGACCTTGGGAGGAAGAGAGGACAGGAGAGGAAAAGAGGGCAGGATCTGGTTTAAGATACAAAGGGGATGATATACAGGGGTTCTGGAATTTAAAGAGACTGTAGCAATGGGAGATGTGGAACTAGGGGTAGCCACCAGCAAGTTTTAGATGCCAGGAAACAAGAGGGTCCCAAGAAACAACATGGTTGAGATTAGCAGAAATACCCAACAAAATGGAGGGAGAAACTGTAGAGACCATATCCAGAGGATGGAATCTTGTACCCTTCTCAGAATTTTAACCCACAATTGCTTCAGTCTAAAGGAATTACAGGGGAAAAGATTGGACCGGGACTAAATTAAACAGCATCAAGAACCTGCCCAACTTGTGGATTCATCCCTTAGGCAGCAACCAAACTCAGTCATTATTGCTGAAGCCAAGAATTACTTGCTGACAGGAGCCTGACAGGGATGTTTCCTGAGAGTCTCTGCCAGAGCCTTACTGATAAAGATGAGGATGCTTTCAGCTAACTCTTCGACTGAGCATGGGGACTCCAATGGAGGAGTTATAAAAAGAACTTAAGGAGCTGAAGGGATTTGCAACCCTATAGGAAGAACAACAATATCAAAGAACCAGACCCCCCCCCAGATCTCCCAGGGACTAAACCTCCAACCAAAGAGTACACATGAAGGGTCCTGTGTGGCTCCAGCTGCATATGGCATTGCTTGGCATCAACAGAAAAAGAAGCCCTTTGTCTTGTGAATGCTTGATTCCCCAGTATAGGGGAATGGAAGTTTGGTTAAGTGGGTGTGAGTGGGTGGGAGGGGGAGCACCCTCATAGAAGCAGGAGGAGGGGAAATGGGAGAGGGGGGAACGGGGAAAAAGGATAACAATTGAAATTTAAATTGAAAATACCTAACAAAATAGTTATGAGAAAATAAATTATGTCTAGGAGAAGGGGAGAAGTGGTTTTTCAGGCAGCAGAATGGAATTATCTGGTATCTGAGCAGTTCAAACTAGAACAAAGGAACACAGAATGAGAGTCTCTATTCAGAGATACTGGGATTCCCTGCCGTACGAAGAGGCTGGACTGTTGTTACCTGACAAAGTGCGGGCACTAAGGTAAGGAGAAGCAGAAAAAAAAAAAAAAAAAAAAAAAAAAAAAAGCTCCCTGCCTCTAACCACCAGATAAGTAAAGGATAAATATTTCTAAATTTTTACTTATTTCCTTTTAAGGATGTAATAAAGTATGATGGTAATTGTTTAAATGTTAAGTATAAAGAGATATTAAACTCCATGGAAGGGACAAGTTAGGGAAGTGAATGAAAAAAATGCTTTAAAGAAATTAAAAGTCCTGCCTGGGCAAATTCTTATAATCTTTGGCCATGGTTTACATGTGACTTCTGGGACATGTTTAGCCCTGTATTATAAAATTCAAGCCTGCTAATAGGTTTATACAGTAAGTAGAACATAGAGTACAAATATTGAAGCTTTTGATACTTAAAATTTATATCTAAAAGCAGGGAATAGGAAGCCTAAATTATCTCAGACAGTAGAAACTTAGGTCTTGAGAATCATATAAAGAGGAAGAAGCATAATACCACATGTATTAATAGAGATATTAATTTCCATATTGGGCAGCATTTAAGTAAATATAAATGTATAAAATATCGAGGCATTTGATCTTAAGTGATAGGTAAAAAAGTATTAGGTGGTGAAGAAGCAGTCTTTTTTATTTTCAAAAATCATTTTGACATATCATATTATAAAATATTCACTCACTATTTAAAGCAGAATTCTCTGCTTTCATTCACTAGATATATTATACTTTTTTATCTTTCAACTTGATTATAAAAAGAGAAATACATGTACATATTCTTAAAGGCATTTTGGCATAACACTATATGAATACATTTTTGTCAGTACTTAATTCTTTTAGAAGTTTGATAGTATGCATTGAAATCTTACTAGTTACCATAAGCATAAAGTATATGTTAAATAGAATATAACAAGGAAACAGTCAGAGTTTTCTTGGTTTGTATAGGCTAAACATAATTATTTTTGAATACCAAAAATTACCACAAGGGTATATTTTTCACTTTTGGATTATTAATTATTTAAGGTCCAGGACTACGAAACTCTGAGAGGGTGCTATACACTTATTTTTTTTTTCTCAGAAGGACTGAGGCTTTCACTTTTTGCCCTTTGTTTTTCGTGAGCTTCGTATAGTCTGTGAGTTCTTTCTGGGGTATTCAGTGCTTTCTGGGGTTAGGATCCAATTATCAGTGACTGCATATTATGTCTTTTCTTCTGTGACTGGGTTATCTCACTCAGGATGATATTCTTGAGATGCATCCATTCTCTTACGAATTTCATAAAGTCATTGATTCTGATAGCTGAGTAGTACTCCATTGTGTAAATATACCACAATCTTTGTATACATTCATCTACTGAAGGACATCTGGGTTCTTTCCAGCTTCTGGCTATTATCAATAGAGCTGCTATAAACATTGTGGTGCATGTGTCTTTGTTGTATGTTGGAGCTTCTCGGGTATATGCCCAGAAGTGGAATAACTGGGTCTTCAGTTAAGACTATGTCCAATTTTATGAGGAACCACCAGACTGATTTCCAGAGTGGTTGTACCAGCTTACAACCTCACCAACAGTGGAGGCCTGTTCCTCTTTCTCAACACCCTTGCCAGCATCTGATGTCATCTGAGTTTTTGATCTTAGCCAGTGTGACTGGTATGAGATGGAATCTCGGGGTTGTTTTGATTTGCATTTCTCTGATGACTAGGGATATTGAGCACTTAGATGCTTCTCAGTTATTTGATATTTCTCAATTGAGAATTTTCTCTTTAGCTCTGTACCCCATTTTTTTAAAATAAGACTGTTTGATTCTCTGGCATCTAACTTCTTGAGTTCTTTGTATATATTGGATATTAGACCTCTACCAGATGTGAGGTTGGTAAAGATCTTTTCTTAATCTGTTAGCTACTGTTTTGTTTTCTTGACAATATCCTTAGCCATACAGAAACTTTGCAATCTCATTAAGTCCTTTTCTCAATTTTTGGTCTTAGAGTACAAGCCATTGGTGTTCTCTTCAGGAAAATTTCCCCTGTGCCCATGTGTTCTAACGCTTTCTTCTAATAGTTTCAGTGTACCTGGTTGAATGTGGAGATCTTTGATTTACTTGGACTTGAGCTTTGTACAAGGAGATAAGACAAAGTCTATTTTCATTCCTCTGCCTGCTGAGTGCCAGTTGAACCAACACCATTTGTTGAAGAGGCAATCCTTTTTTCATTGAATGTTTTCAGCTTCTTTGTAAAAAATGAGGGGACCATATGTGTGAGGGTTCATTTCTTGATCTTCTATTCTGTTCCATTGATCAGCCTTCCTATCTCTATATCAGTACCATATGGTTTTTAACACAAATGCCTTGTGATATAGCTTGAGGTCAGTGATGGTGATTTCCGCAAATGTTTTCTTATTGTTGAAAATGTATTTCGATATTCTAGGGCTTTTTTGTTATACCAGATTAATTTTCAAATTGTTTTTTCCAGATCTTTGAAGAATTGAGTTTGAATTTTGATGGGGATTGAATTAAATCTGTAGATTGCTTTTGGTAAGATGGCTATTTTTACAATGTCTATCCTTCTAATCCATGAGCATAGAAGGTCTTTCCACCTTCTGAGATATTCTTCAATTTCCTTCTTCAGAGATTTGAAGTTCTTGTCATACAGGTCCTTCACTTGCTTAGTTAGATTCACACCAAAATATTTCATATTGTTTGTGACTTTTGTGAAGGGTACCTTTTCCCTAATTTCTTTTTCAGCATGTTTGTCCTTTAGGTAGAGGAAGGGTACTGATTTGTTTGAGTTAATTTTCTATCCAGCTACTTGAAGCACAGTCTTAATGTTTAATATTTGTTTAGATGGCTTTAATTGCTTTGAATTTCTTTAATTATCAAACTGGGTGGGGTTATGACTACGGTGGATATATTAAAATTCCTTGGTGAGAGAGGTCAAGCTGTACCTTTAATTTCCAGTTACTGAATCAAGAATATAATAGTTTTGGAGAAAGGCTCTGTATTTTTGTTGACAGAAAGAAGAGAAAGCTTTGGACCCCTTCCAGATGAAAATGGATCAGACATAATAGGGGAAGATGCCCTGATGATCTTGCCTAAAATAAAGACAGCTTTGAGAAGATCAAACAGGCCAAGTAATGTGATATACTGATTCCTCGATATGGGAATAGCCCAGTAACTGGCTTAGACATAAAAGTGTCTCTTGCCAAAACATCAGCTGAAATTAGAAAATAAATCTTGTTGGTTACAGAATCTTTAAGATTATCATGCCCTTCTTCATATCATATAAATACAAAATGAACTCATAAAAAGACAGTTTTCTTACCTTCTCATACAAGGAACAAAATGCATCCTTAACTGATCTTTGTACCTTAGACATTCCATACAAATATCTTAATGGTACTAAAATTTTGTTTGTGAGATTCATATGTTATATCATATGCATCTTTGACAAGATTTATTGATAGAGATGCTGAACTGACAAGCTGTTCCAGCCTCCTGCCTCCTGATGATGTTCAGAAATTTACTTCTAGAAGATCTTGAAGAATTTCTATTGATTCTCGATGATCTTGTATCATCCAATCTTTCCAACAGGGCCAGTCATAAGTTCAGTCACGCTATGAGCTGTCTAAGCCTACAGAGACTAGATAACAGATGCTAATGCTCCCCTTCTTAAATCTAAATTTTTACAAATTTTCCTACCCCTGCCTACTCCTTTAAAAATATCTCATTACCCATATTCATCAGGAAGAAGCCATGGAGAATCATCAGCCTGATTCCTTGGTTTTTGGTATCTGGTTATGGTTATTTTACAAATTATAGATTGTCATTCTAAGGTATAATTTGAAAATTGTCATAATTTTGAATATGGAAGGAATACATATGATGAGATAGGATAAATTTTTATTTCATTCTTGAACAAAACATTTTATAGCTATAATTTTACATTGATAGAAATCTTTGTAATATATGCAAAATTGAGGGTATGATTTCTTTCATTGATTCAGTATTTATATATTGATATCGATTTTAGGTTTTCACTGGTATAAATCTATATATTGATAAAAAATTGATATTGTTATTCTAAGGCACTTTGCTAATTCAACTTATTTAAAAATATAAGGCAAAGATCCAGTCCTCTTAATAACTGTTACTACAAACTCTTGAGGATGATTAAGTAATGCATATTAACAGTCAGATAGTGAAACTCATGGTCATATTAGATTCTATTCTAGTTAATTATAATAGAGTGTTTTCAAGGTTATTTACATAGTCAATTGCTAAAAACAATTCTTAACAATTCAGCTATGCTATGTATAGATAGATAGTCTTCAAAAGTGTAAGAGATCCACATAATATGGCATTTAAAGTCATTTCCCTATTAAAAGATCTTTTGATTATGAAGCAAATCTGTTCCTGACAGTACCTCTATTCTACTTAAAAGAAGATAATAAGCATTAGTACCTCCACATGGAATTGCTTCAACTGTGGCAAGCTAGCCACTGGGCAAGACACACCCAAATTTTATCTGTAAACAGAGTGTTGTCTAAAAATGACAAACAGACACATGATGGTGATTGCTAAGCTCTTCCAAGCCAGGGTAAAATAGTACATCTTAACTTCTGATTTACTTTAAGTCTGTCATATGTTCTTGGCCAGAAGGCTGAAAATAGATGCACCAACATTTTAAAGAATATTGGGGACTGTCTAGGGAGTCAGCTGTCTCTGCCAAATGTTTAAGTTTTAGAATCGGTGTCTTTGTGCTTCCTGCCTATTCAGGTAATATCTAATTTCTTCTCAAATAGTTGACAGAGTTGAAGACTAGTTATAATCTCACTATTGAACTTAAGTTGTTTGGCATTAAAAAATGTTCTAGATTGAAAAGATGGTTTTTAGATGGTAGTACAAGTTGAAATCAAATATGACTTAGGTACAAAATTGTAACTTATTAAGTTAGGACAGATGAGAAAATACTTTAAATTGGTGAATGTGATGCACTGTGTGTTGATTTATATCATATGTTGCCATTTATGTAATTGTTATAATTATGTTCAAATTATATCTGAGAGAACCTTTTTTAAAAACATTGACAGAAAAGGTAATATGTTGGGAATTAGTTTCAATGCTTTGAATTAATCCAGCTCCCCAAATTTGAAATTTGCATGTCTAAATGCTAAAGGTCCTCGTTGCTAATTGGTTTTTGATCAATCAATAAAGAGACGACTACCAATGGCTGGCCAGGCAGACTGAGGTAAATCTTTAGATTTGTGTGGGCAAGGAACTGGGAGAAAGAAAGAATAAGAAGCACAATGATTCAGGGATAAAAGGATGGAATATAGAGCTGCAGGAGAGAAAGCCAATCAGCCATCTATGAATTCCAGGAAGTGGCCAGTGGCCATTTCCTTGATTGGACCTGGCTAGCAGGGGAAGGTTGGAGTTTCAAGAGTACTAGAGCAGAGTGTTTGCTAACAGTGGAAGATTTGGGAGTGTCCAGACTTTGACCCAGTCATAACATGTCAAAAGTTAACTACTGTGTGTGTGTGTGTGTGTGTGTGTGTGTGTGTGTGTGTGTAATTCATTTGTGAATCCAGATGGCTTCTGGGTAAGTATGCCACTGTGACCCGCATGGAGCCAAAGAGGTTTAACCAACTACTATCACACAAACACACACACACAAACACACACACACACACACACACACACACACACACACTGCAATTATTATTAAATAGGTTGTCACTTCATTGTATTTTTCACTTAACATACATGAAAATAAATTTTGGTCAGGTGTTAAAAATTCTGATGCCTAGGCTATAATGAAAAAATGGAATCTTATTCTGTTGTCATTGGGCCACTCAATTACTTAAAAGGAGAAGGTAAACTTGCAATTGTGGTTTATAAAATTATACTCTGTACAGTATGCCCCCTCAACATTGTGAAAACGATCAATAGAATATGTTCTAATTATTATTAGAACATCTATATGGCCTTTTAGAAGAAGTTGGACTTTTATTGGGCATAAAGTTCTTTGAGGGCATATCTTTATAGTATATGAATCTTTTATGACATCATATGTAGAGTTTAGAATAGCGAGATGGATGACAATTGATTTCTTCAGAAGTGCTTTCAAAAACATTGAAAAATGCATCGTTATTTTACTCAAGATACCCTTTATCATTTGGTATTTCTATAAAGTGGATATTTCATAGTAGATTATTTTACATTAGTGAAAAGATATTTTATATGGGTTTATTACTAATAAAGTGCATAAACCATATAAAACCATTATATTGATATTCTGAATAAACTTATCTGAAATTTATCATTAAGTTTCACTATAGATGTGGTAGAATGAGGCTATGTAATTAAATTTTTATATTTTGAAATAGTCAAGTAAATCAAAAATTAAAGGATCAGATTACTGAAAATATAAAATAACTTAAAATTGTATCTAACTTATGATATTCCAAAAGTCATTTAAGTTGTGTTGTAGGTAAACTTGGGAATTAAAATAAGTTTTGTAATAAAACTGTAGACTTAAAATTTTGAATTGAAGTGAGTGCATTTGAATTTGAAATAGAAAGATGGGATTTATACCACATGTCAAAATGCATTTTGAGGGCCAGGAGAAATGGATCAGCAATTAATTATACATACTTATCTTACAAAGGGCCTCAATTCAGTTCCCTCATGCTTATCGCAACCATCTGCAAATGTAGCTATAGGGGATCTAATGATACTTTTTGGGGTTCAGGGGCACAAGGCACACACACAGTGCACATGCAAATATTCACACATAATACTCATACACATAAAATAAAATTAAATATAACTTTCAAAGCTGTGATTCTATAAAATAGAATGAAAGGTATATGTAAACATCATAAAACCAGTTTTCTAAATTTAAAATTGTGTGTGTGTGTGTGTGTGTGTGTGTGTGTGTGTGTGTGTGTGTGTGTGTGTGTTGACTGGATGGATATCTGCACAACACATATGTACTTGGTGCGCAGGGAGGCCAAAAAACATTGGATCCTTAGGAATCAAAGTTATAGACAGTTATGGCTTTAAAGAAGTCTTTATGTATGTTCTGGGCATGGACAAGAAGCATGTGCTCTTAAAGAGTGAACTAGTTTTCTAGCCCCACAAAATAATTATATTTTAAGAGTCCCTTAACAGAACTGTGTCTTTACTTATAATTATTTCCTTCCAAGCGCAACAAGAGCTTCCTTATAACTAGACTATGTTCTTCTACTCCATTATCTATGGTCTTGAAACTGAGATTTTTCAAAACCCATAGAATTAGTGTAGTGATTTTAGTATAATAACTGAAAATAAAGTCTATGAGAGTCACATCTTTCTGGACAGCATTATCTTTTTCTTCCTTCCTTCCTTCCTTCCTTCCTTCCTTCCTTTCTTCTTTCCTTCCTTACTTCCTCCCTTCCTTTCTTTTGTCCTCTTTCTTTCTTTTTTTCTTTTTTTTTCTTTCTCTTTTGCAGCTTTAAAGAAGCCTTTATTATTGACTCAAAATGTACAAAATCTAGGAAATTATATGGGGTGCTCTAAAAATAACTCAGTGACTAAGAGAAACAGCAACCTTCATTGGCATCTTCAATGATTAAGATTTACATACAATCACAATAAATTTCCTCATATAAACCAAAGATGATTAAAAATGTTATTAGAATCATATAGCTGAGGAGACAAAATCAGAGGGATCAAAGTAGCATGTTTTATATTTAATTGTTATGCTGTCTCATAATTTTATTATACAAATACAACCTTTTAAAGATGCATAAATGAGTTAAATTAAATCATGTTTTCATATATATTTCTATATAAACACTATTTTTACCATACAGTTTCTTTTAAGAAATCTGCAGAGTAAATAAGATTAGAAAGTAGGTGAAATTGGGCCCTTTGATCAATGTGTTTTCCTGCTCATTTGTCAAATAAATACCTTTTCTTTCTATCTGTACTTTGCTCTGTTTCTCTTTTATAATTCTAAATAATAGGCTCAGAATTTTTACCTCTGCTCCTGGCTTCCATGTTTGCTTCAGATTATTCTCAAGGTAACTAAAGGTAATTTTGTAGATTATTCATTGCTGGGTACAGTTACTATACAAAATTAATTTCTTTGAAGAAAAGTCAATTTGATGACTTTAATTTATAAACTAGTTTGCTTTTGAATGTAGACATTCTTTATGTTATGTCAATGTTTATCACCTAAATTTTATTTTCAGGGAACTACTATTTTAATAGTTTCTCCAGGAATTACTCATTGCTGAGATATACAAATAGAGAATGAAAACTTGCACAGCCTTTGAAATTGTTATGAACTCATAAAACACTTAGCTGGAATAGATGTATAAAAACTATTTTATAAAAAAATAATTCCTGATAGGGAAAATGTGAGAAGAATAAGACATGATTTTGTCATTGTAACAGTCTCTGCCTCATACCAAAAAAAAAAAAAAAAAAAAAAAACAAAAACAAAAACAAAAAAAAAAAACAAAAAAAAAAAACAAAAAATAAAAAACAAACAAAAAAAACCCCAATGATTCTATGAATAAAAGGCAGCAAGTAAAAGTGGGGAATTTACATACTTTGCACTTTACTATTTATTAAATTCTGACTATTTTACATATTACCATGTAAAAATAGATAAATAACCATTAAAATTATGTTTGGAAGGACATGGCAGCACACACCTATAATTCTAGACATCTGCTGGCTGATGAAGGAAGTTTATGAGTTTGATTCCAGCCTGCACTATACTAGGAATACCTTCACACAAAACAAAACAGAACAAAACAAAAAGTTACATATGACACAAAAACATCACAAGCCTGTTCTGAAATTTTATGTGTAAACTGCTTCAAAAGGCTTTATTTCATTTATGTTTATGACATGGTCAAGTGATATCTTTAAACATTTTATCATTATTTCCAGCACAAATCTTTAAACTGGACACATTTAGGATTTAGTTATTTGTAACTATGTAATTTTAGACAAGCACCTTAATCCTTGCTCTAGAATGTTTGATTTTATCTCCTGTTGGAAATTTATATCAATATTATAGTAAACAATGCAATACTATTTGGAGGCAAGTCTATGAAAGGTAGCTAGATAAACAAGGACTGAATTTCATGAATAGGTATTAACTTCCTTATAAGAACAATGCCATATTTCTCCCTCATCTTTTTATATGCATTAGAACATTATCAAAGGGGAACATATTTGAACTAAGAAGTATGTTGTTTGCCAGATACAAAATTGTTTGTGTTTTAGTATCTAGTCATATTCATATTTCAGACCTGTAAACAATAAATTTCTGGTTTTGCTACAGTAGTTCAAACAGAATAAAATGTTTGCTGAGAATTACTTTTCATATATGTGAATCGTGAATATCTTATTTATTTTTAACCTGAGTAAATTCATACTGCTATCTGTATTTCTATTTATTTACAACATTTATTCTTATGCTATATCATATATAATATTTATCAACAAACCATCAAATCACTAGCCTACAGCCTTCTCATTGACCTTGACAATAGTACAGCTTAGTTGGTTAAATAAAACAAAAAATAAACATGCCTGAAAAAAAACAGAATGAAGATAAAGATTATATTGATATTTTGATTATGGACAGAGAAAACTTGACATATCAAAGCAACATGACCTCATTATCTTGACACAAGACTAACCCTAAAACTGAGAGATTTAAACAATTATGAATTTACTGGCTTCAGCATATCAATTCTCTTTAACAGAAAATGGTTATCAAGGACAAATAAATATGTGATACCATCTAAAGATCAAACATTAAAGATACATTTCATCCACCACACATTATCTGTTTTATTTCCCACTTATCTTAAAATACAGAATTACTAAACCCAAGAAAATAAATACACATATGTACTTAATATAATTATATTAACTGGACAATGTTGAAAAGAGAAATATGATAAATGTTTTTGATTAGTTCCTATAAATCTACATGACTTGGTCACTCTCTACTGGCTGTCTCTCTGTCTCTCTGTCTCTGTCTCTGTCTCTCTCTGTCTCTCTCCCCACCACTTCTCGTTTATCTCTTTCCAAGTCTTTCCTTACTATTCAGGACAATGACAGTTTTGTTTTATTATTTTTTGTTAGGATATTTATTTGTTATTGTGTTTGATTGTGTGTGTTTAGTGTGTTCATCTTTGGGTTTCTACGTATCCGTATATGTGTGAGTATATGTGCAAATGGAGATCAAAACACAACTTTTGGGAGTCAGTTCTCTTTTCAGCATGTGGAATTCAGAGATTAAACTCTTGTCATGAGACTGCAGCATGCGTTTTATCTGCTCAGCCATCTCACCAGCATGATGATGACAAGTGTGATATCTACTAGTTAGATATTTTATGGACTATTCTTTAATTTAATTTTATTTGATACTTTCTCTCCTCCAATAAAGCAATATTTTTGCTATGTCTCCCCTATATAATATCAACCTGGGACCAAATATACAAATGCCCCAAATATGGGGCTATCTCATTCAAGCCACCACATAAGGCATCAGCAGGTATTCTGGAGTCACCGATGTTCCCTTTCCACATGAGCTTCTTTTTCTTAGGACATGTCTACCATGTCAAAATTATTTTAAAATTACTAAGATAATTTTGGTATTTTATTAGCACTCTCAATACAAAGCTCCAAGTCATAGCGATTTTGTGGTTAGAAGTTTTAGTTTTGCTTCATATATTCTAATGTCATAAAAATAAATTTTATATCTGGGTGGGTATATATTTAGGTAGGAAATCTCATTTTTTATTATACCATTTCATTAAATTGGATGGTTTTTTTTTTTTTAAGATCAGTTGATTCTGGTTACATACAGTTGCTTCTGTGCTGTTTGTTACTTTTAAAATAATTTTCCAAGTTGTAGATTTTAATTTAATCTCATCATAAATTTTTCAAATTTATTGGATATTCTCTGAATTTACATTTCAAATGTTACATACTTCTCCACTCACTCCCCTCATTCCTCTCCCTCAACTTGCTTACATGAAGGTGCTCCCTCTCCCAATTACCCTCTCTACCTCAGTGCCTTGGCTGTTGATGATGTTGTTCTTCCCATGAGGGTGCAAACCTTTCAGCTCCTTCAGTTCTTTCTTTCTTATTTTTAATTGAACAACTTTATTTTAAAAAAACAAAGAAAAATGTACAGATTTAAAAAGCATTTTTGCATAAAAGAATATGAATACATTTTTGTCAGTACTTGATTTTTTTTTTTAAGGTTTCATAGCATGCCTTAAAATCTTACTAGTTACAATGAGTACATGTAAAACAAGATGTAACCTGGAAATAGTGAAAGTTTTCTTGGTGTGCAAAGATTAAGCATAATGATTTTTCATTTTTTGGCCATTGTTTTTCTTGAACTTCATATAGTCTATAAGTTGTTTCTGGGGTGTTCAGAGCTTTCTGGGGTTAGTATCCAATTATCAGTTACTACATATTATATCTGTTCTTTTGTGACTGGGTTACCTCACTCAGGATGATATTCTCTAGATGCAACCATTTTCTTAAGAATTTCATAAAGTCATTGTTTCTGATAACTGAGTAGTACTCCATTGTGTAAATGTACCACACTTTTTGTATCCATTCATCTACTGAAAGACACCTGGGTTCTTTCCAGCTTCTGGCTATTATAAATAGGGCTACTATGAACATTGCAGTGCATGTGTCTTTGTTGTATGTTGGAGCTTCTCTGGGGTATATGCCCAGAAGTAGAATAACTGGGTCTTCAGGTAATACTGTATGCAATTTTCTGAGGAATCGCCAGACTGATTTCTAGAGTGGTTGTACAACTTTACAACCCTACCAACAGTGGAGAAGTGTTTCTCTTTCTCCATATCCTTGCCAGCATCTGCTGTCATCAGAATTTTTTATCTTAGCCATTCTGACTGGTGTGAGGTGGAATCTCAGGGTTGTTTTCATTTGCATTTCCCTGATGGCTAAGGATGTCAAGCACTTCCTTAGATGATTTTTCACCATTCGATATTCCTCAATTGAGAAATTTTTGTTTATGTCTGTACCCCATTTTTAATAGGGTTGTTTGATTCTCTGGTGTCATACTTCTTGAGTTCTTTGTATTCCTTGGATATTAGGCCTCTATCATAAGTGGGGTTGGTAAAGATCTTTATCCACTCTGTTGGCTTCCATTTTGTTTTCTTAACAGTGTCCTTAGCCTTACAGAAACTTTGCAATCTCATTAAGTTCCATTTGTCAATATTTGACCTTACAGCACGAGACATTGGTGTTCAGGAAATTTTCTCTGATGCCTGTGTGTTCTAAGATTTTCCCTACTTTCTTTTCTAGTAGTTTCAGTGTACCTGGTTTAATGTGTAGATCTTTGATCCACTTGCACTTGAGCTTTGTAGAAGGAGATAAGAAAGGGTCTTTCTCTAACTTTTCCCCTGGGGTCTCCATGTTCAGCCTGATGTTTAGCTGCAAGCATCCTCTTCTGTACCTATATAACTCTTAGAGTATATCTGAGGAGATATCCATATCTGGTTTCTTCTATTAAATACTTCTTGGCATAGCAATAGTGCTTGTGTTTGGTGGTTGCATATGGGGTGGTTCTCCATGTGAGGCAGTCTCTGCAGTTCTTTATTTTAAATCTCTGCTCCTCTGTTTGACCTTATATTTCCTCCCCTGCTTTGTTCTCCCTTTGAAGAAAGACTGAGGCATTTACATTCTGGTCTTCCTTGTTTTTGAGCTTCGTAAGTTCTGAGAATGTTTTCTTTGCCATTCTGAGCCAAATTTTTTTATGTTTATATCTAGATGCATTTGATAGATTTCTGTATATTGAACCATCCTTGCATCCCTGGGATGAGGTCTACTTGATCATAGTGAATGATCGTTTTGATGTGTTCTTGGATTCAGTTTGCAAGAATTTTATTGAGTATTTTTACATCAATGTTCATGAGGTAAACTTGTCTAAAGTTCTCTTTCTTTCTAGGGTCATTGTGTAACTTAGGAATGAGCTTAATTTTGGCTTCAAAGAATGAGTTGAGTTGTATTCCCTCTTTTTCTATATTGTAGAATAGTTTAGAGAATATTGGTCTTCTTTGAAGTTCTGATTTTCTGTACTGAACCAATCAGGTCCTGGGCTTTTATTGTTTGGGAGGGTTTTGATAACTGCTTTATTTCTTTGGGGGTTATGGGGCTGTTTAGATGGTCTATCTGATCCTGATTTAACTTTGGTACCTGTTATCTGACTAGAAATTTGTTCATTTCCTTTTGATTGTCCAGCTTTATCAATATAGGCTTTTGTAATAGAATCTGATGATTTCTTGAATATCCTCCATTTCTGTTGTCTCCCCTTTCATTTCTGACTTTGTAAATTTGTATACTCTCTCTACGCCCTCTGGTTAGTCTGGCTTAGGGCTTCTCAATCTTGTTGGTTTTCTCAAAGAACCAGCTCTTGGTTTTGTTGACTTTTCTATAGTTCTTTTTGTCTCTATTTTGTTCATTTCAGCTCTGAGTTTGATTACTTTCTGCCATCTACTCCTCTTGGGTGTATTTGCTTCTTTTGTACTAGGTCTTTCAGCTGTGCTCTCAGGGTATGCTCTCTCCAGTTTCTTTTTGGGGGTGCACTACGCTGAGTTTCCTTCTTATCATGACTTTCAATGTATTCCATAAGTTTGGGTATGTTGTCCCTTCATTTTCTTTAAATTGTAAAAAGCCTTTTATTTCTTTATTGACCAAACTATCACTGAGTAGAGCACTGTTTAGCATCATGTGTATGTGGGCTTTTTGTTGCTGTTATTAATATTGTTATCCTCTCCTGTATATGCATCTGGAGTAACAGGTCTCTCCAGAACAACTCATTCATTGCTGTTTTAGTCCCTGGTGGGTTTGATTAGTTGGTAATTTTGTTTTTTCCATGGGGTTGCATACCCTTTCAGAACCTTTAGTCCTTTCTCTAGCTCCTTCATTGGGTCCCCTGTGTTCAGCACTATTGTTAACGGTAAGCCTCATGTGTTTTCTCAGTATGGCTTTGGCAGAGCCTTTGTGGAGGCATCCATATCAGATTCCTGCCAGGAAGCACTACTTGTCATCAGCCATAGTGCATGGGTTTAGTGCATGCATATGGGATGAATCCCCAAGTAAGGCAGTCTTTGGATGATCTTTTCTTTAATTTATGCCCCTCTATTTGTCCCACTTTGCCCTCCCATGATTGATTTGTTCTCTCTTCTAAGGAGGACTAAGGCATCTACCTCCTGGCCTTCCATCTCTTTGAGCTTCATAAGTTCTGTGAATTGTATCTTGGGTACTCCAAGCTTTTTGGGCTAGTATCCACTTATCAGTGAGTACATACCACGAGTGTTTTTTGTGACTGGGTTACCTCACTCAGGAGTTCAAGTTCCATCCATTTGCCTATAAATTTAAGGAAATCATTGTTTTTAATAACTGAATAGTACTCAATTGTGCAAATAGACCACAATTTCTGCATACATTACTCCTGAAAGACCCCTGGAGGGTATCTTCCGCAGTCCTTCGGAAGACTTGCGTGCCGGACAAAGGGGCAGTCCCCTTTTTATAGGGCTTGGGGGGCAGAAGCAAGGTACAGAAGCAGAAGCATGGTTACAGGGAGGTGATTGGTTGATTTAAATGAAGCCAGGGTGAACTGGGGACAAGCCTCAAGTTCTCGGAAAGGGTGGCCTTGGCCCCTCCTCTGGGGCAGGGTGTTGTTTTTCTTCCTTGCCTCAACATGTGTGGCAAGATATTGTGTCTTCACTCTGGTCCAGGTGGTCAACCGCAGATATCCTGTTTGGCAAGGACTGTGCTATTTCTTGGCTGACTCTCAGTTCAGTATTTTTCCATCCCTGTCTAATTTAAGCCTTGAACAAAATGGCGTTACTGCAGCTAAGGCGGGCAAGGGGTCTTTCACTCCGATGAAGGATATCTGGGATTTTTCCAGCTTCTGGATATTATAAATAAGGCTGATATGAACATGGTGGAACACGTGTCCTTGTTAGATGTTGGAGCTCTATTTGGGTATAGGCTCAGGAGTGGTATAGCTGATCCTCGGGTAGTACTATGTCCAATTTTCTGAGAAATCTCCAGATTTATTTCCAGAGTGGTTGTACCAGATTATAACCTCACCAACAGACTAGGAGTGTTCCTCTTACTCTACATCCTTGCCAGCATCTGCTGTCACCTGATATTTTGATCTTAGTAATTCTAACTGGTGTGCTGTAAAATCTCAGGGTTGTTTGGATTAGCATTTCCTGATGATTAGAGATGTTGAACATTTCTTTAGGTGCTTCTCAGCCATTTGATATTCCTCAGGTGAGAACTCTTTGTTTAGCTCTGTACCCCATTTTTAATAGGATTATTTGATTCTCTAGCGTCTAACTTCTTGAGTCCTTTGTATATATTGGATACTAGCTTTCAATCAGATGTAGGATTGGTAAATATCTTTTTCCAATCTGTTGGTTGCTGTTTTGTCCTTTTGACAGTGTCCTTGGTCTTACAGAAGTTTGCAATTTCATGAGGTCCCATTTGTCCATTCTTGATCTTGGAGAATAAGCAATTGATGTTCTGTTCAGGAAAATTTCCCCTGTGCCTATGTTACATAAATTGAGTTCTTTAAACATTTCAGTGATTCTACATTTTTGAACACATATTCTACTTATGTATCTTTTGTGTTGCTGCACTTTTACTTTTTTTTGCACATACTAACTCAAGGGTATTGTCTATGTCAGATATCTGGATATACTTTAAGGCAGTTTTAACAGTTTATTTCAGCCATACTTAGTACGATTACAACTGGCAGTATTTCTTATTCTAGATATTACCTAACCTTTACTACTTTTATTTCATATTAACATATTTGGTATCTTTATTGGCATGTTGAAATGAGTGTTTGGTTGTATTTCTCTCATAATTCATGTTGTCAAGTATAATATAACACAATTTTTGGAAGTTTCTATAATCTCTTGTTTCTTGAAGTCACTACTCAAGAAGAATGGTGCTATACTGGGTTTTATAAATGCTTTGCACAAATTCTCTTTTGATGAGCCAGGTTATATTTCATAGCCCAGGCTGTTCTCAAACTTATGATTTACTACTTCATGTGTTTCAGTTTTGAAATTCTAGGCATGAGTCACCATACCTAATAAAAAAGTCTTTTACATATCCTGGATAAAAGGCTTTTTTGAGGGGTTATATCCTCTTTGTTGCTTGCTCTTCTCATTCATAATGCCATTTGATAAATGTTTGTTAATTATGTAGTTTGTTACTTACTATAAGAACTTGTGAATAATTCTTTGTAACCTCTTTATAAAACATTTACCTTCTTAAAGGTCAAAAACTGGCTCTGCTGCCTGCTGAGATCACATATTTTTGAGCTGTGTTGTCTTGTACTTGAAACCTTGTGATCTGATCTGATTTGCTTAGTTCTGCATTTGCAAATCCCGACTGAGGTTTTGTAACAACCAGGTTCAGACAGGATAATGGAATCATTTTTCTTTTAAAAATACTTTAATCAGTGCTTCTTTGTTTCTCTGACTTTCTGCTTTTGTCTCTCTGTCTCTGTCTGTCTCTGTCTCTGTCTGCATGTATGTATGTGTCTGTGTCTCATGTGTGTATGTGTGTGTGTGTGTCTGTGAGTTTATGTTATGAATCTTAATTCCAGCATAAGGCATCAAGTTCAGGAGAATAGCTCTTACCTCATGACTATCAGTTAAATAATCAAAACAAGTATATGTTCTTATTCTTTAGAACATTGTGAGAATAAATATAAATTCTGGCCCATATACACATTCACCAATTTGTTGCTATGTACAATTATCATAAAGTGTTCAAAGAGATCTTTCTTGGCACAGAATTTTGTCGGGAATGTTGGAGTTATAATATGCCCAGCTTTTGTTTTGTTGTTGTTGTTGTTTTTGTCAAAACTCATGGTCAATGCCAGATCATTCCTTTCATTGTTGACCTTTGTCTCAGGACTCCCTTAAAAAACAATCTACATGATCAAGAGATTTAGGTACTACATTATAGTACATAGGCCCTTTGTGGACACAGTTCTCATACCTTCTAGTTGGCAATTTCAATCCATGATCTAGTACATCATCAATGCATCATAACAAGAATATATGCCAAATAGACTTAACATAGGTATATAGAAAACTGTTTACCTAACAGAAAAAATACAGTCTGTTAAAATGCCCTCATTATTCATGATATATAATGTTAAATCACTATTTCTCTTTACAAATGTAAGAAACATGAGCAGTATGCTTTTAAAACAAAATCATTAACAAGAAGAAATTAAAAGTTCAAAACTGTTTGGAAGTAAGTTGAGGAATTTCCTAGCAAAGATAATGTCAGAAAGCACTCACTCATAGAAGAATTCCCTCTTACAGACAAAGCGAGACTGCACTTAGGACTCTTCACAGAATTATAAGTTAAAAAACACACACAAAAAATTTGATTATCAAAATTAATAAGTAATAAGGTTGAATAAAATAGGGAGTTGACATAGATATAGATGGGGATCTATTGATCCACTAGAACTATACTGTCAAAACATCAGACTTAGAGAAATGGCTAAGGAAAAAAAATACATGTTGGATTCATGAAAAACATATGAATTAGTGAGAAGACCTAACAAAGCAAAAATACAGTTTTAAACTATAACATATTTCCCAAGGTCTTGAGATGTAAACAAACTACTTCCAACATTTAACCTTCTGAATTACATGTAGAAAGATATAGCCGTTCCTACATGCCTGTCATTTTCCACTTTTAAAATAGAAACATCTACAGATTTTTTAATAAGTTCATTTATGCTTTCAATATTGAGTGTGCTTAAGACAGATAATTTGTCCTTAACGTTTTAGTGTCAAAAGAAAAAAAAAAAAAAAAAAAACTGTGCCTTATTAGTTTCTCCCAGTTTCTTCATACGTACTACCTAATCTGGCTGTACTCTTTTTCTGTATCTCATTAGAAAAGAATGGGCTTGGGCTAGAGAGATGGCTTAGAAGTTAAAAGCACTGACTGCTCTTCCAGAGGTCCTGAATTCAATATCCAGCAACAACATGGGGGCTCACAACCATCTGTAATGGAAACTGATCCCCTTTTCTGCTGTGTCTGAAGACAGCACCAGTGTACTCATATATTAAATGAATAAATAAGTCTTAAAAAAGAGAAAAGAACAGGCTTCTAAGAGATAAGAACTCAACAGCACACATTGATAGCTCTAGAACAAAAGGAAGCAAACAAATCCAAAGTGAATGTATGGCAGAAAACAATCAAATGCAGGGCTGAAGTCAATCAGTTAGAAACTAAGAGACCAATTCAAAGAATCAATGAAATCATGACATAGTTCCTTGAGAATGTCAACAAGATAGACAAAGCATTATATAAGCTGACTGACTAAAAGTCAGAGAAATAGATATAACATTGCTAAACGCATTCTATATTCAAATCACATGTAGATAACAACAAGAAGAAGAATAAAGAGAAAAATAAAAAAAATTCAAATGAATTTTTCTTGTGAGCATTGATGCAAAATACTTAATAAATTACATAAAACCTGAATTCAAGAACATATCAAAACCATCATCCACCATGATCAACAACTGGGCTTTATCTACAGAGATGGTTCAATATATGTAATTCCATAAATGTCATCTACCCTATAAATAAACAGGAAACAAAAAACCCACATGATAATGCTGTTATATGCTGACAAAATGATGCTGACCCTTTGACAAGTTTCAACATCCCTTCATGATAACTGTCTTGAAAAATCAGGAATACGAATTACATACCTAGACAAAATAAAGTCAATATACAGCAAGTCAATAACCAACATCAAATTAAATGAAGGGACACTCAAGGCAATTCCACTAAAATGCCAGACAAGACACGGTGGCCCCTTCTTTCCATACTACATGTTGAATATAGTACTTGAAGTTTTAGCTAGAGCAATGAGATGAATAAAGAGATCAAAGTGATACAAAATGGAAATGAAGAAGTCAAGTGATCACTATTCACAGATGATATGCCAGTACAAGTGCCCACAAACATTTTACCATAAAACTACTGCAAATAAGAATAAACACCTTCATTAAAGTGGCTTGGTAGAAAACTAGCTCAAAAATATCAGTAGTCCTCATTTATCCAAACATTAAAAGGGATGGGAAAGAAATTATGGAAACAACACACTTCATAATAGCCATGAATAATATAAAATATTTCTGTACAACTATAATCAAATTAGTGAAAAACATGTATGACAAGAATTTCAAGTCTTTGAAGGACAAAATTGAAGAAGATTTCTAAAGATTGATAGATCACACATGCTCATGAATAGGTAAGATTAATGAAGTAAAAAATTTCCATATTACCAAAAATAATCTGCAGATTCAATGAAATTCCTCCTAAAGTTCTTTTACTATCTATTTATAGAACTTGAATGAACAATACTCAAAAAACTCATGATTGTTAAAACAATACTGTACAATAAATGGAATTCTAGAGGTATCATTATCCCAGATTTCAAGTTGTACTGCAGAGTAAGAGTAATTTTAAAAAATAACAACATATGGTATTGGCAAAAGAACAGGCAAGTTGATGAATAAAATCAAATCAAAGATCCAGAAGTAAATTCAAACATCTGCAAACACTTGATGTTTGATGAAGACACCAAAACTATGCAATATATACAGAAAGGATGTCGAGAAAGAGGAACACTCCTCCACTGTTGGTTGGATTGCAAGCTAGTACACTCTGAAAATCAGTCTGCCAGTTCCTCAGAAAATTAGACATAGTATTACCTAAAGACCCAGCTATTTCACTCCTGGGCATATACCTAAAAATTGCTCCAACATATAACAAGGATGCATGCTCCACCATGTTCATAGACCCCTTATTTATAATAGCCAGAAGCTGGAAAGAACACAGATGACCTTCCATAGAGGAATAGATACAGAAATTGTGGTATATTTACACAATGGAGTATTACGCGGCTATTAGAAACAATTATTTTATGAAATTCCTAAGCAAATGGATGGAACTAGAAACTATCATCCTGATTGAGGTAACTCAGTCACAAAGAACACACATGGTATACACTCACTGACAAGTGGATGCTAGCCCCCAAAGTTATGAATACCCAAGAAACAATTCACAGAACTTAGAAAGCTTAAAGAGAAAGAAGGCCAGAATGTGGATACCTCAGTCCTTCTTAGAAGAGAAAATAAATCACTCATGGGAGGAAATAGAAGGTTAAATAGAGGAGCAGTGTTTGAAGAAAAGATCATTCAGAGACTGACTCACCTGGGGATCCACCCTATAAGCAGCCACCAAACCCCAACACTATTGCTGATGCCAAGAAGTGTTTACTGGAAGGATCCAGATATGGATGCCTCATATCTTAAGCTCTGCCATACTCATACAGATACTGTTGAGGATGCTTGCAGCTAACCAATGGACAGAACATGGGGGAACACAGTGAAAGAGCTAGAGAAAAACTGAAGGAGCTGAAAGGGTTTGCAATCTCATTGGAAGAACAATGGTATCAACCAACCAAACCCTCCAGAATTCCCATAAACTAACATACCAATTATTGAGCACACATGGACCTATGGCTCCAGGTGCATATGTAGCATAGGACAGCATTGTCTGACATCAATGTAAGAAGAGGCCTTTGGTGTAGTGATGGTTCATTTTCCCAGTATAAGGAATGCCAAGGCACTGAGGTGGAGAGGGTGATTTCTAGAGGGAGTACCTTCATGGAAGCAGGTGGATCGGTAGGTGATGAGAATGGGGGTGGGGGGGATAACATTTGAAATGTAAATACAGAGGATATCTAATAAAATAAATTTTAAAACTACAGAAGTTAGGCACTAACATCACAAATAATCAAATTCAAAATGGAGAACTTATCTGAAAAGAGAATTCTTGACATAGGAATCTCTAATAGCTAAGAAGCACTTAAAGAAACATTAAACACAACACACAACACACATACACATAATGAAGCATTAAACATCCTGACTTATCAGGGAAATTCAGATCAAAATGACGTGGCAACTCCATCTTTAGCCAACCAAAATGGCTAAGAGAACACTCATTCAATTGCTTGTGGGAGTAGAAATTGTACAAACATTTTGAATATCAAATTGTTAGTTTCTCAATTTGATGTACCTCAAGATTCAAATTGTGGGCACATATCCAAAAGATACTACTCCACACCACAAGGACATTTACTCAACTATGCCAATAGCAGCTTTATTCAAAATAGCTGTAAAATGGCATCAACCTAAATGTCCCTCAACAGAAGAATGGATACAGAAATGTGGTACATTTACACAATGTAATATAACTCAGCTATTGAAAATGACATTGGGAAATTTCTAGGCAAATGGATATAAATAGATAATAATATCCTGAATGAGGAATCCCAGATATTTTGGAAGACTCTGTTATTAAGGAGCAATATACAAATTTAGGACAACTTTCTGAGATCAGTGCAAATTGAAAGAATCTCTCTGATAGGCTTCATCTTCCCCACTGACCTTATTTAGAAAGTGTCTCTAAGCACAGGTACCTGACTTTGTCTGGAGGATTACCCTGCACAGAGCATCCTGCAAGTGGTGCATGATTCAGCATGTAAGTCCAGCTCAGATAACTATCCTCCAACTCACAGACCCAACAAATAAGCTAAGCCAAATAATGCTCAAGGGAGAGTACTTGAATATTACTAAGAAGTGTAAATAAAATAAATTCCATAGATATGAGGGAAGGTAAATGGAGGGAGGGAACAGAGTACAAGAGGGTGGTGGAGAAGGGAAGAAATGTTCAACTCTGGGAAGTACAGAGGAAGAGAAACCTGGGAGATAGAATTAGAATCAGGGCATGCTGGGCATCTCTGGGATGATCTAGAAAGCTGGGACAATGGAAACTCTCAGGAATCAGTGAGCGTGATCTTAGCTAAAACTACTAGCAATGGGAAATATGGAACCTGAAACAGTCATCTCTAGTAACCAGGCAAGACTTCCAATGTAGGGACTAAGACGCCAACCTACCACAAAACATTTGACCCAAAATTTGTCCTATCTACAAGATGTTCAAGATAAAGATGGAGCATAAATTGGAGGAATGGTTAACTAGTGACAGGCTCAACATATGACCAAGGCTGAGAGTGACTCCTGTCTCAATGAATATTAATATAAACACAATATTAATGATATTCTGCTATACTTGCAGGCAGGAGCCTAGCATAACTCCCAATTAAGATGCTTTACCTACCAGGTGATAGAAACAGATGCAGAGAACCACAGCCAATCAATAGGCTGAGCTTTCAGAATCCTATAGAAGAGGGGAGGGAAGATTGAAGGAACCAGAAAATTCAAGGACACCACAAAAAGTACCTACAGTGTCAAATAACTTGGGTTCATAGGGGCTCACAAAGACTGAAACAGAGAGCATCCTTGGGACATACCTAGGCCCATACATATATGTACCAGATGTTCAATTTGATCTTCCTGTGGGATCTCTAGCAGCAGAAGCAGGGGATGCATGCTTCTGGATCCCTTCCCCCTAACTAGGGTGCCTTGTCTAGACAAAATAGGAAAAGATGCACTTATTACTACTGCAACTTGATATGCTAAGGCAGGAAGATATATATGGGAGGCCTTCCCTTCTCTAAGGAGAAAGGAAGGAGAGACAGAGAGAGCAAAGGTGAGAGGATGGAACTGGGAGAAGAGAAGGGAGGGGAGCTGTGATCAGGATGGAAAATAAATAAATTAATTAATTAATGCAAACTAAACCAAAAATTCTCATTGAAATCAATTCAAACAAAATTCAGGAACTATTTAAGAAGATCCTATATAATAATTTACTTTCACTCAGCAAATATGATTTTGGTTCAACACAGGCAAATCAGTAAGCTTATATAACCTGTAGATATAAGGACAGATATAAGAACATCATTAGGACTGTGGGTCTATGCATATGTTCCTATCACTGCTAGATAAAGCTTTTTAGATGACAGTTGTGACAGGTTCCTGTCTGCAAGCATGTCAGAGTATCATTAGTAGTGTCAGGGGTTTTCTTTCTCCTAATCTCAAGTTGGGCTGGTCATTGGTTAGCCGTTTTCTCAGTCTCTGCTCTGTTTTTATCCTTGTTTATCTTGCAAGAAGGGTAATTTTGGGTTGAAGATTTTGTGGGTAGGATGGTGACCCTTCACTCCACTGGAAGTCCTACCTGGGTACAAGAAGTAGCAACTTCAGGGTCCATATCCCCCATTGCTAGGAGTCTTAGTTAGAATCATCCAATATTCTCCCAGGAGCCTCCTCTAATTACTGCCTGCCTACTGGATCTTCTTGGGACACAGGAGAGATACAGTGCTAGCAGTCCTCTGATCAGCTTTATCACATTCCCTCCAGAGGAGATCTGCCAGGCCCCTAGGAAAATTCAGGTTTCCAGGGCCTAAGGAACACCAGGATAGACCCTGTTAGCCTAGTGCCTGCCTTCTGGGTCCACCTGGGTCACAGACACAGAGGTGAGCTGTGCTCTATCCCCTAACCTCCATCAGAAGGCCCACAACTCTCTCAAATCCAAAGGAGACCTTCAGGACCACAGGGACATTTAGTTTCACCCCTGGGCACGTCCAGCTTGCTGTTTCCTGCATTCTATTGTCAGGTCCAAGGCTCTGTCTGCCTCTCCTTGAAATCCTATGGGACAGCTAGATGAAGTATGGAAAGCCTATCTTTGGTTTCATAAGGTTGAACAGAATGGGGATTGTTTATATTTGTTTACAGAAATTACTACTTATTGATAAGCTGATCTAATACTAGATCTCCAAAAATATCAGTCATAAATTCTTGATGATTATATTAAACATATCATATTTAATTACTCAAGCATTTCACATTGGCAGTGAAATTTGGAGACAGAAAGCAAGTAGTTTACATGGGTTAGATTCCTTCGTATGTATTTAGGCAACATATACATCCCCCTAAGGCAATTACAAAAAATAAAACTAAAAATATGTAAAATGATATAGTTTGTCTAGAGGAAATAAAAAGAGGAAGGAACCTGAGATAAGCAGATTAAGGATGCTTGGAAGTAAGACAACAGAGTCAACTAACCTGGATCCTTCGGGCTCTCAATGTGTGAACCTAAGAACATGAATAGGCTGGATTTAGGCTTCCCTGCACATATGTCTCAGGTGTGCAACTTGGTCTTAATGTATGTCTGAAAAAACTGGAGCAAGGGTTATCCCAAAGGCTATTGCCTATAAGTAGGCTTCCTTGTCTGGCCTCAATGGAAGGGGAAGCATCTAGCTTCGCAGACACTTGAAGTGCCAAGATGGGAAGATTCCTGGGAGAGAGGAGGTACCTGCTCAGAAAAGAAGTCAAAGGGAATGGGAGATAGCTTGTGGGAGGGGTGACCAGGAGGGGGGCATTGACCTACATGTACATTGAATAGGTAAAAACATATAAATAAAGATTTAAAAGGTTTATGTTGAAATGATCATTTAAATCTATATAAAATCAGGTTTAAATTTCCATAGTAATTATCAGAATAAACCCTGCATAATCAGAAGAAATATGTGTGTGTGTGTGTGTGTGTGTGTGTGTGTGTGTGTGTGTGTGTGTGTGTTAGATCATGTGTGAATACATATATAATCACTGGAAATATAAAATATTTTCCTACTACCAACCAGGGTTATGAAAATGAAAATAGTATAGCTTGATAAACTCAAAGTAATAGCATAAGCCAAATTCATCTTGCTCAACTATCTCTGTGTAGAAAATAAAGCTTCTATAAAAAAACGTTTTGGAGATCTGAGTCTGGCTGGTGAGGAAACCCCTTGAGCAAACATGCTTCCATGCATCAATTAATACATTTCTTTCATTCCCCATTCTTTCTCCTCTCCACTCCCCTCCCCTCTTCTCCACCCCCTCTTATTCTCATTCTTATTCTTATTCTTATTCTTATTCTTTTATTCTTATTCTTATTCTTATTCTTTTATTCCTCCATTTAAAAGGTTCTTGTTCAGAGCTTTCTGGGGTTAGTATCCCATTATCAGTGATGGCATATTATGTCTGTTTTTTTGTGACTGGGTTACCTCACCCAGGATGATATTCTCTAGATTCATCCATTTTCTTAAGAATTTCATAAAGTCATTGTTTCTGATAGCTGAGTAGTACTCCATTGTGTAATGTACCACAATTTTCGTATCCATTCATCTACTGAAGGATATATGATATATATGTGTGTGTGTGTATGTGTGTGTGTGTGTGTGTGTGTGTGTGTGTGTGTGTGTGTGTGTGAACTGGCAGAGTTGGTGATGTCTCTGTCTATGATTCATTCAGAAGTCTGATGCCCATGTCTGGTGGTTTTAATAGGAGAGTACTTCTAGATAGACAAGTTTAAGACCAGAGAGATGAAAGTCTAAAACACTGTTCTAAATTTCAGTGAAGAATCTATGGGAGAAAAGAACAAAGTAAATTCCCTGGACAAATATAAGCAACCTCCAAACTGACTACACACTGTTCAGCCTTATGAAACCAAAGAGAAGCTTTCCAGACTTCATGTAATTTTGTGTTGGTGTTTTGAAGGAGTTAACTTTCCTCAGAGGTGTGTGGAATTAGACTAGAGTGAAGAAGCTTAGGCATTGCTAGCCTTACACACACACACACACACACACACACACCATCACCACCACCACCACCACCACCACCAACAGCAACAACAGCAACAAAAAGATTCAACCAAACAACAAAAAACTTAACACTGAAATATGTAGCCTGTTGTCAGCTATGTAAGGGTCATAAGCTATGAAGAAAGAGTGTCCCATTACACTCTGCATTTGTTAATAGTCCTAGAGTAACTCATTTTTTTAAAAAAAATAAAATCTTTATTCAATTTTTACCCACAAATATACTAATATACAACAGACAAGCCTGGGAGTCCTATCATACTATTTCTGAGGGGAAAACTTGAAACATCTCAGATACAGCAGTAACACAGCACTTTCCAATCCACCAAGTGCTTTCCACATACATCAGCACATGGAGTCCTCACAGCAACCCTGTGACCTAGGTATTTCTGCTAATTACAGATGACTTAAATGAGGCTCACAAGTTTCAGGACCTTTAAAGAGTTCCATGTAAGTGATTACTTGTAAGGACTGAAATACTGAGTTAACTTTATTTTTTTCCATGCAAAATACCATACAGCATTAAAAATGAGCAGTATTATCACAGCTGACCCCAGTGTTCAAAAGTGGAGAATTTTAAGAAGATATTTTGAAGTATCTAAGAGTCTATAACTTGACTCATTCGTTTTGAAATTTGTTGGCTTGCCTTGAGCTCATTCGGAAGAATTGACCAGTTCAAGTTAAATAGCTTCCAACTTTAAGGTGAAGGCAGCTCTTCAGAGAAGAGAACACACTCAGGGTTCGTGTGAGCCTTCTGAAGCCGCATCCCCACAGAATCTAAAGGAACCTCACTGAGGGAAGGAACGAGCTGCCTCACTTGAGGTCACAGAAGAACAGAGGCCAACACACAGGCCTTGTGCTCCACTCCAGCTTCACAACTTAGAAACCAGGAGAGGCACTGCTCTAAACCTCCACCTAGCACAGCTAAGGGGCTCCTAACTGACAGTTCTACATAGTGCAGAGCTAGGGTAGAGTTGAAGTGAAGACACACATGGAGGATGTGCTTCATGAATGAATGAGATCTATTTTTAAAACATTTTCAAGTGTTTTCTACAATAGTCTTTAACTTCAAAATCTAAATATTTAATGGGATAGTGTAATAAATGTGCTTCTTATCACATCAAAGAACAGAGATGTTGGAATTTTCTCCTCCAATAGCTACTTGAGACCTTGGCTCACCTAAGCTTCATCTGTGCTCTGTTGTAACCATTACCCTATGATATCATACCTACCCACTCTGGCCTACCAGGACCAGATGCATATGTGAGCTGTATTTTTACAATTTATTGGCTAATCTGACCTAAGACCCTCAGCTAGCCTATACTCATAGCATTCCTCTAAAATCAGGTGGAGAGGCACTGCTATGAACTCCTAGGTAAGTATTACTTAGTTGATTCCTCTTATACCTTACCCCAGGGCAAAACCCAGGGAGACACTGTATCTGTACAGTCTCTTGTCAGTTCTTACTTTGGAAACCCATACTACTCTGTCCCTCCATTTCACACCTTTAGGCCAAGACAGGGAACCAGTAGTTTGTGCTCCCTTGGGTCAAGCCCATGTAGAATCTGTAGCCATGTGAACTCACTTACTTTGTGTAGTGCAGGCATTTAAATCTGTGCTGACATCCAGGATTGGGCACAAACTGTAACCATGTTTATACACTTTTTCAGATAATGTGACTATTCTATTGTCTTTCTTTCTGAATTTTCATACACAAACTAATATGGGAGCTGCCCCAGGGAACTTTTTGCTTGTTTTGCCCAAACAATGTCACACAACCCTTAAGATCTCGAAATCATACAAGTTACCCATAAATTGGAAGTGCTCTGGTCTTTCTGAACCAATAAGCAACACTGAGTATCTAAAGGACTGACACTTCCCATATCTGGACTAATATAGCAAAGTTGGGAGAACAGCAAAAATACAGCCAAATATACACTGGAGACAGACTATGCGAGATCTCAAATCATACACAAAACAACGGTAAAATAAATGTATATGCTCAGGTTCCTCTGCAAAAACACAAACAATTTTGAAACTCAAGATAGTAACCCCTACCCTGAAAGAGCACTAGATTGATAGAAATGCTCCCTAGTGATGATTACTTACACAACCACAAGGCAGAAAACTTTTACAAAACAGCTCCACAATTAAGAGATACAGATAATTTAAATATATTGAGTAATAAGAATATTTTGTTGTCTACAAAAGACACAATTTTCCTCCAAGAATAGGTTTCACCTTTGAGTGAAAGGTTGAAAAATAGAACTATTTCTAAGCAGATGGAAAAAAGACACAAAGTGGTGTTGAGGTGCTAATATGTGATAAATAAACGGTGTATGTTTAATAATATGTGATAATTAAATAAATAATGTGTGATAAATAAAACCAAAATTCATCAGAGATAAAGAAGAACATTTCATTCTGATCAACGAAGCAATTACCCAAGAAGATATTAAAATCATAAATATATGCATCAAATTCTCACTCATCTAATATCACAAAAGACATTATGAAATCCTATAATTAACAAAAATACAAATAGGAATGTTGTTACTTTGAAAACGATATTGTGAAGGCTTTTGAGCAGTTTCAGCTATCTGGAACAAGATAAGATGGATTTTGAATAGTCATTTCAATGGAAAAGTGAACAATATTGAGCAATATAATAGAATAGTGGTTCAAGATGAACATGATTATAGTATTATGAAGTACAGAGTTGCAATGAAGATTGTGAAATAACATTTGGCAATGGAAAAGTGACAAGCGAGCCTGCAGAGATGGGACTCCGGATTTGAAGATTTTGAAGCTGTGACTTTTCACATTAGTTTTGTTACTTAATTTTAAGTTGTGCTCCACACTGGCTAGTACCAGATTCTTACGTAGATTTTCTGGTTGAGAGAAAATCCTATCAGGGAAAATTTCTCTTGACAATTCATTTTTGGTTAGGACCAAACTAGAAAGAAATTATGAGCTAAAAATTTTGGGGATGGGATCCTGCTTTCTTTCATCTTCTAGTGTAGTTGAACTCAGTGAAAAACTAAAAGTGTTTGATAAACAGCACTAACAAAGTAAAATACCCTGAGAGTTGAGATGGGACTTGAAATAATGCTCTGAAATTCCTGGGATAATACTTTCTTCTCTGGTCTTTAAGATCAACAGACCAGTCCATTAGTACATTATAAGCTAGGTTGCCTTAAGTACAATTGGGCTGACCTTCGGCAAGAAAAATATTTTGGTGGAGTGAAAGGAATTGAAATACTGCTTTCATTGGAAGAGTAGCAAAATAAATATGAAGAGCCCATCTCAGACTTGAATATATGAGTTTTGTGTTGAATCCACATTTTAGAAAATGTATCCTTTTGCCTAACAATTTGATGAATTTTATTTACAAAGTAATATTTTCTGCCCAGATTTGATATCCTAGTACCATATATTTTCTGAGATGCCCCAAGTTACAAAAAAATTCTGTGTAGAGGGAGATAAATTGTATCTTCTAAATAATAATCAAAAGAGCTTCCATTATTACAACCTGTGTTCACCTGGAACAAGAATAGACCTGCAACAAGCCAAAAATTATATTCAACTCTTTCAAGAATGATAGTCAAGTCTTTCAATATTGAAGCAGCAGCAACCTTACTATCCAAGGATAGTATAAATACTAATTTCCCACTCGTTCCAACTCTCCAAGGAAAACAGTGCAGAGGCTAAAAGTCAGAAACAGCACAGAAGGCACATTTTGCCTCACTAATGAGGGAGACCAAAGAAAAGTTGAACAAAACAGGGGTTTTCTTATGGATAAAGTGAGATATTAAAAGTAACTGGAGAAGTTGGTGGAAAGGCTCAGATAATATATACAAAGAAAGCCCCAGTTTCAGATAGATCCACTTAGGGTTTAGATGCTGAGATTAGGAATAAAAATATAAAATGAAATGTCTGCTATCTCTGAGTCTTAGACTACAACTCTCTCCAAAGGTTAAAACTACGTTGGTTCTAACCCAATTCAGCACAATGTCAGTCAATTCTGCCTTATGTAATGGCCTGAAAAGTAAGTTGGGGTTTTATCTGGTAACCAGAATTCTCAAAAGTTGTTAGGGATCCAGGGTATGTCCAATAGTGAATCACATGCTTGTTATATAGAACACACTTTCCTGTGGTAATGCAGCAGGGATTGCTGATTAAGAGCCGAAAGCACAGAGCATTTGGCTATTTGCCTAAGAACACATAGCTATTAAATGACAGAGCAGAACATAGATTGCCCATTTGAACTCACTGAGAGCTCATAGACATCACATACTCCTTAACTTCAGGCAAGTCTCCTTATTAATTTCTATTGATGTGTAGCTTGTCACTAATGTCTTTTTTGTGGACTGATTTTTGGTCTTATAAGAACAGCCCATAATTATGGGAAAAGCATATGAGAATTTCTCCTCCTTGAGAATGACTCTAAAGCTCCATGGCTCACCCTAAATCTTTCAGGTCAAAGTTTACTTTGGATACTCACAGTTAGATATTTGCTTTTCCCACCTTGTTACTTTTAACAAATTCGCAGCTTTTACTAGATGGGATATGAATAGAATGCTGATCTGTACATAATCAGTTGCTATGCTGGAAACTATATAGATAAAACCTTGAAGCTAGAGAGAAAATTAATAAGTCATCTTCATGTTTTTTAACAGAATCTTAATGAGCTATCTGTTTTGAAACAGGCTAGTAAATACATATACAGTCAAATGAATGTATTTATGCAGTTAAAATGGAAACCAATGTTCCCTAAAACAAACAAAGCAAAACACCGTCTACAAGCATGTGGTAGTTGAGGAAAGACCATAAAGCTCCCAATATAAACAATCAGCCTCTAAGGCTGAATTCCATAAAATCCTGGACTTCCTCTCAGAGATGAAAATTAGTTCTTTTATGGAAATTCTAGCTCTGATTTAGAAAAAGCATTTAATCATTCCTCCACTGCATCTGTTCTATATACATGCCCCACAGGAAAATTAGCCTTTCACTTAATAGTACTGGCACAGGTGTTCATGCAAACTCAGACATGAAAAATGTAGTCCACTTACAATTTTAAACTGTAAGCAAATATAAAAGGAAAGGGGAAATTATCAGCCCATGAGATTGTGCAGGTTATTGAAAGATTGGTGAAGAAAAGTGGCTGCAAGTAATAGGGGCTGCAGTTCTGCTAACACTTATGGGAGCCTTTGATAATTAGTGCACCGGGTAGAGATGATATTTGTAAGTTATTGTAACATTGATTAAATTTTATTTTAAAACCCTATTGTATAGTAGGGATGTTTAGAGGTCAAATTTCAAAGCAAACATTCATTTCTGAAAGTTTTATAAGAAATCAAGAAGTTATTATAAAAATTATTCAACTTGTTTTATATTGATCATCTACTACATGAAAGCTTATGACAAAAACTATGGTCTTTTCTTCACAGCCTAAAATTCTTAGTTTTCTAGATGGTGCAGTTGAAACTAGGAGTTTCCATTTCTTTCTTATGTTTGACCTCATATAACTCTGGAGACTCTACAGAGTAGAGCTACAGGATAGAAGCATCCTACATCTCTCAGTCATCTGAGATCCTTTCTGTAGTCATCAAAATTTATGTGCAGAAAACTGAACTTTTGGACTGTTATTTAGTCAATTTCACATTTGCCTGCTATAACAGTTAGCTGTTACTTTAATTGAATAATATGTAATTGCTTTTTCTGTTATAAAGAAATATTACAATATTTTAATTGAAAATGCAGTAGTGCATGTATTCTTATTGCAAAATGCTCTAAAGTATGAATAAATCATACAGTTCTTTCCTTTCTGAAGTTCTTCCAACATCTACCCTCCAAGATACATAACTAACTACAACCAACAATTTGGTATATATTGTACTAAGGCATATTCTAGGCTTTCCAGAGACAAATATAGCACAAAATACATTGAAATATACATGGGTAATTTTAAATATATTGATCCACCACTTCTCTGTGCCAATTACCAAAATGGATGCTTGCCCTTTTTAGGCCAGCACCTATAGTCAAGCTGAGTATTATAAGTACAAACTAGAATTTTAAACTACGGATTTACTTTTATTAATTAAATTAATATATTGATCACAATAAAAGTTGTCTTTCATGTGCTATAATGAGTAATAATATTGAAGAAATGTCATCAGTCTATATCATTGAACAAATAGTTATATTATTTATAAAAAGCATATTAATAATAAAAGTGGCTTAAGTGTTTATAATGTACATATATAAACTTTATACATATTACACTATTTTTACTTTACTTTTTATTGGATATTCTCTGTATTTACATTTTCTCTTTCCTGCTAATTCATTCTCCTCCCATATGTTTCCATGAATGTGCTCTGTCTCACACCAGCCCCTCCACCTCAGCAGCTTGGCATTCCCCTACCCTGATAAAACAAGCCTTCACTGGATCAAAGGCTTGAAGCCAGACAGTGCTATCCTCTGTTACATATGCAATTGGAACACTTGGTCTTTCCATGTCTGCTAAATGGTTGGCGTTTTAGTCTCTGGGAGCTTTGGAGGGTTTGGTTGGTGGAAAATGTTGTTCTTCCCATGAAGTTGCAGATCCTTTCATCTCCTCAGTCATTTCTGTAGCTCCTTCAGTGGAAACCCCATGTTCAGTCCAAACACCAGCTGCAAGCATCCTCAACTGTATCTGTATGACTCTGGAAGAGCCTCTGAGGAGGCATCCATATCAGGTTCCTGCCAGTAAGCATTTGGCATCAGTAAGAGTGACTTCATTTGCTAGCAGCATATGGGGGGATCTCTAGGTTAGGTAGTCTCTAGATATTTTCTTCAATCCCTGCTCCTCTATTTGTCCCTGTATTTCTTCCCATGAGTTCTTTATTCTACCTTCTAAGAAGGACTGAGTAATCCACATTCTAGACTTCTTACTTTCTGAGCTTCAAAAGGTCTGAGAATTCTTTGTTATTCAGAGCTTTTGGGGCTAGTATCGATTTATAAATGAGTGCATATCATGTACATTCTTTTGTAACTATGTTACCTGACTCAGGATGATTGCTTCTAGGGAATTGCTTCTAGTTCTGTCCATTTGCCTAGGAATTTCATAAAGTCATTGCTTCTTATAGCTGAGTAGTACTACATGGTGTATATGTACCACATTTTTGTATACATTCCTCTATTAAAGGGCATCCGGGTTCTTTCCAGCTTCTAGCTATTTTAAATAAAATTGTTATGAACATAGTGGAGCATGTGTCCTTGTTACATGTTGGATCATCTTTTGGGTAGATGCCCAGGCGTAAACTAGATGGATTTTCAGGTAGTACTATGTCAAGTTTTGTGAGGAATCACCAGACTGATTTCCAGAGTAGTTGTGCCAGCTTAGAACCCCACCATCAATGGAGGAGTGTTCTTCTTTCTCCACAGCCATGCCAGCAACTGCTGTCACCTGAATTTGTTATGTTAGCCATTCTACCTGGTGTGAAGTAGAATCTCAGGGATGTTTTGATTTGCATTTCCTTGAGTATTTCTTTAGGTGTTTCTCAGCCATTTAATATTCCTCAGCTGAGAATTCTTTGTTTAGCTCTGTACCCAATTTTTAATAGGATTATTTGATTCTCTATCATCTAGCTTACTGAGTTCTCTGTATATATTGGATATTAGTCCTCTATTAGATGTGGGATTGGTAAAGATTATTTCCAAATCTGTAGGCTGCAATTTGGTCCTTTTGACAGTGTCCTTGGCCTTACAGAAGCTTTGCAATTTCATAAGGTGCTATTTGTTGATTCTTGATCTTAGAGAATAAGCCATTGGTGTTCAGTTCAGGAAAATTTCCTACATGCCTATGTGTTCTAAGTTCTCCCCCAGTTTCTCTTCTATTAGTTTTAGTAGACCTGGTTTTATGTGGCGATCTTTGATCCACGTGGACTTGAGCTTTGTAAAAGGGGATAAGAATGGATCAATTTGTATTCCTCTACATGCTGACTGCCAGTTGAACCAACACCATTTATTGAAGTGGCTGCCCTTTTTTCATTGAATGTTTTTACCTTTTTTGTCAAAAATCAAGTGACCATGGGTGTGTGGGTTCATTTCTGGGTCCTCAGTTCTGTTCCATTGATCTACCTGCCTATCTCTGCACCAATACCATGCAGTTTTTTTTTTTTTTTTTTTTTTTTTTTTTTTTTTTATCACAATTGCTTTGTAATATAGCTTGAGATCAGGGATGGTGATTCTACAAGAAGTGTTGTTATTCTTGAGAATAGATTTCGATATTCTAGGTTTTTTTGTTATTCCAGATGAATTTACAAACTCTATGAAGAATTGGGTTGAAATTTTGATGGAGATTGCATTGAATCTGTAGATTGCTTTAGGCAAGATAGCCATTTCTAGAATGTTGATCCTACCAATCCATGAGCATGGGAGATCTTTCCATCTTCTGAGATCTTCTTCAGTTTTCTTCTTCAGAGCCTTGAAGTTCTTGTCATACAGATTTTTCACTTACTTGGTTAAGGTTACTCCAAGGTATTTTATAGTCTTTGTTACTATTGTGAAGGTTGTCAATTCCCTTAATTTCTTTTACAACCTGTTTATCCATTGAGTAGAGGAAGGCAGTTGATTTGTTTGATTTAATTTTATAACCAGCCACTTTGCTGAAGTTGTTTATTAGTTGTATAAGCTCTCTGGTATATTTTTTGGGTCACTTAAGTATACTATCATATTATCTGCAAATAGTGAGATTTTGACTTATTCCTTTCTAATGTGAATTGTAAGGGGCTGCAGCCAACGCCCTGCAAAGATGGTGCTGGTTTCTGGGGCCGTGAGTCAGCAAAAGACTGACAAACAACCTAAGAGAGCATGTGTGAAAAGCAAGGTGAGCAAGCAAAAGTCACCGCCCATCCTGGGGCATAGTTGTCAGGCCACCGGCAGGCAGCCAATCAGGTAGAGACACGCTTCCCCAAGGGTATAAAACTGGGTGCTTTTCCTCCCTTCGGGGTCTTCCTCCATCACTCACAATAAAGCTTTGCTGCAGAAGGATTCTTGTGTACCGCGTCTGTTCTTGCTGGCGAGGCGGTGGCGCGGGACAGTGAATCCCTTAGATTTCTTTTTGTTGTCTAACTGCTCTGGTCAGGACTGCTCTAGTACTATATTGAGTAGGTAGGGGGACAGTGGGCAGCCTTGTCTAGTCCCTGATTTTAATGGGATTACTTCATATTTCTCTCCATTTAGTTTGATCTTGGCTACTGGTTTACTGTATATTGCTTTTACTATGTTAAGGTATGGGCCTTGGGTTCCTGATCTTTCCGACATTTATCATGAAGGGGTGTTGAATATTTTCGAATGCTTTCTCTACTTCTAGTGACAGAATCATGTGTTTTATTTTTTTCTTTGAGTTTATTTATATGTTGGATTGCATTGATGGTTTTCCATATGTTGAACCATCCCTGCATCCCTGGGAAAAAGCCTACTTGGTCATTGTGGATGATTGTTTTGATGTGTTCTTAGATTCGATTTGCAAGAATTTTATTGCGTATTTTTGTGTCAATATTTATAAGGGAGATTGGTCTGAAGTTCTCTTTCTTTGTAGTGTCTTTGTGTGGTTTAGGTATGGGCATAATTGGCCTTCCATGAATAAAAGACATCATGTTCAACAAATTGTTGATCTAACATATAACAAGGACACATGCTCTATCGTATCTATAGCAGCCTTATAATAGCCATAAGCTGGAAATAATCCAGATGTCCTTCAGTAGATGAATGGATACAGAAAGTGTGGTACATTTACACAATGGAGTACTACTCAGCTATTAGAAAAAATGAATTTATGAAACCCTAGACAGATAGATGAAACTAGAGATTAGCGTCCTGATTGAGGTGTCTCAGTCACAAAAGAACACTCATGGTATGTACTCACTGATAAGTGGATACTAGCCTCACAGAGCTCTGAAAACCCCAGAAACAATTCACAGAACTTATGAAGCTCAAAAATAAGGAAGGCCAAAATATAGATGCCTTAATTCTTCTTAGAAGGGAGAACAAAACATTCATGTGGGGAAACACAAGGTTAAATAGAATAGCAAGGATTGAAGAAAAGATAATTCAGAGAGTGCTTGACCTTGGGATCTACCCCATATGCAGTCACCAAACCTCAGCACTATTGTTGATGGCAAGAAGTACTTATTGGCAGGATATTGATGCCTCCTCAGGTGCTTTACTAGAGTCACCAGCTGAGCATGCTTGCAGCTATCCATCTGACTGAACAGAGGACCCCAATTAAGGTGTGAATGAAAGGACTAAAGCCTCATGGGAAGAACAACATTATTTACTAACCAAACACTTAACAACTCCCAGTGATTAAAATGTCAACCACTGAGCACAAGTTGAGAGATTTGTGGCTTCAGTTGCATATGCAGCAGAAGATAATAGTGTTTGGTATCAATGAGAAAATAGGCCTTTAGTCTAGTGAGGCACATTTCCCAATATAGGGGAATGCCAAGACACTGAGGTCAAGAGAGTGATCAGAAGTGAATGTACTTTTGTGGAGACAAGTGTAGGGGAGGGAAAATGGGAGTAGGTTGGAGGAAGGGGATACCATTTCAAATGTAAATACAGAGAGAGAGAGAGAGAGAGAGAGAGAGAGAGAGAGAGAAGAGAAGAGCGAGGGAAATAAATAAGGCTTCCAGGACCCTATGGGGATGAGATTAGCTGAAATGCTCAACAAAATGGAGGGAGAACTTGTAGAAACCACATCCAGAGGTTAAGGAGGGTCCAGTTGCGAATGAGGCTACCCACCCTTCTTCAAATTTTTACCCAGAATTGTTCCTGTCTCCAGTGAGAAAGAGTGGAGCAGAGACTGAAGGAAAGGCCATCCTGAAACTGCCTAACCTGGGGATTTATCCCATCTGCATCCACCAAATGAATTAACCAATAGAAGCTGATGGTTTTGGAAAAAAATACAATAATTCCATGTATATTATTTATTTTATAGCAAGATACCAAACACTAAGTATTATTACATAATAATGACAATGTGAAACTCTGCCTTATTGTTATGATTTACATATGCTTGGCCCAGGGAGTGGCAGTAGTAGAAGGTGTGGACTTGTTCGTGGAAGTGTGTAACTCTGCTGGTGGGATTGGAGACACTCCTAGCTGCCTGAGGACATTCAGTCTGTTCCTGGCTTCCTTTGGATGAAGATGTAGAACTCTTAGCTTCTCCTGCACCATGCCTTCTGAATGCTGCCATGCTCTTGTCTTGATGATAATGGACTGCACTTCTGAACCTGTAAGCCTGCCAAAATTAAATGTTGTCCTTTATAAAACTTACATTGGTCATGGTGTCTGTTTACAGCAGTAAAACCCTAACTAAGAAAGAAGTTGGTACCAAGGACTAGGGTATTGATGTGTTAGGGCTGACCATGCCTTTGTTTGGAAGATTGTGTATTTTGGGACTTTGGATTTGGAAAGCTATGGAAGGCTTTAAATGTGGCTTAGTCGGCTATTTTAGTAGGAATATGGAAGACTTTGTTACTGAGAGTAATTTGAAATGTGCTGACTTTGATCAAGCAGTTTCAGTAGAGAATTTCAGTTTGGGGCCAAGAGACTGGTTTTGGTGTATCTTGGTGAAGAACATGGATGCTTTTTTTCCTTGTCCAAAGAGTCTGCCTCACTGTAAGATGAAGAGATTTAGATTAATTGCTTTGAAAAGGGAAGTCTCAAAACAGCCTGGTGTAAAGTCTGTTGTGTGGTTATTAAAGTTCATCCTTATGAAGAACATTTTAATGAAAGGGAGCAATTTGAGAAAGGAAAGACACAAAATAAATGTTTAGAGTATTCAAGGGATACCAGGAAGTAAAATGAAGCTAAATCCTGTGTTAACATATTTTAAATTGAATCAAGGAAGTAAGGAACTTGGGGCAAGACCCCACCCAGCTAAATTAGCTCCAGACAACTTAGTACAAACCTTTAATCACTGGAGTCAAATACAAGCAGATCTCTAAATTCAAGGCCAGTTTAGAACAGAGCAAGTTCTAGACAAAAAGAAAAAAAAAAGACTTGAATCTATGTGTGGTGGTACACAACTTTAATCCCAAGATACTGGCATACACACCTCTAAATTCAAGGTCAATCTACAGAAAATGATCCAAGACAGCCAAGCTTAAGTAGTGAAGGAGTTAGAAAAGAGGAATCTAGTGATACTGTAATAGATCAAGGGAGGGCATGTTCAAGCTTCTGCAAGCAGGAGAACTTGGCATCTTCAGCCATTTGGCTCTGGCCTTATATTTAAAAGGAGAAGGAGACCACTGGGACAACTGATGCTGATCATCTGGAGCTGAGAATTTAGTGGTGATTAGGAAGAGACCAGCATCACTGAGGTGAAATCTTCAGGGAAGTGCTTCTTTTTTTTTTTTTTTTTTTTAGGTTGATATGTTCTGTAGATATCTATTAATTCTATTAATTCTAGTTGGTTCATAGTCTCTGCTAGTTTTATTTTATTTATTTATTTTATTTATTTTTTAAGGTTGTAATTAAGTATTGGTGGGTACATATACATACACATATGTATATATGTAACAATAATATAGGAAAAGAGGCTATTAATTTGAGGGGATAGGAGAGAGACTAGGAGGAGCTGTAGGGAGGAAAGGGGGATATGATACAGTTCTATTTTAATTAAAATATATTCTTTTTTTATTGAGCTTCACACAGTCTGTGAGTTGTTTCTGGGGAGTTCAGAGCTTTCTGGCGTTATTATCCCATTATCAGTGACTGCATATTATGTCTGTTCTTTTGTGACTGGGTTATCTCACTCAGGATGATATTCTTTAGATGCATCCATTTTCTTAAGAATTTCGTTAAGTCATTGTTTCTGATAGCTGAGTAGTACTCCATTGTGTAAATGTACCACAATTTTTGTATCCATTCATCTACTGAAGGACATCAGGGTTCTTTCCAGCTTCTGGATATTGTAAATAGAGCTACAATGAACCTTATGGTACATGTATCTTTGTTGTATGTTGGAGCATCTCTGGGGTATAGGCCCAGAAGTGGAATAGCTGGATCTTCAGGTAGTACTATGTCCATTTTTGTGAGCAACCGCAAGACTGATTTCCAGAGTGGTTGTATCAGTTTACAACCGCACCAGCAGTAGAGAAATGTTCCTCTTTCTCAACATCCTTGCCAGCATCTGTTGTCATCTGAGTTTTGGATCTTGACCAATCTGACTGGTGTGAAGTGGAATCTCAGGGTTGTTTTGATTTGAATTTCCCTGATGGTTAAGGATGTTGAGCACTTCCTTAGATGTTTCTCAGTCATTCTATATTCCTCACTTTTTGAGAGGACCAAAATCTGTGTTCCAGAGATAGCCAAGGTTGTACCTCATGCTGAAACTGTACTTGATAATGTGTAAGAATCACTCAGGTGGTACTGGTTTTGAAGGCATGAAGGCATCATGGATTACAGCTGAAGCTTGGCACTGTGAGAGGCCATGGAAAGCCACTGTTGAAAGTGCAGCCTCAGTTGTAGTTGACAATCCAGTATTGAAGGGGTCATGAAAGGATATAAGGCTTGGCACCATGAAGGGAGCCTATGAGAGGGTATTGGTGAAGCCTAGTTGCAACGGAAGACCTCAGTATATTTGAGATGCCAGTACCATAGGATGATCACCAAGAACAACAACAAAGGTGTACTGGATCAACCTGAGTTTGAAGTGGTAGAGCAGGCAGAGCTGGAGAAGTGAAGCCAGCCCTTGGATGAACCCAGAAGATCATGTGTAGATCCCAGACATTGAAACGAAAAGCTTTAACATTGAAGCTGCCTTGGAGACCCAAAGATGTTAAACACATCAGAGCCAAGGGCTGTCTTCTGAGGAAAGCTGCTAACAGGGAGTGAAACTAGCCCAAAAGAAAGACATTTGTTGCCATCAAAAAAGATGAAAAATGAGTTGAAATTCTGAAGACTGCGTTGACATTAGGCATGGAGATGGCAGAATCTGGAGTTTGCCCAGCTGGTTGCCTGACTTAATTCAAGAATTACAGTTAAGTGATTGGATGGATCTCCGAAGAGACTTTGGACTTTTAACATTGTTGATACTGCTACAGACTATGGGGACTTTGGAAGTTGGACGAAATATACTTTTTACTATGCTATGTTTAGGTATGTCCCCCATAGACTCATGTGTTTGAACAAGCCTATGGGGACCAGAGAGTAGAACGTAATGGTGTGCATATGCTTGGCCCAGGGAGTGGCACTAGTAGAGGTGTAGCCTTGTTGGAGGAAGTGTGTCACTCTGGGAGTGGGCTTGGAGACATTCCTCTTAGCTCTCTGAGAATGCTCAGTCTGTTCCTGGCTTCCTTTGGATGAAGATGTAGAACTCTTAGCTTCTCCTGCAACATGCCTGCCTGGATGCTGCCATGCTCTTGTCTTGATGATAATGGACTGCAGCTCTGAACCTGTATGCCAGCCTCAATTAAATGTTATCCTTTATGAAACTGAATTGGTCATGGTGTCTGTTCACAGCAATAAAACCCTAACTCAGACAATTACAACAGAAGTCCAGTGAAATATTAAGAGGCAATGAGAAAATGAATGTTACTATACTAACCAGCAAATTCTACCATAAATCGTTAATAAAAACAATTTATTACAATAGGTTAAAGCATTTCCTCTGAAATGTATATCCATACTTTTTGAAGATTAGACCACAGTACATTCAAAGTAATGTATGAATTAAAGTTGTTTTATACCTATTTGTGCAGTGTTAGTTTACAGGTAAAAAAGTCACACATACTTGGAATGCTAAGGAACATTACAACCAGCTTCAAAACAAAAGAAAATAAAAGAGGAATCTTGGATTGTATCCTGTATCTAAAAGGGATAGTAACTGAAAAACTGGTGAAATATAAAGAGGTACCTAGTTTACTCTATTTGCAACCATTGTTTAGAGGAGTATACTTGTCTGATTTTGCTACAGATATTTTCTCAAGAATAGTATTTTTTGATTTATTTACTTTTATGTGTATATGAGATTTGGCTGTATCCACATCTGTGCACCATGTGTATGACTGGTACTTACAGAACCAAAAAAAAAAAAAAAAAAGGATTTGGCTTCCTTGAAACTGTAGTTCTGGAGAGCTGTGAGCTCTCATGTGGGTTCTGTGAAGAGAAGTCCAGTCCCATTATTAACAACAGCTACTTTTAACCACTGAACCATCATCTCTCCAGCTGCATGAAGAGTTGTTATTGAATTTTTGTTGGTATAAGTATTCATGTATCCAGCATATCCACAGGTTCTTATCAAATGTTTAAACAATTCAATTGTGCAAGAATGAGAAATAAAACAAACAACATATAAGAACCTTAGAGGAATTTGAGAAAATAATTCATGATTTGTGACTAAAGTAAAAAAAAATTAAATTAAAAAGAGATACTTTGGGGACATGTAAATAATATGGATTATGAAATTTCATTCAAATTTGGTAATTTTTATTTTAGTACCATTGTTAGCATTTTATACTTTTAGAATTAGATAAACTTATATTGTTCAAGCAAATAATGCCTATAGTCATCTAGAATCCATTAAATATTTAATAGTTTTCTAGAATACTTGGTGCTACAACTGACAAAATGGGAATGCATATTAATAGATTTCAAGTTGTAAACATATCAAGTATAGTTATATTTCAAGTATAGTTATATTTATCCTGTTTATGTCTTAAATGCATTTTTTATTATTTTGGTTGGAGATACGACATATTTATATTAAATACATGCATGAAATCAAACATTTTGAGGATTTTAGAAGTCATTGAGCAATGACTTAAAATATGTAAATATTAAATATCTTTATTTATTTTTTAAATATTAAATATCTTTATAAAAGTTAATTGATAGTGTATGTTAGATAATTCTAATACCCCTATCTAGCTACAGATAGTGGCATACTAAGGACAATTACAAAATAGTTTATGCCCAAAACCAATAAAGTATACAATCATTTAAACATTTAAACAGTAAATTCTAAAACAAGTGATTGGTAATTTAAATTTTTGTCCTTTGGCTTGTTAACCTCCTTAAGTTTTGTGGATTGTATCCTGGGTATTCTGAACTTTTTGGTTAATATCCACTTATTAGTTAGTATATACCATGCATATCCTTTTGTGTCTGAGTTACCTCTCTCAGGATGATATCTTCTAGTTCCATCCAATTGCATGCAAAATACATGATTTAATCCTTTTTAATAGTTGAGTAGTATTCCATTGTGTAAATGAACCAAATTTTCTGTATTGATTCTTCTATTGTGGGACATCTGGGAAGTTTCCAACTTCTAAGAAGGAGAAGAAAGCAATTTTGGTTGGTAGGGAGAGACCTTGGTAGAAAAAGGAACAGGTAGGGGAAGAGGGAAAAATAATCAGTTACTGTGTAGTAAGACCAGGACTGAAACCCCGACAGCCAGCAGAAAGAATGAAAACAGGCAACCTCAAGAGCAAGGAAGTATGGGGACTCTCTAGAATGTACCAGTGACCTAGGAGGCAAGAGACTCTCAAAACTCAAAAGGAGGAACCTTAGATAAAATGCCCTACAGGGGGGAGAGTGAATGTGTAGTGTCCACCCACAGTAGAAAGATAGGGCATCAAGTGGAAGGATGGGGTTGACATCACAGAGTCCAAAATTCCAACCCATAATTGTTTCTGTCTGAAAGAACTGCAGAGACAAAGATGAATAAGAGCCTGAGGAAAAGGAGATCCAATGACAGGCCCAATTGGGATGTAGCTCAAGGGGAGGTGTGTTTACGAACAGGGGCCTATCATGAATGCCTTCCAAAAGGCCCAACAAGCAACTGAAAAAGTCAGATGCAGATATTTACACTTAACCAATGGACAGAAGCTGGTGACCCTTGTGGTTGAATTAGGGAAAAGAAGGGTGACCCTACAGGTAGACCAGCATTCTCAACTAATCTGGACCCCTGAGATTTTTCAGTGTGCCACCAAGCAGGCAACATTCCACAGCTGATATGAGCCCCCAACCCCCAACACATACAGCAAAGGACTGACTGGTCTGGCATCAGTGAGAGAATATCCACCTAATCCTTAAGAAACTTGAGGCCCCAAGGAATTGGGAGGTCTAGTGGGGTGAGGGGTGACATCCTCTTGGAGATGAGTGGAGGGAGAAGATACAGGATGCTGAACAATCAGAGTGTGGACTTCGAGGAGGATAAAATATGGACTGGAAGAAAGAATAATGAATTAATTTAAAAATGAATAAATAAAAATAAATTTGTATTAAATTTGTTTCTATTTCCGTCTGAAAGTCTATTATTTTACTTTGTTTAATTATTTTACAGTCCAGGTATAACTCTCTCCCAATCTGCCCTCTGACATTTTCTCATCCCATTCTTCCTCCCCTGTCTCCAAGAGGATATCCCCAAACCACCCCACCTAGTCAGGATTCCCACTCCCTGGGGTCTCAAGTCTCTCAAGGACTAAGACCATCTTTTCTCACTGAGGCAGTCCTCTGCTCTATATGTACTGGGGACATTATATCAGCTTTTGTAGAATTTTGGGGGTCACTTATAAATAATATCAGATCATCTGCAAATAGTGATAACTTTGCTTCTTTTCTAATTTCTATCCCCTTGGTCTCCATTTGTTGTCTTATTGCTCTAGATAGAATTTTGAGTGTTATATTGAATAGATATGGAGAAAGTGGACAGCCTTGTCTTATCCCTGATTTTAGTGAGATTTTTAAAAATAAATATTGTTTTGTAATAAATCCTTCCGTTCATTTAAATCTCAAATGATATCCAACTTCCTAGTTACCCCTACAAAAGACTTCATCCCACAACCTCCCTATCCTCCCTTCCTTTTGCCCTTATGAGGATGAGAGACATTCTCTATTACCTATGTATCTGGAGCCATGGATCCCTCCCTGTACACTCCTTGTTTGGTGCTCTAGTCCCTGGGAACACTGAGTGGCTTGGTCAGCTGATATTCTTCTGATGGGGTTGCAATACCCTTCAGCTCCTCCAATCCTTCTGCCAGCTCACCCACAAGGGTCCCTGAGCTCAGTATGATCGTTGGCTCCAAGCATTCATGTATGTATTGGTGAGTTGTTGGGTTATGCTCCCAAGAAACATTCATATCAGTTTCCTGTCAGCAAGTGCCTCTTGATAAGGGCAATAGTGTTGGGGTTTGGTGTCTGCTGAAGATATATTCACAGGTAGTTCAGTACTCTGATGGACCTTCCTTCATTCTTTACTTCATTTTCTCCTGTTCTTCCTTTGAACAGGAACATTTCTGGATTAAAAATTTTGAGATGGTGTGTGGCCTCATTCTGCCACCCAGGGCCATACCTACCTACTGGAGATGGTCTCTTCTCAGCTAAAATCATCCCATTGGGTCTTGTAAGCCTCTCATGTCTCTGGTGTCTGGGACACTCCAGTTGCTATCCTAAGTTCCTCGTCTCCCTTGCTACATATTTTTTCGATTACTTGACCCTCTGCAACTCTCTCCTATCCCCTCCAGTTTCTGATATTGTCCCTTTATTTCCTCCCCCTTCTTTCTTCCTCTCAGGTATCCCTCTCTTTCCACCTCCTGCAATCATCCTGTTTCCCCCTCAATGTAGGAATGAAACATCCATACCCTTGTCTTCCTTTCTCCTAAACTCCATATGGCCTGTAGGTTTTATCATGGCCATTGTGATTTTGGGCACTAATATCTACTTATCAGTGAGTACATACCATGTGTGTTCTTTTGTGACTGGATGACCTTACTCAGGCTGATAATTTGTACATCCATCGAGTTGCCTGTGAATTTAATTACATCATTGTTTTAAATAGCTGATTGGACTCTTGTTGAAATCCCTCATAAGGATCCATTTAATCCTTGCTTACCATTGTTATTAATTGATTCACTTGACATCCGAATTTGCTATACACTAGTCCATCTCATAGCATGATACATCAATTTGAGTTGATTTGCCCTAGAGTCTTTATTGATCTGGTTCTTGACCTTAATAACTTGCAATCTAACTTATACATAATATAAACAAAAATTCTGTGTAAAAGAGACACTATAACAAATGATGAAATACATCAAAATTTTGAAAGCTTATGAATCAACTAAGATATTGTAACATCAAAATATTCTGTGGCTTATATACTCATTTTTAAAAATCATCAAGTGATTTTATCCATAAGCGTGATAAAAGAATAAAATGAGGTACCGAGAATTAGTTTTTACCTGCGCTAGCTTTCTTAAAAATAGTTTTTCACTAGCCTAATGCTTCCTTCCTCAGGAAACTGAAATGGTTCACAAAGCATCTATTTTACTGGTTTTGTTCTTGCATTACTTAAGCTCACATTTCAACCTTGGCAGGCACAACCTGGTTGTTTGCAAAAATAAAAGAGGAACTAGTGTTTTCTCAAACATAATATCAATTTAAAAATAGAAAGTGACTAGTTTTTGTAGCTCACATCTACCTCCCATTCTTCTTATTTCCCATGTCCTATTTGACCTCTTTTATGCATCTGAAAGCATGTCTAGGTAAATGAAGACAAGACCATAAAGCTGTTAACCACCCCTGCATCCCTCTTTAGCATTGTCAATTGGTCCACAGGAGATACAACAGTTTCTCAACAAACACCAGCCCCAGGTAATGAAGATACACACAAAATGGGGGCTCCCTTCTGATCCAGATTATGCACAAATCATATGCAAATACCTGCTTTTATCGAAAAACTCCTTTATTAAGTTGGGTTGAAAAGTTAAAGTGGCTGCTTTCTGACTCAGGTAGAAAAACAGCAGCCAATGACCTTGTAGACAAAATTTTTGGGAATAAACAAGGGAAGGTCTGTGTTAGAATTTGCTAGGATGCAGTAGTATATTTTGATTGGACATGTTAATTAGGTAGATTAAGGGGAGCTTTTGACTGCTGGATTTCAGTAATAATCCTCAGGAATGAAGAATGAGGCTGGCATAAGAAAATGTTCAAATAAAGGAGCAGACCTTGATGGCTAGCTTTAGGAATGTAACTGTGGTTTACAAGGGAGAACAAAGAGGGTAGGGCAAGTTTCTTGTGTAAATGTATGTTTTATTCACTAGATGTGGTCTAGGAGGCTAAATATTGAATAAGTCCATGATATATAGTTCATTCTGAACTCTGGCTAGAAGAATGTATTCAGCTGTTCTGGCTCAAAACTCCTCTCCAAGCTGAATGACTCAATCTGGTTTTTCTCAGATTCTCACTGAATTGCTCTACGTGGCATGAAACTAACTTAGAGAATTTATTCTCATCTTCCGGCTTCCTATTCCCTGACTACAACTGCCTCTGCTACATGAACTGAACTGAGCTGACATAAACCAAACTGAAATGAACTGAACTAAAGTCAATTTACTCAGCTCAACTCAAGTCAACTCCACTTCCCTGCCTCTTGTACTGACCGACTGGACTGAATTCAGTTGACTGACCAGAATTTGCTGACTGTTTCTCCCTGTGCTTATCTTTAAAACCCTACATTCCTTGTCTGTTCTCCTGAGAGTCATGTGCAATCTATTTCTGACATACTCTGTCAAATCTTTCTCTGAATAGTCAATTGGCCGCCCCACAATTAGACATTTTCAAACATGGTTGCTTCCTTATACAAATTAACCTTACCTATACTGTTTGACATTTAGCGTGTGTACTCCAGCAGACCAGACAAGTTGCTGGTTTATAATTTTTGTACAGACTTGTTTTTCAAGCCCTGCTAGGACCCTTCAACAAGCCCTCAATGATTCTCCCTTACCCCTCCAAAGTCATTGTTAGGAGTTGATGAAAACACTAGACTATATATTTAATCATGTATTCAGTACTCCAAACAGACTCAGCAAAACTAAGACCTGCTTGCCAATAATTTTAAAGTCTACACTTGTTGAACATTTTATGATACTTAAGGGTATTCAATATTTATTTTGCTGCTGCTGGAGAACAAATACTTCATTATTTTAATGTGGAATAAAATTTACTCTGTTAAAAATGTCTACCAGTGGTGTTTTAGCTTCATAAAAATCCTAGGAGTAAAATATGACAATGTTATGGAGTGTATATTTTGTATGATGAAATGTAGCCCTGGCAGTAGTTAGACCCAACATATATTTACCTTTTAGCTGTGCTCAGCTATGCTTTCTTTTAACTTATCATGTACAGCCACATATTCTTCCTATTGTTACTCTGAAAAGAGTATGTTCTATAAAAAAACAATAATTCCAACCCTTGCATTTGATTTTCCTTTTTTTCGTGGTATATGACACAATTCTTACTTCCAAAACTGCAAACAGTCCCTTATAAGTGGATCAATTTTTCTAAGAGTATCTCTCCTCCGTCTTTACTGCTTCTTTGCCCTTGAGGATGAAGAGGCCTGGTAATTTGATCAGTTTTAGGGGCTCTCTGAAGCTGTTTTGATTTGTAGAGGCTGACTTATGGAGCTTCCCTGAAGGATGACATTTTTTTCAGTGTCAGAGGAAACTACTACCCAACCTGATTTTCTCAGAGTAGAGGGAAGACTTGTGAACAAAAACAAGTCATTTGTTTTGATGACTATAAAATTTTATTATTTTATATTATTCATTCTGTTTACATGTGAGAAAGGTGGATTTTATATATGCCTACAAGGTTGTTGGTGAACAATTATCAATGTTTAATTAATGTTAATTCCTCCATGCCAGTGATCTCATGTACTGTTTGGTTTTGTATCAACTTGACACAGGCTGAAGTTGTCACAAAGAAAGGAGCCTCAGTTGAGGAAATGCCTCCATGAAATCCAGCTGTAAGACATTTTCTCAAATAGTGATCAAGGTGGGGAGGGCCCATTTTGAGTGATTTCATCCCTGGGCTGGTAGACCTGACTTCTGTAAGAAAGCAAGCTGAGAAAAGTATGGAAAGCAAGCCAATAAGTGACAACCCTCCATGGATTCTGCATCAGCTCCTGCTTCCTGACCTGCTTGAGTTCCAGTCCTGACTTCCTTTGGTGATGAACAGCAATGTGGAAATATATGGAAGTGTAATCTGTATAAACCCTTTCCACCCCAACTTGCTTCTTGGTCATGATGTTTGTGCAGGAGTAGAAACCCTGACTAAGACAACAACCTTATAGTGTCCCTTCTACAGAAATATACTGTGGTATTAGGATTGTTAGGAAAGAAATATTGTATTTTCCAGATTCTTAGTATTTGTTTCATAGACCTCTTTCATTTTAAAAGTGTATAATTAAGACAATTTGTTTACTACAACAGATAGGTAATTGAGGCCTTGCTGAAGCATGCTACTAGTCTTTTCCAGTGATCTAGACTGCACTATATACTATGTGTGACAATATCAGGGTTATGTTCAAAATTAAATAGTTTTTATATCAGTGCATCACAGGAAATGATGCTTAAGGCTAGTCAAGCTATTCAGCAACTACCAAGAAAAATCAGTAGCTGCTTCATTATTCTCTAAAATGGTTTTGTGTAAATATGCTATTTATTTGTGTCACAATTGGAAGTGTTTTATGTTTTCTATATAATGAGAGAGTATTTGATAAAATATTTGGTGAATAAAATAATTAAAATAATTCCATGTTTGCATAATACTCCTCGATATAATAACAGCAATTTCCTCCTTCTTCAAAATCTACTGTGTCAAAAAGGTAAGAAGGATGTACAATGAGTTCTGTTTTCTACATTTTTTCTGGCTTATAGATCACATTTTTACAGAAGAACAAATAATTTACTGAGAGTCATCTTTTCATCCAGCATTGTACTCTGTGGTAAGCCTAAACAGTTAACAAAATTGACAGAAGTGTTTGTCTTCCAAGAATTGATGTCTTAGAGCAAGATGGCAGAAAATAAATATAACTTCATTAAAAATACTTACTTAGATGGTAATATGTTTCATAAATATGTATATATTAAGAAAATGAGTAGATCATTCTGAAAGGTTGGCATTTATACTACACAGAGTTGTACTGATATACTCACAAAGAAGGAATATAATGTCTCATTTGCTGAGGGTGATATGTGATTTCTTTTTAAGTTATGCTTTTTTGTGTAACTTACTATTTTACTTCTTCTATCCATAGCTTCTTGTTTGTGATTTTATAATAATATTTACTTGCTAGATCTAATTTTAGTATTAAATGACATGATGTTATTTTCACATTTGTCACTAACATATAGTTAATAAATCATAGCTTTATTAATATAATATTTTTATTGGTTTATTTATTTATTTAACAGAGTAGAATACCTACACAGTGTTTGCATTTAGGTTAGAGAAAAATCCACAGGATATATATCCTTCCTACTACCATGTGGGTCTTAGAATAGAATTTGGATTACCAGGTTTAGTAATAAGAATCTCTATCTATTAAGTGATCTTATAGGCCTCCAATTATATATTATCTTTAGTAATAATAACTCAAGATAGATTATTTGTTAACAAACAAATTGTGTGAATAATACTGGCTTTTACATATTTGGTTAAATTTCAAATAACTTTCTTCCTTTTCATTTTTAACATTTTTATTTAATAAAATTAATGTTTTGCTTGTATTAATAAATTATTAGTGAATCAGATTTGAGTAGGCTTGATTTGGGATTCAGCTTCTCTAAGTTCATTTTTTTCCTACAGCACAAAAGATAATATGATATCAACAGTTTGTGAAACATAAGCATTTCTTTGCAAAGGCATGATCTTGCTATAAGCATATGTTTGAAAAATCAATTTAGAACAATGAAATAAATATATAGTTTATTTTTATATTAACTTCCAGTTATTTTGCAGTGCCAACAGATATATATATATAAATAAAAGCAACAGATATTTATATATATATAAAACAAAAGCAATCTTGACTAAAAACAGACCAAATGGAAATATTACCCAGTCTAAAAATTGATATATCAAATAGTAATAAACCAGTCATGTCCAAGAGGACAAATAATAAATTTATGAAGCTGTATTTTCCTTAGACTATTTTTTTAATAATTTGGACGTGAGATTTTTTTTCTCTGAAGAATTTAAAATATTAAACTGTAACTAAGTGTTTGGCATTTGTCTTTGTCAGTAACATGACCTAAAATTGTGACATTTCTTTTGTTCAGGAATCCCAAGGATTAAGAATAATAAATTGTAATGAATGCAGAAGGGGAAGGGTCACAGTACAGTAAAGCTTCTGGATTTAGGTTGTGACACATATGGGGAGAAAACAGAATTGTAAGGAAGATTTGAGCTCTGGAGCTCAGTATATAGTGGTCACATTTTTACCTTGTATACCAACGAACCTCTGTGTTTTCAATATAATTTCTGTTATTTAATTTCTGGACTGTTTGAGAAATGTGCATTTTATTGATATTGAATTTACTGATTATATAACAGTTGATTTATCAACTTTTATAATTTGAGATCAGCCATTTCATAAGTGTGAGCCTGATAGTATTTACTATAATATAGGCTGTTTAGAGATTAAATGAGTTCATTTACATTCGCATAGAATGACTAAATTAGAACCTGAATTATAAGCTTTATGTATGTTATTATCATTAATGTGAATTAAGTTTATTTAGTAAATCAATAGTGTGTGTGTGTGTGTGTGTGTGTGCACATGCATGCATGTGCACGTGTGATTGTGTGTGTGTATGCAGGTACATGTGTGGGTACCTCTGTATGAATGATGTGTAGGCATGTGTGTGTATGTATGTGTGCACATGCATGTGTGGGTTTGAATGCTAGAGTATCATTGTTGTGCATCATTTACCATCTTTATTTTATAAGCAGTTCTTATCTAGAGTTTATCTAGACAATAATGAACAGCAAATCCAAGAGAAATGCCTTTTATTGGTTTGAGAGAGAAATATCTTTTAAAGGCTAAGGTATTTGAACATCCAGTAGGTGGTATTATTTGAGGAGTAAATACATATAAAACTCAAAGAAGGTTTATCATGGGGTTGAAGAGGGGTAGGCTGGGAGGGCTTTTGAGTGTTTCAAACCTCAAGCCAATTTCAGTTTATTCTGTTTCCTGCATGTGACTAAAGATTTGAGCTCTCAGCTTCCTGCTCCTGCTGTGCTTACTGCTACTACTGATACTACTATGCTTTGACTCCATAATGGACTGTCCTCTATGTGGAAACATAAGACTATATAATAAATGCTTATTTATATGTCTTTAGACGTGTTATATATCACAACAGAGAAGTAGCTAATACAGCCTGTCTCTACCTCTTTTGTGCTATGATTACAAGTACAGATCACTACACCCAGATTTTTTTTAATGTGTTTTCTAGAAATCAAACTCAGATTCTTATGTCTTCAAGAAAGCCATATTACTAAGTTATCTCCTCGGTTTTAAGCAAATGTCATTAGCTGGCTAAGGGGGCATATAATAAGAAATAAATAATAAGAAATCATGAAGAAAGCATGTCAGTAGCAAAGTTGCGGTTCCAGAAAATATCAGTAAAAAAAGCTCCAATTTAGTGCCATGATGATTCTACTGATTTGAGATAATCTCATGTTCTCTTGGACTCTTTTAGTTCAGAATAATAAGAATTTAAGATTAAGTAATCATAGACAAAATGATTACTCCCTTATTCCTTCACAGACAAATAAAATATTGCAGTTTTTAAAAAGTATAGATTTGTATATACTAGCATAATTGATCTCTGGATATAATTTGTTCTTTTATGCACTTTTTCCATTTCCATACTCAAATTATTTTACCTTTCAGTATATTTTTATCTTGCTTATTTTCCCTACTTCAATTACCACTGTTGTAAAATCTTATCTATTTAACTGGAAGTACTCAAAATGATGAAACTGCTAAGGAAGTCTTTGAACTTACACACTCTTCTAGCTGTACTTAAAGCCAGATCATGGAATTACATCTATAAACTTATGTATGTAGAACGTATGTGTATTTCACTTTTTCATAATATCATTCTCTCACACATAACTGTCTACTCTGCATCTCTAGGCTAGGTACATATCCAATCAATATCTCAAATGTAATGCTACAAATCAAACTCTATATCTTTCTCTAAACCTATTATTACAATATTTACAGGTTCTTTTCCCATTCAATAATGTTTAATCAAACAGTTCAGAGACAAGGGAAAAAATTCACTTAATGTTCAATTACAGGAAGAAGGGAGCATCTCTTTTCAACATATGGAACCTCAATTTTTATGAATAACTGAGTTAAAGAACATGTAGTATGCATGCTTCCATCATTTTATTTCAGAGATAAGATAGACTTCCTGGCATTACCTGTTTTCTTCTATAATCTAGTACATATATGTTGCAGTAAATATTTAAATATCAGTGTGACCAGTTCCCACATACTTCTCTGTGTTCTCCCAGACTCTCTCTGACTCAGGAAGTTGCTCCCACAATAGTTCTGGCACCATAAGGCCATAGGAACTAGCACTAATTTCTCTCAGCAGCTCCAGGCAGGCCCCCAGGTCATTCTGCCAGCCACTCCATTGTGACTCCCTGTTTTATTCACAATTCCCTTGGCGGGTTGCTACCACACCAGTTTCACACATCCCAATTTTATGGCATTCTTGGTGCCTCCCACCAACATACCCTCTCTTTAACACAATTAAGTTGCCATATGAAAATAACACCACACAATAACCTCTGATACAACTGATATGATATAATTTTCCATCTAGACAGCACAAAATCCTTTACACACCCATCCATTGAAAATATTTGTAACAACCTGTATTTATGCACAGAGTGGAATTTTAACATCAGATGCCATGTTGTTCCCAACTGCCTTTCCTCAGTCTGGTTCCTTCTTCTCTAAAACTTTGTTTTGGCCCATCCTTCACTCTTATCCAATGACAGGCCTTGTTTTATCTAGTACCTGACTTCTTGCATAAAGACATCATCTTACACATTTAGACTTGTTATTACAAGGATGTTTTGAATCATTGTGATAACATTGTAATGAACCCAAGGTTTCTTGAAGTGTCAGCTTCATTTCCAAACAAAATATAGTCTAAGTTTCCCCTCAGTGATGGGAAGTAGACAATAGCTTATTCATCATCAACAAGGCAATATTGTATTATTAGAATCCAAGTCTTAGTTTATGAATACAAGTGGCAGAAATCTCAGGAACATAGGGTATCAGTAATTTCAGGTTTCATTTTGGAGATAGACTGTGTCATTAAATTCAAATTCCAAGTTTTTGGTTATTTTTATAAAATGTATCAGTGCCATTCTTGACTCAATTACTTCCATTTTATCCCACAATAAATGCAGCAGTGATACTGGCAACCTGAATATACAAGATGTATCTAGCTTCTGATATACACTACCAATAATACTCTTCCCAAAATCCCTAATGATAATTAGTAGCCATCTTATCGGATTTTATTCTCTTCCTAATCTACAGAGAAGACACTGTCATTCCTCTAAACCAAACAATAGTCAATTATCTACCTTAACTATTTATTATTTTAATATTTCCCAAATTTGTACAAGTATATAAGGTATTTGGTTTGTTTTCATCCCTCATCTTCCTTTTATCCTTATCAATTTCTATGATCTTGTCCCAAAGCTACAATGCCAACTTTTTTTTTTTGTTTTGCCTTTGTATTTTTTCCTTTGAGAACCACCAAACTAGAGAAACTCATGCGGCATAAGTGTTAATATAATCCCTAAAACAAAACACATTGCTACATCACTGAAGGCAATGACTTTCTCTCATCCAAAGTTTAGAATGCTGTTATTTCCCCTGGGTAATTTGGGTAGCATAGAATCCCTTTTTCATCTGTGGCTAAAATGTTTATGGGTTTTGTTTTGGGTAAGCCCTAGGCAGGCAATCATAGTTTTTATATGTGTCTGTGTAGTATCACAGTGCCATGTCCATAAGATAAAATTGCATAGGTCTCATAGATCAATTCTTTCACAACTTTTAACAAAATGGATTGGAGTTGAATGTAAATAGCTTCTCCTGAACGATCTCACCTTATTTTCTATCACGGCTCCTATTCTCAACTTACAGTTTCTAAAAGAAAACAGCTTTTTTTCTGCTTTAATTCATATATCCTTAATGAATTTCTTTCACAGAGCCCTTGCGGAATACTTACATTCAGCATGATTTATCCCCCTTAGAGATGTGAATAGATTAATCTATGATGATGTTTGGGTCTTTTGAATATTTTAGAAAGTCAGAGGTACTTCATCCTCCTCAACCCTACAATAATCAAGGCCTATTCCTTATTAATACTGCTTATAGACATATTAACATATACCCCATTATACTGTCTACTCCATTTGTATCTTTTAATCACTTAAAATTACACATTTGTATTAAATTATATGCATACATGTACTCCATTCATACAAATGCATGCCTAGCTACATGTACACATATGAACAAGAACCCAAGGCAATGATAGGGAATAAAATGCTCTTTACTTAATTGTCTTTAAGAGCCTTAAGTAAAACTGTACAAATCATTATGTTACACTGTAAAAGTCATGTTGCTGCCAAATTCCTCTTGTTTGCCACAGAATTTTGGTCCTTTTTTGTAGCACCTCTATGAAATAAATATTATGCCTGTATCATGATTTAAAAGTTACATTTTTTCTTGATATCAGGATAATTATATCAAATAAAAGCTGTTAAAATTCTATGTTCTCTCCATCAATACAGATGACCTTGTATGCATATACCATGTTAAATAGATTTATTTATGATAAACCAAAATTATATTTATAGAGTCAACTCTTCTTGATTTTGGCACATATTCCCTTTAAATATGCTATTCAGTTATATCTCGTAAATATTTGGTTCTTGAATTTTGAACTTTATAGAATAGGTTAGTACGATTTTTATTTTCTTAGATGTTTTTCAACAACTTTGAGAAAGATTACCGTTAAATCTATATTAATAGTTTAATTGTATAATTTTTAATTAAGTCCTTTGAATCTAGGCATTTGTTTGTTCTGAAGTGTTTGAATGCTGAACTAGTTTCTAATTTTAATGTGTCTTAATTTTTTTTATTTCTTCCTGTGTATGTTTAAATAACATATCTTTCTAGGGTAGAGGTTCTAAACCTGTGGGTTGTAATTCCTTCAGTGGTCAAATGACCTTTTCCCAAGCATCACCTAAGACCATCAGAAAACACTGATATTTATATTATGATTCCTAACAGTAGCAAAGTCACAGTTATGAAGTCACAATGAAAATAATTTTCTGGTTTAGGGTCACTACACCATGAAGAATTTACTGAGCAGTTGCAGCATTAAAAAGGTTGTGAAGTTACAAAATGTTGTTTTTACTTCCATTAAACTCTGAGTATATTTCAATTTGTCTTTGGTTTGTTTGTTTTTAAGACATTGACTGTTTAAGAATGTGTGGTTTACTGACATCACCTGTCAGAGGAAACCTCTATGATGACAATCCAGCTAGGCTCCAGTCTATGAGTGTAGCAGAACATAACCAAGAATCATTTCATTGACATTTTTGACCAGTCATGTCTGGTTCTGCTGTAGTTTTCCGGGCCATTCAGCTTCAGTTTCTGACCATCCAGTCAGTGTTTAGCATGGGCTTCCCCTTCTGGCATTAGTTTCAAGTTAGGCCAGCTATTGGATAGCCACTCTAATTCCCCTTAGAAAAGAGCAGGCCTCCCAGGGATGTCAACTGGTCATGGCAGAAAAAAATGCAAAAATAGATACAAACCTTCATATCAAGGATAGATGATATAGCTAATCCAAAGAACATGAAAAAATTTCCATGTGTAGGCAAAACATCAGAGATACCAGCATCCTCACTTTTAGGAGTCCCACAAAAGTCCCAAGCTACAGAATTATAAAATATATACAGAGGACCAATTGCAGAGCCATGTAGGCACCTTGATTGTCAGTTCTGTGAACCCCTATGAGCTCTGCTCAGTTGATTCTGTAGGCTGATTTCTTATAGTGTCTTTGACACCTCTAAATCATACAGTCCTTCTTCCCCCACTTCTGATGGTTTCCCAAACTTTACCTAATTTTTGGGTCTCTGAATCTGTGGGTCTGGAGAAGATGGAAGTTATTATGTATGTAGAGAAGTGGGAGTAGTGGAGAGAGGAGAAGCAGTATTTGGGATGTATTGTAGGAGAAGAAGAAGTAATAAAAATGAAGACAAGAAGAATTGTGATTTAAGTTCTTTATGCTAATTAACATTCCACATTACCTTGTGCTATTATTTCTACTATTCTACAATTTTCCATCATGGCTATAAATGATACTTAGTATGACTTAAGACTTATTAAAAATGCTTGAATTTCTGTGATTTAATCTATGGTCTCTATACAAAAGAAAATTTTATATGTTCATGCAAAGAATATGTATTTTGCATGATACTGATTATTATGCATTAAGCCTCTAACAGGCTAAAAACGCACCTTGACACTGATGTAGCTTCTCTGCTCAAAAATAGTTATTCTGCGATTATTGCATTTTTTTAGTTTTTAGAGTTAATTAGCAAGTCATCAAATGATTATTTAAGATGAAATGAGTTCACATACTATATGTACATATTCAAATTTATTTATTCTATAATAGTTTAGTATATAGTGCATGTGTTCTTTGTCACAGCTTCTCACCTCTTCTTCCCAAGTCTTCTAGTTCTCCTTCCTACTTTGATATCTTTATTTCGTGACCTATAGCATTTAATTAATATCAACTGCAGAATCAGGGGTAGAGAGTCACTTATATGGGAAAAGGCAATGAATCAAAAACTACACTGCCAAGGAATACTGTTTCCCTTCCCTTTCAACTTTTAAATGATTATAGATCATTTTCCTTATATGTATGCTTTTTTCTCTTATCACATTGATAGTCATATAGAATAAATAGAATGTATTTGTCTTCATAGTTCTTGAGATAGTGGTACTTTGTCTTTTGTTTCAAAATATGTACATTTTTTAAAATTTTATTCATTCATCTGCCACATTTTTCTTTGTAAAACTGTTATAGTCTAGGAAATTTATAAGCACTAAAGATAGCCCTCTGAACAAAAATGGTAATTTTAAATATATTTGACTGTTGTGTGTAGTTGGGTGAACACATATATGGTTTATATTATAATAAGTGCCATAAAAATAAAATAGGACAGGATGATGAGGTAGCTTGCATGGTGCATTTCTGTGCATATTTAAGTACAGGAGAATATGTAGACAGAAAACTCAGGAAACAGAGCTCAGACCAAAAATACAAACTGTCATTTCAAATAGCATTAATAAGCCATTTCTGTAGAAATATAAAGGAAATATTTTCATGCCAACTCCTCAGGATATGAATGAGCTGCATATGCACAGGGAGGAAAAATAAGTAGAAATCTCTGAGATTTGTGCAAAATTTCATATAAATGTGGATCATGAGAAACTCATGATTTGTGTTATTATGTTTTGCATGTTATATAAAAGATTTATATTATTTCTCATGAGAAGTTTTTTTTTTTTTTTTTTTTTTTGAGAGTTTGGAGCAAAGTAATGACCTAAGAACTCTAGGCATGCATAGTATGGCATATAATTACTGCAATCTTGGAGTAGGGCAACCGGGGTTCAATTAGTTATCTGTGTTATTCAGTACATGATGCAAGAGTAAGATCATGTATATGCTACCAGGAAAATTCAAATGCCCAGGATTACAATTGAGGCCAGAGCATCTGTCCCAACACCTGGAGTAACTAAGATACCCAGAATCCAGGGACACACAAACACCTTCCCAGCTAGAGTAATAGGTCCCTTGTGGTTTGCACCTGTGCCTAGATCCTACCCAGGGTTCTGGCTCTGCACCCATTCCTACAACACCCAGAGAAAGTTTGACTTCCAGGAACTCTGCTACAACAATTCCAGAAACACAGGATCACAGAGACAGCTGGAGTTCCACTAGTTCTGGCACAACTATGTACACAGAAGGGACAGCATTCAAGTGAGAGACAGTAAGTGTAGTTAACACTAGAGATGATCAGATAACAGAGGCAAGTGAAAAAAAAAAAGACATAATGAATGGAAACCAATGCTACTAGACAATATCAGAACCTAGTCCTCTCATCACTGCAAGTTCGGAGTACCTGACCACACCTGAAAAAGCAAGATTCAGATCTAAAATTCCATTTAATGGATACAATAAAGGACTTTAAGAAGTACACAATACTCTCATAAAGAAATACAGGAGAGTGTAGGTAAACAATTAGAATTCTTTATATAGGAACCAAATTAAACTTTTAAAGAAATTTAGAAAAACAGGAACAAACGGGTGAAGATATTGAAGAAAACTGTTTGGGATTCAAAAATAGACAGAGAATGATTAAATTAAACATAAAGAGAAACAACCCTGGAGATGAAAAACATAGGAAAAAGATCAGGAGTCACAAATGCAAGCATCACCAATATATTGTATTCACAAGAGATTCAACATAAAATCTTAGGAATAGAAGACACCATCAAAACAACAGTCAAAAAAAATACAAAAAGCAAAAGGCTCCTATCTCAAAACATCAAGAAATCCATGACACAATGGAATACCAAACATAAAAATAATAGGTATAGAAGAGAGTAAAGACTCCAACTCAAAGGTATAGTAAACATTTTCAACAAAATTGTAGAAATCATCCCTAACCGAAGAGAGAAAGAGAGAGAGAGAGAGAGAGAGAGAGAGAGAGAGAGAGAGAGAGAGAGAGAGAGAGAGATTCAAAAGCTTACAGAACGACCCCACTCTGACCAATTGACACAATAGACAGATTGTGGAAACAGAAACCAAACATAGGCACAGTGAAACCAAGAGAAGTTATGAACCAAATGGATTTAACAGACATCTATAGAACATTTCACCACAAAACAAAAGAATATACCTTTTCAGCAGCTCATAGTACCTTCTCCAAAATTGACCACATAATCATTCACAAAACAGGGCACAACAGATGCAAGAAGATTAAAATAATCTCATGCATCCTATCAGATCACCAAGGATTAAACCTGGTCTTAATAACAACAAAAGCATCAGAAAGCCCACATACACATGGATACTGAACAACACTCTACTCAATAACTTGGTCAGGGAAGAAATAAGGAAAGAATGTAAAGGCTTTGTAGAATTTAAAAAATGAAGGCACAATATGCACAAAATCATGGTATACAATGAAAACAGTGCTAAGAGGATAACTCATAGCTCTGAGTGTGTCCAAAAATAAACTGGCGATAGCACGCACTAGCAGCTTAACAGGGCATCTGAAAACTCTAGAACAAAAAGAAGCAAATACACCCAAACAGAGTAGATGGCAGGAAATAATCAAACCCAGGACTAAAATCAACAAAGTAGAAACAAAGAGTACTATACCAAGAATCAACACAACCAGGAGCTGGTTCTTTGCAAAATCAACAAAATAGATAAAGCCTTAGCTATACTAATCAGAGGGCACAGAGACAGTATGCAAATTAACAAAATCAGAAAGGAAAATGGAAATATCACTATATAAACTGGGGATTTAAAAAAAAAACATCAGATTCTACTGTAAAAACCTATACTTAAAATAAAACCTGGAAAATCTGGATGAAATGCACAATTTTCTAGACATATACCTGGTACCAATGTTCAATCATGGTCAGATAAACCATCTAAACATCCCAATAATTCCTAAAGAAATAGAAAAAGATATTAAAAGTCTCCCAACAAAGAAAAACCCTAAGACCAAATGGCTTTATTTCAGAATTCTATCAGACTTTCAAAGACTTAATATCTTTACTCAAAATATTTCATAAAATAGAAACAAATGGAACACTACCCAATATATTCTATGAAGCCAGAGTTATTCTTATACTGAAACCATAGAAAGACCCAACAAAGTTAGAGTTCAGTGACAAACACTGCATGTTATTGGTCCAGATACAGTTACAGAGATCAGTGGAATAGGATTGTACACTGAGAGAGAAATGAACCCACAAACTTATGTTCACTTGATCTTCACCAAGTAAGCCAAAACCATTTAGTGAAAAAAGAACATTTCCAACAAGTGGTGTTGCTTTAACTGCTGGTTGGCATATAGGATGCATATTGATCCATTTTTATCTCTTTGCACAAAGCTCATGTTGAAGTGAATCAAGAATCTCCAGATAAAAGGAGATACACTGAATCTAATGGAAGATAAAGTGGGAAAGAACCTTGAAAACATTGGCACGGGAAAATTTCCTGAATAGAACAACACGAATGTCTCATCCTCCAAGACCAGTAATTGATAAATGGGACACCATATATTTGAAAAGCTTCTAAGGCAAACCATGTTGTCAATAGGACACAATGTTAACTTGCAAATTGGGAAAAAGATCATTACCAACCCTACATCCAATAGAGAGCTAACATCCAAAATATATAAAGAACTCAAGATTTATTTTTTTATTTCATGTATGTGAGTACACTATATACAGTCACACCGGAAGAGGGCATCAGTTATCTATTACAGGTAGTTGTGAGTCACCATGTGGTTGATGGGAAATGAACTCATGACCTCTGAAAGAATAGTCAGTGCTCTTACCCACTGACACATCTCTCCAGCCTGAGAGGCACTGCTAGAGCCTAACAAATACAGAGTTAGATGCTATCAGTAAACCACTGGACTGAACATGACAATCCCAATGGAGGAGTTGGGGGAAGGACTGAAGGAGCTTAAGGGGTTTTCAACCCCATGGGAAGAACAACAAACAATATTGACCATCCAAACAGCCAGAGCTCCCAAGTACCAAATCAACCAAAGAGTACACATGGAGAGTCTCATAGAGCACTCTCATAGACTCATAGTCCAATAGTGCACTCTCATAGAATGGGGCAAGGGAGTAAATTGGATATGGGCATTCTGAAAAAGAAACCTAGAAAGGAACTTTAAAATGTAAGTGAAGAAATTATATGATGATGATGAGGAGGAGGATGACAATGATGATTATGATAAAACAGAGAACTTCAGAAGTTAGACTTCAAAAAACACCATTAATATTGTATTCAGAGCTAAACATAATTCTCAACTAAGGAATCTTGAATGGCTGAAAAGCATGCTCAGTATCATCAAGAAAATGCAAACTAAAACAACCCTGAGATTCCACCAGTCATAATGGCTAAGATCAGAAACTCAGTTGACAGCAGATACTGGTGAGGATGTGGAGAAAGAGGAACACTTCTCCACTCTAGGTGGGATGGTAAGCTGGTACAACCACTCTGGAAATCAACCTGACATTTCCTCAGAAAACTGGAAATACTTATATCTGTTATACCACTCCAGGGCATATACCCCACAGATGCTCTAACCTATCACATTTACACATGCACCACTATGTTCATAGCAAACTTATTTATAATAGCCAGAAGCTGGAAACAACCCACATGTCTCTCAACACAGGAATGGATATAGAAAATATGGTACATTCACACATGTGATCCTACTCAGCTATTAAAAATGACTTCATTTAATTTGAAGGCAAATAAAATTTTAAAATACCATTCAGCTTGAAGTAACACAGACACAAAAGAACACATATGATATGTTCTCACTGATAAGTAGATATTAGTCTAAAGGAAAAAAAAAAGCTCAGAATACCTATCATACTACCCAGAGATCATATAAAACACAAGAAGAAGGAAAACCACACCATGCTACAGTCATACTCAGAAGAAAATCTCCTCAGGAAATATAAAAGAAGAGGGATCTGTGAGGGATAGGGGAAGGGGAAAGAAAAGGGGTTTTGGTTCAGATAAGTGAGGAGATGGGAGAGAAATAGATAGGGTCGGAATTTCAATGGATGTCTGTAGCAGTGGTGGAGGAAGAACTGCAGAACCACTAGAAAGATCCAGATGCCAGGGACCCAAGAGGTTTCCAGGATCCAATAGGGAGGACGTTAGCTGTAATATGCAACAAAGGGGAGATAGAACTTGTAGAGACCATATCCAGTGATAGACACTGTCCCCAGTTGAGGGATGGCTTCATCTACCAACCTCAAACGCAATAGTCTAGAATACCTCCTGTCACAAGAAAATGCAGCAACAACTAAAGGAACAAATACTGAAGGAGAGGCCATTCAGAGACTGCCCTATTTAGGGTTCCATCCCACCTACAGACACAAAACAATGTCACTATTGATGATACCAAGAAGTGCTTGCTGACAGGAGCCTGGTATAGTTTCCTGAGAGGCTCTGTCAGAACCTGATCAATATAGATGCAGATACTCACAACCAAGCACTAGACTGAGAATGGGATCCCCAATGGAGGAGTTAGAGAAAGGAATGAAGGAGCTAAAGGGGTTTTCAACTCCATGGGAAGAACAACAATATCAACCAACCAGAGCTCCCTGAGCTCCCAGGGATTAAAACACCAACCAATAGGTACACATTGAGATACACATGTTTCAAATTGCATATGTAGCAAAAAATTACCTTATCTGGCATCAATGGGAGGGGAGCTTGGTCCTGAGAAGGTTTCGTATTCCAGCTATTTTACTGTGATCAGTGGAAGCAGTTGCACAAGGGCAGAGTGAAGATGGCCTGATAACACCAGAGACCACCTGATAACCAGGAGACCATCAAGGACCTGGTTCTGGAAACCATACTTCAACAAGTCCTCTCACTTCTCTCTCCAGTTCAGCACTGGCCTCGGGCTTTGATAAGTTGCCCCAATCATTCGCTTGTTAATCTGGAAATGCATTTAGCTTCTGCTTTTAAGTCTTATACAAGGCCCTACATGTTGTTAGTGAGTGTAACAGTAGCAGTCCTTAGCACTTATGCTGCAGAGAACAAAGGTGGGCAAAGGCATGGAGATTTAATCTTTTCTGGTTTTCAAACTCCTAAACAAGGATGAGGAGGCACTCAAGCCTCTGAGAGATCCTACTCTATACATCATACTAGACAAGAACAAAACTTTTTGAAAATATGTCTAGAATTATTCCTCTTTCTCATTTTAAAATAAAAACAAAAGTCAAATTAAAAAAAAAACTGTTTAGTTAATGTATTTGTTAAGACAACATTATCATTTCAGAGTCTTCAATTTAGTATTTCAATGATCTTGAATATTGTAAAGAGGTATTAAATTATCGTGATGATCTAATTCTAAAAAATACTTGTAGTAGCTTAGTGAAATCATACCCTCATTTGCACATATTCTTTTCTCTTTCCTAGACCATAGATGTCACTTTTCCATTTTTATGACTTTAAATATGTATATTATTGATATTTCATATAAATGAAGTAACAATAAAAGTAATCTTTTATTAGTGGGTTATTTTATTTAGGACACTTTAACACTGATCTATTTTGCAGTATGGATCAATATTTTATGCCCATTTAATTGCTGAATAATATAGTACTTTGTGCGTGTGTGTGTGAGTGTGTGTGTGTGTGTGTGTGTGTGCGTGTGTGATATTTTCTTTGTTCATTAGCCCATTAAATAGAATTGTACCAGTTCCACTTTTGCACCATTGATAATAAAGTTGTCATTAGTAATTTGTATTCTCTTGAATATATGCTTTGGATAATTTGGGGAGTTGACAAAGATTTTTCAGAGCCACATATATTATATACTACATATTTTTATTAGAACTTTATATTCTCATCTATTAATCTCTACTGATATTTTATAAAGTTAATTTTAAATTTAATGAGTGAATAAACACTGTTGGTTTCCACTTGTTAGCTTTTTAGAAAAGTATTTTAGTCAGTGGTACTGAGATTTTCCTTATTCTTTGTTACTTAACTTCTTTTTCACCTGGGAAGGTGAAGTCAGAGCTTAGGATAAAGTCTTGAACCTAGTTTAATTCCCAACAAAGAGTAAAGAGTAGTTATAAAAGAGAAGGCCTTTTCTGGAAGATTTAGGCATGGCTCTTTATGACAATACCCTTTATTCCAAAGCAATCCTTGATGAAGAGATGCCCCCTTACTAGTTCAAACTGCTTACTTTGATGGTGGATGTGAAAACATACATCTTACTCTGAGTGAGCCAGGGATTAAATACCTTTTGCGGAAAGGAATGCCCGGAAAGTGAAGTTCATTGGCTGAACACTCATTGCCTACTTAGAATACCCCCTTAATATGGAGAACTCTAGGATTTTATGATTGTCTTGGTTCTCTCAGTGAGGTGTTGTGGTTACATGATCCAGAGCAGGTAGAGTTATGCAAGGAGGTAGCTACATTCCTAGTGTTATCAACTCTGAGATTTCTGGGGTCTGAGCTCACGCCACCCTATCAGTTTTTCTGTCTGATGGCACTGTCCACTTGCCCCACATATGATTCCAGGGACTGACATGATGGAGGGAGACACATGATGCCTGCATGCTGTCTTCTTACCTTTACCTATGTGGTGTAATATATTCTTCCACTCCCACGTACACCCACACAAATAAACAAATGTAATATTCTTAATCAAACAAAAATAATCTAACCTTGTGTTTGCTTCTCCTAATCTTCTGTGATGGTATAATGAAGGGGATTAATAGAGAAGATAAAGAGCTAGTTAACTGTGAATTAGATTTAAGAGAACTAATTTCCTATTTTTATACTTAATTGTGTAAGGTGAAAACAAACGTAAATTTATGGCATTTAAATGAGTAAAGAATAATAATGATACATAATAAGATATCTAATAGTCATAAATATGGTAGACATTTAATATAGTGCTTAATAATTTTTACTACGAATATTTATTATTTATATGGTAACAAATGGAAAGAATATTCAGTAAACATTGAAAAGGTAAAATATCTACTTGTTACCTCTTGATTAATTCAGCCAATTAAGTGCCTTTATAAATTAATGTTCATTGTTTCACAATTTGTTTCCTATTTGTCTGACCTTTGTTGTTGGAAACAAATGTATTTTCTTCTCATTATAAAATATCACCAATAGTAAAAGTACAAATAAATTTATGGCAGGGATAAGTGGGTCAGTATTTGAGATATTGTAATGATATTTAAAGTTGGCATAATTTTTCTAATGTATTGAACAAAATATGTTCCTTTTACAAATAGCTAAATACCTCTTCCAAAAATCCTTCTCTTAAGTAATCCTAGTTCTTTTTCAAGACTTACTCTTTCAAATGTTTTACATACACTGTAAAACACAAGGTATGTGTTTTTTACATTATTTTGTTTCTACTTATATATTTTTATTGTGTTTCTTTCTACCACATAATAAATTTCAAATAATGCATGGTTGCTAAGTTCCTCTTCAGTTTGAGCTCATCATCAAAGAAACATTTTTTGATAAAATTACCTAACAGTTAAAATGTGTTCATAACAAATTTAGCTTTGTTAGTCAGTTTTCTCATATGAAAACAGATGCCTGTGATAATCAACTTAAGAAGGAAAATACTGGGGGCTCATATTTTTAAATGGCCCAATTTTTTAGATACATAGCAAAGTAGGCCATCACCACAGGCAGAGAATATATATATATATATATCAAAGCAGTGCATGTCATGAGCATAATGTGATACATTAAGAAGGAGACTATCTTCTTCAAAGTTGCATTGCTAATGAACCACGGACCTCCTCAAACATGAATTATATTTTTGTGGTAAAAACTTTCAAAATGATTTATTATAGCTTCATGAAAAGTAGAGTACATTATCATTATCTATAATCATTCTCCTGTGCAATAGCACAGCAGAGTTTCTTGCTCCTAACTGTACCTATTATGTTTTATTTGACTGTGAGTCTGAGTTTATGCCAGTATAATGCTATATTTATTAGCTTATGCTATTTGAAGAAAATAATGGACTTCATTTACTCTCACGTCTATGCTGAATGTCATGCTGGCTATGCAGCAATACAAGGCAAAAAATGTCTATTCTATTGAAGTAGTGTTCTCTGCCTGGTGCTAGAAAAGGTATAGGGTGCAAATATTAACACTGCTCTGATAATAACACAATAACTCTGATGTTTAGGGGGATATTATGATAATGGTCCCTTGAACACAATAGCTACTGACAAACTGGCTACATCTGACATTCACATTTACAATCTCCAAAAGGTAGATACACCTGATTGTATTCTAAGGCTAGAATTGAAGTGGAGAAAACTTAGTCCTGTCCCACAGGTACACACAATATTAACCTGATCTAGAAGGCTGCATGAGGAAACTTCAGTTTCTACTAGGGCACTTGATCTCACCAAGAAAGGCGTGTGAGAGGTTCTACAATCCAAGAGGATAGAGTCCTATAAACTTCTTCATTGCCAGAGGTAGAATAAGGGATGTCAAAGTTAATATCCTTGTTGCCGCTTACTAAGTATGCAAAGGTTCACTGTTCACAGCTTCAGTCAATGAACTGGGAGTAGGGGTCACAGTGTTTTCTCTGTCACTGGATTCCCATACAGGTAACTTGGTACTATACTTTTAAGTGCAGGTCTTGAACTTAAATTTGTTCTTAACCAGTAAACATCTGTGTGCTGGGTTATTTTGGAGTTTGGAAACTTTGTTAGTATTACATTGTTGTGACAGAGAGAGCATTTACAACAATCAATTTAAAGCCAGAAAGATTTACTTTTGCTTGTCATTCTTTAGCTGTCAGTCAAATTAAGCTTGTTCTATTGCTTTTCAGCTTGTGACAAGTAAGAAACATCATGATAGAAACAACTTGGGAAGACAAGTTTTTCATTTCATGGCAGCCAACCAACAGAAGAGCAAATAAGAAGGGTCCAAACACAGAGAGAAAGGATCTGATGATTGATCTGCATTGTACATGTCCTCAAGGACCTGTTTCCTCTAACCGTGCTTCAACTAATAACTCATTTCAATGTGAATTCATCCATGGCTTGAAGATTAATGCCTTCATGATCTAATCACTCTCACTGAACATCTAACTAAGGATAAGCCATTTTTATTTAGTCTATTTCAAAATTATGACAGGGAAGAAAGTGCATTGGAAAACCCCTTTCTTTTGCCTTGTTCAAAACAAGTAGTATCAACTTTTAATTGGCTTTTCTATGCTGAAAGTTTTGTATGTAGCGGGTCATTTTTGATATGTCCATGGTAAGAAATTGTCAGTTCTTATTCCTCTTCCATTTTCACAATCTGTTCATATTCTTTGTTTTTTTATTCAAAACAATTTGTTTTCCTAATATTGAATTGTAATTTTTATTTTTTGAACACTTAACTCCTAGTGATATTTAGATTGCAAATATTTTATACCACCATATACATAATCTCTTCATTCTACTGGTTGTTTTTCATAATTGTCTAGAATTTTCTAGATTGATATCTATTTCAGTTTTCAGTTTTAGCTTGTATTTCTTGTGTTTGGGGTTCAGATCTAAATTACTTTGCAAACTCAAATTAAAGCATTTTATGCTTTCTCCTAGTAATGTCAAAATATTAGATCATAATTTTAAACAGGTGATGCACATTATGTTCATTCTGACATAAAGAGCAATTTAGGTTTCATTTCATTCTCTAATATTTTGTATATACAATCTTTCAACATTGCTTATTTAAGAGATATTTATTTATTTATTTATTTATTTATTTATTTATTTATTTGATGTCCTTGGTATATTTGTTAAAGACCAGTTGACTGTAAATGCCTGAATATATTGTTCAATTCTCTATCCCATTTCTGATCTATGCATGCATTTTCATGCTATGCTGATTTTGTTTGGTTTCTAAAATTTATATTCAGTATAATAACATTTCCATTTTTTGTTTTCAAGATTGGTTTGGTTTTGGGCGTTTCTTCTGGATATGTATACTAGTACTATTTTTTTATTTCTGTAAAGACACAAATTAAAATTTTGAAAGCGATTATATTATATTGAAGTTTTAAAATGTTTTTGGAAATATAAGCATTTTAGGAACTTGATTTCTAGTGGGTAAACATGGGCAAATCATTATATACACCTTCAATTTTACTGTTTTATAGTTTTTATTGGATATTTTCTTTATTTACATTTCAAATATTATCCCCTTTCCCAGTTTTCCCTCTGTAATTTCCCTATCCCATTCCCCCCCACCCCTTGCCTCTGTGAAAATGTTACCCCAACCATCCACTTCCTCCCATTTCCATACCCTGGCATTTCCCTAAACTGGCATATTGAGACTTCACAGGGCCAAGGACCTCTCTCCTCTCATTGATGGCAGATAAGGCCATCCTCTGGTACATATGTTCCTTGCTTTCTCTTCTATTAGTTTCAGTGTACCTGGTTTTATGTGGACATCTTTGATCCACTTTGACTTGAGCTTTGTAAAAGGTGATAAGAATGGATTGATTTGTATTCTTCTGCATGCTGACTGCCAGTTGATATAGCACCCATTTGTTGAAAATGCTGTCTTATTTCCACTGGATGTTTTTAGCTCCTTTGTCAAAAATCAAATGACCATAGGTATGTGGGTTCATTTTTGGGTCTTCAATTCTATTTTATTGATCTATGTGCCTGTCTGTTTACCAATACCATACAGTTTTGTTTATCATGATTGCTCTGCAATACAACTTGAGGTTGGGATTATAGTTTTAATTATAAAATTTTAATTCTTTGATTCAATATGTTCTATCCATTTTTGTTTTATATGTTGTAACACGTTAGATTGTTTAATTTTCTTTTCTATTTATACAAATGCTAATTATTTTGCTTCTTTCTAACATAGGAGAACAATGAATTTTGAGACAAATTGGAATAATTGATTTTCTAATAAGTGTTTGTCCTTGAAAAGACCATGGGTAGAGCTATTATTAATTAAGATGAAAGTGTTTATTGAAGAACTGTGTTCATGGGAAATGAAGAAATAATATTTCTTTATTAATAAGTATTCAAGTGGAATTATTAAACAGGGAATTGGATAAATGTGTGTGTCAATAGTTCAATTGAGTTAGTGAGGCTGAATGTGGAGCCTGGTGTCAGAAATCCCAAGCAGCTCTTGGGCTAGAGATAGGGGCGACCTCTGCCACCCACCTCTGCCACCTCTGCCACTGGTTCCGGCTGGAACATGAGCTCAGACAAATGGAAGGGGAACAGCAAGTTTGGTCACTGCTTCATTGCCAGGTATGGGAATTAGTTTTATCTGCTTCTGCTGTTGGGCTCAGCAGGGCACGTGAGCTCAAGTGAATGGAGAGAAAACCTGGTTTGGCTGTCTCCACTGCTGGCTTGGGTTTCTGCCTCTGTGAAGGGGCACCAGGCCAGACAGAACCAAGCCAGTGAGAGGCTTCAGTGAGGGGTGCAAGAAGCAAAACAAACAGCACAATCAAAAATGGGATATAGAGCTAAACAGAGAATGCACAACAGAGGAATCTGGAATAGCCAAGAAGCACTTACAGAAATGTTCAAAGTCCTTATTTATCAGGGAAATGCACGTCAAAATGACCATGAAATTCTACCTTACATGAATCAGGATGGCTACGATAAAAATCCCAAGTGGTAGTACATGTTGCAGAGGATGTGGAGAAAGAAGAAGATTTCTCTCTTACTAGTGGGTTTGCAAACTAGTATAACTACTCTGGAAATCAATCTGGAGATTCATCAAAAAAAAAAAAAAAAAAAAAAAAAACCTGGCAATAGAACTACCTGAAGATTCAGCTGTATCATCCCTCTTAGGCATATACTCAATATATGTCCCACCATGCCACAGGGCCATGTGTTCCACTATGTTCATGGCAGCCTTATTTATGATACCCAGAAGCTGGAATCAATCCAGATGTCCAACAACTGAAGAATGGATACAGAAAATGTGGTTCATTTACACAATGGAATACTATTCAGCTACTAATAACAAGGACATCATGAGTTTTGCAGGCAAGTAGATGAAACTAGAATATATCTTCCTGAGTGAGGTGACTCAGACCCCAGAGTACCTACATTATATGTAATCACTAGTAAGTGGATATTAGCCAAACAAGTGCCTAATATACAACCCACAAAACTCAATAAGGTTAACAAGCAGAAAGGCCCAAGTGAGGATGCTTCAATCCCACTTGGGAGAGAGAATAAAGCAATCACCGGACAGGGCAGAATAAGGTAGTAAGATGGGTGGCAGAGTGGAGCAGGAGGGGAAAATGGGAAAATGATCAATAATTGGGGGTGGGGAGACTAAAGTGAAACCTTGAGAACCCTCAGAATGAATGGAAATATGTAAACGGGGGCGGGGTGCAATTTGGGAGGTTTGGGAGTCCTCCAGAGACCTGGTAAGTAAGAGACTCTCAGGACCCAAAAGGAGAGACCTTAGATGCCTTAATAGTTGTCAGAGGGAACTCATAGAGTCACCTCCAGTAAAAAGGCGGGGCATCAAGTGGAGGGATAGAGATGCCATCCCACAGTCAAAACTCTGACCCAGACTTGTTCCTTTCTAAAAAATCTGGGGTGGGGGTCAAAACGTAGAAGAGACTAAGGGAAAGGCAATCCAGTGTTTTTCCTACCTGGAGATCCATCTCACGGGGAGGTTCCAAGACCTGACATTATTACTAAGGTGTACTTACAGATAGGAGCCTAGTATGGCTGTCCTCTGAGAGGCCCAACAAACAACTTACTGAGACAGATGCAGACACTTACACCTGACCATTGGACTGAAGTCTGGTACTCCTGTGGTTGAATTAGGGAAAGGCTGGAAGAAGCTGAAGAGTTAGGCTACCCCATAGGAAGGGCAACATTGTCAACTAAGCTGGAACTATGAGATCTCTCAGACACTGAGCCACCAATAAAGCAGCATATACGAGTTGGTCTGAGGCCCCAGACTCCTACAGCAGAGGACTGGCTGATCTGCCCTCTGTGGGAGAAGATGCACCTAATCCTCAAGAAACCTGAGGTCCCAGGGAGCAAAGAGGTGCAGTGTTGGAGGGAAAATCCTTTTGAAAACAGGGTGGGAGGAGGAATGGGATGAGTAACTGTGGGAGGCTGGGGGGGGGCAATGACTAAATATTTAAATAAATAAATAAATAATTATTATGCTAGTAGTATTATACTATATACAGAGTAAATCAAATAGATTATGCTCTTAAATATGTAATCTGGATATAAACAGAATCTTTTATACTTTAAAACTTGGCTACCAACAGATACATGTATTGACTAAATACAATTATATACTTCATATATTTATACATTTAGTGATAGATGATTTAAAGTAATAATAGTGTGACCTAGGGCATCTGAGTAAATGATTAAAATTATTTAGGGATCATGAGGAGAGGTGGTTTGTGTAGACATGGTTAATAATAGTGTCTAACACTATGGTGATCAATTGTGACAATTTTGAACTTCCAATTTAAAATTGGGAATATTTTGAGCTATAATAAAGCTATCTCACATGAAGTGCATAAGTGAGTGAATGGCTAAAATTATGATCACAAATTACAAATGCCTGATTGAAAAAAAACATACTCTAGGATATGTAATAAAACGGTAAGGTAAATGCTAATTGTTACAAACAGTAGGAGAAATTAAAATGTGAACTCCTAATAGTGTATTCATTAAAAATTATCAGACTATAAACATTTATTCAGTGTCCAGCCATAACTTTTTTTAATTTCCCTTTCCTTACAATCAATTTCATGCACTAACACAATTGCTTTGAACAGAGATCTATGAATATTAATAGTTAAAACGAGATTTAACCAAAAGAATTACATTTTTAAATTTTTCATAAAATATTATTACAGCTCAAAATTTTTGTTACATAATAATATATGATAAATAAACGATTTTTTTCTTTTTCTTTATTTTTTTTTTCGTTAGAAGGACTGAGGATTCCACATTTTGGCCTTCCTTCTTTTTGAGCTCCATCCTTCCTTTTGAGCTTCATAGAATGACATTTTTAAACATACACCAACAATTATTGTCTCAGCAAAGTTTTGAAAAGAGAATATTATTACATTGATGAAATTAAATGTATACTTATATTTGTATGATTTTGTATGAGTACTAATTAGCACTTTAGACATTTTAAAGACATGTCTAAATTCTCTCTTACTGCTAATTTCTTAAACATAGTCTTTGAGGGAGTTGAATTCAAACCTAAGCTGGTATTTGGGTCTAATCTTCTTATCCAGAATCAGGAGTAGATAGATATGTGAGAGGGAAACAAAAGGAATGCTCCAGGATACAAACATCACATATGGTTTTGAAAACAGGATATCTTGTTTATTAAAGAAATGATTGTGAAAGACATTTTTAAAAACATAACATTAAGTAGAAATTTAGTGGGGGGAAAAGAAATAAGTCTGAAGTGACTGAAAGGAGTCTCAAAAAATATGTTCTCAAACCTTAATCGTAATGAGTAGAGTAAATATGCAGGGTTTATGTAAAATATAGAAAGCACACACCTGAGAAGTTGCTTGTTTGATAAAGATGGAAGAGCTGAATACCCAGTTATGCATGACTGAGCAGATCCTTAGTCTTTATGATTGTTAACATTGACTCAATCAAGACTATTATGTCATTTAAGGCTACAGAATGATTATTAGCTTCATTATAAAATAGAGGACTGAAATGGTGCCTCCAACCTAAGTTAGTTTGACTACTCATCATGATGCTATGCAGCACACACTAAGAGCAGTGCCAACAGAATTCAATTTATAAAAGAAATGTTAGTTGCTATCACTATAAACACATTAGTTGTGACAGTAAGAACAAAGTGTTAAAATATGATTCAATTAGCATTAATTTGAAGAAATATTTGTAAATGTTTACAAACTTGACTCACATAGGAGGAAAGGGTTCAGCATAGTTCATTAGAAACTGTCTGGTGAGAGGCAGGATTCACTTTTGTGAGTTATTTAAAGTACTATGGATCCAGAGATAGAAATATAAATCAAATAAATATGTTATATCAGAGTTTAGAAGAAAGATATTTCTCCTCAGTAGCTTAACTATTTAGAATTTTTTTTATTTCATTCATTAGTTGTCAGAGTTTAACAGACGTATAAGATCTTTTTTAAAACAATAAAAATAATCAACCCACTTTTTCCAGCACATTTTTTCCTGAATGATAATACTGATTCCAAAAATGAGTGCTCACTATATATATACACATGCAAAAGTGATTTTGATTCTTAGGTAAGGAAGATGAAATGAGCCTTCTCTCATTTAATTTTTTTACCAAGCTATGAAACATGAGTTTCTCCATGGGGGTTGGTATTTTAGTCTGTGAGAGCTTTGGTGGGTTTGGTTAGTTGGTAATTTTGTTCTTCCCATGGGGTTGCAGACATTTCAGAGCTCCTTTAGGCACTTCTCTAGCTCCTTCATTGGGGTCCCAGTAGTCAGTTTCATGGTTAGCTGCAAACAATCTACTCCATATCAGTAAGGTTCTGGTAGAGCCTTTGAGAACGCATCCATATCAGGTTTCTACAAGAAAGTACTACTTGGCATCAGCAATAGTCTATGGGTTTAGTGGCTGATACAGGATGGATCTGCAGGTAAGGCAGGCTCTGCATGACCTGTTCTTCAATCCATGCTCCACTATTTGTATTTTTACTTCCTCCCATGAGTGTTTTCTTCTTACATCTAAGGACTGAGGCATCCAGATTCTGATCTTTTATTTGAGCTTCATAAGTTCTGTGAATTAATTCTTTGATAGTCTGAGCTTTAGAGGCTATTGTCTACTTGTCAGTGAGTACATATCATGAGTATTCTTTTGAGACTAGGTTACCTCACTCAGCATGATAGGTTCATGTTCTATTCATTTGCCTTGGAATTTCAAGATGTCATTGTTTCTAATAGCTGATTAGTACTCCATTGTGTAGATGTATCATAATTTCTGTATCCATTCTTCCCTTGAAGAACATCTGGGTTATTTCCGTCTTCTGGCTATTATAAATAAGGCTGTGATTTACATGTTGGAACATCTGTCCTTATTAGATGTTGGAGCATCTTTTGGGTAAATACCTAGGAGTAGTATTGCTGGGTCTTCAGGTAGTAGTATGTCCAATTTTTTAAGGAACATCCAGACTGATTTACAGAGTAGATATACCAGCTTACAATTCTACCAAAAGTGGAGAAGTATTCCTCTTTCTCCACATCCTCACCAGTATCTGCTGTCCCCTGAGATCCCCCCTTCCCCTCCCCCCCAAAAAAAACATTTTTATTGGACATTCTCTGCCTTTACATTACAAATGTTATCCCTTTCCCACAACCCATCTACTTCCCTCATCCATTGCCTCCATGAAGGTGCTCCTTCCTCCCACTACCCTCTCCTACCTCACCACTTTAGTGTTCCCCTACACAGTGAAAATAAGCCTTAGCTGGACCAAAGTCCTCTTCTCCTCTGGATGTCAGAAAATGCTTTCCTTTCCTGCATATGTTCCTCAGTCCATGGGCCCAAGGTACATATCGGTTGTTCTTTTAGTCCCTTTGAGCTGCTGTGGGTTTTGATAGTAGATAATTTTGTTCTTCCCACGGGGTTGCAGACCCTTTAGCTCTTTCAGTTCTCTCTCTAGCTCCTTCATTGGAGTACTCCACAAGCAGTGGAGGAGGGTTCCTCTTTCCCCACATCTATGCCAATATCTGCTGTCACCTGAGTTTTTGACCTTAGTCATTTTGACTGGTGTGAGGTAAAATTTCAGGATTGTTTTGATTTGCATTTCTCTGATGAGTATGGATATTGAGCATTTCTATAGGTGATTCTAAGCCATTTAATATTCCTCAGTTGAGAACTCTTTTAGTTCTGTACCCCAATTTTAATAGGATTGTTTGATTCTCTACAATCTTTTTTAGTTCTTTGTATATATTGGATACTAGCCCTCAATCAGATGTAGGATTGGTAAAGATCTTTTCTCAATCTGTTGGTTGCCATTTTGTCCTTTTGCCTTGCAGAAACTTTTCAATTTCATGAGGTCCCATTGGTCAATTCTTGATCTTAAAGCAAAAGCCATTAGTGTTCTGTTCAGGAAAATTTCCTCAGTGCCTATGTGTTCAAAACTATTCCCCATTTTCTGTTCTATTAGTTTCAGTGTACCTGGTATTATGTGGAGGTCTTTGATCCACTTGGACTTGAGCTTTATACAAAGAGATAAGTAAAGATCGATTTGCATTCTTCTGCGTTCGGACTGCCAGTTAAACCAGCACCATTTGTTGAAGAGGCTGTGCTTTACCCATTGAGTATTTTCAGCTCCTTTGTCAAAGATCAAGTGACCATAATTGGGTGGGTTCTTTTGTGGGTCTTCAACTCCATTCCATTGATCTACCTGTCTGTCTTTGTACCAATATCATCTGGTTTTTATTACACTTGATCTGTAATAAGACTTGAGATCATAAAAATATATTTGTATACTTTTATACAAAAATGCTTAAAATCTGTACATTTATCTTTCTTTTTTAAAATAAAGTTGTTCAATTAAAAAAAAAAAAAAGTCTTGAGGTCAGAAATGGTGATTCTCCGAGAAGGTTTTTCAGGTTTTTTTTTTTTTTTTTTTTTTTTTTTTTTTTTTTTTTTTGTTGTTTTGTTTTGTTTTGCTTTTTTGTTGAGAATTGTTTTTGCTCTCCTTGTTTTTTTATTATTCCAGATGAATTTTCAAATTGCTTTCCAATTCTATGAAAAATTAAGTTGGAAACTCGATGGGGATTGCATTGAATCTGTAGATTGCTTTAGGCAAGTTGGCCATGTTTACTATGTTGATCCTTCCAATTCATGAGCATGGGAGATCTTTCCAATTTCTGAGATCTTCTTCTAATTCCTTTTTCAGGGACTTAAAGTTCTTGTCATACAAATTTTTCATTTGTTTGTTTAGGGTTACACCATGGTATTTTATATTCTTTGAGAATATTGTTAAAGGTGTCAATTCTCTAATTTCTTTCTCAGCCTGTTTAATCTTTTAGTAGAGGGAGGCTTCTGATATGTTGAAATTTCTTTTTATATCTAGCCACTTTGCTGAAGTTATCAACTGTAAGGCTTCTCTTGTGTAATTTTTGGGGTCACCTAACTATACTCTAATATCATAGAGATATATTGAGTTTGTCCTTTCCAATTTGTATTCATTTAAACTCCTTTGGCTGTCTGATTGCTCTGGTACTTCCAGTACTATATTGATTAAGTAGAGAGAAGTAAGCATCCTCATCTAGTCCTGAGCTTAACAGGATTGCTTCAAGTTTCTCACCATTTAACTTGGTGTTGCCTACTGCTTTGCTGTATATTGCTTTTACTATGTTTAAGTAAGGTCCTTGAATTTCTGATATTTCTAAGACTTTTAACATGAAGGGGTGTTAAACTTTGTCAGATAATTTCTCAGCATCTAAAGAGATGATCATGTGTGTTTTTTTTTTTTTTTTTTTTTGCATTGAGTCTGTTTATATAGTAGATTACAAAGATGAACTTCCATATATTGAACCATCCCTGCATCCCTGGGATAAAGTCTACTTGGTCATAGTAAATAATTATTTTGATGTGTTCTTGGATTCTGTTTGCAAGAATTTTATTGACTATTTTTGAAGCAAAGTTTATGAGAGAAATTGGTTTAAATTTCTTTTTCCTTGTAGGAACTTTGTGTGGTTTAGGAATGAAAATAAATTTGGCTTCAAAAAAATGATGTAGGTAGTGTTCCCTCTGTTTCTATTTTCTGTAATAGTTTGGAGAGTATTAGTATTGGGTCTTCTATGAAGGTCTGATAGAATTCTACACTAAGCACATATGTTGCTGGGTGTTTTTTGGTTGAGAGGCTTTTGATTAATGCTTCTATTTCTTTAGGAATTATGGGCCTATTTAGATAGTTTATCTGATCCAGATTTAACTTTGGTACCTGAAATCTCTCTAGGAAATGTCCATTTATTCTAAATTTTCCAGTGTTTTGAGTATAGGCTTTATTAGTAAGATCTGATGACTTCTTAAATTTCTTCAGTTTCTGTTGTTATGTCTCTGCTTTCATTTCTGATTTTGTTAATTTGGATACGCTCTCTGTATAGAATGGCTGAGAAGCATCTAAGGAAATACTCCACATCGTTAGCCATCCGGGAAATGAAAATCAAAACAACCCTGAGATTCCACCTCACACCAACCAGAATGGCTAAGATCAAAAATTCACATGACAGCAGATTCTGGCAAGGATGCCTAGAAAGAGGAACACTTCTCCACTGTTGGTTGGGTTGTAAACTGGTACAACCACTCTGGAAATCAGTCTGGCGATTCCTCAGAAAATTGGATATAGTACTACCTGAAGACCCAGTTATTCCACTTCTGGGCATATACCCCAGAGAAGCTACAACATACAACAAAGACACATGCACTACAATGTTCATAGCAGCTCTATTTATAATAGCCAGAAGCTTGAAAGAACCCAGATGTACTTCAGTAGATGAATGGATACAAAAATTGTGGTACATTTACACAATGGAGTACTACTCAGCTATCAGAAACAATGACTTTTTGAAATTCTTAAGAAAATTGATGTATGCATTAAGATCTTACTAGTTACATGAGCATAAAGTACATGTAAAACAGTATGTAACCCAGAAGTAGTCAAAGTTTTCTTGGTGTGTGAGGATTAAACATAATGTTTTTCTTTTCTTTTTTCTTTTCTTGAACTTCACACAGTCTGTGAGTTGTTTCTGGGGTATTCAGAGCTTTCTGAGGTTAGTATCCAATTATCAGTGACTGTATATTATTTCTGTTCTTTGTGACTGGGTTATCTCACTCAGGATGATATTCTCTAGATGCATCAATTTTCTTAAGAATTTCATAAAGTCATTTTTTTCTGATAGCTGAGTAGTACTCCATTGTGTAAATGTACCAATATATTATTATCCATTCATCTATGAAGGACATCTGGGTTCTTTCCAGCTTCTGGCTATTATAAATAGGGCTGCTATTCACATTGTGGTGCATGTGTCTTTGTTGTTTGTTGGAGCTTCTTTGGGGTATATGCCCAGAAGTGGAATAACTGGGTCTTCAGATAGTACTATGTCCAATTTTCTGCAGAATCCCCAGACTGATTTCCAGAGTGGTTGTACCAGTTTATAACCCCAACAATAGTGGAGAAGTGTTCCTCTTTCTCCAGATCCCCGCAAGCATCTGGTGTCATCTGTTTTCATTTTCATTGAATTCTAGAAAACCCTTAACTTCTTTATTTTTTCTTTGTTGCTGCTATCATATAATATAGCATTGTTTAGTTTTCATGTGTATATGAGCTTTTTGTTGTCTTTGTTGTTATTAAAGACCAGCCTTAGACCATGGTAATCTGAAAGGAATTATGGGAGTATTTCTGTCTTCTTATATCTACTGAGGATCATTTTTTGACCATTGTGTGGTCATTTTCGAGAAGGTGCCATGAGGTGCTGAGAAGAAGGTGTATTTTTTTGTTTTAGGATGATATGTTCTGTAGATATCTATTAATTCCAGTTGGTTCATAACCTCTTCTAGTTTTACAGTGTCCTTGTTCAGTTTGTTTCCATGATCTGTCCATTGGTGAGAGTGGGGTATTGAGGTCTCCCACTATTATTGTGTGGGTCACAATGTGCATTTTGAGCTTTAGTAGGGTTTCTTTTATGAATATGGGTGCTTTTGAATTTGTAGCATATATGTTAAGCATTGAGAGTTCCTCCTGACAAATTTCCCCTGTAATGAGTAAAAAGTGTCCTTCCTTATCTTTTTTGATATCTTTTGTTTGAAAATCTACTTTCTTTGATATTAGAATGGCCATTCCAGCTTGCTTCTTGGGGTCATTTGTTTGGAAGTTTTTTTTTTTTTTTTTCACCCCAACCTTTTACTCTGAGATAGTGTCTGTCTTTGACTCTGAGATGAGTCTCCTGTATGCAGCAAAATGCTGGGTTTTCTTTATGTACCAGTCTGATAGCCTATATCCTTTATTGTGGAATTGAGTTTATGTTAACATTTACGTTAACAGATATCAAGAAATAGTAATTGCTGTTTCCTGCTATTTTTGCTATTGCAGGTTGAATTGTGCCTGTGTGTCTTTCTTCTTTTTTTTTTCTTTGCTTAGGAGTTTTCTTGTTTTTAATAGGATGTAGTTCCTCACGTTGTATTGGATTTTATACCTATAATTTGTTGTAGTGCTGGGTTTTTGGTCAGATGTTGTGTAGATTTAGTTTTGTCTTGGAATATTTTAATCTCTCCATCTATATTGATTGAGAGTTTTGCTGGGTATAGCAGCTTGGGCTGGCACCTGTGCTCTTTTAGGGTCTGCATGATGTCTGTCCAGGATCTTCTAACTTTCATAGTCTCTGTTGAGAAGTCCGGTGTGATTCTGATTGGTCTGCCTTTATATGTTACATGACCTTTTTCCCTTACTGCTTTTAGTATTCTTTCTTTGCTTTGGGCACTTGGTGTTTTGTCTATTATGTGCCGGGAGGAATTTCTGTTCTAGTCCAACCTATTTGGAGTTCTGTAGGCTTGTTTTATGCTCGTGGTCATCTCATTCTCAAGGGTAGGGAAGTTTTATTCTATGATTTTGTTGAAGATATTTACTGTGTCTCTTAGTTGATATTCTTTGCCCTTTTCTGTTCCTATTATCCTTAGGTTTGGTCTTCTCATTGTGTCCTGGATCTCCTGCACATTTTGCGTTAGGAACTGTTTGGTTTTTGCATCTTCTCTGAGTGTTTGGTCTATGTTTTCAATGTTGACTTCTGCCCCTGAGATTCTGTCTTCCATCTCTTGTATTCTGTTGGAAATGCTTGCATCTGTGACTCCTGATTTCTTTTATAGGTTTTCTTCCTCTAAGGTTGTCTCTTGTAGTGTTTACTTTATTGTGTCCATTTCCATTTTGAATTCCTTCTTCCATTCCTTCATATCTTTGGTTCTGTTTTCCTCTAGTTCTTTGAGTTCTTTGATTGTTTTTCTTGTTTCTTCTTTAAAAGCTTCTAATTCTTTATGCTTTACCTCCTGTTCTTGTTTACGGATCTCTATCATCATCTTGAGGTAGGATTTCATGTCTGAGTCTTCTTTTTCTGGAGTGTTTGGCATTCTGCTGTTTGCTGTGGTGAAAGAGCTGGATTCTGTTGTTGCCAGGTTGTCTTGGTTTCTCTGGGATACATTCTTTCACTTTCCTGTTGCCATTTTGCTGTTGGTCATTTTTCTCACCTTTCCCTTATACCTGGCCTGTGTCCCTGGATCCCTGTTGTTCCTGGTAGTGGATGGTCTAAGTGCCTGTTCTGCACCCAAAAGCCGCTGGCTGGGAACAGACAGCAGAATGCTGGGTTCCTGGTTCCCTGGACAAAGCAGGGGCAGGGGCATACTTCCTGTGTTCTCGGCAGAGGCCTCTCTGCTCCCCGGATATTCGGAATGCCTTAGCACCAGGCCTGTGTCCCTGGATCCAAGAGGCTTTTTGATGACTGCTTCTATTTCTTTAGGTGTCATGGGACTGTTTGGATGGTTCATCTAATCCTCATTTAACTTTGGTATCTGGTATCTGTGTATAAATTTATCCATTTCCTCCAGATTTTTCCAGTTTTGTTTTGTATAGGCTTTTGTAATAGGACCTGATGATTTCTTGGATTTTCTCAGTTTCTGTTGTTGTATCTTTCCTTTCATTTCCTATTTTGTTAATTTGGATACTCAATTTTTGCCCTCTGGTTAGTCTGGCTAAGGGCTTATCAATCTTGTTGATTTTCTCAAAAAAAAAAAAAAAAAAAAAAAAACTCTCGATTTTGTTGATTTGTTGATTCTTTGTATAGTTCTTTTTGTGTCTATTTGGTTAATTTCTGCTCTGAATTTGATTATTTCCTGGAATCTACTCCTTTTGATTGTATCTGCTTCTTTTTGTTCTAGAGCTTTTAGCTGTGCTGTCAAGTTGATAGTGTTTGCTCTCTCTATTTTCTTTTTGGATGCACTCAGAGCTATGAGTTTTCCTCTCAGTAGTTCTTTTTTGTGTCCCATAAGTTTTGGTATGGGTATGCTATTTTTCATTTAATTCCAAAAAAAAAAAAAAAAAAAAAAAAAATCAAAAGTTTTCTACCTTGACCAACACTTGCTATTTTTGAGCAGAGTATTGTTCCGCTCCCATGTGTATGTGGGAGTTTTCTTTGTTTTCACTGTTTTTTAAAGATAAGCCTTAATCCATGGTGATCTAATAGGATGCCAGGAATCTTTTGATCTTCTTTTATCTGTTGAGGCCTGTTTTTGACCAACTATCTGGTCAGTTTTGGAGGAAGCATCATGTGGTGCTGAGAAGAAAGTATATTCTTTTGTTTTCAGATGAAATGTCCTGTATATGTCTGTTAATTCCAGGTGGTTCATAATGTCTGCTAGTTTTGTTGTGTCTCTGTTCAGTTTCTGCTTCCATGATCTGTCCATTGATGAGAGTGTGGTGTTGAAGCCTCCCACTGTTATTGTTTGTGGTGTAATATAGGTTTTGAACTTCCGTAGGATATATTTTATAAATGAGGGTGGCCTTGCATTTGGAGCATAGATGATCAAGATTGAGAGTTCATCTTGATAGATTTTTTTCCTGTGAAGGGTAAAGAGTGTCCTTTCTTATCACTTTTGATTACTTTTTATTGAAAGTATATTTTATTTGATATTAGAATAGCTACTACAGCTTTTTTACTGAGCCCATTTGCATGGAAGTTTTTTTTTTTTTTTTTTTTTTTTTTTTTTTTTTTTTTTTCCCCAGCCTTTTACTCTGAGGTTGTTTCTGTCTTTGTCTCTGAAATGAGTTTCCTGTAAGCAGAAAAATGCTAGATCCTGTTTACATATCCAGTCTGATAGTCTATGTCTTTTTAATTGGGTAATTGAGACCTTTGATGTTTAGAGAAATTATTAGCAATTTATAACCGAGATAAAATACATGAAATAAATGTATTAAACATTATAAAGCATAATGAAGTAGATTATAATCATCAATGTTTGGAAATAAAATGAGGGCATCTGTGAAAACTCTTATTTTCACCTTCAGGCTAATCTATGACTGTAGAGGAGAATGTCACTGAATGGAGGAGGAAAAACTCAGAGTCAAAAGAGGATAACACTGAAAAATTTTGAGAAGTAGAGGATAAAGGGGGAAATTTCATGATGATTAACGTGTCAATTCAGAATCAAGACATAATAATTTTTAATGTGTTTGAGTTTAAAATAGAGCTTAAAAGCACAGGAAGTAAAACCCAATGTAAGAACCAAGTATGGGATCTAGAATGCTCAAAACAATCTTGATAAATGAGAAGAAAATGAAAATCTTAGTTTTCCATTGCAAACTTATTACAAAAATAGAATAATGAAGGCAGTATAGTTCTGACATGAAGACATAAAAACAGATTGACAGAAATAATCTATCATTCAAAATTAAGCCTACGCAATATTTAACAACTGAATTTTAAGAAAGGTAATGAATGATATTAGTCTCTGTGCGTGAACATCTACATACATATGCGTGCACTTGTGCATGTGTGTGTGTGTAAGTAGGGATGCAATTTTCTGTAAATAATGCTAATATTTAGATAGTCAAATTAAAGAATGGAGGTAGGCCCCTTCCATATACGACTTAAAATATTAACTCAAAATAAATAAACGTCCCAAGGAAGAGAGCTAAAACTATAATTGTTTAGAAAAACTATAAGAGTAAATCTTTACAAGCTCAAGTACAGTAAGTTACCATAAGTATAGAATAAGAAAAAATATAAAAAGTAAATTAAAATAATTAATAGGTTTGGTTATAGTAAGGCTTTAATATTTGTGCCCTAGTGGACATTATCAAGTCAAAACTGACACAAAAATTGAACAATTTACAAAGTGATCAAAGACATCAAATAAGAATGTATAAATAAATATAAAGGGAAATGTGGTTCAATGATAAGGATAATATGTTAACATAAAATTATTCCATTAATAACCCACATTTGTTATTTTTATCAAATCTTTAATCAAGAAATTAACAGAAAGCAATTTAAAGATTAAGTGTTTTGGCTTACAATTTAGAGGAATACAATCTGTTAAATTAAAGAAAGCATGATACTGGGATTGACTTGGGTTATATGTTCAAGAAGAAAGCCCAGCGTTTGATGGTGACACTAGACAGGCTTTATCTTTCTTCTTCTTTATTCAATCCTAGGCCCAAGTCCATAAAATAGTACTAACCACATTCAAAGTAGGCCTTCTTTCATCAGTTAGACTTTTCTGGGAATGGCCTCACAGACATAACTAGAGATACTCTTTATTAATGTCATATGTGAGTATAAAACTAATCAGGATAGCAGCCATACCTAGAGGTAGGTGTAATGCCTTAGGTGTTTCTTAAGTAACCTAAGAATTGGTTAGTAAAGTTAACCACCACATATTTATAGGATAAATACACAGAATTCCAAAAAGCAGGTAGCACATGACACAGAAACTCTTTATGTATAGACAGGATAATGGAGGGTGACTGTTGTGATACATGGAGCTTTCTTTGGGAGATTATTTTAAATTATGTGGTGGTGAATATTACATAAACTTGTGTTTATATAAAATACAGTATTATATATCTTACATTAAATGTATACTATAAAACCTACACTGTGGTAAACAGATCACATTATAAATAATTGGACAGAATGCATTTCTGAACTATAATATGGCTACAAGCTTATGGGTCCCGGGGAGTGGAATGTGATCGTTTGCATGAAAATGGCCCCCATAATGTCATATGGAATGGCACAATTAGAAGAAGAATCCTAGTTAGAATAGGTGTCACCTCATTGGAGGAAGTGTGTCACTGGGCTGGGTAGGCTTTGAAGATTCCAGTATTCAGGCTCAGGCCCAGTGTCACTCTCTCTTCCTGCTGCCTGGTGATCCAGATGATAAACTCATAGCTACCCCTCCAGGACCATGTCAGTATGCAAGACACCTATTTCCTGCCATAACAGTAATGGACTAAACCTCTTAACCTCTAAGTCAGCTCCAATTAAATGTTTTCTTTTTAAATAGTTGCTTTAGCCATGGCGTATCCTCACAGCAATAGAAACCATAAGACAATACTGTTGAGATTCGCATAATATAAATTCATCTGTGCATTTAATGGAACTCCATTAGACATTTTATCAAGCTCTTTGAACAAAAGAGCTGACCCAGCTCTATCCAAACGTATGAGGACACATAACGAAAGCATACTTGAGAAGAAACGAGAAAAAAAAAAAAAACAGAAACGAGCAAAGACTGATTTTATTATTATGAAAGCATATGTTAAAGTCAATTTTTAAGACAATTAGATGCTATAGAAAATGGACTGAAAAAGCCCCAAGAAACAAGTCAGGAGGCTTCCATTTTTCATGTTTTCTGCTGTAGTTCCTGCTTACAGATTCCTAACTTTAGTTCTTACTCTGACTTCAAGTAGTATAACAAGAATAAAACTTTTAGCTCATGAATTTCTTTTGGTCATGATATTTTATCACAGCAATACAGACCCCAACTAAAATATAAATTGGCAGCAGACGTAGGGTATTGCTGTGACAGACTTGTTTATTTTCTTGGGAGGATAATCAAAGGACATTGGTGCTATGGGCTAGAAAAAGCATTGAGTCATCAGAACTTAATGAGCATTGTGAGAACTTAGAAAATAATGTTTAGAGCAGTGTAGATGATGAAGATCTAGCTTGTGAAGTTACTTAGTGAAGTTTGAGAATCTCTCAAAGACTATCAAGACTGTCCATGTGATATCTTGAATTTAAAAACCTTTAAAGTGAAGCCCTTCATTTGCTGGAACAATTGATATAAACAAGCTGTGGCTTAAAAAAGTCAGTTATGATTAAAAAGTGACCACAATCTTGTAGTATTTCTTCAGGGTCAGCATATAAAAGCTGTGACACAGAGATGGTAAAGGTTGTGTATCAGGCTGGCAACCAAACTTGATAATCTGAAAGAGTCTCCCAAGGAGTCATACTTTTGAAAATACAAAAGAGTCCTAGAAAGGAGCTGAAGCTTGGCACTGGGCTGCAAGACTGAATTCTAGAAAGTCAGACCATTAATGAAGGTACAACCTCATTTGCAGTGGAAGACTTGTATTGTCAAGTTTAACAGTGTCATAGTTCTTGAAGTGAGCCAAGCAGAGTTTATTGGACTAGAAGCAGCCCAGTTCTGGTTGAGACACCAGCATTGTTGAGGAAAAGCACCATTTGTATGAGTACCAAAGATAGCAATAGCTGTAGAGTAGAACCAGACAGAGTTTAGAAGATAGTCTGAGTGGTATTCATTGCAAAGCTAGAGAAATGATTTTGCCAAGGACCTCTGGAGCCCAGAGTACTGTGAGTGATCTTAGACATCAAGAACTGAACACTATTGGGCTTTGATTTTCTTATGATTTGATTGTGACTTTGCCCTGCCTCTTTCCTCATAAAAAAAAATTACATACACACACAATTGAGAGAGTTTGGAATTTTAGAGAGCCTTTTGACATTTTAGAGAGGCTTTAATTTTTGAAAGACACTTTGAATATTTTAAAGATACTGACAATTTAAAGTGTTTGAATTTTTCAATGTAGGATTTTTCAAAAGTTCTACTGTTGGAAATTGCTATATTAGTATGAACATGAGATCTTGGTAGTTAATAAGTAGGGAAAGTAGAGGCTGCTATTTGAAATGTAAATAAAGAAAATATCAAAAACAAAAAAAAAATATTCTATTTCAGCAACCAGGTGTGTTTCCAAAGCCTCAAACTCCATCTACTAGTCTATCCCTCTCATATAAATCTTGGAATCATATGGCCATCAAGGACCACCAAGTAAGACCCTAACCGCGATTGCCTAATTTCCAACCCCTCTGGGCAAACCCAGCAATGGTGGGCTCTGCCATGTTCCTTGTGTACTCCAATTCTCAGGCCAAAACTCCTCCTAAATTCCTTAAAGTCAGTTTCTGCCTAGGAAAGAGAGGCCTGTAACCTTCGGAGCCCATGAGCTCTACTTACATCCCTAGAGGACTGATTGCATCTGAGACAACAAGCACCATGAAGCCATCAGGGTCTACCAACTTGAGCTGCAACCATGGAGGCCTGCTGCCACAAGGAACAACCACCTCTACTTATAATCCCAGAGGCCTGCTGACATCCGGTATTAACAGCTTTAGCTGCAGCTCTGGAAACATATGCCCATTATAGACTAAAAGGCCTGCCAACACTAGAGACAACCATATGGTTAAGGGCAACATAAGAACAAAAATCAACAAAAGCCTGGGCAACATGATACCACTATGACTAAGATCAACAACTAAGGTGACAGCACATGTTGAGTTGGATGTGGAGAAAGAGGAATATTCCTCCACTGCTGGTGGGATTGCAAACTAGTACAAGTATTCTGGAAATCAATCACAAGATTCCTTAGAAAATTGAAAATAGATTTACCTGAAGACTCAGCTATACTACTCTTGGGAATATACCCAAAAGATGCCCCACCATGCCACAGAGGTGTGTGTTTCCCTGTATTCATAGCAACCTTATTTGTGACAGTCAGAAGCTGGATGCAGTCTAGATCTCTCACAATAGAAGAATGGATACAGAAAAAGTGGCTCATTTACACAATGGAATCCTATTCAGCTATTAATAACATGGATGTCATAAGTGTTACAATCATTCAGAGTTAAGTAACTCAGACTCAAAAGGACATGAATAGTGTATACTCATTGATAAATGGATATCAGCCAAAAATTACAGAATATCTAGGATACAACCCATAGAATTGAGAAAGATTAAAAAGCTGAAGAGCCCAAGTCAGGATGCCTCAGTCCTACTTAGGAAGGAGAAGAAACCAATCATGAAGGGCAGAGGGAGGAAGAGACCTAAGTAGAAAGAGGGAAATGGAGGGGAAAGGGGGAACATGATCAGGTATTGGGGGGCAGGACTAATTCCCTGAGGTGCAGCAGAAAGAATGGAATTAGGCCAACTCAGGAGGTAGAAGGTGGGGAGACCTACGAGAATGTACTAGAGACCAGGAAATTGAGAGTCTTTCACAGCTAAAAGGGAATGACGTTAGATGAAACACCAGTAAAGACAGGATGTCACGTAGAGTGTTTGGGTTACCATCCCACAGTTAAAAACTGATGTAATATTTTTCCTGTCTGACAGTACTCTACAGGTTCAAAAATAGAAAAGAGCCTGAAGGTCAGATGGGGGTAAGTGGGTGTGGGAGCATTGTCTCAGAGGCAAGGCCCAGAATTCAGTGAGGGGGGACCAGTAAGGGGGACAACTCTTGATGTATAAATAAAATAATTTAATAAGTATAATAAAATGATATTACATTCTGGTAAGGATGTGGAGGAAGTAAAATAACCTGCATTGCTAATGGGAGTACAAATTTGTACAACTACTTTGGAAATCAATCTAGTGCTTCCTTAGAAAATTTGGAATAATTCTACCTCAAGACCCAGCTATACCACTACTGGGAATATACCCAAAAGATGATTCCCCATACCACAAGGGCAAGTGCTCCACTATATTCATAGCAGCTTTTTTCATAATATCAAGAATCTGGAAACAACTCAGATGCCCCTCAAATGAAGAATGGATAAAGAAAATATGGTTTATCTACACAATGGAATACTGCTCATCTACTAAAAATGTGGACAATATGAGTTTTGCAGGTAAGTGGATGAAACTAGAAAACATCAACTTGAGTGAGGTAACCTAAACCCAAAAGGACATGCATGATCTGTACTCAAGTGAATACTAGCCAATAAAGCACAGGACAAGAATACTAAAATTCACAGACACAAAGAAGGGAATAACAAGGAAGTCTCCAGGGAGGAAGGATGGCTGAATCTTACTCTACGTAGAAATAAAATTGTATCAGAGGTGAATGGAGGGAGGAAATTGAATAGGAGAGAGGATGATGGGGAAGGGAGCAGTGGAGGGTGGGTCAATTGTAGGGAGAACAGAGGAGAGTGAAGAGAAATTTGTTGTGGGCAGTGGGCAAATCTCAAGGATGTGCCAGAAACATGGGACTGGAGGTGGGAGGCTCCAAGTTGTCAGTAGGGGTGACCCTAGCTGAGATTTTTAATAGTGTGAAATATGGATCCTGAAGTGGCCTGTTCCTATAGCTATGTAGGTCTCCCAGAAGAGGGATATGGACAGCACCTAAAAAATCTTCTACCCAAAATATGCCCTGCTTACAGGATGTGCAGGGTCAAAGGTACAGCAAAGACTGAAGGAAAGGCCAATCAATGACTGGGCCAAATTGAGACATATCCCATGGACAAGAACCAGTCCCTGACACCAATAATGATAGTTATACTTGCAGACAGGAACCTAGCATTACTGTCCTCTAAGAGGCTCCACCCAACAGCCAATAGCAGATGCAGAGATGAACAGCCTAGCATTATATGGAGCTTCAGTAGCCTTGAGGGAGAACTGGGGAATCATTGAGGGACCAAAGAAGACAGGGACTCCTCAAGAAGACTAACAGAGTTAACTAAATGGAACCGCTGGGCATTATTCCCAAACACTGAACCACCAACCAAAGTGTGAGTACAGATTGGACTTAGACTTTACTGCATATATATATATATATATATATATATATATATATATACTAGATGTGAAGGATGGTCTTCTTGTTGGTACCCCTAATAATTGGAATGAGGGCTGTTCCTAACTTTGTTGCCTGCCTGTGGATACTGTTCCTCTACCTGGGTTGACTTGTTTGGTTTCAGTAGGTGAAGATGCACCTAGTTCTGTACTGACTTGATGAGTATGTTTGTGGGGGGGGAAGTGACACGTGTGGGAACGTTTCTACTTTTACAGAGGAGAGGGGAACAGAATAATGTGTGAAGGGATCTGTGAGAAGGGTTACTGGGAGAAGGGCGCCTGATATTGGAATGTAAAGTGAACAAATTAATTAATGGAAAAAAAGACTATATTTCATCCAAGTCAGAATGGGAATCATCATTAATACAAGTGGTAACAAGTGCTCATACAGATATTGGAAAATGGAAAAAAAACATACAATTTTGATGTGTGTGTATGTAATCTAGTCCAGGCAGTCTGATATTAGTTGAGAGATTATTAAAATAAATCAAAAAATTGGTCTACCTTATGATCCTCTATACCACTTGTATTAGCTACTTTTCCATTTCTGTAAGAAAATGTGACAACAAATGCAAGTAACAGAAGAGGTTGCTTTGGCTTATGTCCCAAGAGGAAATAAAATTCCATCATGGCGGGGAAATATCCAGCAACCACCATACTTATCACAAGGGACAGGCATCTGATAGATAATTTTCAAGTACAAGCATGAAAGAAAGAGCTCTCTCTCTCTCTCTCTCTCTCTCTCTCTCTCTCTCTCTCTCTCTCTCTCTCTCTCTCTCTCTCTCTCTGTGTGTGTGTGTGTGTGTAAGCAAAGTCTATATAAACTTAGAGTCTTTGCCAGAACAGAAGCAACAGGGTGGGCAGAGTGAGCTGCCTGGTAAGGGAACCATGTGTAGAGTGTGGCTTGTGGACAATGTGGCATAGTCTGTGTGCTTGGTTGGTTCCATACTAGAGCAGTGTCAGAGGAGTGAGACCACAGGTACCAATAAAATGTTAAGCCACCTTTAATGTTTATTGTGACACATTTTCTCTTTAAAAAGTCATTAAGACAAAAGAACAATTCACAAACTGGAGAAAATGTAAATATATTTTTCAACAGACTATGTCTATAATGCTTTACTAAATAGTTCAACCTGAAGAGACATCCCAAATTAAGGACTGAGCAAAACCCAATGAAAATGAAGATTTTTTTCTTAAACAGATGATTTTGGAAAACAAGTATAAATAAATAATTCACTAGTCATCAGGTACATCTAAATAAATATAAACTACAAATAGATATCTCAGTTTTCTCACTATAATGGCTAAGACAAAACATACTTAGGGAACCAAATATTAATAACAATTCAAGGTACTTAAATTCTCATACATTGTTGGTTCATGTTAAATAGTTCAATCATTTAGAAACTGGAGCTAGAAAGATGGCTCAATTAGCTACTCTTCTAGAGGTTCTAGGCTAAATTCCAGCTCCAACTAGAATACTCATAACCTTGTAATTCCAGTTCCCGAGGATATGGTAACTTCTAGAGCCAGTGTGAATATATATATTTTTTTTCATAGACTTGTAGTTACAATGTTCATAACTATTTTATTGTAAAGATTCAGAAACTTAATCCCTAAATGTCTTCATAAAATCCATATGTAAATTGGTAACTTAACTGTGGCATATTCAAATCTTAGAAACTGTCAATAATATTGTACAATGAGCTAATAAAAGTGTGAATAAATATCAACAATCTTATCCATAATAAATAATCCATATATGAATATTTTAAGATTCTAATTAAATAAAGTCAAGAAAATATGATTTAATTTGTGATGGTAATGATAGAAAAATATGTTTTACTTATGTTGAGGGTTTTAAGTTCTGACTCTTAAAGACACTAAAAGACATTTTGAGATAATTAAAATCTTATGTTCTCCTATGGGTCTGTTTTATTTATATGACTATATTCATTTTTATAACTCCTCAACATCCATACCAAAATAGTTGTATTTTATTTTGAACAAAATCTTCCCCCAATAAACTCAGGAAACAAAACATCTGTGAATTTTTTTTTTTACCAATCAGATTATTTTCACTTGCTTCTATGTCATAAGTCCTCATAAGAAACCATTTTGATTTGAGATATGACAACATCCCACATTCTCCAGGGTGGAAGACAGGAAATGTGGTTGATCATAAATGAAAATGACAAACATAAAATTATATTCCTAGCAGATTAAGTAGTTTTCCTAGCAAATGTAAGTTTTTGGTATCAAATTAAATGTACACATTTTTATATAGCACTCAAATGAAAATTGAATGGGAGAAGACACAGACCTGAAATCATACCTCAAGATGCTAATAGAGATACTTAAACAAGAAAGGGAGGAAAAGCAAAAAGATTCAGAAGCTTTTAAAGAAGAAACAAGAAAAACACTCAAAGAACTCAAAGAACTAGAGGAAAACAGAACCAAAGAAATAAAGGAATGGAAGAGGGAAATTAAAACAGAAATTGACACAATAAAGAAAACGCTAAAAGAGATAACCCTAGAGTCAGAACACCAAAAAAAAAAAAAAAAAAAAAATCAGGAGTCAAAGAAGCAAGCATTTCCAACAGATTACAAGAGATCTAGGAGAGAATCTCGGGGGCAGAAGACAACATTGCAAACATAGACAAAACAGCCAGAGAAGATGCAAAAAACAAAAAGCTCCTAACCCAAAATGTCCAGGAATACAAGACACAATGAGAAGACCGAACCTAAGGATAATAGGAATAGAAGAGGGAGAAGAGTATCAACTAAGAGGCACAGTAAATATCTTCAACAAAATCATAGAAGAAAACTTCCCTACCCTCAAGAATGAGATGACCACGAGCATAAAAGAAGCCTTCAGAACTCCAAATAGGTTGGACCAGAAAAGAAATACCTCCCGACACATAATAGTAAAAACATCAAGTGCCCAAAGTAAAGAAAGAATACTAAAAGCAGTAAGGGAAAAAGGTCAGGTAACATATAAAGGCAGACCAATCAGACTCACACCCGATTTCTCAACAGAGACTATGAAAGCTAGAAGAGCCTGGACAGACATCATGCCTCCTTAAGAGAGCACAAGTGCCAGCCCAAGCTGCTATACCCAGCAAAACTATCAATCACCATCGATGGAGAGACAAAGATATTTCAAGACAAATCAAAATTCACACAATATCTGACCACAAACCCAGCACTACAACGAATTATAGGTGGAAAACCCAATACAAGGAGGGAAAATACAGCCTAGTAAAAACAAGAAAACTCCTAAACAAGAAAACTAAAAGAAGAAAAAAACACAGACACAACTCAACCCAAAAAAGCAAAATGGCAGGAAACAGAAACAATTATTCCTTGATATCTATTAACATAAATGGTCTCAACTCCCCAATAAAGAGACATAGACTATCAGACTGGATACATAAAAAAAATCCAGCCTTTTGCTGCATACAGGAAACTCATCTCAGAGACAGAGACAGAGTATCTCAGAGTAAAAGGGTGGGAAAAAAAACTTCCATTTAGTATTATTTTTAATACACAAATAATCTAAAAAATCAAATCAAAGCATTCTTATTACAATTCATAAATTAAAATATAAATTTAAGTTAGTGTTCACATTGAATTTCATATAAGCTAGAAGTTATTTTGACCTCTAGATAAGAGCTTTGATATTAATGTCTTATAAAGATTCAATAAGTACACTGTAAATGAATAATTAGATGATTACCTTGCTTCTAGAATTTGTGTTTTTAGGACAGCGCAAGAAGTTCTAAAATGATATTTTTCTTTTTCTCAAATAACTGAACACTTCCTTCCTGACAGGTCATATAGTTTTGCCGATAGTTCATTTTGGAAAATGAGGATCAATCTCCATGTTTATACTAATAAATCAATTTAAATACTAAATTGTGTCTGCTATTTTCCAACATTACTTGCCTTACTTAAAAAAAAATATTGGTTTAAACATATTATTTGAGAAAGTTCAGTAGCAACATTTCCAGTATTATCTATAAAGATTTTCTGACAGGAGCTCTAATATAAACACAGAATCTCTTGTCAAAGGCTACATGGTTTTTATTTACTGACTCTGTTGGAACTGAAGAAGACAACTTATCTCACCTCTTAAATCTTTGAAAAGCTTCACTCTTTGTCCTTGTATTTCCATTAGACAGGGGTAATTCTGGGTTAAAATAAAGGCCAGAGACTGCCCCACCTGGGGATGCATCTCATATGCAGCCACCAAACCCAGATACTTGTTGATACCAAGAAGTACTTGCTTACATGAGGCTGATATGGATGTCAACTGAGAAGTTCTGTCAGAACGTTAGCAATACAGATTTGGATGCTTGCAGCCATCCACCAGACTGTGTACAGGAACCCCAATGGAGGAGTTAGGGGAAGTACTAAGGGTTTGCAACCACATAGGAACAACAACAATATCAAACAACCAGACCCCTCAAAGGTCACAGAGACTAAACAACCAACCAAAAAATACACATGGAGAAAACCATGGATCCAGCTGCATAAGTAGATGAGGATGGCTTTGTCTGGTATCAAAGATAGGAGAGACCCTAGACCCTTTGAAGGCTTGGTGCCCCAGCATAGGGGAATGCTAAGGTAGTGGGTTGGGAGTGGGTGAGTGGGTAGGGAAGTACCCTAGTGGAGACAGAGTCGAAGGATGTGAGATGGAGGGTTCTCAGAGAGGAAAGCGGGAAGGAGGATAACATTTAAAATATAAATAAACAAAATAATCCATAAATGTTTTTTTTTAATTGAAAAGCTCTTTTAGCTAAGGACCTTTGGATCTCTAACAACTTTAACAATGTTTCTGGAGAAACCAAATATGATTTCAAAACTGTATAATCATACTCTTTTGTGATAGTCACTTCCATAGATTCCATTTTTCAAAAGATAAAGATTCTAAGTATAAAAATGCAGTGTGAAAGAAAATATTCCCTACATTTTTAATGAGATTTAAGATAAAGTGCACTTGCTTATTTTTTGCCCCAAAAACTACTAAGTGAAATTACTGAAATTATGGTGTTATAAACACTAATTTTGTATACGGTTGATCACAATGTTACTACAAACTAAGCAATATATATCAAATTAATTAGATTGTCATTGGTCTTTGCATGATAGAACTATGAAATTCCTATTTGGGGTTACACTTTCCTTTATCTTCATAATTAAAATATGAGATTATACTTTTAACTTTTAGAAAATTTACTTTGAAAATAAACAAAAATACTGAGCAAAGAACAAATTTTTGTGTCAAAAATGCCACATAATTAGATGATAGATGTTTCTACTTAAAGACAAAACAAGTTATATATTATGAAACAAAAAAAAATAGATTTTCACTTTTGGACATAGAGTAATGGGATTAATGATACTGTCTATTTGCTGGTATTCTAGCACATTGGTTTCCATCTGGAAGTCAACTTAACATGAACCAGTATCATTTGGAAAGAGGATACTTCAATTGAAAATATTCTTTCTCCAGATTTTGTGGTGGGCAGGCCTGTGATAATTTTCTTACTTTATTACTGAAGTTGGAGGGCCTGGGTTACTGTGGGTGCTGCTAATCTGGACTGGTGATCAAGTTTCTGTTCCTATAAGAATGCAGGCCATGAACATCAAGTCTATATTGCACTACTTCTGTTCTTGCCCTGGCTTGTTTCAATGACTTACTCTGATGTGGAAGTGCAAGTGAAATAAGCAAATTGCTTTTCTAGTTGCTTATAGTCATAGTATTTAAATACATCAGTAGAAGCCCTAACCAAGACAGAAATTTGTCCCAGATTGTGACATACTGCTATGAAAGTCCTAACTATTTATATTTGGAATGTTTGTGGTACACTTGAACATGGAGCTAGAGAACATCTGTCCTCATAGTTCAGTGAGCTGTTCTGTGAGAGCCAGAAACATAAGAAGGCTGAGAGCACTGCATTTGATGCTAGCCTTGGATGTGAAGTTTCAAAGGGGCATTTTGAGAGTCTCCTAAAGACTATAGTTCCACTCAATGTTCCATGATATGACAAGGACATATGCTCAACTAAGTTCATTTCAGCTTTAGTTTTAATAGCCAGAATCTGGAAACAATCCAGAGGCTCCCCAACCGATGAAAGGATACAGAAAATGTGGTACATTTATGGATGGAATTCTATTCAGCTATTAAAAACAAGGATATTATGAATTTTGTAAGCAAATAGATGAAACTAGAAAATATTATCCCGAGGGAGGTAACCAAGACCCAAAAGGATATGCATGCTATGTACTCACTGATAAATGGATATTAGCCAAAAAGTACATGATACCTAGGCTACAATCCAGAGAGTTTAAAAAGTTTAATAAACAGAAAGGCCCAAGTGAATATGCTTTAATCCCATATAGAAGAAGAAAGAAAATAATCACTAGAGACAGAGCTTGGAGAGATCTTGAAGGGAGATGGAAGGGGAAGGAGAAAGTGGGAACAGGAGCAGATGTGGGTTGCAAAACAGGAGAGAAGTACAGAGGGACAGGATAATTAATGGAAATATGCAGCCTCTGGTGGTGGGAGGTAGGGACCTCCACAAAGTACCAGAGACCTGGAAGGTGAGAGACTCTCAGGACACAATGGGAGTGACCTTAACCAAAATGCCTAACACTAGGGAGAAAGAACTCAAGTAGGAAGGAGAAAGAACTCCTTCAGTAAGTAGACAGGGACTCAAATGGAGGGATGAGGGTTACCAACAATATTTCTGATACAGAATTATTCCGGTCTATAAGACCTGATGGAACAAAATGAAAACAGACTGAAGGAAAGGTGGTCCAGTGACAGGCCCAACTTGGGAACCATCTCATGGAGGGCATTAGGGCCTGACACTGTTACTGATGCTATGAAGTGCTTACAGATGGGAACCGAGAATTGCTGTCTTCTGAGAAGCCCTACCAGTAGCTGGCTGAGAAAGATGTAGATACTTACAACCACCATTGGATTGAAGTTGTCATTCTCCCGAAGTTAAATTAGGGGAAAAGATTGAAAAAGCTGAAGGGGAGGGCTACCCCCATAGAAATATTAGCAGTCTCAACTAATCTGGAACCCTGGGAGCTCTCAGAGTCTGGGCCACCAACCAGGAGCATAATTAGTCTAGTCTGAGACTCCCTAGAGCATATGTAGCCTAAGATTGCATAGTTTTGCCTAGGTGGGAGAAGATGGACCTAATCCTATAAAGACTTGAGATCCAGAGGAAGGGAAATGCCTGGGGAGGTGTCATAGAACCCTCTAAAAGAGGAGGAATGGAATGAAGGACCGTGGGAGGGGGTGGCTGGAGAGGACAACAGCTGTAATTTAAATAACTAAAATAATTTATAAAAAGAACGATGAATTTCTGCTTATTCATTGGTGAAGAGACATCTGTGATCAACAAGAATTCAGTGCCTTGGATAAAACTTTACTAAGAAATTTGATGTTGCTCAGCAAGAGCTGGTGATCAGGCAGTGATTGGGAAGAGATCAGCATGATTGAGGACTTTAATTTTTGGATTATTTCCTCATGGTCAACAACCATAAACTGTGGTCTGGAAAAGACCAAGTTGCATCCCATTGTAGGAGCAGACATTGTAATGTGCAATAATCATGCAGGTGATATGGTTTTGAATGTATAAAGGTGTCAGAAAGAACAGCTGATTCAAGCACCATGCATTTCTCTTAAGTGGGCTCTCTTTCCTGTTCTCATTAGAGTTGAGCATATTCCATCCCTGACTCATTCTGTCAAATCTTTGTCTAATCCATCATTTTGTGTGTACCCCAATTAGACTTCACTTTCAAACATTGCTTCCTTCTAAAAACTAACTTTACCTTTATTTTTAGGGGATGACAGGTGTTTACTAAGGGTATGTCTGTATTCCAGCCAGAGGGATTAATGGTGTGTTTTATTGCAGCCAAAACATAGAAATCTAGAAGGGTTTTGGATGTGATCTTTTGCCAGAGCACCCATGTTGTTAGATTAAAAATTTCCTACAGTGGAGCTAATTGCCACGGTCCTTCAGTTCTGAGAGAATTGTGATTGTTTCCCAAAAGACAAGCACAAAACTTTTTATTATGTTGACTTTTTGTTTTGTTTTCATTTGACTTTGACTATGCTCAAGTTCTTTCCCCCTTATAGACTAAGAAGGTATTGAATTTAGTTTTGATTTTGTAGGAGCCCTTGGTTAAGAAACTTTGTAATTGTAGAGAGAATTTGAAATTTTAGACAGAGAAGACTTTTACAGACTTATTGGAATGTTAGAGCAGCAATGGATATTCCAGAAAGATATTTTAGAGAGGTTTAACTTTACAATATTTTAAAGAGAATAAATTTTAACTATTTGGATTTCTAAATACTGTGCAACGTTATTTTGAAACTACCATATTATTGTTAGCATGATGTCTTGTCAGGGTTTCTATTCCTGCACAAAATATCATGACCAAGATACAAGTTTGGGAGGAAAGGGTTTATTCAGCTTACACTTCCACACTGCTGTTCATCACCAAAGGAAGTCAGGACTGGAACTCAAGCAGGTCAGAAAGCAGGAGCTGATGCAGAGGCCATGGAGGGATGTCACTTACTGGCTTGCTTCCACTGGCTTGCTCATCCTGCTTTCTTATAGAACCCAGGTCTACAAGCCCAGGGATGGCACCACCCACAATGGGCTGGGCTCTCCTCCTTGATCACTAGTTGAGAAAATGCCTTACAGCTGGATGTCATGGAGGCATTTTCTCAACTGAGGCTCCTTTCTCTGTGATAATTCCAGCTTGTGTCAAGTTGACACAAAACCAGCCAGTACAAATGACCCCTTGTCAACTTGACACACAAATCAATATTAAGCTTCAAACCTTGTTCATTCCCAAGATCTATATAACCTTAAGAGTCCCACAGTCTTTACCAATTCTTACATTTTAAAATTGCAATACTTTTAAAATATTCAGTCTCTTTTAAAAACCAGTCTTTTTACAATTCAAAGTCTTTAAACTGTGGGCTCCACTTCTTCCTTCAAGAGGGAAAGATACCAGGGCACAGTCACAATCAAAGCAAAATCAATCTCTAACCATCCATTGTCTGGGAATCCACTTAAACATTTCTGGGCTCCTCCAAGGGCTTGGGTCACTTCTCTTGCTCTGCCCTTTGTAGCAAACACTTTGTCTTCTAGGCTCCAGCTGCCTGTTCTCCACTGCTGCTGCCATTCTTGGTGGTCATCTCATGGTACTGGCATCTCCAAAACACTACTGTCCATCCTGGGGCACTATTTGACACTGACGGAGCACCTTCACCAATGGCCTTCCATGGCCTCTCACAGTGCCAATCCTCAGCTGCTCTCCATGACCCCTTCATTCCTTCAAAACCCCACCTGGGTGACTCTTACACATTCCCAAGTCCAGCCACAGCATGAGGTACAACCTTGGCTATCTCTGGAACACATCCTCTTTGTGCTCTCAGAAAACAGTTCCCAGAAGATTTCAACTCAGTGCTGCTGGACTCTTCTTAACCACCACTAATTTCTTAACTCCAGCTGATCAGCATCAATAGTCCCAGTAATGCAAAGGTTTTGCTTTAGTTGTTCTGGTATCTTGTTAATCACAGCTGATTCTTCAGTCCCAGCTAACCAAAACCATAGAATCTTCACAAACAAAACAGCAACAGCCCTAATCAAGAGTCTTTAATTTTCCCTCTGAAATTTCACAAGCCAGGCCTCTATCATCTGCACTGTTCTCAACATTATCTTCCAAGCTCCTACTAAACATTTCACAGAGCTCTTAATATGTCAATGACTCTTCTAGCTCAAAGTTCTAAAGTCCTTCCACAGTCCTCCCCAAAACATGGTCAGGTTGTCACAGGAATACCCCAATTCTGGAACCAATTTGTCTTAGTCAGTGTTTTTATTCCTGCGCAAACATCATGACCAAGAAGCAAATTGGGGAGGAAAGGGCTTTTCAGTTTACACTTCCATATCACTGTTCATCACCAGAGGAAGTCAGGACTCAAACTCAAGCAGGTCAGGAATCAGGAGCTGATGCAGAGGCCATGCATGGTCCAGAGCACTGCAGGAGATAAAATGACACCTCTGGCCTTGGATGCTATAATAAAGCCAAATGAATAATCCATGAGCAGCAAACCAGTAAACAGCCCTCTTTATAGCCTATGCCTTTATTTCCACCCTTTAGTTTCTTGCCTTGAGTTCCTCCCCTGAATTCCCATATTTATGGACTGCTTGCTTCCTGGTAGTGTAAGTTCAAAGAAACACTTTCATCCCACAGTTGTTATGATCCTGAAGTTTTAGCACAACAAAAGAAATCCCAACCTAATAGAGGAAGCTAATGGATAATCGTATTCCTTTAAAATAATTCTTTTTTTTGGATATTATCTATTATATTTAACATACACTCACAAGGATATCATGACATTATACTTACCTATTCTGAGGGAGGTTTTGACTTGAGAAATACTTAATCATTTTATTCCATTACATATTGACTCATAAGACACACCAAATCTTAAAGAAAATTCTCTAAAGTGATTAACAGTTGTCTGCGTCCAGTATTTGAAGAAATATGGTTGTTTGTACTTTTTGCCAAAATGTACTTACTTATCTTTAAATGTGATGAAAGATCAGCCATTATTGAGTGACATAACCCAGTCACAAAAGAACGCACATGATATGCAGTCACTGATAATTGGATACTAGCTCCAGAAAGCTCTGAATACCCAAGAAGCAACTCATAGGCCATATGAAGAAAGAAAAAAAAAAAAGCCAAAATGTGGAAGCCTCAGTCCTCCTTAGAAAAAAATAAAAGTGTATAAGTGTATAACACCCTCTAAGAATAATATATAGCTAGACCTTAAATAATTAATAACTGAAGAACTAAGAAGATAGCCTTGTGGTAATTTTTGGTATTTAAAAATCAATATGTTGAGTCCATTTGCCACCGGGAACAGGGGAGATCAAGAGATACAGGCCTGGCAAGACTGTGCTGTGAATAACCAGAGCACAGAGAGGGCTAGGCCACACACAGTGAAAACTCGGTACTGTGGTTGGTTCAGTAGAGCAGGAATTCTGCCATAGGGACTCAATACCCACCCAGAAAGCCTTTACTTGCAGACCAAAGGCTCAAGCCATCTGGCACCTGGAACAGTGGAGATCCAGGGACATAGGACTGGTACATGGGAGAGACAGGTACCTATCATTGACAACAAAACCACTTATAGTCACAGACATCAAGATGGCAAAAGAAAAGAGAAAGAACTTAAGCAATGGGAACCAGGACAACCCGGCAACATCAGAACCCAGTTATCCCAACACAGCAAGCAGTGGAATGCCAAACACTCCAGAAAAAGAAGATTTAGACCAGAAATAATACCTCAAAATGATGATGGATCTCTTTGAGATGAGCGTGAATAACTCACTGAAACAAGAACGGGAAGAAAACCATAAACAAATAGAAATTTTTAAAGAGGAATCATGAAAAACACTCAAAGAAATCAAAGAAATACAGGAAAACAGAACCAAAGAGATGAAGGAATTGAAAATAAAAACAGAAACAATAAAGAAAGCACTAAAAGAGACAACACTGAAGGTGGAAAACCAAAAAAAAAAAAAAAAAAAATGAAATGAAATGAATTAAGGATTCACAGATGCAAGCATCTCCAACAGACTACAAGAGATGGAAGAGAGAATCTCAAAGACATAAGACAACATTAAAAACATAGACAAAAAACTCAGAGAAGATGCAAAAGGCAAAAAGCCCCTAACCCAAAATGACCGGGAGATCTAGGACACAATGAGAAGACCAAACCTAAGGATAATAGGAATAGAAGTGGGCAAAGAATATCAACTAAGAGGCACAGTAAAGTATTTCAACAAAATCGTGGAAGAAACCTTCCCTACCCTTAAGAATGAGATGACCATGAGCATAAAAGAAGCCTAAAGAAATCCAAATACAGTGGAACAGAAAAGAAATTCTTTCCAACACAAAATAGTCAAAACACCAAGTGCCCAAAACAAAGAAAAAATACTAAAATCAGTAAGGAAAAAAGGTCATGTAACATATAAAGGCAGACCAATCAGAATCACACCTGACTTCTCAACAGAGACTTTTAAAACTAGAAGATCCTGGACAGACACCATACAGACCCTAAAAGAGCAAAAGTGTCAGCCCAAGCTGCTATACTCAACAAAACTCTCAATCAGCATAGATGGAGAGACCAAGATATTCCAGGACAAAACTAAATTTACACAATATCTGACCACAAATCCAGCCCTACAAAGAATTATAGGTGGAAAACCCAATTCAAGGAGGAAAATTACATCCTAGTAAAAACAAGAAAAGAACTAAACAAGAAAACAAAAGAAGAAAAACACAAGGTACAATTCTACCTCTAAAAGTAAAAATAGCAGGAAACAGTAACCACTATCCATTAATATCTGTTAACATAAATGGACTCAAATCCACAATAAAAAGACATAGACTATCAGACTATATACATAAACAGAATCCAGCATTTTGCTGCATATAGGAAACTCATCTCAAAAACAAAGACAGACACTATCTCAGAGTAAAAGGTTGGTAAAAAACCTTCCAAGCAAACAGCCCCAAGAAACAAGCTGGAGTAGCCATTCTAATACGAAATCAAGTAAATTTTTAAACAAAAGGTATCAAAAGAGAAAAGAAAGGACACTTTTTACTCATTACAGGAAAATTTTGTCAGATGGAACTCTCAATACATAACATATATGCTCCAAATACAAGAGCACCCATATTCATAAAAGAAATGCTACTAAAGCTCAAAAAATACATTGTACCTCACACAATAAAAATGGGAAACCTCAGCACTCCACTATCATCAATGGACAGATCATGGAAGCAGAAACTGAACAAGGACAAGGATGCAGTGAAACTAGCAGAGACTATGAACCAAGTGAAATTAATAGAGATCCACAGAACATTTCATCCTCAAACAAAAGAATACACCTTCTTATCAGAAGCTCATGGCATATACTTGGTAACAAAACAAGCCTCAATAGATATAAGAAGATTGAAATACTCTCATGCATCCTATCAGATCACCATGGATTAAGGCTGGTCTTTAATAACAACAAAGACAACACAAAACCCATAAACACATGGAAACCAAACAAAGCTCTATTAAATGATAGCATGGTCAAAGAAGAAATAAAGAAAACAAGTAAGGATTTTCTAGAATTTAATGAAAATGAAAACACAACTTAGTCAAACCTATGGGCTGCAATGAAACAATATTAAGAGAAAAACTCAAAGCTCTGGGTGCTTCCAAAATGAAACAGGACAGAGCATGCACTAGCAACTTGAAAGCACAGTTGAAAGCTCTCTAACAAAAAGAAGCAGATATACCCAAAAGGAGTAAATGGCAAGAAATAATAAAACTCAGAGCAGAAATAGGCCAAACAGAAACAAAAATAACCATTCAAAGAATCAACAAAACCAAGAGCTGGTTCTTTGAGGAAAATTAACAAGATTAATAAACCATTAACTAGACAAACTAGAGGGCAAATAGAGAGTATCTAAATTAAGAAAATCAGAAAGGGAGGTGGAGATATAACAATTGAAACTGAGAAAATTCAAGAAATCATCAGATCCTACTATGAAAGCCTATACTCAACAAATCTGGCAAATCTGAAGGAAATGGATAAATTCCTAGACAGATACCAGATACTAAAGTTAAACCATGACCAGGCAAACCATCTAAATAATCTGATAACGCCTAAAGAAATAGAAGCAGTCATCAAAAACTCCCAACCAAAAAAAAGCCCAGGTCCTGATGTGTTCAGTTCAGAATTCTATCAGATATTTATTGATGACTTAATCCAATATTCTCCAAAATATTCCACAAAATAGAGTCAGATGGAACACTACCTCGCTCTTTTAGCTAAGCCACTATAACCCTCGTTCCTATACCACACAAAGACTCTACAAGGAAAGAGAACTTCAGACCAATCTCATTTATGAACATTGATGCAAAAATACTCAACAAAATCCTTGCAAACCGAATCCAAGAAAACATCAAAGTGATCATTCACCATGATCAAGTAGGCTTCAGCCCTGGGATGCAGAGATGGTTTAATATATATATTAAAATAATCCACCATATAAACAAACTCAAAGAAAAAACCTACATGGTCATATCACTAGATGCTGAGAAAACATTTGACAAAATTCAACACCCTTTCATGTTAAAAGTCTTGAAAATAACAGGAATCCAAGACCAATACATAAACATAATAAAAGCAATATACAGAAAACCAATAGCCAGCATCAAACCTAACAGTGAGAAACTTGAAGCAATCCCACTAAATCAGGGACTCTCCCCCTACCTATTCAACATTTTACTGGAAGTCTTGGCTGGAGCAGTTAGACAGCAAAAGGAAATCAGAGGGATACAAATTGGAAAGGAAGAAGTAAAAACGTCACTTGGCAGATGAGATGATAGTGTACTTAAGTGACCCCAAAAATTCCACCAGAGAACTCCTACAGCTGATATACAAGTTCAGCAAAGTGGTTTGAAATAAAATTAACTCAAATCAGTAGCCTTCCTCTGCTCAAAGGACAAACATGCAGAGAAAGAAATTATGGAAAAGATACCCTTCCCAATAGTCACAAACAATATGAAATACCTTATTTTGACTCTATCTAATCAAGTGAAGAACCTGTATTACAAGAACTTTGAATTTTTGTAGAAGGAAATTGAGGAAGATCTCAGAAAATGGAAAGATCTCCCATGCTCATGGATTGAAAGGATCAACATTGTAAAAATGGCCATCGTACCAAAAGCAATCTACAGTTTCAATGCAATCCCGATCAATATTCCAACCCAATTCTTCATAGAGTTGGAAAGAACAATGTTCAATTTCATGTGGAGTAACAAAAGACCCAGAATAGTGAAATCCATCTTCAACAACAAGAAAATATCTAAGGAATCACCATCCCTGACCTCAAGCTATATTACAAGGCAATTGTGTTAAAAAACTGCATGGTACTGGTACAGAGATAGGCAAGTGGATGAATAGAATATAATAGAAGTTCTAGAAATGAGCCCTCACATACATGGTCACCTGATTTTTGACAGAGGAGCTGTAAACATTCAATAGAAAAAGGACAGCCTATTCAACAAATGGTGTTGGTCCAACTGGCACTCAGCATGCAGAAGAATGAAAATAGACCCTTTCTTATCTCCTTTTACAAGGCTCGAGTGCAAGTACATCAAAGATCTCCACATTAAACCAAGAACACTGTAACTATTAGAAAAGAAATTATGGAAAAACTTAGTATACATAGGCACAGGAGAAAATTTCCTGAACAGAACACCAATGGCTTGTGCTCTAAGGTCAAATATCGACAAATGGGACTTAATGAGATTGCAAAGTTTCTCTAAGGCTAAGGACACTGTCAAGAAAACAAAACAGCAGCCAACAGATTGGGAAAAGATCGTTACCAACCCCACATCAGATAGAGGACTAATATCCAAGATATACAAAGAGCTCAAGAAGTTAGACACCAGACAATCAAAAAACCCTATTAAAAATGGGGTACAGAGTTAAACACAAAGTTCTCAATTGAGGAATATCGAATGGCTGAGAAGCATCTAAGGAAGTGCTAGACATCCTTAGTCATCTGGGAATTGCAAATCAAAACAACTCTGAGATTCCACTACACACCAGTCAGAATGGCCAAGATCCAAAACTCAGATGACAGCAGATTCTGGTGAGGATGTAGAGAAAGAAGAACACTTCTCCACTGTTGGTGGGGTTGTAAACTGGTACAACCACTCTGGAAATCAATCTGGTAATTCCTCAGAAAATTGGACATAATAATACCTGAAGACCCAGTTATTCCACTTCTGGGTATATATCCCAGAGATGCTCCAATATACAACAAAGATACAAGTACCAAAATGTTCTTAGCAGTCCTATTTACAATAGCCAGAAGCTGGAAAGAACCCAGATGTCCTTCAGTAGATGAATGGATACAAAAATTGTGGTACATTTACACAATGAATTACTACTCAGCTATCAGAAACAATGACTTTATGAAATTCTTAAGAAAATGGTTGCATCTAGAGAATATCATCTTGAGTGAGATAACCCAGTCACAAAAGAACAGACATCATACGCAGTCACTGATAATTGGATACTAACCCCAGACAGCTCTGAACACCCCAGAAACAACTCACAGACCATATGAAGCTCAAGAAAATCAAAGGCCAAAAAAAAAGATAGAAAAAGAAAAACCATTATGCTTAATCCTTACACACCAAGAAAACTTTGACTAATTCAAGGTCACATCTTGTTTTACATGTACTTTATGCTCATTGTAACTAGTAAGATCTTAATGCATAGTAACAAACCTTTAAAAAAATCAAGTACTGACAAAAATGTATTCATATCCTTTTATGCAAAAATGCTTTTAAATCTGTACATTTATCTTATTTAAAATAAAGTTGTTCAATTAAAAAGAAATCTTTCAATTCCCCCTTCTAAGTGAAATTCAAATGTCCTTGCTTGGCTCTTCCGTCTAACTTATTTTCTTTGTGTTTATGCAGCTTAGCCTGGGTATCCTAGCCTTTACATCCAATAACCACTTATAAGTGAATACATACCATGCATATCATGTTGTGTCTGGGTTACCACAGTCAGGTTGATATTCTCAACTTCCATCCATTTGCCTGCTAAAGTTATTGTTTTTATTATATTTTTAACTTATATTTTAACTTATATTTCAACTGTTATCCCCTTTCCCATTTTCCCCTATGGAATTCCCCTAATGTGATACATTTATACAATGGAATGCTACTCAGGTTTTAAAACTTAGGACATTATGAATTATGCGTGGAAATTAATGAAACTAGAAAATATTATCCTGAGTGAGGTACCTCAGACCCCAAAAGAGTACATTGTATGTAGTCACTGATAAGTGTCTATTAGCCAAAAAGCACAGAATACCTAGAATACTACCCACAGCCAGTAAGAAGTGTAAAAAGCAGAAATTTCCCCAATAAGGAGGTTTCAATGCCACATAGAATGGGAAAATAATCACGGGAGGTAGAGGAAGGGAGTTACTTTGGTGGGAGTGGGGAGAAGAAGGAGAAAAGTAGAATATCTGAGGGAAAGTGTAGGAGAAAAGCCCAGAGGTCCAAGAGAATAAATATAAATAAGCAGTATTGGTGCGGAGGAGGTAGGGGAATGCCCTAGAGATTTCCAGAGACGCAGGATGTAAGGCACTCTCAGAATTCATTGGGGTTACTTTAGTCAAAATATTCAACATTGGGGGAAGAGACCCAGAAAAGTACACTTCCAGTAGAATAACAGGGCCCCAAGTGGAGTGACAGGCTTACTAGCCCAGAATCAATTTCCTGAGTTGGAATTGTTCCTGTCTAAAATATCTGCAAGAACAAAATGAGGAAGAGACTAAAGAAAAGGTAGTCATGAAAGGCCACCTTGGAATCCATCTCACATGGGTAAGGAGGTACCAAGGCCTGACAGTACTATGTTTATAAAGTGCTTACAGAAGGAACCTGGCATGTCTGTCCTCTGAGAGACCCCACTAAATAGCTGATTGAGACATAAGCAGATACACCCAACCATTGGACTGAAGTCTCGGCCTCTTATCATTGAATTAGGGGAAGCACTGAAAAGTTGAAAGGGGGAGTGATCCCATAGAGAAACCAGCAATCTCAACTAATCTGGACCCTGTGTGTAGCAGAGGTCTACCTGGTCTGACCTCAGAGGAAGAAGATGCACTTAAGCTTTGAGGCCCAAGGAAAGGGAAAGGCCTGGTGGTGGTAGTGTGGGGAGACCACCCTCTCAGAGGTAAGGAGAAGGAAGAATGGGGTGATGAACTGTGAGAGAGGGGAATGAGAGCGACAACAACTGGAATAAAAATATATAAAATAATTTAAATTAAAAGTAGAGTTTTTATTAGTTTAAATGCCAGAATTTTCAAGATATGGTATGCTTTTTAATCCTATTAGACCTCAAGATGCTTTCTGAGCTTTTAAAAAATATGGACTAAATACATGCTTTTAAAGAATTGGCAGTTCTGTAGGAAAGACTCATCTTTACCCATACAATTCTGATAATATTTTTTTCATGGGTAGAAGATTTATAACACAAACAAGGGATAAAACTAAGAGACACTATAATATTTGTTCTGAGAATTCAGGAGAAACCATTCTTTATTAAAACTACAGAGACTTTCAGTAAAATGGAACATTAGAAGTTGAGTAAATCTCAAAAATTGGCATTCCGTTCAAACAGCAATGGAAGTAGCAGAAAAAATACACAAACACTTCATGAAATAATTTGTAAACAAGATAAAATTGCAAAAAATACCATTCCAAACAAAATAAAATATATAAAATGCAAAACAAGCTATCTCAGTGATGAGAATTCATATCTAGCATTGTTCTACACATTCCTTTGTTCTTCCAACTTTCCTGTGTTTATTCTGAAATGTTCACAGTACTAAGACCTAAGAAATAAGACATGTTTCCTGGTATCTTGAATTTACATGTAATCAAGACAGATGTCAATCAAATAACATCAAGACTGCACATAAAATTAAGTGATTGTGAATGTCACAAGGAGAGTATATCAGCCAATTATAATCTGACAAAATTGGATTTGACACATTCAAGAAAAACAAGAAAATGTTCCTTAAACACTGAAGATCTGGGCTGAGATCCAAAAGGTGACTAGAAGTCAACAAGGCAACATAGTAAGGATAGGTTTCCAAGGTGAAGGGAAGAACACATGCAAATATTGTGTGGTAACTAAAGCACAGTAATTAAAGGAAACTAAATTAAAAGAACTAAAATAAGCTGAATGCAGTTGAGAAAAGACAATACACAGGAAAAATGCATTGTGTTGTATGCTTTAGGGTCCTTGTTACATGTTTCCTGGGGAGATAGAAAAGAATTTCTATTCCCTTTAAATAGGTAGGGCACTGAATGCCCAAAAAGTGGTTCTGTTCGTGTTCAGATAGGTGAACAAAAGAATTTTTTGAGTCTTATGAGTATATGACTTACTCAAAAGTAGTCACAGTTTTGCCAGGTCCCCTGGGCATTGAAAAAAATAGGTACCACTGAAAAAATCCCATTTTCAGCAAGGATAAATCATGAAAACCTACACTGTTGGAGAATCCCCGGAGTAACTTATAAAAATAAACACAGTGAAAGTGTCTCATTTCATCCAACATACTATATAACCTCAGAGATTAGAGGGACCTGTGAAGCTCTGTTGGAATTAGAGGAGGGCCTTAGTTAGGATTTTACTGCTGTGAAGAGACAACATGACCAAGGCAACACCTATAAGGACAACATTATTTGGGGATGGCTTATAGGGTGAGGGGGTCAGTCTATTATCATCAAAGTAGGAACATGACAGTATCCACGTAGGCATTGTGCAGGAGGATCTCAGAGTTATACATCTTCTGAAGGCCACTGCCAGACTGGCTCCCACAAGGTTTGGAGGAGGGTCTTACTGGCCACACCAACAGTGACATACTTCCTCAAAAAAGGCTACACCTACTTCAACAAGGTCACACCTCCTAATAATGTCAGTCCTTGGGTCAAGTATATTCAAACCACAATTTTTCAAACACGTGTCTATGTGGGCCATACCTAGCTATAGCATAATTAAATATACATTTGGTCCAAATTTTAAGTTCCCATACTCTATATCAGTTTGAACAAATTTAAAATTCTAAAGTTCAAATATCTTCTGAGAAAAACTATTTTGACAAACTCCACCCTCTGCATCTTTATATCTAATGTCAAAGTGGTCTTTAGATCTTCAACTCCTTTTTCATCTTTGTTGACAATAATATATTTTTCCCATGAGCTGCTTCTATTTATTGGCAGATTTCCTTTGTAGGTCTCCTGTAGCTCTTGAGTCTTTAACATCTTGGGGGTTTCCAAATCAACTTCAGCTTCATGGCTTCTTGTTCCAATGTCTAGGATCCACACAGGATATGGGCTCCACCAATAGGCTTGTGTTACATCTCCAACTTTGTGCCTTACACAGGATAATATTTTCTAGTTTCATCAATTTTCCAGCATAATTCATAATGTCCTCATTTTAAAATAGCTGAATAGTATTCCATTGTGTAAATGTACCATATTTTCTATATTGATTCTTCAGCTGGGGGACACTGGGTTTTTTTTCAGCTTCTGCCTATTACTAATAAGGTTGCTATAAACATGGTAGAACATATGGCCTTTTGGTATAGTGGAGTATTTGGGGGTTATATGCCAAAGAGTGGTATAGCTGTGTCTTCAGGTAGAACAATTTCCAATTTTCTAAGAAACTGCCATATTGATTTCCAGAATGGTTGTAACAGTTGGCTATCCCACCAGAGTAGAGGAGTGTTCTTTCTCCACATCCTTGCCAGTATCTGCTGTCACTTAAGGATTTTGATCTTACCTATTCTGACTGGCATGAGTTGGAATCTCAGGGTGCTTTAGATTTACATTTCTCTTATGAATAAGGACTTTGAACATATCTTTAAGTGATTCTCAGCCATTCGAGATTCTTATGTTGTGAATTCTGTTTACCTATCTACCTCATTTTTAATTAGCTTATGTGGGCTTTTTGGGTGTTGAATTCTTAAGTTATATATATATATATATATATATATATATATATATATATATATATATATATATATATATTGGATGTTAGTCTTCTGTCAGATGTATATCTAGTGAAGATTTTACCCAAATCTGTAGGTTTGTCCTATTTACTGTGTTTACAATTTCAGTCCATTAGAGTGAAAGCCTGACAGCGCTCAGCAAACATGGGGCTAAAGAAGCTGAGAGTTCTACACCTTCATCTGAAGGTCACACTGGGACAATACTCACTCTCAGATGATTAAAAAGAGGATCTTATTGCTCACCCTGACAGTGACACAATTCCTCCATCAAGGCCATACCTAGTCCAATAAGGCCAAGCTTTCTTGGGCCACTTCTTTAACCAAGCATATTCACAAGGAGCTTTAAGAACTTCCTCTCTCCACAAGAAATATCAAAGGATCACAGGTGCTCTCATTCGTGGGCCATAACCAACCTCGAGAAAATAGCTATACAACAAATTAGGTGCACTATTATAAAGAATCTTTATTTAATTAATTCTAAGTGTAAAAACAGTTGGCAAATACTTTTTTAACTTTTCTTTTTTGAAAATTTTATTTTTATTAATAATTCCATTTATTTACATCTCAAATAATATCTTCCATCCCACTTACCCATTCACACACACACACACACACACACACACACACACACACACATCCCATATGGCCACTACCCACTTTTCTTTGATAGTATGAGGGTGTTCCTTCACCCACCCACCCTCTCCTGTCCCACTGCTCCAGCATACCCTTATGCTGGGGCATCAAACCACCAGAGGACCAAGGGCCTCCACTCTCATTGACGTTAGCCAAGGCCATCATCTGCTATATATATATATGTATGTATGTGGAGTCATGGATTCCTCTCTGTACATGCCTTGGTTGGTGTTCTAGTTCCTATGAGCACTGGGGAGTCAGTCCAGCCTATGGGGTTGCAGTTTCTCTCTTCTCTTCCATTCCTTCAGCCAGCTTCCCCACCAGAGTCCAGGAACTCAGTCTGATGCTTGGCTGTGAGCATCCATATCTGAATTGGTCAGGTACTGGTAGAATCTTCCAGGAAACAGCCAAACTAGGTTTCTATCAGTAAATCCCTCTTGGCAACAGCAACAGTATTGGAGTTTGGTGTCTACAAACAGGCTGGATGTCCAGGTGGGGGTGTCTCCTGATGACTGTTAGTTCAGTCTCTGCTCTACTTTTTGTCCCTGTGTTTCATTTGGACAGGAATATTTCTGTGACAAAAACTTTGAGATTGGTAAGTGGTGCCATCCACCTACTGGGGACAAAGACTATGTACTGGAGGTTGTCTCTACCGGTTCTATCTCTCTTTTGCTGATTGTTTTGACCACAGTCATTTCTGTTGATTCATAGGAGTATTTCCTTACCCTGGTATTTTGGACCCTCCAGTGGCTACCCTTAGTTTCTTATCCCCTGTGGAGAGCTGCAAGGTGCTGCATCCTGAAGATGGCACTGGTTTCTGCCTTCCACCTCCTTGATGGTGAGTGCTCTCAGTCATAAACAACTCCTTATTTGGCTGTGGCTGTTCAGCTTGCCTGCTTCTGCATTGAAGCAGCCTATCTGCAGGGCCCAAGTGGCTTACAGGGGTTGGTGGGCACAAGGGGATTTAAGCCTGTGCGGGCATTCCCTGGGGGGTGGAGACAGAGGCAGAGGCAGAAGCTTGTTCAAGGATCCTGAATAAACTGCTTGAAGAAGACCTTCCCCGGTCTTGTCTTCCTTGCTGGTCCAGGTTGGGCGTGACAAGTGGTGCCTGAACCTGGGAATCTCTACTCAAGGTCAGAACTTCTTGCAGTCAGGGCAGCGCTGGAAAGTTCCCAAGGTAAGGTGGGATAATAAGGACAGCGGAAACAAGCTGCAATAAAGTCTCAAGGCTAAAGGCATCAAGGGAGGAAGTTTGCAGCAGCAGCGAACTGAAAGTGAAAGGGCTCTCTCTGTGGCAGCAGCAGCAAACCGTAAGTAAAAAGATTTAAGATGGGAACTTCTCAGTCTCATCCAATTTTTCTGTCTCTTCAAGAGCTACTCTTGTCAAAGAAAAACCTCAAAATGAAGAAGAGCACCCTAGGAAGGTTTTTGAATGAGTGTGATACCATTGCACCTTGGTTCGCAGTCTCAGGAAACCTAACAGTGGCCTGCTGGGATAAGTTAGGAAAAGATTTGGATTTTGCTTGGGACCAAGGCACGTTAAAGCCCAGAGTCTGGCCTGTGTGGAGGCTGGTGTGTAGCTGCCTTGAAGACCAGGAATGCTGCAAAGAGGCAGTAGGTAAGGGGCAGGTTAACTGAAGATGCTCCAAGAGGAGAGATCTGAGGAAGTAGGGAGCAAAGAAGAGACGGAAACCAAATGGCCAGACACCGATGAGGAATTACAGGCTTTAATAGAGAGGGCAGAAAAACAGCCTCTGAGAGAAAATGGAGAAAAGGGGAGAAAAAATTACAGCTCAGGGAGGAAGAAGAACCCCCTGGGGAGATACCATCTGCCCCCCCCCCCACAATTGTGCGGAGGGCAGAAGCAGAGGTACCGGGCGTTCATTTTGGCGTGAGGTCTAGAGAGCCGTACGAACTGAATTACACCTGGCCTACCCAGTTTTTCAAGATGCCCAGGGCAATAGATATGAGGAGCCTTTGGATTTTAAGGTTATTAAATTCTTGGCTGAGTCCGTCAGAATATATAGAATTATGGCTTCCTTTACTGTAGCTCAAATTGAAGTGCTGAATAGACATTGCATGACTCCTACTGATGGGAGTGGATTAGCTCGACCATGCCTAAGTCCAGGACAGTATTTGGATTGGAAAGCCTTTTTAATTGAGTATGCCAATGAGCAGGCTGCAGCTAACCAGGCAGCCGGAAATCCAGCATGGAACAGAGACATGCTGCTTGGACAGGGACGCTTTGCTAATCAACAGACAGGATACCCAGTGCAAGTCTTTGAACAGATAAGTCAGATTGCTATAGAAGCATGGAAGTCTCTACCCAATAAAGAAGTGAGTGGCAACCTCACTAAGATACTGCAAGGCCCCGTGGAGCCATTTTCAGATTTCGTTGCCTACATGGTGGAAGTTGCAGGGAGAATTTTTGGCTATGCTGATACTGCTATGCCATTGATCAGGCAGCTTGTCTATGAGCAGTGTACAAAAGAGTGTAGGGCCACTCTTACCCCTTATAAGAATAAAGGACTTGAAGCATGGATGAAAGTTTGCCGAGAAATAGGAGGGCTGTTGACTAATGCTGGCCTTGCAGCAGCTGTGGTTCAGTTGACTCAGAACAGAAGAGGAAGTTCTGGTGCTTGCTTCAAATGTGGCAAATTAGGACACCTTAGAAGGTAGTGTCCTGAAAGAGGAAGTACAGAAAGCACAGGAAATAGCCAACACCCTAGGCAGCCAGGGCTATGCCCTAGATGCAAAAAGGGGAACCATTGGGCAAATGAGTGCCGCTCGGTGAAAGACATCACTGGCCAGTCTATTAATCAAGGCTATGGTGGAGCTCATCCAAAAAACGGACAGCGGGGCCCACAACCCCAGGGCCCGCAAATATATGGGGCAGTAGAGAAACAGGACAAGGAACGGAGCCAAGAGAGATGGCCGTTCTTTCGGCATCCAAAGGTCTTTGGAGAGCCATTGCTGGTTCCGCAGGATTGGACCTCCGCTCCACCACCAGACTCATATTAACACCTCGAATGTGGGTCCAATTAAAAGAGACCGATTTCAAAGGACCCCTGGAGCCTGGCACGATTGGATTACTCCTAGGAAGGTCATCTTCATCTCTGAGAGGACTCAGAGTTCACCCAGGAGTTTTTGATCCAGATTATACTGGGATCGTGAAAATCATGGTGGAATCCCTTAGAGGGATTTCTGCTATTTCTCCTGGAGATCCAATTGTCCAGCTACTTATACTACCCAGTCTTCATGAGTGTTTTGCAGCCCAATCTAGAGAAAGAGGGAAAGATGTTCTTGGATCCATAGGAATGGATCTTACCTTTTTATCCTTTGATTTAGATCAGAGACCAGTTTTAGAACTAAATGTAGATGGTAAAAATATTTTTGGCCTTTTAGACACAGGTGCAGATAGAAGCATCATAGCTAAGAAAGGTTGGCCCACAGGCTGGCCTTTACAAGCTTCCTCTCAAACTTTACAGGGACTTGGTTACGAAAAAGCTCTGGATATGAGTGCAAGACAGTTGACACGGCAAAATCAGGAGGGACATTCTGGAGTTATGCAACCACATGTGCTAGAATTGCCAATTTCCCTTTGGGGAAGAGATCTGTTGAAAGAGATGGGTTTCAAATTGAATAATGGATATTCTGACACTGCAAAAATAATTATGCAAGGTATGGGTTATGTTCCTGGCCATGGAATAGGGAGGTATTTACAGGGCCATACGAGCCCTATACCTGTTCAACAAAGACAGAAGAAACAAGGCCTGGGTTTTTCGTAGGGGCCGCTGAGGAAGGTATTCCTATTACTTAGAAAACAGAGAAGCTAGTATGGGTTCCTCAGTGGCCACTCTCCTCTGAAAAGTTGGACACTGCAAAGACCCTGGTAGATGAACAACTGTCCCTGAATCATATTAAACTTTCTGTTTCCCCATGGAATACATCTATTTTTTTAATTAAAAAGAAATCAGGAAAATGGCAGCTATTGCACGATCTGTGTGCCATCAATAAACAAATGCAGATTATGGGCCCAGTACAGCGAGGTCTCCCACTTCTCTCATCCTTGCCTGCTTACTGGCCCATTATAGTAATAGATATAAAAGATTGTTTTTTCTCCATTCCTTTGTGTGCCAAGGATAGTGAAAGGTTTGCCTTCACTGTCCTGTCCTGTAATCATGAGGAGCCTGATCAGAGATTTGAGTGGGTGGTCTTACCACAGGGTATGGCCAACAGCCCTTCTATGTGTCAACTTTTTGTTGGAAAAACCATTGCCCCACTAAGAAATTTCCCGCCTTGAGATGCATCCATTATATGGATGATGTTTTGTTAGCTGGCAAGGATGAACAAGTTTTAGATCAAGCTTATAAAGATCTAGTTAAATTGTTAGAAAAGAAAATAAAATTATTGCCCCTGAAAATGTACAAAAGGATAAAATTGTAAACTATTTAGGAGCCAGAGTGAGTGAAAAACAAATTGTTCCCCAAAAGATTGAATTGAGGAACTATAACTTGAGAACATTAAATGATTCCCAAAAGTTTTTGGGTGATATTAATTGGATTACGTGCTACTTAAAGTTGCCAAATTCTGAACTGAAGCCATTATATAATATTTTGGTAGGAGATTCAGCTTTAGATTTCCCCTAGGCAGTTAGCTACTGAAGCAAGAGAAGCCTTACATAAGGTTGAAGAAAGGCTACAGAATGCATTTCTACACAGATGGAAAGAAGGTCAAGCCATTACTTTGTGCATTCTTCCCACCTATAATCAACCTACAGGGCTATTACAGCAGGATTGACCATTGCTTGGATTTATCCTAAGGTTTCCCCAGCAAAATCAATAGAACATTACCCCACAGCAATTGCTAGGTTGCCTCAGACTGGGATCCAAAAAAGTTTACAATTTTTTAGCATGCCTCCGTCATCGCTCATAGTACCATATTCCAGTCAACAGGTTAAGACCTTATGTGGCACTGTGGATAAATGGGCCATATTGCATTGTGGGTTTGATAGGCTGATAGATAATCATTATCCAAAGCACCTACTACTGTCATTTTTAAAGGAATATCCTGTGGTTTTTCCGAGGATAACCTCCCCTTGTCCTCTTAGAGGAGCAGCAAATGTATTCACAGATAGTTCTAAAACAGGCTGTGGGGCCTATATGATTGAACACAAAAATCCTGTATTATGTCAATTTCAACTGGGATGCCCCCAAATTTCATAGTTAAAGATTGTAATTGAGGTATTTAAAAAATGTTATTTTTCATTCAACTTAATTTCTGATTCAGCTTATGTAGTGAATGCAGTTAAGATTTTAGAGTTGGTGGGACCTATTAAATTGACTAGTACCATATGTACCTTATTACAGGAATTGCAAAAATTAATTTGGTTAAGAAAAGAATGTTGTTATATACAGCATATTAGAGCACATACCGGCTTGCCCAGACCTTTGAGTGAAGGAAATGATGTTGTGGATCATTGGACTAGGATGGAGTGTGTTTTCCTAAGCTCATCCCTAGATCAAGCTAGACAGTTTCATCAGCAATTTCATGTAAATGCTAGGACCCTTCAACAGAAGTTCTGTCTGTCTAGAGCCAATGCCAGACAGGTGGTATTGGATTGTCCACAATGCGTGATTTATAGTCACCCACCTGGTGTCAGGGTGAATCCTAGAGAATTGATGCCATTAAAATTATGGCAGATGGATGTTACACACATTTTAGAATTTGGAGCCTTGAAATATGTTCATGTGTCTGTGGACATCTGCTCAGGTGTTATTCAGGCCACACCTTTGAGCGGAGAGAAAGCTCCCAATGTCATTGGACATTGTTTGGAAGCCTGGGCTGCGTGGGGAAAACCACAACAGCTAAAGACTGATAATGGACCAGCCTATACGGCACAGGCATTCACTTCCTTTTGTAAACCAATGGAAATTCAACTTAATCATGGCTTACCCTATAACCCTCAGGGACAGGGAATTGTAGAACATGCTCATCGTTCCCTGAAAGAATGCTTAATAAAACAAAAAGGAATAGGTCAAGGCAGGACCCCCAAGGAAAGAATATCCTTAGCCCTTTTTACTCTCAATTTTTAAATTTTGGATGTTGATGGCCTCTCTACCACTGACTGACATCAAAGCCAAGGAGGAGGCTTGAAGGGCTATGTCAAATGAAAAGATATGATCACTGGATTGTGGCATGGCCCTGATCCAGTGTTGGCATGGGTGAGAGGGTCTGCTTGTGTGTTTCCCCAGGATCGTCAAGAACCATTGTGGGTCCCTGAGAGACTTACAAGGAAGTACAACAAACATGAAGATTCTGTTAATTCTGGCCATCAGCATGGCCTGGACACCAGTGCCACGATGGGGGATTCTTTTGGTGTTCCCGAGAACCATGCCGATATGTCATGATGCAAAAGTGTAACCCCACTTCTTTAGTACCAATAAGAGTTTATTTTTGTCCTTCTTGCCTTTAGACAGAGAGCTTGCTAGCATTAATGAAAATAGAAGTTTTAGTTTGGCAGGGAGCTTATGTTTTTGTAGGGTAAAGAATATTAGTGATAGTAGTAAGTGCATATCCTTATATAATCAATTTGTGGCTTGGTTTGATGTCCCTACTACTAATACCAGGTACCATGTCAATGCTTCCTGGGTGAGTGGATGGTGGCCTGCTAAAAGTACACTTGAGGAGTCAGTACCCCACCAGCCTAAGTGGGCTCCCCATTGCTCTAGAGATTGGCTACTGGACTGTCATCTTGGATTGCTGCCGCCATGAATCATCTAAAAGAGTGGGCAGGAATAGAAGCCATGGCTGGCCTCTTGTTGCTTGCCTCCTTCGTGGGCCTGTGGTGCCTTTGCAGGATAAGGTTTGCTCAGAAACGGCATGCAACTATGGTTGTCAGGCATTCATAGCCATTGAGGCAGGACAGTACCCCAAAGCATGGCTTACAGTCATTCACCAAGAATAAAAGGCCTCTTGGCATGATAGAGAAGTAGTCAGTAACAGTTAAGACTCCCTGAGCATGTCACCAACCTAAGACAGGGATAGAACCAATGCTGCTTGTCTCCCAAAGATGGAAAAGGGGCACTGCTACAGGGGGCCACCTAGGAAAGGCATTCTCTTGGCCAAAAATAAAAAAGGGGAAACTGTGGAGAGCTGTGAGGTGCCACACCCTGAAGATGGTACTGGTTTCTGCCTTCCACCTCCTTGATGGTGAGTGCTGTCAGTCATAAACAACTCCTTATTTGGCTGTGCCTGTTCAGATTGCCTGCTTCCGCATTGAAGCAGCCAATCTGCAGGGCCCACATGGCTTAAAGGGGTTGGCAAGCGCAAGGGAATTTAAGCCTGTACGGGCGTTCTCCCAGCAGCAGAGCAGAAGCAGAAGCTTGTTCAAGGATCCTGAATAAACTGCTTGAAGAAGATCTTCCCCAGTTCATGTCTTCCTTGCTGGTTAAGGTTGGGCACAACAATCCCCCACTGTTACATATTTTTATTCAATTTACTGACCCTCTGAAACTCTCTCCTGTCCTCTCCAATACATGATCCTGCTCCCTTTTCCCTTCCCACTACTATCTCCATCCAAGGTCCCCATGTCTCTCCATATTCTGAGATTATCCTAATTCACCCTCTATAAAAACAGAATCATCCACACTCTGGTGTTCACTGCACTTTACCTCCATATGGTCTGTGAGTTGTGTTGGGGACATTGTGAGCTTTTGGGATAATATCAAGTTATCAGTGAGTACATACATTCTGTGTTCTTTTGTATCTGGTTACTTTACTCAGGATGATAGTTTCTAGTTCCATCCATTTGCCTGTGAATTTCATGAAGTCATTATTAATGAATGAGTAGTACTTACTTGTGTAAATGTACCACACTTTCTGTATATATTCTTTAAATGATGGACATCTGGGTTGTTTCTAGATTCTAGCTATTATATAAGGCTGCTATACACAATAGTAGAACATGTGTCCTTATAATATGTTGGACCATCTTTTGTTTATATGTACAGTAGTTCTATATCTGAGTCTTCACATAGAACTATTTCCAATTTTCTCAGGAACTGGCAGATTGATTTCCCAGGTGACATTAGCAGACTGCAGTCCTATCAGCAATAGAGTAGTGTTCCTATTTATCCACATAATCACCAGGATCTGCTGTGACATGCATTTCTGATCTTAGCTATTCTCATTGGTGTGAGGTGGAATCTCAGGGTCATTGTGATTTGTATTTCTCAATGACTATGGATGCTGAGGTTTGTAGGTTTTTTTTTTTCCTTTAACTGAATATTTTTTAATTTACAATTCAAATGTTATCTCCTTTTACAGCTTTCCCTCCAGAAACCCCCTATCCCATCTGCCCTCCTCCTGCTTCTATGAGGGTGCTCACTTACCCACCCACCTACTCCCACCTCACTATCTTGTCATTTCCCTACACTGGGACATTGAGAATTTACAGAAACAAGGGCCTCTCCTCTCACTGATGCCCAACAAGGCCATCCTCTGCTACATATGTACCAGGAGCCATGGATCCCTCCGTGTGTACTCTTTGGTGGTTTAATCTCTGGGAGTTCTAGGGAATATGGTTGGTTATATTGTTGTTCCTACTAGGAGGTTGAAAACTCCTTAAGGTCCTTCAGTTCTTTCTTTAACTCCTCCATTAGGGACCTTCTTATCAGTACAATTGTTGGTTGAGAGGGTCTGATTTTGTATTTATCAGTTTCTGGCAGACCCTCCCAGGAGATGGCTATTTAAGACTCCTGTCAGCATGTAGTTCTTGGTATATGCAATACTGGGTTTGAAAGCACTTTATGGGATGAAACATCCCCTAAGGGTCAGTCACTGAATGGCATTTCCTTCAGTCTCTGCTCCACACTTGGTCTTTATATTTCCTCCTGTGAGTATTTTGTTCTGTCTTCTAAGAACGACTGAATCACTCACTTTGGTCTTCATTCTTTTTAGCTTCATGTGGTCCATAAATGGTATCTTGGGTATTCTGAACTTTAAAGTTAATGCCCACTTATCAGTAAGTGTATAACATGTGCATTATTTTGTGACTGGGTTACCTCATTCAGGATGATAGTTTCTAGTTCAATCCATTTGCCTAAGAATTTCTTGAAGTCATTGTTTTCAATAGCTGAGTAGTAGTCCATTTTGTAAATGTACCATATTTTCTCTATCCATTCTTCTGCTACAGAAAAATCTGAGTTCTTTCCAGATTCTGGCTTTTATAAATGATGCTTCTATGAAAATAGTGGAGAATATTTCCTTATTATATGTTAAAAAAACTTTGGTGTCTATGCCCAGTAGTGATATAGCTAAATCTTTAGGTAACATTATGTCAAATTTTCAGAGGTACTGTAAGACTGATTTTCAGAGTGGTTGTACCAGCTTTCAATCACACCAATAGTGTAAGAATGTTCCTCTTTCTCCACATCCTCACCAGCATCTGCTGTCATATGAGTTTTTTTAATTTAAACAAATCAGTAACCTTTCTGTACTTAAAAGATAAGCAGGGTAAAAATAAATTAGAGAAATAACACCCTTCCTACCAGTCACAAATAATATGAAATGTCTTGGTGTGGCACTAACCAAGCATGTGGATTCTCTATATGACAAACACTTCAAATCTCTGAAGAAATAAAATGAAGATCTCAGAAGATGGAAAGATCTTCTATGCTAATAGATTGGCAGGATTATTGTAGTAAAAATGTTCTTCTTGCCAAAAGGAATCTACAGATTCTATGCAATCTCAATCAAAATTTCAACTTAATTCTTCATAAAGTTAGAAAGAGCAGTTCTTTTAGAATAACATCAATAACAAAAGAAAAAATACAGGGTAGTGAAAACTATTCTCAACAATAAAAGAAATTCTGGGGGAATCACTATACCTAACCTCAAGCTGTATTACAGAGCAATGGTTGATCTTTGACAAGGAAGATAAAACCATCCAGTAGAAAACAAAACATCATTTTCAACAAATGGTGCTGTTTCAATTGTTGGTCAACATATAGAAAAATACAAATTGATTCATTCTTACTGCCCTGTAAAAAGCTCAAGTCCAAGTGGATCAAGGACCTCCATGTAAAACTAGACACATGGAAACTAATATAAGTGAATGTGGGGAAGGGTCTCAAATATATGGGCACAGGAAAAAATTTCTTGAACACAGTGGCTTAAGGTCTAAGATCAACAATAGGCAAGTGCAACCTCATAAAACTGCAAAGCTTCTGGAAGTCAAAAAACATTTCTTTAAGTGCATCTCAGCCATTTGAAAATCCTCCATTGAGAATTTTCATGAAATCAATGTGCTTCGAGTGTAAGCCATTGTTGTTCTGTTCAGGAATTTTTTTTTCCTGTGCCTATGTGTTCTAAGTTCTTCCCCACTTTCTCTTCAGTTAGTTTCAGTGTACCTGGTTTTATGTGGAGGTCTTTGATCCACTTGGATTTGAGCTTTGTACAAGGAGATAAGAATGGATCAATTTGTATTGTACTATGTTTTTACAACAGTTGAAACATCACCATTTGTTAAAAATAGTGTCTCTTTTCCACTGGGTGCTTTTAGCTCTTTTGTCAAAGATCAAGTTACCAAAGGTGTGTGGGTTCATTTCTGCATATTCCATTTCATTGATCTATCAGTCTGTCTCTCTACTAATAGCATACAGTTTTTATGAAGATTTCTCTGTAATATACAGCTTGATGTTAAGGAGAGTGTTTGCCCTGGAAGTTATTTTATTGTTGGGAATGGTTTACACTATCCTGAGACTTTGGTTATTCCAAGTGAATTTGAGAATTGCTCTGACTCTACAAAAATTTTGTGTTGGAGTTTTTTGGACATTGCATTGAATCCATAGATTGCTTTTGGCAAATTGGCCCCTTTTGCTATACTAATTCTGAAAATTCATGAGCTTGGGGCATTATTCTATCTAATGAATGTCTTCTTCAAATTCTTTCTTCAGGGACTTGAAGTTCATGTCATACAGATTTTTCAATTGCTTTGTTAGAGTCACACCAAGATATTTTATATTATTTATGACTATTATGAGGAGGGTTGTTTCCCTAACTTCTTTTTTAGCATGTTTATTCTTTGAGTAGAGGAAGGCTAATGATTTGTTTGAGTTAATTTTACATACAGTAACTTTGCTGAAGTTGTTTATTAGCTGTAAGACTGCTCTTGTTTTATGGAGGTTGGGCTATCTTATGTATACTGTCATATCATTTGAAAATAGTGATATCTTGATTTCCTCCTTTCCAATTTGTATCATTTTGGTTTCCTTTTGTTGCCTAATTGCTCTTGCTAGAACATCAAGTACTACATTGATTAGATACGGGGAGAGGGGTTAGACTTGTCTTGTACCAGAGTTTCTCTCTATTTATTTTGTTATTGGCTACTGTTTGCTATATATTGATTTTATTATGTTTAGGTATGTACCTTAAATTCCTGATCTCTCCAATACGTTTTGGATATTGTCAAAGGCAATCTCATCTAATGAGATGCTCATGTGTTTATTTTTTCAGTTTGTTTATATAGTGCATTACATTGGTAGATTTCTGTATATTGAACCACACCTGCATCCCTGGCTTGAAGCGTACTTGATCATGGCAAATGACAATTTTGATGTGTTCTTAGATTTATTTGGCAAGAGTTTTTTTGAATATTTTGTATCACTGTTTATGAGAAAAATTGGTCTGAAGTTTTCATTCTTTGTTGGGTCTTTGTTTGGTTTAGTTATCAGAGTAACTGTGACTTTTAGAATGAATTGGGTACTGTTTCTTCTGTTTCTATTTTATAGAATAGTTTGAAAAACTATTGGTATTAGTTCTTTTTTGAAGGTTCAATAGAATTCTGTACTGCAAGCATTAGGTCCTGGCCTTTTTGGGGGTTGGGTGGGTGGAGATATTTAATGAGTACTTTTTTTTGTAAGAGTTATGGGACTATTTAGATAGTTTATCTGATTCTGATTTAAATTTAATACATGGTATCTGTCTTGAAAATCATCTAAATTTTTTAGTTTTGTTGTAGATAGGATTTTATAGTAGATTTTCATGATTTTTATAAATTTTCTCAGCTTCTGTTGTTATGTCTCCATTTATATTTCTGATTTTGTTAATTCAAATACTGTACCTGTGCTCTCTGGCTTCTCTGGCTAAGGTTTTATATATGTTGTTGATTGTCTCAAAGAAAACACTCCGGGTTTTGTTAATTCTTTGCATAATTCTCATTTCTACTTGGTTGATTCCAGCCCTGAGCTTGATTATTTTCTGATGTCTACTCCTTTTTGGGGGGGAGTAGATTTGCTTCTTATTGTTCTAAAGCATTCAGAAGTGCTGTTAAGCTGGTTGTGTATGCTCTGTCCAATTTCTTTAAGGAGGCACTCACAGCTAAGAGTTTTCCTCTTAGCACTGCTTTTATTTGGATATGTTGTGCTTTCATTTTTTTTTTTTTTTTTTGTAAATTCTTAAAAGTCTTCCATTTCTTTATTTATTTCTTCCCTGACCAAGTTATCATTGAGTAGATAGTTGTTCAGATTCCATGTATATGTGGCCTTCCTGTAGTTGTTGTTGTTTTTGTCCAGCCTTGGTCCTTGGTGATAAGATAGTATGTATGAGATTATTTCATTCCTCCTGTATTATGTAAGGCTTGTTATTGTTGTTTTCCTATTATAATGTCAATTTTGGACAAGGTGCCTTGAGATCCTGAAAAGAAAGTGTTTTCTTTCATTTTAGAGTAAAATATTTTGTAGATATCTGTTAAATCCATTTGGTTCATAACTTTTGTTAGTTTCCCTGTGTCTCTGTTTAGTTTCTGTTTCCATAACATTTCCATTGGTGAGATTGGGGTATTGAAGTCTCCTGTTTTTATCATGTGAGAATTAATATGTGCTTTGAATGTTAGTAATGTTTCTTTTACAAATTTTGGTCCACTTATATTTGAGGCATAGATGTTTGGAATTGAGAGTTTATCTTGCAGGATGTATCCTTTGATGTGTATGTAGTATTCTTCCCTGTATATTTTGGCTGAAAGTTTATTTTGTTAGATAATAGAATTTCTGCTCCAGTGTGTTTCCTGAGACCATTTGCCTGGAAAAAATTGTTCAGCCTTTTATTTCAAGCAATGCCTGTCTTTGTCACTGAGGTGTGTTTCCTGTATGCAACAACATGCTGGGTCCTGTTTATGTATCCAGTCTGCTAGTCTATCATTTTTATTGAGGAATTGAGTCCATTGATGTGGAGAGATATTAATAACCAATGATTGTTGCTTCTGTTATTTTTGTTCTTATAGGTGGAATTATGATTGTGTGCTTCTCTTCATTTGGGCTTGTGAGAAGATTAATTTCTTACTTTTTGGGGGAGTAATTTTTTTCTTGTGTTGGAGTTTTTCTTCTATTATTCTCTGCAAGGCTGCATTGGTGGAAAGATATTGTTTATATTTGTTTTATCATATGACAACTTAATTTTACTATCTATTGTGATGGACAGTTTTTGCTGAGTATAGTAGCCTGGGCTGGCATTTGTTTTCTTTGTGTCTTTATTACATTTGCCCAGAATCTTCTAGCTTTCCTAGTCTCTGTTGAGAATATTTTTGTAGTTCTGATAAGTCTGTTTTCATATGTTGTTTGACTTTTTTCCCTTACACCTTTTAATATTCTTTGGGTTTTTGTTGTTGTTGTTGTTCTTTTATTGTTTTTCTGTGCATTTGGTGTTTTGGTTATTATGTGGTTATTTCTTTTCCAGCCCAATCTGGTGTTCTGTCAGATCCTTGTAGGTTTATGGGAATTTTTTTTCTTTAGGCTAGGAAAGTTTTCTTTTGTAACTTTGTTGAAGATTTTTACTGTCACTTTGACTTGTAAATCTTTGCTCTCTTTTATGCCTATTGTTTTTAGGTTTAATGTTTTCATTTTGTCCTCTATTTTTTGAATATGTTGAGTTAGGAACTTTTTGTTTTGTGTATTTTCTTTGACTGGTGTGTCAATGCCTTCTATTCTGTCTTCTATGCCTGAGAATCTCTCTAATATCTCTTGTATTGTTGGCGATATTTACATCTGTAACTCCTGATCTATTTCTAATATTTTCCTTCTTGATGGCTATTCCTCTTTGTGTTTTCTTTAATGTTTCTATCTGCAGTTTTATATCCTAGACAGGCACCAATCAGAGATAGCAAGGCCAGTTAGGTTTAGAGATAACCAGACAGTAAGAGGCAAGTACAAGGATATAAGCAACAGAAACCAATTAGAAAGTAGAAGAACATAAGCAACAGAAACCAATGCTACTTGTCAATATCAGGCAAATAGCTCCTGCCAAGAGCCTTGTTGAGAAATGCCTTTTATTCTTTTACTAAAATCTAGCTGGCACTCAAATTTCCAGGCCCCATGAACCCAGTTCTTCCACCTCAGCAAGCCCTGGATACCCCAACACACCTGAAAATTAAGATTCAGGTCTAAAATCTCACCTCATGAATATGATAGAGGACTTTATGAAAGACATAAATAATTCCCTTAAAGAAATACAGGAAAAAGGTAAACTAGTACAAGCCCTCAAAGAGGAAACACACGAATCTCTTAAAGAAACACAGGAAAACACAATCAAACAGGTGAAGGAGTTGAACAAAACCTGTCCCAGATCTAAAAGTGGAAATGGAAACCGGAAGGAAAACACAAAGAGAAAGAACCCTGGAGATAGCCATACTTTTAACTAAGTTGTAGTCATTCGTCATGTCTCACCAGTTTTTCAATCAAATTGTTCTTAAAAAAAAAAAAAAAAAAAAAAAAAAAAAAAAAAAAAAAAAAAACTTACATATCTATTACCTATCTACCTACCTATGTATCTATGCATCTATGTAACTATCTTGTGTGTTGTGCATGAAGGTGTGTGTGTTCTATCATACAACTTTAACAGTAAGAAGACAACTTTTGATAATTAGTTCCTGCTTTGAGCCTTGTTGAAAACGGGCTACTCTTCTTTCAACTGCAATCTAGCTGGAATACAAGTTTCTGGGCCATCCTTCTGTTTCTGCTTCTCATTTTGCCACAGGTGTGTTGGGATTACAAATGCATTATACCATATGTATCTTTTCCTGGTTGGCACTTAGGAAGTGATACTGTTAAATTTGTTATTTGCTATGATTATAAATGAAGAAAAACTTAATCTCATTAAATAAACCAAAAATACATAGTTTATACTTGTAAAAGTTATAGTAGAGATCCTATTACTTTCTATAAGTTCATATGCTAAAAATCTTTCTCCTCCTAGTACTTTAGAATATGGTCTTATTTAGAGATAGGGTCATTAAAAGAGATGACTATGGTTAAAGAATATCCTAACTATAGCTTCTAATTGGATATTATAAGAAGAGATTGGGTAGATAGTGAGAGGGCTCAGCAGTTAAGAGCACATACCCAGGACCTGAGTAAGGAGGTACAGTTAACAACTACAGGTAACTCTAGTTCAATAAAACTAACAACCTCTTCCTGCCTCATCAGGAACTGTATTCATTTGTATGATACCCTCTCTCCACATAAACACACAATTGAGCATAGAAATTCTAAAAATAAAAATAAAATATTAAAAAACTAATAAGAGAATAAACCACATGAAGTCAAAAGGGAGCATGACTATATGGGATCTCCCAAATAATCATGTTTCCCTTTTACTTTACACGTGCATTGGAGTGAACCACACCTGAGTTCTTAGAGGCAGCATAAAGCTGCCAAGTTAAAGATCCCTCTAGTGCCTGGTGTCCCTGTAGGAGCCAACTCTAGGCCGTGATAAGAGGCTTCCACTTTTTAATATTTACCACAGCACTATATTGTTTTAAATATGATTTTATTATAAGTTATGAGACAAATAAAAAAGTAAGACAAACTTATTTATAGTATATGAACAAAGCAGTAAATAGAAGGATCACTGAGGATGTCCAGAGGTTGGAATTTATAGTGTAAAAACAATACAGTGATTCTCTTACATTAAAGTGTATATGAGATTTGGACAAAATCATTGAAAAGGACTGTGTTAGCAAAGAGTGATTTAATGAGGCTTACCATTAGGGCAGGTGAATCCCTGAAATTGAAGCTAGTGAGATCTGCAGAGCCAGTTCCAGGACTGACAATGTGACATAGATAAACCTTGTTTTCAAAAACCAAAGGAGGAGGAAGGAAGGAAGGAAGGAAGGAAGGAAGGAAGGAAGGAAGAAAGGAAGGAAGGAGAAGAAGAAGAAGAAGAAGAAGAAGAAGAAGAAGAAGAAGAAGAAGAAGAAGAAGAAGAAGAAGAAGAAGAAGAAGAAGAAGAAGAAGAAGCTGACACCATCACCACCATCACCAACAACAAACAACAACAAAACTAAACAAAAGAAACCACACTGAAGGTAAATGGAGAGGTATGTAAAGTAGTTAATTTCTTTGTTGTGGGCTAGTTGTAACTTCTTAAATAGTCATTCCTTTTCCACATATGTGTTGAAAATAATATTCTGTGACGAATAAATAAAATCTTTATGGAATCTATTAACGTAGCTGACTATTAACTTCCACCAATTTAAGAGCTATGAATGTTGTCGCACTGCAACTGAAGCCCCTCGAAAAGACATTTTATCTTATTGTACTTGTCCCTTCAGTGTATCTACTAATGCATTTTAAATTTGTCTTGATTTATGAAATTCTTTTTGGGAAAACTATAAAATTTTATGAAATTGTTTATACTTTGGAAGATGGGATTTAACTAATATTAAATTTGCATGTACCATCTCACTTTCTCCATATTCTTCATTCCCTTAACTTCTTTCTTCCTAACATCCCCCTTATTTCTTTCCTGTATCCTACAATCTTTAGTTTGCTCCTCTCTTTTTTGAAAACCTCTTCTGAGCTCCAGCTATCCTCATGTCTCTCCCTCCTTTCTCCCTTACTTTCCCTTTACTTACTTTACTTTACACCCATTATCCCTCCCCCTCCCTGCCATTCTCTTCCATCTATCCTACTCCTTTCTGTATCCTCCTCCCTCATGTCCCCTCCTCCTCTGTTCCCCTTGCCCCAGTCCCCTCTCTCTCCTATCTTGTGTTGCTTGTTTTATGTCAAGTTGGCAAAAAAAAGAAACATCTAGGAATATGGACCTCAGTTGTCTCCATCAGTCTCTCATATAGACTATGACCATATATGGGAGATTTTCTTCATTACTGATTAACAAATGAGGGTCCATGCCACTGGCAGCAGTGTAATCCTTGAGCAGATGTTCCTGAATTTTCCAAGGAATGTATACTGACTGGACCTTGGCTTCCCCACATATACTTAGAAGATGTGAAGATTGGTCTTCCAAACAACTAGAACCAGGACTATTCACAAAGCTGTTGTGTGTTATTGAGATACAGTCTTGGAGCTGAGCTGCCTTGTTTTCTCTGGACTCAGTGGGAGAGGAAGGACCAAGATTTGCATAAACTTGAAGTGCTAAGGTGACCAGACACTGAGGAGAACATCCACCCACTCAGAGGAGGTGAGTGGGTTTTGGGGGAAGGATTGTGAGAGGGGATGACTGTGAGGGGGGAATGAATGGAATGTAGTATTAAGCAAAAATATAAAATAAATAAAAAAAAAACCATATAGATGAGTAAGCCAGTAAGCAGCATTCTTATATGGAATCTTCTTTGGGTGACAACTTCAGATCCAGGCTTGAGTTCCTGCTTTAGCATTTTTTCATGATGAACTGAGCTCAGAACATGTAAAACAAATCCCCTTCCCTCTAATAGTTGCATTTGTTCAGATTTTACAACAAAAAATAGAAAGCAATCTGGACATCTTCCCCTCTGCTCCTCTACCATCACACTGCCTCTCCCCCTTTTCTCCTTTCACCTCTCCTTTTCTCCCACTATTCTACTTCCTTCCTGACCCCTCTCTTTACTTCCTACCTCATACCCCTCTTCCCTCCATTTTGTTCTTCACTTGCACCATTGTTTTTTCCTTTCTCTGCTCTAATCCTCTTTCCTTTCCCTCCAGTCCTCCACCACCCACTTCCCTCTTCATACATTCCTTTCTCTGTTCCTCTCCTTGTTGCATTCCCTCCTCATCCTTCTTTAACCTTCCATCTCCCCTTCTCTATCCTTTTTTTCCCTCTTTCTTTCTACTCTACATCTTTCTGTAGCCTTCTCTAAGTATTAAGTTTTTCCCTTCACTTCCCAGCCTTTCTCTGGGTTTCTTCATCTCCCTCTACACTTCTCTACAGGTTACATACTCTCTGTCTTCTTTTCTACTTTCCTCCTCTATACTTCCTCTATTTCCTCCTTCCTCCTTTCCTTCCCCTTTATCTTTTTCCTTGATTCCTCTCTCACCATCTTTCTCCCTTCCCCCATCATGACTTTTATCCTCAACTCTCCTTTCTCTCTCACTTCCTCTATTTCTTTCCCTCTTCTCTCTGTCCTTGTATTTCCTCTGCCCTCCTCATCCATTTCTTTTCCCTTTCTCTGTTTTCCGTCCCCTTTCTGTCTTTCATCCATTTCACCCTCATTTCTTTCTGTCATTTCCTCATCCCATTCCTTTACCCCTCTCATTCTTTCCTTCCTCTTCCCTCTGCCCACTTCCTCCCTCTCACCCTTATTTCCCTTTAACTTCCTCCCTTTCTCTGTTGTCCTGCTCTGTCCGAGACCAGCTAGGTCAGACAACAGGTTCCCCAGGGCCAGAGCGAGGATAGAAAAAATAAAGACAAAGTTAGTCAAAAACGTAACATAACTTCAGCCAGACTTGTACATTTGTGAAATCTTCCCTGCCCTGAGCTACATTCCTTAAGGTTCTGCCTTGAGCTACAGATGCAGATGTACTTCCTTCTAGGCTACATTCCTAAGGGTACTGCCCTGACCAACAGATGCAAATGTTCTTCCTTATAGCCTTATCCTAAGGGTTCTGCCTTGAGCTACAGATGGAAATGTACTTCTTTATAGCCTTATCAAGGCGTAGCACTGAGGCCAGGTTTCTGCCTTTGACTAGCTTCAGAATGTCCTGGTAAAATGAGATTATCCGCCATCAATTGTCCAGAGGTGCTAAAAATGCTCCCTACATCTCTCTCCATGTCCCCCCTATTCCTCCATTTTATATATTACCTCTACATTTATTTCATTCTTCTTTAAGTCTTCCTCTTCTCCTTACCCTCCCTTTCTTTCTTCTTTTTCCCTCTCTCTTCCCTTCTCTGTGCCTTCTACCACCTCAGCTGCTATTTCCTTTCTATATGGTGCTTTTCATAACCCTTTTTTATCACTTCTCCTCTACCATCCAGTTCTTTCCCCACTTTCTCTTTCCAATGCCCTCACTTACCTCTTCCTCCCTTCCTCTAGTTCACTCTTCTCCCCCCATTTTCCCTCCCTCCACTGTGATTTCATCATTTTCTCTCCTGCTTGTCTCTTCCTGCCCTCCCCATTCACCTCCCTCTTTTTTTCTACCCCTCCATTTCCGTTTCCCCAATACCTCTACTTTTCCTACTAGCCCCGTTCCCCTCTCTGTTGCACATTACTCTGACCTCCCCAACTGTTTCTTTCCCTTCTTCCTGGTTCTACTCCATCCTCCTCTTCACTCATCCTACAACCCCAATGCTCTTTTTCTCTTCTGTCATCTGACCTCTCTCTCCTTCCCTTCTTTCTAACTCTACCTCTATTCCCTTTCCCTCAATCTTTTTTCTCCATTCCCATTCTGTCTCTTCTCACTTTCCTCTCAATTACCATAGCCCTTCCTCTTTTCCCTCATCCATTTCTCTCCCCTCTTTATCTTCTTCTCTTCCCCTCACTTAAGTCCAGTCTTCTTTTCCTTTAGCTTATGCCCTTTCCCATGGCCCTCCCCCTGTCCTTTGTGATCCTACCACATCCTTTCCTGCTCTTCCAGGCTTCCCATATTTTCCTCCTCTATTCCACCAGTTCCTCCCTCTGTCATCACACCTTCCTACTAGCCCTTCCTTTCCTGTTATCATCAAGAATGGGTCCTTACATTTTCTCTTTTATTGACCAGACTTGACATCTTCCATATAGGGCTCTGCAGTATTCTGGAGAGTATGCAGAGCTACTGAGTTCTCTGGCTGCCACTCACTGAGTGTTATTTGGACTGCTAGAAGGGTCCCCAGTCTCATTTTTTTTTACTACCTGACAAGGGTTTTTTTCTTGCCTCTATAGCAAATAATGATCACCTCTGGGTTGTTGGCCTTGTTCAGGCTCTGAGTGAGCACTTGTTTCACTTTCTTAATTATCTTCGTTTTCTACTCGAGAAACAAGGAGAGGTGGGAAAATATTAAGTTTGGGTTCAGATGTTGAATAGCTGGGAAGAAAATTTCTGTAAGAGGGAATGAAGGTTCAAGTAGGGTTTTGTTAACAAGAAACTTGTGGGGCAGACACCTATGGAAAAAAGGAAGAGCTTAGAATCATCTGACCTTCTCATCTTGCTTGTTTTCATGTCCAGCAGGCTTTTCCATGGTGTTGCTTTGTGTAGGATCTTCTATGTTTTGGGCCAGCTTTCATTATTTTTCTCTTCCACCACTATAGAGCTTTCTGTAAACAGTACTACTTCCCGACAGAAATGAGCAGGAGGTCTCCTGCAGGTCCTTTATAATGTTACCTCCTGGCAGTAATGAGCACGGGATCTCCTGCCAGTCCTTTTTATACCCACTCAAGCATATGAGAAGCCACATCCTCTAGGATTGTTGGTCACCCAGGAACTCCAGGCAATAGCAGGTCTCCAGCCAATGGTGCCCTCTGCTGGGTTAGGCATCATAGAAGCTTATCACTGACACATTCATGGGTGTGGTAGGATGGGGGCAGGTATGGAGGAAGAGAAGGTGCTTTAGTGGTCAATAGACCCTTAACTATATAGCACTAAGTGACCTCCTCATCTCCCCAACTTAAAATTTCCTTGCACAAATGACAGAAATGAGGATTCTTCCAAACAGTTCCTATTATATACACATTCTCATTTTTATCTAGTATTTTGGATGTCTCTTTTAAATATTATAAAGTTAATGTACTTAAAGTTAAGTCTTGGTGGAAATATGTTCCATCTTATATCCTTCTTATAACACAATCGAATACATATTGAAGAGAATTTACTTTTTAGCTACTTCTGTGCAGCACATCTCTCTTATCTGATTATCTTCATGTGATTCACTACATAATAACCATGTATAACTCCTCAGTATTTTGCTACTCATCTAAAATCATAGCCTCTGTCTGTCAAATATTTGTGTGGAAAATTTCCATGTTTCACATCACTGTGGTGTGTTCATATTTCAGATCCTGAGTGTAGCATTAATATACAGGTTTCACAAGGCAAGGGGAGAAGTTGTCCATATTATAACATTTTGGAAGCTTCAGCATGCTTAGCATTTTAGTTGGGAAATTACCCAGATAGTGTACTAAAGACTCCACTATGTAAAGAGGCATGAAGATGGCTGTGCTCATCTCCATAAACACACAGGTAATTTTTTTTGAATATACAGCTGTTTCTCAAAAAAGTAAAATAAAATAAATCAATCCTTTAAATGCATGGGGGAGAAAAAAAAATGCTTCAGAGAGGGAATCAAGAAGAGGAATGGCATACCCCAAAGTTCTCAAATGTCTTGCAGAACTGGCCATATTTCATTTAGAATTTGAATATCTCAAAAGGGAAAAGTAAAGAAAAATAGTAACAAAATTTATTGCATTATGACACGATGCAAATGCGGTTAGCAAGTTATATGAGTTATATATATATATGTATATATATATATATATATATATATATATATATATATATATATATATTGAGGCAATTACCTGAAGATGATAAAGAATTGGCTTCTACACTACTTTTACTTACAAACAAACAGGATGGCAGAAAAGACAGACACCTCCTCTGCATGCCTGGGTGTGGGCAAGAAACCTAGGTCAGGTGTGGGGACAGGTTTTCTCCCTGCTGTTCCTCTACAGTACTTATTGTGTATCAGCTGTCTGTGCTCATTCAATGAATGCCTGTAGACCAGGTTGCCTGTCTCAGTTCTAAGAGCTTAGATTTAGGAGAATTTCTCCCCCAGGAGTAGCTAGGTCTACTTCTCTTGTAATTCAGACACTGCCTGGTCATCTGCTCCAGTGGCATACCTGACTTACAATGTCTACCCTATGACACAGGTAGAAGGAGATTTCTGTTCCCCCATTACACACTGGAGAGGCCCTGGGTGCCCAGTGTTGGGACCCAATGAAAAAAACCATAAGCTTCCCTGCTGAGTCACTATGCATTGTGGTATCAGAACACCTGTCCTTTCTTGGTGACCAGAAATTCTTCCTTTGGTTTTGTTGGACAGGCCCAGGTGACTGCTTCCCATCCAAAGCCAACAGTGGAACTACTTGTAGGATTCTTTGCCAGAATCCCAAGGCAAAATCCAAGGGTCAAAGGCCATTTCCATCAAATTTCCAGTTTTCTTTTCCATAGGAACTTGTTTTAAACCTAGCTCATAACCTGCTTCCAAATACCATGTTCTATCTTTGCTGGATCACTATGGTGAAGTATTACAGTTTTGTAGTTCCCAATCTGGCCTTGGCTTACTCAGATAAAACTCTGTTGTGTATTTTGTAAAACATAGATTCTATATTGTAATGTTCTATACAAAAGAAAAATAATGAAGCTGGAAATTTTATTGTTTTAACATGTATGCATGTTTAGTGACACATTTTGAAACAGAATTTTCATTTGTCACTTAAAAATAAGAATAGGCTTGATTTCTCATTCTACATGTTTTTGTTAAAAAATGATTCAATGTACTTCTTTTAGCCTCTGATTGGAACCATGTCATAGAACATGGAATTGGTAAAATCAATTGTTCAACGCATGAGCCAGGAGAAATAGGAGGGAGGAAGAAAATGGAACCTTACACTCCCCTTCATGTGAATATTCCCAAGAGCCTAAGGGCCTCCCACAGGGTCCCACCTCCAAAAGTTGTACTATCCTAGTCCCACAATGCTAACTTTGGAGGACAAGCTTGAATGAAGTAGACACCAATGAGAAAGGGGGCATAGAACATCTTTTCTCATTGAACTTCTGCTATTACAGTGATTACTACCTTCACCGATTCAGGCATTGGTAAGCCCACTTTGAAGTTTGCTTTGGGGAGCAGGGCCCCTTGCTTGCAGTTAATACTGACAGTATGAGTCTGAGTAAAAATAAAAGTAGAATCTACACAGGTGTGAGTCATCAAACAGATCATGTCAGAACTAATTAAAACATTGAAAGTTAAGCAGTTGCCATGCTCTGATGGGTGCTTCATATCAGGCAGTGTGAGAAGACATGTTGAATACATCCATATCCAGTGCTTTTGTATTTCCCCTCTGAAGTGCCTTAGGCTGTGGAGGGTAATTCCCTTATTACTGTGCCTAGTATGAAAAGTGTTGCAACGCCATGTGATACACTGAGGTAGTTTGCAATGAGAAATACCTGTAGTTGTACAGATCAAAGGAAGAGAGAAAACTCACTGTGAGGTTTTGCTACCCCACCACAAGGGACCTTAACAAGATATTCTTTCATTCCTATAAAGCTCCTCTTGAAATCAATAGTACACATTTAGGTGGGAGACGAGAAAGTGTGGTATTTAATGTTTTGTTTATTTTTCCCTACTAATACTGTACTCTGTTTCTCTAATTTTAATTGGTTCCTGTTATCTGTGAAAATGTAGGGATATAGTCTTGTTAAGAGGTGAAAATGACTGCTACCTTTTCTTTACTTCACACCCCCTATCACTGCCAGGTATCCAGAGCACAGAATCTCTGGTCCAGTCATGGTTAGGGATTTAACGCTTTCCACATGAAAAGACATCCCAGGAAACTCTCCCTGTACTAGCACTTCAGGCTCAGATAAGAAAACTGCTTTTAAATGACCACTGACTTTTAGCAACCCATGCCATGTGGGTATACTATGTAGGTCTCAGCATGATAGTGAGGCATCCTTGCCTTGGATGGTGGCCTTCATATCCTCACATGACATAGACATGACACTCTGTATGTTCTGTTTTAGAATCACTTTTGCAATCAATTCGCCATTAGTTCTTCTCCCTGCATGGAAGTCTCTCTACCATATAACAGTCTCTTCTATATGACGCTGTATTTCATAAGGAACATTGGCTTTACTGAAGGCTTAGGGAATCTAAGAATCTGAAGGTTCCTTCATATCTAGATCCACTGCAGTAGTGGACTCTTCCATGCAGGTCAGTGAATGAAGAATACAGAGACACCCATTTCTCATGGAGCGACTGTGTTTCTTCCAGGAAAGTAGCAATTCGTCTTTCACCATCTCACCGTCCTTCTGAACTGTTTCAGCTAAATGAGAATCCAAAACTACTATTTGGGAAAGTTGTGTGGATGTCATTTAGTTTGCAGTAAAATATCCCATTTTGGAGACCAGGGCTCAGAGTACTACACTTGTCTACTTTGTATAGATAGGCCCAGGGTCATCAGCCTTATAAAAATTGTCAGTTGAAGCTAAGTCACTGGGGGAGGCAGCCCTAGGTTGGCTTCAGTTGACTTCAGCCCTGTGCTCCCCATTCTCTTACCGTTGCTCGACATTGGCCAATTCTCCTTCATCATGGCTCCTTTCCCATTCATTCTTATGTGTATCATACAGCAGATGTCTGTGATGCTTCTCCACATGGTATAAGCCTCGACTTTGTAGTTCCTCTCCTCCTCCATTGTCTTCCACTTCTTGACAAGAACATAGTGACCTGAATAGACTTGAAGGACTTAGAGCCACACTTTTTGACAGGTTAGGTTGGAGTTCAGATCCATGACTCACAATCCCCCACCCCCCACTACACACCATGTTTTTCTTCAAATTTTTATATCGTTTTATACGGAAGTTCTCCCAGAATAACCAGAGAGGTGTTCATATTCAGAAAACACAAAGAATCTTTGGAGAGCCACAGACTGCCCTAGGTTTGTTGGGATTCAACTAAGCAGTCCTCCTTCATTTTCCCTGAGGAGCAGAGACATGGAGTAAGGCTACTGAGAGGCAATAAGGAGGGGTTTATCCTTGTGAATTATTAATAAAAAAGCTGAATGGGAGGATTAGGAAGAGTTTTAATCTTTGATTACTATGCACTGCAAACAGCACAGACACCTTCAGTGGAGGAGGGTTGGGTGAGTTTTCTTGGGAGAGATAAACAAGAGACAAAAGTTGCCAATCCACTGAAGCCCAGCCTGATAATGCAGTTAGTTTTGCTGGATAAGGTTACCAAAGGTCAGGAAGTCTCAAAGTCAGCTGCTTCACCAGAAGTCCTTGTCAGCATGAGTGATGACTCATCAAACATCCCTGGAGCTCCAACCCTGCTTACAATCAGCTCCACCAAACCCAGTCTCCTCTCCCCAGACTGTAATTACTTAATTTGGCCTTAGGTGCAGGCCTTGTGAATGTGAAACTTTCTGTGCTTCCAAAGTTCCTAAGCTTTCTTAGCTTCCTGATTCCTGTAAGGGTCCCTTATTCAGAAGGGAATATTTTTAGTCAGAGAAAGTTGTACAATAAAGAGGGGCTGATGACTGGAATGTGACATATCTATACTACAAAATAATACTGGTTGCACAGACAACTTTAATGGTCATCTAGAGAACTGTGTGTCAGAAAAAGTGTAAAGACTGCTTGTGTGAGCATTGATTCTCTGTGATCTTGAAAAGAAAAGCCTGTAAGAAGGGGTCCCCTTGATGTTTCAGAGCTTCCTGCTGGACATCTGTTTGATTCCAGAAGAGAAGCAGGAAGGCCTGAGTGAGTGATAGGGTATTTCTGAATATCTCCTGAGTAACAACCATGAGAACAGCTGACTGCTCTCTGTGATGAGGGTGGAAGTCCCACTCCATCTTCCAATGACATGAATACACAAACACACACACACACACACACACACACACACACACACACAAACCACTTTCTTAGCCAGTGTGTTTGCATATAGAATTCTTTACATGTACAACACAGTATACATTCATGACTGGGGACATAGAAATTTAAGTTTAGAGGATGCAATTCACAACTAATCATCCAGAAGAAGGGTTTTATAGGTAATATCAGTGAAAGAAGTAGCTAGCTATAACTGGACTTTCCAGAAAAAAAAATAAATAAAACAACTGACAAACAAACAAAAAAATTCCAAAACATTATAAATAATTGTAGAGAGCCGTTTGTGCCACACCCAAACATGGCGCCGGCTTCTCGCCGAGGACTCAGCAGACAGCTGTTGCCCAGCCAAGAGACTTAGTGTGCATGTGCCACATACTTCACAGCCCTCTCTGGGGGCATGCTAATGAGTTACTGGAGGGCGCACCAATCAGGTAGCGGCACAAGTCTGCTGGGCATATATAAGCAGTGCATTTTTCTTCCACGTGGGATCTTCTGCTCAGAATGTTGTACAACAAAGGTTGTTCGCAGAAGAATCCTGTTGTTGCACGCCTTTTCCTGCCGGTGGGACGTGGGGCGCGCGACAAATAATTATCTCAGTGTTCTTGGAGGCTGAAAATTCCCAAGGTCTCAGCTGGAAATTTCTACAAGAAAAGTTTGAGGATGTAAGTTCTGTTCCCCAAATTGATACACTGAGGACCAAGAAAAGTTGATATTTACGTCCAAGTCCTACGGACAGAATAGATGGGATGTTATAGCACTCAAAGTCAGACAGCAGGAGGTCACTCTTGGAATATTGTTCCATTCATGCCTGTAACAGATTGAGTGAAATTCATCACAGAGAACAGTTGTTCTCAGGGTATTCTCTTAAGGGACATTCAGAAATAACCTCTCAAAATAAACATAGAGAGGGGGCTTCTTGGAGAGAGTGAGAAACAGACAGAGCCATACAGACAGATAGACAGAGACAGAAACAAACACTCGAAAAGAAAGACAAAAAGACAGAGAATTGCACTTGTCAAATATGTATTACCCTGCAGAATATGGTCTAGAAATTATGTGCTATATGTCATACTATAAGCATTTAGCCTGAGTCGACATATTCCTCTTAATGCCTGCTCTCACCAGCTCAAGTACATTACTTGGCAGACATATGCATGTTGACTGAATGCATTGGTATTTAGCTTGGCCTGTAAGTTCCTCAAAGCAAGGACCCCCATGCTTTGTCCCAGGAAAGGCGACAGCCCAAATCACTCACAAGAAGCGGTCTTGATGCAAACTGCAAGAAGATGTTTATTTCCAACATGCTGGAGGCCACAGTCTTATACCACACAGGGGTAGAGTACTGCAGACCCCAATTGCAGGGTAGGGGCAGCTTTTGTAGGGTTCACAACAAATCCTGCGAATCCCAAACCAATCATGGCAAAGCTTGAGAGTCATAAACCAATTATTTTAAATTATTTACGCCCATGCTTTCTAGGCCAATCATTGTAAATTTTCTAAGCCTGCGCTCCGGGACCAATTGTGTTAAACTATCTAAGCCCGCTCTCCATGGACCAATCAGTTCCCTATAGTCTCTGAGGTCTGAGGTCTGTATTTCCTGGGTCTCCTTGGTGTGGGTGACAATGGCAGTCAGGATAAGTCTCTAGGGTGGGGGTTTCTATGGTTTGAGCAGTTTGGAGAAGACAGATAAGCGGTTAAGTCAGCTTATCTCCTGTTAACTTTCTAGGCCCGGCTCATGTATCCAAGGGCCTGTCCTATGGCCTTTAACCCAGTTTCATACAGAAAGAAGGCTCCAGAAGAGCAAGGAGTATGACCTTATATCTTACTGGCAGAGAGCAGGGTCTGGAATTTGTGTTATTTAGGGATTCTTAAGTGCGAGGTTAAGGCTCCTTTAGAGTGAAGTAGCTTCAGGTCTTTGGAGGGGTTAGACTATATTTTTTATCCTTTCGGGCTGTGTCACTGTGTCTATTCTGTGGATACTTTGAAACAGAGCAGGGCCTTCTTAAATCTTCCCCAGGTATGAATCAGATCATAGTCAGGCAGCATGGTTTGCCATGCAGTTTTGCAAGCACAGTCAGAGTAAATTTTTTCACAGAAAGGGCAGGTGAACCATTCTGTACATGGAAGTTGTGGCCAGTGAAGTAAACCTTTCAAGGCCTGAGACACAGCTGAGTCTTGGGTTTAGAAGACTGAGATAAATGTTCAGATGTGTGGTTCTGGTGGCTCTGAGGTCACAGGGACAGAATGTGGGACGAGTTGAAGCACAAGTGGAACCAAGACAGAAATCATAAATACAGACTTTCAAGAGCTGGCAGAGGAAAAGTGCTCTCCAATAAAGGGGGAAAAGTGGTTGAACTCAGAGGAAAAAATCGTGGGGGAACTGTGTCATACAAAGCAAGGTGTGCTCACATCAAGAACATGGTCTCAGTGGGAGGCACAATAACATATTCTGTCGGAAAAGATAATGATATGAAGAAAAGGTACTGTGTTCATGCCTTCCCTGATCAACCATGACTGCTGATTGTTAAGGGTAGCAAGTCTCTTTGTCTAACAAGAACAAGAGAATACACAGAAGACATTATTGCCTCAAATTAAACACCACACTAAAAAAAATTATCTCACTCCTGCAAATAAATGCCCTGAAGTTATCCTCACCCTTAAGTCATTCGTATAATACTCACACTGAGCAAGGAATGTGCTGGAGTAATTCCCACCATTGTCAATCATTTCTAATGATTTCTGAGCTTGGTACTGAGCACAGATGTAGGTGGCTCAAAATTGCATTTAAACACAATAATCTATATTTTGAGACTAGCAAGAGCAGTCTGTCTCTGAGTCATCACAGGTCTCTGCAATAGGGGCAATCAGAGCTGACTCTAGGCAATAGAACTGCATCATTTGCAAATGAATAGTTTCTCAGATATCCGGAACTGGATTTTACAGGATAGGGCAGTTTGCACTATGTTGCTGTCTACTGCAAGTCTGAGTGAATGTTTGGTTTTGAAAAGACAAAAGCTGGAGACAAATCTTATCATGTGGAAAGAGGATAGGACACAGATGCTTGCATATGGGAATTTAAGGAGGCCTGAGCCTACTTGGATTATATGTTAAGAACTTTACAGGAAGCAATGAAAACATCCACACTTTCAGGGAGTCAGTAAGTTTTGGAGACTGTTTAAGAGGATGAGCTGGCAAGCAGAATGAAACTCATAAAGGGTGGCAGAGAACAACACCCTGGAATATAAAGCCAACTGAGACGAAGCAGTCTCTAAAGAAGGTTACACTCTAGTGTCTATTGCTGACACTGACGAAGCTTATATCTATTCATGAGGTCAACTTCTGATCATCTATAAAACCACAGATTTTATGTCACCATCTGCAGACAAGATCTCTCTTGAATCTCTTTCCTACATTTTTTAACACAAAATATATATTTGCTATCTAGATACCTTCCTTTATCATGAGGTCACAAGAATCCTGGTTATGAATAACACTGAGCTATACTTCAGACCTCTCTCCTTGACATATGGCAACAAAAGCACAATGAAGTTGCTCTGCAAACCTCAATCCATGTCATAGCCACAGTCTGGTTTCCTTCTTATTTCTCACCAGTATGAAGTTTTAACTTTACTATTTTGAAAAGCTGACAAATACAATAAAATGCCTCCAAAAGCAAAAAAAAAAAAAAAAAAAAAAAAAAAAAAAAAAAAAAAAAAAAATGGACTATGGTGATAAATTTTTATCAACATTTCCTTAAGAATATTGGAGTTAAACACTTTGTTAGAAGGCCTGTCTGTCTGTGTGAACATTGAAATGGATGTTGAAAGAATTACCTAGAATAGGAAATTAAAAAACTACATTTTTGCATCAAGAAGTCCAATAAGGTCAACTGTGAAACATTTTTTTTTTTTGCATGTTACTCCTATTTTTTTTAATTAGATACTCTGTATTTACACTTGAGATGTCATCCCTCTACCCCACTCTGCTACCATCCCTCTTCCCCTCCAGAGAGGTTGCCTTCACAAATGTGCACCTCTTTCTGATCCCCCTGTCCACCCCATTGCCTTGGCATTCCCCTACATTGGGAAAATATTCCCTTGCTGGAACAAAAGTCTCTTCTCAGATTGAGGCCAGAAAGTGCTACCGTCCTGTCAGCTACATATGCAACAGGACCAATAGGTCTCTCAAAGTGGGCACAAAGGTTGGTGTTTTAGTCCATGGGAGTTTTAGAGGGTTTGGTTGGTTGATAATGTTGTTATCTTCCCATGAAGTTGCACCCCCTTTCAGATCCTTAAGCCCTTTCTTTAGCAGCCTCATTGGGATCCCCGAGTTCAGACAGACAGTTAGCTACAAGCATGCTCAGATGTATCTATATGACTCTAGCATAGTCCCTAAGAGGACATCTCTGTCTGATTTCTGCCAGTAAGTGCTTTTTATGATCAGCTTTAGTGCTTGGATTTGGTGACTGCATATGTGGTGGATTCCAAGGTGAGGCTGCTTCTGAATGATCTTTTCTTCAATCCCTGTTCCTCTATTTGACCTAGTATTTCCTTCCATGAGAGTTTTGTTCTCTTTTCTAAGAAGGACTGAGGCATCCCCATTTTGGCCTTCCCTCTTTTTGAGCTTAATCATGTTTGTGAATTGATTTTTGGGTATTGAGTATTCAGTTTCCTGGGGCTAGTATCTGTTTATCAGTGAGTGCATATCACCTGTGTTCTTTTGTGACTGGGTTACATTACTCAGGATGATAGTCTCTAGTTCCATCCATTTGCCTCCGAATTCCATGAAGTCATTGTTTCTAGATGCCGAGTAGTACTCCATTGTGTAAATATGCCATACTTTCTGTATCCATTTGTCTTAGTTAGGGTTTTACTGCAGTGAACAGACACCATGCCCAAGGCAAGTCTTATAAAGGACAACATTTAATTGAGACTGGCTTACAGGTTCAGAGGTTCAGTCCCTTATCATCAATGCAGGAACATAGCAGCATCCAGGCAGGCATGGTGCAGGAAGAGCTGAGAGTTCTACATCTTCATCCTAAGGAAGCCAGGAACAGACTAAGCATCCTCAGGCAGCTAAGAGGAGTGTCTCCAAGCCCACCCCCAAAGTGACACACTTTCTCCAACAAGGCCACACCTTCTAATAGTGGCACTCCCTGGGCCACGTATATACAAAGCATCACACCATTCATCCATTAATGGACATCTAGGTTCTTTCCAGCTTCTGGCTATTATAAATGAGGCTGGTGAAGCACTTTATTGAATGCAGAGTTTTAGAGCAAGTCTTAGTTTTTCTCAATTAATAGTTTCAGACTATTAGAACAAGTACACGAGCTTGCCAGCACTAGATGGCTTTGCAGAAAAGAAATCTAGCCTGCCTGATCTCTTGTGTCACACGACAGCTCAACCTGATAGAGGTAGAGCAGAATGTTTCTTCTTAACAGAAGCGGGAGACTGGTGAGAAAAGTGAGGGGATGACGGACTGAAAAATTATAAACATTATATATGTATATTGGTATGCTCATGTATACATGTGCAATATGTTTTCCAATGCATACAAAATTTCACCTTAAAGTAATATATTTAAGAGAATCATAATTGTATAATGACCACAGTTAAGAATTTCATACTATATTCTTGCAAATTGTTGATAGATATTGTTATTAAAAATATATAATGGATGCATATATAAATTATCTTCTCCCATGAATTACATTACAGATGTATATTTTCAACAATACAGTTCATATGGCATTTCTGTTAAATAAAACTAGAGTAATATTTAAAAACCAAGAGGTGAAAGAAGCATTGTACTATTAATTGAGTAACATCAAGAGAATAGTGAGAAGATAGCAAGATCAAAGATCACATTAATTAATTAATTAATTCATTCATTCATTCATTCATTCATTCAGACAAGATAATTTGGGTATTGTCTTATTAAGGGTTTTACTGCTATGAACATGCACCATGACCAAGGCAATTCTTTTAAGGACAACATTTAATTGGGGTTTAGAGGTTCAGAGATTCAGCATCTAGGCAGGCATAGTGCAGGCCGAGCTAAGATTTCTACATTTTCATCTGAAGGATGCTAGCAGAATACTGGTTTCAGGCCGTTAGGATGAGGGTCATAAAGCCCACACCCACAGTGACTTACCTATGTGGAACAATTAGGCTGGGAAGGATACCCTGATTCTTGTTGGAGATAACTGAAGCCCTAGGAATCTAAGGTGAAACTGCAGGAGCTTCCTAGTCTTCTGTGAAGTCTGGCCCCTTCATGCAACTATAAACATCTCAGAGCTCCCCATAAAGTGGCAATAGTTACAACCACATCTCTTCTCTGCAGATAAGGATGTGACCACATTCAGGACAGAAGCAAGACCACACCCCTGGATATGTAGACAAGGTATTTACAAGCCCTCAGGCCAAACCAATAAGAAGCACCTGTTATCAGACTGTGAACTATCTCAAAACTATATATATGGGGCCTGTCCCGAAATTAAAGGTGCACAGGAATTACTCCATTGTCTCACAACTTCTGTCATAAGAGCTGTAACACCTCTGCTAGTAAGAGTTCTCCTCTCTTGAAACTCTACTGTACTCTGTGCTGGAGTCTAGAAGAAGCAGCAGCAGAAATAGCAGAAAGAGTTTCCCCTTTTCTGCCTGAGGCTTGTCCCCTTCTTCTGACACACACCTAGCCAGACCCAGCAGCAGTGGCTGTGGAAGCCATTCCCCATCCCTCACTAGAGCTCTCCCTGTGGGGCCTCTGGTACCCACCTACCCTAAAAAGGCAATACCTCCAAATAGTGCCACTCTCTGGGCTGAGAACATATAAAGTATTACAGGTACCCAAGTTTAGCCTTAAAATAATTATCATTCTGTCTTGGTCATCACTGGGATTACAGTCACATTACCATTTTGACATTTATAATAATGTGTATGTGTGTCTTTTCATGAAAAATGAACTCATAATTTCACAATACTATATAAGTTTTCTAATACTTAGTTAGCTACATGTACATCCTCTTTTTAACCTTTCAAAGGAAGGTTTCTATAAATTGTCCAGGCTATCCTTGAATTTTCTCCATAGTTAAAGAAACCTTCAGCTTTTGATATTTTTCCTTTGTTTCCTGTGTGGCTCGTATTACAGACCTGTGTCACCACACTTAACTGTATTGGTTTTGAAGAGGTCCAACATAGTCTCAGGCATTTGCAAGCTTGGTCCCCAGTCAGTGGCACTGTTTGGGGAATGGGTAGGTTAAAAGGCAGAAGCATGTCACTGGAATTAAGATTTTAAAGCCTCATTCCATTTCCTAATTTCTGTTTCCAGCTTGAGGTTCAAGATGTGAGCTCTTAGCAGCTGCTCCTGTTATCACACCTGCCAAAATGCCTTCACTTCCCCATTGTATACTCTACTTCTCTGAAACTACAAGTCCAAATAAACTCCCTTTTCCTCCTATATATTGATGTGGTCACCATCTTTTATTACAGTAATAGAAAAGTAACTATGGATAAATTGACTTTCATTTTTTATCACAGACATTGTGTTTTAGAAATAATCATTGATGTTATCAACATAAGAGTAACTACACTTGTGACAACTAGAGTCAGTGTAAAACAAACCATACATGTGATTATTATTTCTAAGTTCAGTACCTAAGTTCATAAAAGTGCATCACTGTTCTGAAACAAATTTATAATTGTGTTCCTGTATTATTAAAAGGAATCTGTTTACTACATAATGTCCAGATTTCATGTTCACTCCTTTAACTTTATTCATCAAATGTACTAAACTTACTAAAACATAAAAAATCTCTTGTTTCACAACCCTTATTCAATCATTAGAGTCACAAATATTCCTAAAATTGCTAAGGCAAATTTGGATATATTTTTTATTGGCTATTTGATTTATTTACATTTCAAATGTTATCCCCTTTCTTGGTTTTCACTCTGGAAACTCCCTATCCCATCCTCCTTCCCCCTGCTTCTATGAGGGTGCTCCCCCACCCACCCACCCACTCTCTCTCTCTGCCCTGACATTCCCTTACACCGGGGAAACCCAGCCTTCACAAAACCAAGGGCTTCTCTGATGCCAGAAAATGCTATCCTCTGCTACATATGTAGCTGGAACCAAGGGTCCCTCCACGTATATTCTTCAGTTGGTGGTTTAGTATCTGGGAGCTCTGGGGTAGGGGTGGGAGCTGGCTGGTTGATATTGTTGTTCTTTCTGTGGGGTTGCAAAGACCTTCAGCCCCTTCAGTCTCTTCTCAAACTCTTAAATTGTAGTCCCTGTATTCAGATCCAATGGTTGTCTGTGAACATCTGCCTCTGTATTTGTACCACATTTGCTTCATCCATTCTTCTGTTGTAGAACATCTGGGTTCTTTCCAGCTTCTGGATATTATAAATAAGGTTTCTGTGAACTTAGTGGAGCGTGTGTCCTTGTTATCTTATATGTTGGAGCATCATTTTGGTATATGCTTGCTTCTATTTTTAAGTATCAGTGGTATACAATATTTCATTCTGAAACTCAGTTCCAAAAGCTGAGTCAACTTAATTCAGCATCAAGAAGTTTAAGAAGTGCCACTACTCAACAAAACTCTCATAGGCACAAGAAGTGGACCTTCAGGATATATCTAATTTCATAGTGAATCTGAGAATAAAAACAAGGATATTAACTGGTGTTGTGATAAAACTGTTTCTTTCTTAGTCTGAATTATTTTAAACATATATCTCAAAATATCTTTTTAGGTATTCCTACAGGAGTTCATTGGTAACCTCTAAATAAAATAGAAAGTAGTTTAAAGCTTGCATGTCAAACTAAAAAACAAAAAATCAGATTTTTTTCTTACACTGATAGTTGAGACTATTTGCTGAGTGGATAATAGATAGTATATAAAAGGTTGACTGTTTTCTGGCTAATGTAAATGCATTGAGAAAACATTATTTAAAATACTTTTGGGAACTGGAGAGGTGACTCCGTATTTAAGAACACTTGTTTCTTTGGTTCTCTGCACCTGTGTTTATTGCCTCATGATTCCTTAAAACTCCAGGCCTGAAACTTCTAACATTCTTATGTGAAATATACAATGCCTCACATATACATTATATGAAAATTAAAAGAAATCTTCAAAATCTGTGAGATTTCCAAAGGAAAAATTTCAAGTACATTTTTTATAAAAAACCCCATTCCCAATTCTATTCACAGTTTGATCAAGTTTTCAGTCTCGTGATCTATGCAAAATAATTATCATCAAGATACAGAATCCTAACTTAACCAGGAGGGCAGCCACTTATAAACCACCCAGATACTGGAAAAACCAGTTTGTGTAACCTATGAGGTTAGTTATCCAGCAGCTCAATTGAGGCTGGAGTGCTTAAGATGATGGCTTTACTCACACACTAGTGGGTGGAAAGCTGTTGTTCACATAGTATGTTCTTTGGGAGTACTTAATGTAAGCCACATTGAGGTTTCAGACAAAAGATAAAGGTCTAAGTTAGGACAAAAATCAGGTTTTCTCTCATTGGTGAATGAAAGGTCTAGATCAGATTCAAATGATGTAAAAAAGAACTCAATCGATAGATTTAAAAAAAAGAGAGAGAGAAACCTTTCACCCCAAGAGATTTGCTTAGCATTGTGAGTCAAAAGTAGGAAAAGTAGGTAATTATTTTAAAGAAAGCTAGATACTGAGGATGAATGGATACTGTGTAAGTAGCAGGACTCAACTGGGATAGACTTGACAGGGAGCTTCTATAATCATCCAGATGAAGTACCCTAACAGTGACATAGATATTGCTGAAAAGTCAAACGACTACTGTTCAGATAACCCCAAACTAATTGTTTTTGTGTAAGGTTACCCATAAGAAACAGATTTTTGAAAGACACATTGAATTTTGAATATAAATATATTGAAAATTTCAAATTCCTTTTAATCTATAAATGTTGTGCAATAGGACTTGGCAAATTTTTCAAAGTGTGTTATCTTAGTTTATTATTTTATTGTTTCTTTTATTGAGCATAAATTCTTTTCTCATACAATATATCCTCTTCATGATTTTTCCCTCTCTTTACTCTTCCCATTGCCTCCCTACCTCCACTTCATTTCAGATACACACCCTTTCTGTCTAACATTAGAAAGTAACTGGCTTCTAAGAGACAACAACCAAATATGAAAAATATTTAATTATGTAAGACAAAACTATCATATCTAAGTTAGAAACAGCAGGACAAAAAAGTTCCAATAGCAGGCACAAGACAGAGACCTACAGGTTCTTATAGCTAGGAGTCCCATTAAAAATACTAAGCTAGTAGGCATAAGGGACAGGCAGAGGTCCTGGTACAGACCCATGTAAATGTAGGCCCAGTCCTTCCTGTTTCAGTCTTAGTGAGCTCATATTCACCTTGCATAGTTGATATAGTGAAGTTTGTTCTTCTACTATACTCCATCTCTTCCAGTTTTACAATCTTTTTTGAATAAATTATGTCTATATATAAACAGGTATAATATATATATATATATATATATATATATATATATATATATATATATATATATATAGTTCTGCAGGCAGAACAGATTTTAAATTAAAGTTTTGTGGCTGGGTTATTTCCACTGTGGCTGGGTTATTTCCACTGTGGCTTGGTTATTTTGGCTGTGGCTGGGTTATTAACCACATTTCTCTTTTTGTAGCTTTTAGAATACCCTGCAACACCAAATACTTGAAAATGTAGGGATGAGGGATCCATGTAGGCATGCTCAATCAGTTGTGTGGGTGCTGTCCTAAGCAATGAAACACTGTTAGCAGACTTCAGGGAACAACCTTCATCTTAACAACAGCCTGGGTTGCATGTGGATTCCCATGGGACTTCAATGGCCAACAATTTATTTGAATGAAACCCTGTGCTGTCATTGGAAGACATGCCTGTCAATAGGAGATGGCCAGTTGACACTTCATATCTTCCAATACTAGGAGTCCTCATTAGGCTCACCTTCATAGATTCCAGGAAGTTTCCATTGCAATAGGTTACCACACCACTGCCCCAAAGCCAATCAGTTCCAGATGTTTTTGCTTGCACTTTCCTTCTATTGTACCTCCTCTCATCCTCTATCTATCACATTCATAGTTAGGGCAAAAGACTATTCTATCCTCCACACCATGGTGACCCTTCTGACATCCCTATCAACAAGGCTTCTATACCTAGCCTCTGTGTATATGAATTGTAGCTTATTCTCCATCTCACGGTGATGTCGGTGACTTCCCCATCAACAAGTTCTCTGCGCATTTCTGTATATGAATTGTAGTTTACTTATTTACTTACTGTCTGTCTAATATTCACTTATAGATGAATATACACCATATCATCTTTCTAGAACTGAGTTGCCTTGATCAGGACAACTTTTTGTCTAGTTCTATCCATTTGCCTACAAATTTCATGATGCTATTTTTATTAGATCTCTGTATTTACATTTTTAGTGTTATCCCCTCTCCCCACTCCCATCAATCTTCTCTCCCCTTGCTTCCATGAAGGTGTTACCTCTCCCAATCACCCTCTCCACCTCAGTGCCTTGGCATTCCCCTATACTGGAAAAATACTCCTTTAGTGAACCAAAGACCTTTTCTCCCATTGATGCCAGACAATGGAATCCACTGCTACTTATGAAACTGGAGACATCAGTCTTTACATGTGTGCTCAATGGTTGGTGTTTTAGTTCATGAGAGTTGTGGAGAGTTTGGTTGGTTGATAATGTTATTTTTTCCATGAGGTTGCAAACCCTTTCAGTTCCTTCTGTCTTTACTCTAGCTCTCTCATTGGGGCCCCTTGTTCAGTCTGATGGTTAGCTGCAAGAATTCTCAACTGTATCAGTAGAAGAGCCTCTGATGAGGAATTCATATCTTGCTCCTGCCAGTAAGTAGTTCTTGGCATCAGCAATAGTGACTGGGTTTGGTGACTGCCTATGGAATGGATCCCCAGGTGAGGGAGTTTTTGATTAATCTTTTCTTCATTTTCTGCTCCTCTATTTCACCTTGTATTTCGTCCCATGAGTGTTCTGTTTTCCCTTCTAAGAAGGACTGAAGCATCCACATTCTGGCCTTCATTCTTTTTGAGTTTCATGAGGCCTGTGAATTGTTTTTTGGTTATTCAGAACTTTTGGAGACTAGTATCCACTTATCAGTGGGTATATACCATCTGTGTTCTTTCATGACCGAGTAACCACACTCAGAATGATAGTTTCTAGTTCCCTCCATTTGCCTAGAAATTCCATAAAGTCATTGTTTCTAATACTTGAGTATTAGAATACACTAATATGTAAATTTATCACATTTTTTGTATCTATTCCTCTGGTCAAGAGCAGGGTCCTTTCCAGCTTCTGGCTATATAAATAAGGCTTCTATGAACATGGTGGAGCATGCTTTCTTGTTATATGTTGGTGTATCTTTTGGGTATATACCTAGGAGTGGAGCTGGGTCTTCAGCTAATAGTAAGTCCAATTTTCTGGGGAACCACCTGTCTGATTTCCAGAGTGGTTGTATCACCTTACAATCCCACCATTAATAGAGGAGTGTTCATTTTTCTCCACATCCTTGCCAGGATCTGCTGTCACCTGAGTTTTTGTTCTTAGCCATTCTGAAGAGTATGAGGTAGACTCTCAGGGTTGTTTTGATTTGCATTTCCTTGATGACTATAGATGATGAGTACATCTCTAAGTGCTTCTCGGCCATTTGGTTGGTATTCCTCAGTTGAGAATGTTTTGTTTAGCCTTGTACCCTGTTTTTTAATAGTATTATTTGATTCTCTGCAGTCTAACTTCTTGAGTTCTTTGTCTATATTGGATATTAGCTCTCAATCAGATGTAGGATCCGTAAAGATCTTTTCTCAATCTGTTGGCTCTCTTCTTGTCTTCTTCACAGTGTCCTTAGCCTTACAGAAGCTTTGCAATTTCATGAGGTCCCATTTGAATATTCTTGATCTTAGTGTATAAGCCATTTTTCTGTTCAGGAAAATTTTCCCTGTTCCTATGTGTTCTAGGTTCTTCCCAACTTTCTCTTATAATAGTTTCAGTGTATCTGGTTTTATGTGGAGGTCTTTAATCCACTTGTACTCGAGCCTCGTACACAGAGATAAGAATGGATCAATTTTCATTCTTCTGCATGCTGTCTGCCAGTTCAACCAACACCATTTGTTGAAGAGACTGTTCTTTATCCATTGAATATTTTTAGCTCCTTTGTCAAAGGTCAAATGACTATAGCAGTGTTGGTACATTTCTGGGTCTTCAGTCCTGTTCCACTGATCTACTTGCTCAATATCTTGTCATTATAACGACTGATCTGTAATATAGCTTGAGGTGAGGAATGATGATTGCCTGGAATGTTATCTTATTGTTGAGAATAGTTTTTGATATCTTGGATGTTTTATTATTCTAAATTAATTTGCATATTGCTCTCTCTATCTCGATGAAGAATTGAATTGGAGTTATGATGGGGATTGCATTGAATCTGTAGATTGCTTTTCACAAGATAGCCCAGAGACATAGCCTTTCATAATATTTGTTAAACAGCTGAATAGCACTTCACTGTTGTTGTCAGACAGAATTACAAAAATATTTTTTAAACAATTAAATTGGTTATTGCAGAATACTGATATTTAACCTATTGCATGTGCATTTTTAGGAAATATTGATAATAATTATCCAAAAGACACGTTGTTACAGTTTGCCTTTATGTGTGCTTTGGTATTTTCTGTAAATTTACACATGCAGCCCATACAAAAAGTACTTACTGTATTTACAGATGGTCATCTAATGGGAAGGCAGTATAGGTAATTGGATCACATGGTCATTCTGTTTAATTTCCCCTTGCTTCAGCATAAATAATTAGAATATATGCTGTAGCTGCTGTTTTTCAAATGCTGAAAAATCAAGCTTTAATTTTGTATACTGATAGTCAATATGTAGCTCATGGTTTACAATTTCTTGAAACTTCCCTTTTTAAATTCTACTAATTTTCAGATTTTGCAATTATTTATGCAAATTCAACTTAATTTAAGAGAACTTACTGTTCCTTAATTTATCGAACATTTAAGAACCCACACTGGATTGTCTGTACCACTTAGTGAGGGCAATGCCACAGTAGATTTGTGTACCTAGCAGACTGTGGGCCTTATATAGGAACAATTAGCTATACAATCTCATTCTTTACATCATCAGAACAGTAATAGCTTGAGACAAAACTTTGATATTTCCAGAGAATTTTCAAGTCAAAATTTAAAGACTTGTCCTGAATGTCCTCAATTTCTACCTGTAACACATAATGATTTTATACCTCATAACATGGTAAACACATGTTACTTATATTTCTGGTTTTGGAAAATTAAAATACTTATGACTAGTAACACCTTCTCAGGCTTTCTAGTTGCAACTGCTTTAACAAGAGACGCAACTAAAAATGATGTAATTAGTCATTGCTTAAGTTGTTTCTTTATGCTTGGTGTCCCAAGTTAGATTAGAACAGATAATGGAACTGGCTATTGCAGTCTGCAGGCAGGCCCTGAGTCCTGATGGCAGAGACCCAGCTCTGTCTCTGGGCTGTAACAGACCCATTCCCAGACAGCCCCATGCTACCTGTGCCCTGAGAGTTCCTGGCAGCCTCTTCCTGAATAGTCAGTTGGGGAGGAGTGGTCAGGGTTTCACCCATGATCTCACCTGTGTGCTTAAGTAGGAAAGAGCTTGTGGAACTCTTCTGGGTGTTCAGCTTTCTACGGGAGGGCCCTGATTCCTGATGGCAGAGACCCGGCTCTGTTTCTGGGCCAGAACATACCATTGCTCCAGTTATTTATGAAGATATTTTTTAAGTTGCCTGCAGTTCTTTATGAAGATATGTTAGCAATAGATAATTTTGGGACAGAATCTGGACTTTGAGCAAGTGTTAGTGCTTGTTTTAAGGCTCCCAATCTTTTATTGATTGCACATGTTAAAATTACTTTTGTTTCTTTCACAGTATTTAATGTAAGTTTTATTGATTGAATACTTTTTAATTGTGCTAATATATTGAAATCTGGCATGTTTGTTATAGTAGTCTATCAACCAACTTTTGTTTTATTGCCTGTATTACAGAAACTTGGTATTCTGAAAAGAAGCTTGCAAGTACTGGAAGAAGTGAGTCAGTCTTTAAGCAGAAGTGGGCATGATTATTGATGGTATAACAGCTTTAGTTGCTTAATAGCTTGGACCACTGCTTCTCTAATTGCTTTGACACAAAGATATAAAACAGCTACTTTTGTTAATCATGTAGCAAAAAATGTTACTGATATTCTGAGTTTTCAAGTGGATCTAGATAGGCGTTTGGAACAACAGATTGATGCTCATTATGATACTATTCAAATAATTATACAAGAGGTTCAGAGTTTAAGAGTAATAAGCCATCTTGAGTGTCATGCTAAATACCAATGAATTTGTGTTACTTTTAAAACTTACAGTGATTGTCACTAAAATTGAAAAAAAAGTTTAAATACACTTGCAGGGTATTTGGCATCATTCTAACACCTCTCTGCATACCAAGATTTTAAATTTGAGGAATGATGCTCTGCTGAGCTTTGATGCAGCAGATATTGCTGATATAATTGTTCATGGTCTGAGGTCAGTATTTCCATCTTAGTCAAGCTTCAAGAATGGCATATATAGCTTGAACATGCTAGCTCTTCTTGTCCTGAGGAAACTTTTATTCCTGCCTATTGTGATAAAACTTTCCTTTAAAAACATCAATATGTTGATGGCAAAAATGCATGGCTTGAAACTAAATATGGATCCCAAGATAGTTAATAAGTTAACAGGCTGGCAGTCAGAGACAGGTAAGTTCTGCACAGAGCCTTACCATCCTAAGACATAAGTGCATTGCTTTTGGTAAGGCATATTCCACAATGGTTAAGGAAGGCATTCTTGTCAGAATAACCTAAGAAAGATGCAGTCTTGTTTATGAAATACAAATGGGGAAGATGTGGAGAGCTTTTGGGGCCACTTGGCAAGAATTTAACATTGGATAAGAACAAGCAATTATGCATCAGACAAGAATGTGACTTTGGGCTAGCACAGGAAAGTAACCTCAGATATCTTTGTCATTCTGAGAAGTACTTAAAAACAGTGATTACAAGACTTTGTGTGTTGTCTTGCTTGTTCCTTGACTATTAGTGTTTTTATTTTGTTGTGTGTTCCTTAACTTAGAACTGACCTTATCACTTGCATGTAATCAAAATGGTATAAAAGCAGATTGAGAAAAAATAAACCCAACTCAGCCTCATAACTCAGTGGGGTAATGCTACAGTGTTGTCCAATTGTCTTTGTCTTTTTAGTCCTCACTCCTGCCCTGGAGAACCTGTTGACTGGCTAAGCTGGCTTGGTTGGTTACTTGACCTTTTCCCTTACTGCTTTTAATATTATTTCTTTGTTTTGTGCATTTTGTGTTTTTGGCTATTATGTGATGGCAGAAATTTCTTTTCTGCTCCAATCAATTTGGAGCTCTGTAGGCTTCTTGTAAGTTCGCAGGCATCTTTTACTTTAGGTTAAGGAAGTTTTTTTTTTTTTTTTTTTTTTTTTTTTTTTTTTTTTTTTTAATATATTTTTGTTCAAGATATTTACTGGCCCTTTAATTTGTGAATCATAGCTCTTGTCTACACCTATTATCCTTAGGTTTGGTCTTCTCATTATGTCCTGGATTTCCTGGATGTTTTGGGATAGAAACTTTTTGCATTTTTTTTTTCACTGTTGTGTCAATGCTTTCTATGGTATCTTCTGCCCTGAGATTCTCTCTTCCATCTCTTTCATTTTGTTGGTGATGCTTGTGTCTATGACTCCTGACCTTTTTCCTAGGTTTTCTATCTCCATGATTGTCTTCCTTTGTGATTTCTTTGTTGTTTCTATTTCTGTTTTTAGATCATGAGTGGTTTTGTTCAATTATGTCACCTGTTTGGTTGTGTTTTCCTGTAATTCTTTAAGGGATTTTGTTGTTGTTGTTTCCTCTTTAAGGGCTTCTACCTGTTTACCTGTATTCTCCTGTATTTCTTTAAGGGAGTATTTATGTCCTTCTTAAAGTCCTCCATTGTTATCATGAGATATTATTTTTAAATCTGAATCCTGCATTTCTTGTGTGTTGGGGTACCCAGAATTTGCTGTGGTAGGAAAACTGGGTTCTGATGATGCCAAATAGCCTTGATTACTGTTGCTTAGGTTCTTGTGCTTGAATCTTAACATCTGGTTATCTCTGGTGTTAGTTGTTTTTGCTGTCTCTAACTGGAGCTTACCTTTCCTGTGGGCCTGTGAATCGGTGAACGTAGGTATATCAGCAGTCCTGGGAGATTACCTTTTTCAAGGCAGGATTTGGCTAAAGAGGGCTGTGGGATGGCCTTAGTTCTGGGGAGCTGATGGAGACTGTAAGAATTCTGACTCTGGCTGTTCTTTGGTTTCTGTGCCCTGTGTGCTCCTGGCAGGCCCCTCTTCGGGCAGTTATTACAGCTAATGAGGTGGTCTCCTCTTTAAGCTTAGGAGTGACAGCACTCCTGGGAGATCAGCTCTCACCAGTAGGATTTGTGTAAGGAGGGCTGTAGGACAATCTTAGCTCTTCAGCACAGGTGGAGACAGGAATGATCTTGGTCATGTTTGCAAGCAAAATATATTACATACAGTTTTCTTTCAAAACAAAGTAAAAATATAAACCAGAAACATATTATTTTTGTATTAATGTTTTGTTTCAACTAACTACATTTCTAAACTGACCACGTACTTGTTAGGATTATATGAAGGAGACCACTAGCTCTTAGTTTATTACAAATAACCCAGCTTATGTTAAACTCTCAGTTATCAGGGGTACTTATTAAACAGTTAAGAAATTGAACAAAACTAAATTAAAATTCCTTAATCAAAAATGAAATATTAATGTCAATTTGCCCTTCCCTCTTTTTTTTCTCATGTTAACTGGTTAACAAATGCTAAAGCCTGTGATTGGTCAGTAGAGAGAGAAAGGCAGAACTTGAGGATTGAGTAAGGGGCCTCAGGAGAGACCAGGGGAAAGCAAAAAAGAGACAAAAATAGGAGGAGGTGATAATGAGAGTAGATGGGCCATGAAGAGGTCTGATGTGTCAAGAGAGTGCTCATGAGAAACAGCAAGTAACAAGGGACAAATGGCCAGTGTGTAAGTTGGAACAGCTCTAAACCTGCCTAGTCTAGGCTTATAGATTATAAGTAAAATACCAGTATTCTATGCCTTTTATATGGGTTAGATTGAATATATGATTTCTACTATAATATCCCACTTATGCCCCCTCTATCTGCCTGCACATTATTGTGCAAAAGTCTCATACATGGCACTAGCACCTGTGTACATGTTGCCATGTTCCCCACCATGATGTTAATGGACTAATACCCTCTGAAATTATAAGCAAGCTGCCAATTAAATGCTTTATTTTATAGGAGTTGATTTGCAATAGAACAGTAACTAAAATTTTGCTGCTTACCAATACATCCACTGTGCCCCAATCATCTAGAGAGCTAACCATATACTTAAGTAATTTTAGCAAAGAAAATAATAATATTCAACATATCATTGTGCCAATACATTCTAATGTGTTTGTATTTACAGCCACTATGAAAATGCCTCAGAGTAAAAATAAAATGAAACAACACTACTGTATTAACTTTATTATTATCTATGAACATCACTTCTATAATATATACTCTCAGAAATCTGACTCAGTATAGTACAAAGATACCTATAGATCATTGTTCATGGAAAAGACTTTTGCAGGATGATTTTTGGAGTGAAAAATGAGGGACGAATAACTAACAGCAATGAGAGATGAGTACCTACAAAACATATGATACACATATTTGACTATGTCATGTTGAGAAGCACAGTTTTGAATAAAAATGTACAGAAAAATAACAGGTTGGCATAGATCTTGACAAACTATTTTGGAGTAAATGTTAAAAAAATATCAAAATATGTAAAATGAAAATATGAACCATGATTAGTACATATTTCCTTAACTTCTGTTTTAAATAGTTAAAGGAATAAATGAACCCATAATCCTCATTATCATTAAAGACAATGTTCTTTTAATTTACATGTGTGTGGTTTTGTGTGTGTGTGTGTGTGTGTGTGTGTGTGTGTGTGTGTGTGTATGTAACAGCTACATATGTGAAGATGCCTGCAGAGGTCAAATGGTTCATATGTTCCAGAGCTAGAATTAAAGGAAGTTGTGAGCTAAGTAATTTGGGTACAGAAAACAAAACATGGGTCTTTGTTGTTGTTTTTATTTCTTTTATTCTTCAAGATTATTTTATAATTAAATAGGTTCTGTTTTCTCTTTCTTTCATCCAAACCATCCACTATAGCCCTTCTTGATCTCATTCAAATTTCTGGCATTTTTTTGTAAACTGTTGGTACATATATTTGTATTATATAAATGTATATATTATACACACACACACACACACACACACACACACACACACACACAAACATGTTTCTAAATACCGTTTGCTCAGTCTATTTATGCTTATTTTATGTATGTGTTTTAAGTTTGACCATTTGGATTTGGGTAACTAATTACTGTACTTTTCTTTTCAGGCATCTGTTTCTCCTGTCTCAGCATTCATCAGGAGGTGCCTGTGATTCTTTGTCTAAGCTTGAGGCCTTTTGGCTTTTTGCTGCCCACATTGGCACATCTATCATTGTTCCCCTTATCATGCAGTTATATTAGTGAGGTTATATGGATGTAGCTTTTGAGAGTACAGGAAGACACAGTCTCACAGCCATTACCAATGACCCTCTACTGCTTAACAATCTTTCCATCCCTCTTATGCAATGTTCACTGAACTATAACTGTTAAGGATGTTGTTTGCTTGTTTTAGATGAATCCAGTGACACTAGGGTCCACAATTCTGAATTATGATGGGTTACAATTTTCAGTAATGGTCTCCCTCTTTTGCAAATAGATATTTCTTTCATGAGGTTTGTAGACTACATTTATTTGTTAGTATAAGAACAAACACTTATAAAGGAGATAGGGATTATACTTGTGTAGAAAAGTGACAGTAATAGGTTTGGAACTGAGATTCATGATTTTACTAGCCCTGAGTAATTTTCTAGGTTTCAACACCATGCATGATTTCTCTCTTTTTGAATTACTTTTAAGTAGAATTAGAGAGAATAGTTGATTACCACCAAATTATTTATTTTTGCAACTTTTTCGTTTCTTCTTTCTTCTACCTTGCTCCACCCCTTTTCTACCCCTTAAAAGCCTATGTTAGATGGGGAAGACAGAAGGATAGAGGGAAAAGGGTATGATGTTATTGTTAGACTTCCTACTGCTGATTAGGAGCATCAAGTTCCTTGGAGCAAGTCTGGTCCTTGCCATCAGAACATTTCTTTTTTTCATCTTGTTTCTTCTTTGTGCATGACTACTTAACAACTTCTGACAATGGCATACAACAGCAACAAACCAACAACCAACATTATACAGCCTCTGAAATATCTCCAAATGTTGTGCATCATACAACTGAAGAAACCGTCTATAGTTGCTAAAAATCACCCTCCTATTAAGCAAGAGGCAAATCATGGTTTCTGTGGTCAGTCTGAAGCTGTGCCATATCCCACACCTGGGACTAAAATGAGAAGATGTTCTTATAATATTTCTATGTTTTTAAAAACAAAATCAAAATTCTGGCTACTTAACTGTGCCATTGCTATACCATCATTGTTATCATGCTCATTGTTGTAATTTATAGCTGTTACACCTTGGTAGAGCATGTAGCTGATTCTCTCTCTTGCATGGTATCTTCTGATGACATGACATATTCCTGTTCATGGAGGAGGTTCTCAGGTAAGTTCCATCTCAGAGATGTTTGTATCCTGTGTATGAATTGCATGATGTATTCAGAAATAGGAGCATACATTCTCCCATTGTGGCAAATGAGGGAATTGATAATAACCGGTACTATTTTAGAAGTATCTTGGATTATTTTAACCATCAACTCAACATACAGCTTTTTACAATAACTACTTTTAAATATGGAACGGTCTCTCTGGCCCTCAAAGTAATACTATATTGAAAATGTATCACTTTTAAAAATACAGTAAACATATGCACAGAACATAAATATAATCCCCACTTAAAACTAGAGTATGAAGTAAAGGAGTAAGGGGATCAGCAAATCACCAACAAATATAGAATAAAACTTGAAAGATACCAAAAATATCAAAACGACTTAAATATTTCATTGTAAGGCATTTAAGCAATGCCTAAGCACACAGTTAAAAACAGACCTTAAGTGCAGTAGTTAAGTAGATAAAAAGTAAGCACATGGTAAAATAGTTGACTTGATGACAATCCAAATGAAGCTACTGTTGCAGTACGGTAATATGGAAGCAGATGAGTATTCATGTGCATGTAACTGTACAATATTATATTATTTAATAATTTGGTGCACATATTATTTTTCATTAAAATATTGAACCTATATCTTGACATAATCAGATATGTAAATTATGCATTAATTGAGTATATATATATATATATATATATATATATATATATATATATATATATATATATATTATTCAGCAGAAGTTGCCTTCTGGTCTGTTTCTCAGATTAAATCCAAATTAAAGATGCACCAAAATCCATTTTAAAAAATTGGCACAGACTATGTTTCACCTGAGATTTTCTAGAGAAATGTTTAAGAAAGCCTTGCCTTAAATCCTCTTTCAAATGACCCACAGTTAAAACAACATACAAGTTGTTTTCTAGGATTATTGGCCATTGCTTGTACAATTACATCATCATTGGGTCAATATCAGCAGTAATTCTAATTCGTTCATCCATGGATGCTGATCAAATTTTTAAAGATCTAAGAACTTTTTACAGTCTGTATTTGCATTTCTGAAAGCTAAAGTTAAAAAAAAGTTAAAAATAAAAGAAAGCATCTGGATCTAATATTGCCCTATTGATACTAGATATGAATATATAAGAAATAAGTAAAAATATGTCTAGGATTTTGTATAATTTTTATAAATGACATGGACCTTTTTCCTTCTTCCTCCACCTTATCTAAGACTCTTAAAGCTACCAAAGTGCATTGTGTAATAACAGAGTCATCAAATTGCACCTACTTTCATAAATCAGCAATATGACTTTCAAGTAAAAATTGACCTTTTATGATATTAACACCTTTAGACCTATTACGATATTCCATAATTGCAGCTTTTTCTCACTAGTATGTCAGCCATTGTAACTGAGGACTAGCTTCAAGTTGCTCTTAAATCTTTCCAGTCTTGGAGGATAATTCTGTTTTGAGTAGCCCAGGTATTTACCATCTGTCTCAAATAGAGTAAGTGCATTACATAAGTTATCACTGATTTTTTTTAAATGTACTCGATCTTATATGTTAATAGGATTTCAGACTAGTTGTTCAGTTTGTGAATTTTCACCATTTTCTGGGATTTGTTCTTGAGTAACAGTGAAAGCTGGAAGTGGTTGACTTATCTCAATTTAATTAAGTTCAGTACACTGTCTATCTCTTATTTCTTCTTTCGTTTGTCTCTCATTCCTTTGTACTACCATAGTTAATTTTTTATGTCTTACAGCTACTTTCCTTGTTAGTTAGTTATTGTTTCAATGATTTTTGAGAGGAAAAATGTAAATATTGCAATTGAAAATAGGAAAGTATTTATTTACCCCAGTGGTTAGTGTTGCAATACGCACTATGATGGCTTTTTCAATTAACATTTCTATCTGCTCAAGTCATATCCTTGTTCTCAAGGGACATGAAATTAAGTTTACTCTTTTTAATGTAGGAAGAGTCTGTCTAGATGATTTTCATCTTTTGGAGTGATTGAGGGTTTTGCTGGGTATAGTAGTCTAAGTTGCCACCAGTGGATGTTTAGAGGTAACAAGATATCTTTCTAGGCCCTTCTAGCTTTTAAGAGTCTCTGTTGAGAAGTTGAGGTATAGTTTTGATAGGTTGGCCTTTCTGTGTTACCTGGCCTTTTCCCTTGCTGCTTTTAATATTCTTTCTTTGTTTTGTAGATTTTTTTTTGTTTTTATTAGGATGTTCTGGGAAGACATTTTTTTTTTTTTTTTTTATTGGCCCAGTCTAATTGGTGTTCCAGAAGCTTCCTGTATGTTTATAGGCATCTTTTCTTTAGGTTGGGAAAGCTCTCTCATGATATTGTTGACAATATTTTCTGGGCCTTAAAGCTGGGACTATTCAGCTTTTATTCCTGTTAATCTAAGGTTAGATTCTTTTTCAAAGTATCACAGATTTCTGAGATGATTTATGTAAAGGAATTTTTAGATTTAGCATTTCCTTTGACTGATGTATCAATTTATTGTATTGTATCTTCTATGCCTTAAATTCTTTCTTCCATCTCCTGTATTCTGGTGGTAATGCTTGCATCTGTAATTCGTGTTCTCTTCCCTAGGTTTTCCCTCTCCAGGATTTCCTAGGTCTGTGTGTTCTTCACTGATTCCATTTCTACTTTTAACTCTTACACAGTTTTATTTATTTCCTTCAAGTGTTTAATTTTATTTTCATGCAAGACTTTAAGAAATGTATTTGTTTCCTCTTTAAATACCTCTATCTGTTTGATTTCATTTTACTCTATTTATTTAAGTTTTTTTTTCATTTCCTCTTAAAAGGCCTCAATCACCTTTATAAGATTGTATTTAAGGTTATTTTCTTTTGTTTTCATTGTTAGAATATTGGGCACTTTTTATAGTGGGGTATCTGTACCTTGGGGTTGTCATATTGACCTGATTTTTGTTGAAAATTTTTAAAATTTTTTGGAAGGCCTGCAGCATTCTGGATAGTTTTTGGTTCCTGGATGTCTTTGCTGTAATAGTTATTGAGATGGGAAACCTTGCTAGTCCTAGTATGGCAAGCCTCTGATGGGTATCCTTGGGCTGTATAATTCTGGACTTGCAGTGCAGGTTTGTATGTTTCAGGAGCCGCAGGTCTGATGAAAGTAGGCAGAGAGGTGGCAGGAGAATGGAGGTCTCTCTGAAATAGTAGACTGCTCAGAACAGCTTGGTTTGGACCAGTATGCTCAACAAGCAGGGACAATAAATGGGTAAAGGGAACTAGCCCATACGATTCAGGAGTCTCAAGTCTCATGAAAGTGGTAACACAGGCAGCTGGAAAATGGAAGTTTCCTTGGTGTAGCAACATCTTCAGAGCAGCTTTGCTTGGTCCAAAGGGCTCAGAGAACAGGAGAGATGAGTGGGGGAATGGAAGCATACGTGTATGTTCAGGTGTATAATAAAGGTTAAAGATAGGTGGTGAGAAAATGGAGGTCTCCCTAGGAGAGCAGACTGCTCAGGGTAGCTTGGCTTGTCCAAGTAGGCTCAGCCAGCATGGAAAATCAATAATGCATGTTTTTCAACATTACTGAAGCATTTTCCCATTTTTTATTCTATTTATTTATTTATTTATGGAAAGAGGGTTGGCATAGAATTTACTAATTAAACAAAGGTGGCCTGAAATCCCTGATGCATCTTCTATTTTTACCTGTTGAATACTAGTATTATAGGCATGTATCAAGACGCATATATGTGTTACGTATCTTTAAAGTTCAAATTTTACTTTCTTTTAACATTTCTGTCACAATTTTCCCTTACCACATTTCAGTGTATTAATACATTTAAAAATGTACAGTTTAATTAAAATATTAACTTTATGTTAATAAGCATGTTATATGATATTTTTGAGTTTACTATTCAATTATTGGATTATAGTTGTAAAGTTCCATTATCAAGGACTTTATTGATACCCATATCCTACTGAGAGAAAGCCTTAGGTATGTTTCATAAAAGTCCTGATACACCTAAGAGACCAGGACTTTCTGCTCAAATTCCTGGATCCAGAGGAACCTCCTTAATCAATCAGAACACAGGAACTGAAGAGAAATCTGGGACAGGATCCTTCCATTTCTCACCTATGCCCAGAAGTAGCCTTGTGCCACAGACCTCTGTACCTTGATCCCCCTGGGAGTAATGACATACCTGAGGGCAAAGGTAAGACCACAACTTCTGTGAAAATTCTTGGCCCAAGAGGAACCCACCTTAAAGAGCTATCCATGCACTTAAAGGCTCTAGAACAAAAGGAAGCAAGTACACCCAAGAGGAGTAAAGACAGGAAGTAATCAGAATCAGAGCTGAAATTAACCAAGTAGAAACAAAAAAAAAAAAATACTATACAAAGAATCAAAATAATCAGGAGCTTGTTTTTTTGAGAACATCAACAAGGTAGATAAACCATTTCCCAGATTAACCAGAGCACACAGAGAGAGTATCCAAATTAACAAAATCAGGAATGAAAAAGGAGACATAACAAAAGAAACTGAGGACATTCAAGAAATCATTAGATCCTACTACAAAAACCTATACTAAACAAAACTTGAAAAATCTGGATGAAATGGACAATTTTCTAGACAGATACCAGGTACCAAAGTTAAATCAGGATCAGATAAACCATCTAAAGAGTCCTATAACCCCTAAATAAATGGAAGCACCAGTCAGGTTGGCTAAGTTAAAAAACTCAGGTGACAACAGATGCAAGCAAGAATGTGAATTAAAAAAAAAAAAAAAAAAAAAAAAAAAAAAAAAAAAACACTTTACCATGGTTGGTGGGATTGCATGTTGGTAGAACCACACTGCAAATCAGTCTGTTGGTTGCTCAGATAATTGGACATAGTCTTACTCTTACTTGAGGACTCAGCTATACTACTCCTGCTCATATACACAAAAGATGTTCCAACATATAACAAGGACATATGCTCTACTATGTTCATAGTAGTCTTATTCATAACAGCCAGAAGCTGGAAAGATGCCAGATATCCTTCAACAGAGGAATGGATACAAAAATTTGTTTCATTTACAACAATGGAGTAATAGTTAGCTATTAAAAACCATGACTTTATTAAATTCTTAGGCAGATGAATAGATCTAGAAAATATCATCCTAAGTGAGGCAACCTAATCACAGACATACACACACACACACACACACACACACACACACACACACACACACACACAATCAAACAAATAATGTACACGTTATGTATTCACTGATAAGCAGATATTAGACCAAAAGCTCAGAATACCCAAGATACAATTCACAAACCACATGAAACTCAAGAAGGAGGAAAACCAATGTGTGAATGCTCAGTCTTTCTTTGAAGTGGGAGCAAAAATATCTACATGAGAAAATACAGAGACAAAGTTTGGAGCAGAAACTGAAGAATAGTTCGCCCAGAGATTGGCCCCATGGGGACCCAGCCCATATTCAGCCACCAAACCCAGACAATATTTTTGAAGCCAAGAAGTGCATGCTGACAGGAGCTTGATATAGCTGTCTCTTGAGAGGGTCTGCCACAGCATGAAAAATACAGACATGGATGTTCACAGCCAACCATTGCAATGAGGATTTTGAGCAAAAATTGAAGAAATGAAGGTTTTTGCAGCCCCATAACAAAAATACCATCCAATCAGTGCTCCCAGGGCATAAACCACAATTCAAATAATAGCCATCGATTGACCCATGGTTCCAGCTGCATATGTAGCAGAGGAAGGAAGACCTTGTTGGGCATCAATAGGAGGAGAAACCCTTGTGTCTGCCAAGGCTTGAAGCCCAAATGTAGGGGAATTTCAAGTCAGCTAGAAGAGGAAGGGGTGGGGGAGTAGGAGGGAACACCCTCATAGAAGCTGAGGGAAGGGGAATGAGATAGGAGGTTATAGACCAAAAACCAAGAAAGAGGATAACATTTGAAATGTAAACAAAAATTTCAATAGAATATTTTAAAAAGATGTTTATTTACAAATAGCAGGAATGTCAGAATAATTGTATATGAACAGATTAAAGGCTAATTTCCCTTACAACAATTTAATATTTTAAAACGTTTAGATGATCAAGAATTGAAGAAAGTCACCAAAATATTTTAATTAACTATTTACTGTGGTTTACAGACATTTGTAGGCTTATTTTTGTTTCAGGAAGCAAATCATATTGGTTCCAACAAAAATAACAGTATGTACCAGCTATATTTTTCTTTTTGTATTAATTATAGAATATATTTTAAATAGTGCTTTTAAGGTTTTTTTCCTTTCCTTGCTATGTTTAACTGGAACAATTTTCTAGAGGTCAGTCTTAGCTGTAGAAGAACTAGACCAAACTATCCTTTAGAACCAAAAATGCAATGACAAAGGGTTAAGAAATGAATCTGTATGAGCTGGAGCAACACTGTGAATTTTTTTTCTACCTCAGAGAATGTTATAAGAATCAACCAAGCTGTCAGATTTTAAAATCTCCCCAGGTTACAAAATAACAAACAAATGTAAGAAATTTGTGTGCTCCTCTTTTGAAAATAAGGACTTTGTAAGTTATTTTATTGAATTAAAATTATGATGTGATGATTAAGTGCCAAGAATGTGTTCTATACGCAATTGCACTAGAGGATTAAAATATTTCTATTTTTACCTATTTTCAATTGCATCTAGCATCTGGTTTCAGAACAGTTTGGGGTTTTGTTCAGTACAGAATATCTCAACTTAATGAGCCAATGTGAAAAATCCCACTCTTTTCAAGGAGATGAATCTGGAAAGGTTGTCATATTATTTATCTTTGACTAAAGATTCTACTGTGAGAAGATGGAAGGCAAAGAGAAAATATTCCCTATAGAAATGGGCAAGGAGAAAACTGATATTGATTTTTTCCAAAATAAATTCAGAGTAACTCTCATAGGCTTTGGGTGTATCTAGGTCACAAGGAAAAAAACAAGACTGAAACATTTTGCTGACAGATAAGGTGAAATATAGTTATTTCTTACACATGGTTATTAAATGGATTCAAAACCTTTAAAATATCATACCAAGATTATTTCTATCAAATAGAAACTATATAAACATGCAAACAAAATTCAGAACATGAAATTCATGATTAAATTAACATCAAAATCCAAATTAATAACACTATTCAGAATTCTAATCATTTAAATTTTATAGCCCCTTCACACATGATTATGTGGGTAAATCGTTTGCAGTTAGGTTAACAACTGGTTATTACTACTATATGTCTTTTTGAACTCAAAAATTAAGTACAAGACAATATGGATACTATGAAAGTTATGAAGATAAGTTTAAATATTAAGTATGTAGTAATTTATAGATATTAACATAGGAATGCAATGAATATAAACAGAAAAAAAGTTTATTAGCCAGAAGTAGTCAATAACTATAGAAATAGAATTGTTTATCTTTCCATTAATTAATAAAGCAATAGTAAGCACTTATACCAGGTTCTGTGACAAAGGTGAAATAAGAAAAAAGATATATTTCTGTATAGAAACAATGAACCTCAAAACCAAATAGGTAATAGCACTTCATCAGTTTAGCACAACTATGTAATAATCATTCAGTAATTACAAGCTACTACTATACTGACTGGTAAATACAAATATGAAAAGTAAACATATAAATGTATAAATAAAAATATAGGAGCATTTAGAATTTTTTTGGAAAAGGGTTAGGAACTTAATTTCTCATTAGAAATCATGTTTAAACTGAGCTACATAGGACATGTATTCTTAACATAATTAGGGAGAGATATACAACTCCCAGTACATGACTTATATAGTTTCTCAGTTTTCTAGTGTCTAAAAGTGAATCTAAAATCCTACTCATAAGCTTATTCCTGAACCACAGCCCTCAATATCCCCTTAGTCAAAAGTCACCTTTCATAAGTAAGTTATTCTTTCCCTTTACATACACTTCTACCAAACTGTCTCCATCTGTAAACTCACAAATTTAGTTCTACCCATTTGAGTCCCAACATCCTTGCCCTGGACCCCCTTGATAATGAACACCACCTTTGCCAGATAATTCTTTTCTTCTTTTTCCCATGCCTCTTTCTCTCACTTACTACTCCTAAACATCTCCACACTCAGAGATCTTTGATTCCCCCCCACTTTTTTTTTTTGAGTTTGGTCAAGAGATACTTTTGGCTCATGAGTACTTTGTTTGCAGTTAAATCTTCCTCAAAATAAGGGAACTATCCTATGGGATTGTAAACCTAGTGAAGAATCATGACAGGAGAATTTGTAGACCATAAAGGAGGACTATTAACTTTTGCTAAATTGATATCATAACCATCGGGCTTCTAAATACATTTCTATCAATAGATTATTACAGCTCTCACTTCTCATCAAAAAAGCCCCCCCCTTTTTTTGCAGTGGATGGAAACTAGTAGATAGGATTATAATTTCTCAAAGAGGAGAGAATGGGCAAGTATGAAATGCCCATCCTCGACTGCGATATCTATGATCCAACTTTAATGCTCAAGGTTGAGTGAGAGTCTCTGAAGAGGGAGCACTAAGATTATAAGAGCCAGGGGACCTGAAAGGCTGTTACAAAACAGTATCTTTTGGACATTAGAGGAATAGTGGACTTATAAACTTTTATAGTTATTGTTAGCCTGCCCAGAATTGGACCATATCATTCAACATTCCAGCATAAGTTGGATAAGGACCAAGAAAGCCCCACTCTTAGCATAACTCTAAGTTGTTAACTGCTGATATTGGGGGGAGATTGAGTCTTTTGAGGGGCTAGGTCTCTGATAGGTTGTCCATGCCCACATGGCTAGCTCTATATTTAGGTGCATGTGGGCAAAACTAATTTGTTTCAGTAAAATGGACCTTGCTGTCTTCTATTGTATGTCTCTTTGTCTGTGAATTATCCCTTTATTTATCTATCGGTATAAAACACAGTGATAATTATTTTAAAAAAGGACAAAAAAAGAGAGAATGTTGGAAGATGTAAGTAGTTATAAGAGGTGGGAGGGTTTTATATAATCAAAATATATTGTATGTGTGTATGAAATTTTCAAAAATAAACACTTCATTTAAAAATAATATATAAATGCATAGGCATAAAATTTAAATATGGATACAGTATAACATATAAAAACAAAGAAAAAAATAAAATACAAGGTGATATGGAAAGACAAAATAAGGTAAAGATACCATGATGTAACAAATGATAGTATACAGATATTTGCTTTTCTAGTTTTTTTTTCTTCAGTCCTTTTTTTTTTTTATTAGATAATCTGCATTTACATTTGAGCTGTGATCCCTTTACCACGCCCTGCTCCCATTTCACCCTTCATTTGCCTTCATAAAAGTATACTCCCTTATGATCTCCCTCTCCACCCCATTGCCTTGACATTTCCCTACATTGGTAAAATATGCCCTTTCTGGAACAAAAGTCTCTTCTCACATTGATGCCAGATACTGTTATCTTTGGCTACATATGCAACTAGATCAATAGATCTCTCAAAGTAAGCTCAAAGGTTGGTGTTTTACTCCATGAGAGTTTTGGAGGTTTTGGATGGTTGATAATTTTGTCATCATCCCATGAGGTTGCAACCCCCTTTCAACTCCTTAGGTCCTTTCTTTAGCAGCCTCATTGGGATCCCCAAGTTCAGGGGATTAGCTGCAAGCATATGCTCAGCTATACCTATATGACTCTAGCATAGTCCCTGAGGGGGCATCTCTGTGTGGTTCCTGCCAGTAAGTACTTTTTGGGATCAGCTATAATGCTTGAATTTGGTGACTGCTATGTGGTGGATATGGAAAGCACGCCCCTGTCCTGCTTGTCCCAGGGACCATGAAGCCAGCATTGGGACCTCTGTTCCCACCCAGTGGATTTGGGACACAGAACAGGGCTCAGACCACCTGCCACCTGGACCAGCTGAGATCCAGGGACACAGGCCAGGTACAGGGGAATGAGAAGAACCTATCACTGACAAAAGATGGCAAGAGGAAAGAAAGCAAAAGAGCATATTCCAGGGAAACCAAGACAACCCGGCAAGACTAGAACCCAGCTCTCCCTTAAAAGCAAACAGCGGAATGAAAAACACTCCAAAAAAAAAAAAAAACTTAGACATGAAATCCTACCTGAAGATGATGATAGAGATCCTTAAACAAGTACAGGAGGAAAAGAATAAAGAATTAGAAGCTTTTAAAGAAGAAACAAGAAAAACACTCAAAGAACTAGAAGAAAACAGAACAAAAGAGATGAAATAATGGAAGAAGGAATTTAAAACAGAAATGGACACAATAAAGAAAACACTAAAAGAGACAACCCAAGAAGTAGAAATCCTAAAAAAGAAATCAGGAGTCACAGATGCAAGCATTTCCAAAAGACTACAAGAGATGGAAGAGAGAATCTTGGGACCCAAAGACAACATTGAAAACAAACAAAACTCTCAGAGAAGATGCAAAAACCAAAAAGCTCTTAACCCAAAATGTCCAGATACCAGGACACAATGAGAAGAACAAACCTAAAGATAATAGGAATAGAAGAGGGAAAAGAATATCAACTAAGAGGCACAGTAAATATCTTCAACAAAATTGTAGAAGTAAAGTTCCCTACCCTTAAGAATGAGATGACCACAAGCATAAAAGAAACCTTTAGAACTCCAAGTAGGTTGGACTAGAAAAGAAATTCCTCCCGACACATAATAGACAAACACCAAGTGCCCAAAGCAAAGAAAGAATACTAAAAGCAGTAAGGGAAAAAGGTCAGGTAACATATAAAGGCAGACCAATCAGAATAACACCCGATTTCTCAACAGAAACTATGAAAGCTAGAAGAGCCTGGACAGACATCATGCAGACCCTAAGAGAGCACAAGTGCCAGCCCAAGCTGTTATACCCAGCAAAACTATGAATTACCATAGATGGAGAGATGAAGATATTTCAAAACAAATCTAAATTTATACAATATCTGACCACAAACCCAGCACTACAACAAATTTTAGGTGGAAAACCCAATACAATGAGGGGAACTACATCCTACTAAAAACAAGAAATCTCCTAAGCAAGAAAACCAAAAGAAGAAAGAAACACAGACACAACTCAACCTACAAAAGCAATAATAGCAGGAAACAGCAACCACTATTACTTGATACCTATTTAAAAAAATGGACTCAACTCCCCAATAAAAAGACATAGGCTATCAGACTGCATACAAAAAAAAAAAAAAAAAAAAAAAAAAAAAAAAAAAAAAAAATCCAGCAAAGACTATGAACCAACTGGAATGAATAGATATCTACAGAATATATAATCCTAAAAGGAATACACCTTCTTCTCAGCACCTCATGGCACCTTCTCGAAAATTGACCACATAATTGGACACAGAACAAGCCTCAATCGATATAAGAAGATTGAAATACTCCCATGCATCCTCTCAGACCACCATGGACTAAGGCTAGTTCTTTAAGAACAACAAAGACAACAAAAAGCCCACATACATATGGAAACTAAACAACGCTCTGTTAAACTATAGCAGGGTCAAAGAAGAAATAAAGAAAGAAATTAAGAATTTTCTAGAATTCAACAAAAACAAAATCAAAACATACCCAAACCTATGGGATGCAATGAAAGCAGTACTGACAGGAAAATTCATAGCTCTGTGCACATCCAAAAAGAAACTGGAGAGAGCATACATCAGCAACTTGACAGCACAGCTGAAAGTGCTAGAACAAAAGGATGCATATACACCCAAAAGATGTATAAGGCAAGAAATAATCAAACTTAGGGCAGAAATAGACCAAATAGAAACAAAAAGAACCGTTGAAAGAATCAACAAAACCAAGAGTTGGTTCTTTGAGAAAATCAACAAAATTGATAAACCCTTAGCCAGACTAACTAGAGGGCAAAGAGAGAGTATACAAATTAACAAAATCAGAAAGGAAAGTGAAGACATAACAACTGAAACTGAGGAAATTCAAAAAATCATCAGATCCTAAAACAAAAGGCTATATATTCCACAAAGTAGGAAAATTTGGAGGAAGTGGATGAATTCCTAGACAGATACAAGATCATAAAGTTAAACCAGGACCAGGTAAACCATCTAAATAATCCTATAACACCTAAAAAAATAGAAGAAGTCATCAAAAGCCTCCCAACCAAAAAAAGCCCATGTCCAGACAGGTTCAGCCCAGAATTTAATCAGACATTGATTGCTGACATAATAACAATACTCTCCAAACTATTCCACAAGATAGAATCAGATGGAATACTACCTAACTCATTTTTTGAGGCAACAATAACCCTCATTCCTAACCCACAAAAAAGACCCTACAAAAAAAGAGAACTTCAGACCAATCTCACTTATGAACATTGATGCAAAATTACTCAACAAAATACTTGCAAACCGAATCCAAGAACACATCAAAACGATCATTCACCGTAACCAAGTAGGCTTCATCTCTGGGATGCAGGGATGGTTTAATATAAGGAAATCCATCAATGTAATCCACCATATAAACAAACTCAAAGAACAAAATCACATCGTCATCTCACTAGATGCTGAGAAAGCATTTGACAAAATTCAACACCCCATCATGTTAAAAGTCTTGGTAAGAACAGGAAACCAAGGTCCATACTTAAATATAATAAAAGCAATATAAAACAAACCAACAGCCAACAACAAACTTAACGGTGGGAAACTTGAAGCAATCCCACTAAAATCAGGGACTCGACAAGACTGCCCACTCTCCCCCTACCTTTTCAACATTGTACTGGAAATCCTGGCTGGAGCAATTAGATAGCAAAAGAAAATCAAACAGATACAAACCAGAAAGGAAGAGATAAAAACATCACTCTTTGCCGATGACATGATAGTGTACTTAAGTGACCCCAAAAATTTCACCAGAGAACTCCTACAGCTGATAAACAAGTTCAGCAAAGTGGCTGGATACAAAATTAACTCAAACAAATCATTAGCCTTAGTATATTCAAAGAACAAACATGTGGAGAAAGAAATTAGGGAAAAGGTACCCTTCACAATAGTCACAAAAACTATGAAATACCTTGGTGTGACTCTAACTAAGCAAGTGAAGGACCTGCATGACAAGAACTTCAAACCTCTAAAGAAGGAAATTGAGGAAGATCTCAGAAAATGGAAAGATCTCACATGCTCTTGGATTGGAAGGATCAATATTTTAAAAATGATCATCTTACCAAAATCAATCTACAGATTCAATGCAATCTCCATCAAAATTCTAACCCAGTTCTTCATTGTGTTGGAAAGATCAATGTGTAATTTCATCTGTAATAACAAAAGACCTAGAATAGCAAAGTCCATCCTCAACAACAAGAAAACATCTGCGGGAATCACTATCCCTGACCTTAAGCTATGTTACAAGGCAGTTGTGCTATAAACTGCATGGTACTGGTACAGAAATAGGCACGTGGATCAATGGAATAGAATAGAAGATCCAGAAATGAGCCCTTACATATATGGTCACCTGATTTTTGACAAAGGAGTTGTAAACATCCAATGGAAAAAGAACAGCCTAGTCAACAAATGGTGTTGATCCAACTGTCACTCAGCATACAGAAGAATGAAAATAGACCCTTTCTTATCTCCTAGTACAAAGCTCAAGTGTAAGTGGATCAAAGATCTCCACATTAAACCAGATACACTGAAACTATTAGATGAGAAAGTAGGGAAAACCTTAGAACACATAGGCACAGGAGAAAATTTTCTGAACAAAACACCAATGGCTCAAGCTCTAAGGTCAAAGATTAACAAATGGGACTTAATGAGATTGCAAAGTTTCTGTAAGGCTAAGGTCATTGTCAAGAAAACAAAAGGGCAGCCAACAGAATGGGAAAAGATCTTTACCAACTCCACATCAGATAGAGGCCTAATATCCAAGGTATACAAAGAACTCAAAAAGCTATACACCAGAGAATCAAACAACCCAATTAAAAATGCGGTACAGAGCTAAACAAAACGTTCTTAATTGAGGAATATCGAATGGCTGAGAAACATCTAAGGAAGTGCTAAACATCCTTAGGCATCAGGGAAATGCAAATCAAAACAAAACTGAGATTCTACCTTATACCAGTCAGATTGGCCAAGATCCAAATCTCAGATGACAGCAGATGCTGGTGAGGTTGTGGAGAAAGAGGAACACTTCTCTACTGTTGGTGGGCTTGTAAACTGATACAACCACTCTGGAAATCAGTCTGGTGATCCCTCAGAAAATTGGACATAGTACTAACTGAAGATCCAGCTATTCCACTTCTGGGCATATACCCCAGAGACACTCCAATATACAACAAAGATACATGCACTGCAATGTTCATAGCAGCTCTATTTATAATAGCCAGAAGCTGGAAAGAACCCACATGTCCTTCGGTAGATCAATGTATACAAAAATTGTGGTACATTTACACAATGGATTACTACTCAGCTATCAGAAAAAATGACATTCTTAAGAAAATGTTTGTATCTAGAGAATATCATCCTGAGTGAGATAACCGAGTCACAAAAGAACAGACATAATATGCAGTCACTGATAGTGGGATGCTAACCCCAGAGGATTGGACTGCCTTAGAAACAACTCACAAACTGTGTGAAGTTCAAGAAAAAAAAAAATGGGCTCAATCCTTACACAGTAAGAAAATGTTGATTAATTCCAGGTTACATCCTGTTTTGCATGTACTTTTTGCTCATTGTAACTAGTAAGATCTTAATGTAGAGTATCGCACCTTAAAAAATGCTTAAAAATTTGTGCATTTATCTTTGTTTTTTTAAAATAAGTTATTCAATAAAAAACTAAGATAAATGTACAAATTTTAAACATTTCTGCATAAAAGTATAGGAATATATTTTTGACATTGCTTGATTTTTTTATATAAGGTTTTACATCCTTTTATTATAAACTGGCTCAAAATAATTCAAATTGTCAAACAACTTTAGACAATACTTAATATAAAATGATTTTTAAAAACGACATACTGTTACATTTTTCTAAACACTGATCATTAATTTTTTACAAAATTATAGTATAAATTTATTTTTATTTATAACAAAATAAAAAATTAAAAGGCTGTAATTTATTAACAAAAAAAGAAATTTCTGCTATCACATAATAATATAAACATCTAATACAATACACAGAACAAAGAACAAATATTAAAATCATTAATTGAAAAAGGCCAAGCAACATATAAATGCAGATCTATCAAAATTACACTTAGTTCTTAAAAGAGATTCTAAAAGAGAAAAGATCTTGAACAGATATCCTCCAGACCCTTAGAGAATACGAATGCCAGCCAAGACTACCATACCTAGAAGAACTATCAATCAACATAGATAGAGAAACCAAGGCATTCCATAATAAAATGTAAACAATATTTTTCTACTATTCTATCCACATAGAGGGTAATAGAAGAAACAGTCCAACAAAAGGGACTATACACCACCCCCCCAAAAAAAAAGAAAAAAAATAATCTTCTCACAAGAAAACCAAAAAAGAGAACCACACAAAACTCAAACAAAAATAATAGGTTCAATAAATTACGGGTATTTATATATCTCAACATCAATGTACTCAATTCCCCAACAAAAAATATAGGCTAACAGACTGAATACTTAAACACAACCTAGCATTTTACTGAATAAAAAACACACACCTCAGTGCCAAAGACAAACATTACCTCACACTAAATGCTGGAGAAATGTTTCCAAGCAAATGGTCCGAAGAAACAACTTCAAGTAGCTATTCTTATATATAATAAAATAGACTTTCAACTAAAACTTATCAAAAGATATGGTGAAGGTTACTTCATATAGATCAAAGGAATGATCCACTAAAAAGAACTTTCAATTCTGAAAATCTAAACCCTGAATGCAAGGATACACACATTTCTAAAGGAAATGTTACTAAAGCTCAAAACACATACTGATCATCACACAATAATAGTGAGAGTTTCAACACCTCACTCTCACCAGTGGACATATTGAAAAAGAGATTAACAAAGACGCAGTGAAACAAACGGAAGTTATAAACCAAAAGGATTTAACTGACATCTATACAACATTTCATCATAAAACAAAAGAATACAACTTTTTCTCAGCACCTTATTGTACCTTTAATAAAATTTTCCATATAATCAGTCAGAAAACAGGCCTCAACATATATAAGAAGATTGAAATGATCCCATGTATCCTATCAGACCACCATGGACTAAGGCTGGTCTTCAATAACAACAAGAACATCAGCAAGCCCACATACTCATTGAAACTGAATAACTCTCTATTCAATGATTACTTGGTCATGGAAGAAATAAATATAGAAATTAAAGACTTTCTAGAATTTAAAGTAAATGAAGGCACTGCATATATACTTATGAAACACAGTGAAAGCATTCCTAAGAGAAAAATTCATAACACTGAGTGCCTTGTAAGGAAATTGGAGATATCTCACACTATCAACTTAATAGCACTTTTGAAAGCTCTGGGACAAAAACAGGCACCTCAGATTAGTAGAATGCTGGAAATAAAGCAAACTCATATCTGAAATCAACCAATTTTAAACAAAATGAACTGTACAATGAATCAACAAAACTAAGAGATGGTTCTTTGACAAAATCAAGACAGATAAACCCATAGCCCAACTAACTAGAGTGCACAGAGACAGTATCCAAATCAACAATATCAGTAATGAAAAGTGATACAAAACAACAGACCCAGAAAGAGCTGAAGGGAATTGCAACCCCAAAAGAAGAACAAAATTATCAACTAACCTGACCATCCAGAGCTCCAAGTGACGAAACCACCAAGGAAAGAGGACACATACACTGGAACTCTGGCTCCAGCTACATATATAACAGAGGATTGCCTTTTCTGGAATCACTGGGAGGGGAGGGACTTGGTCCTGTGCAGGTTTAATATTTCAGCATAAATGGATCCTAGAGTGGTGAGGAGAGAATATGGGGTGGGTGGGGCAGTACTCCCACAGAGGCAAAATGAAGGGATAATGGTATTGGTGGGTTGTGGAGGGGAAACAAGGAAAGAGAACAATATTTGAAATGAAAATAAGTAAAATAACCAATAGAGATGATAATCAGATCCTACTACAAAAGCCTATACTCAACAAAACTGAAAAATGTAGATGAAATAGATTTTTCTAGACAAATGATTGTATGCATAAACAACCCCAAAAATTCAATAAGAAGAATTCAATAAAATTCAATAAAAAGCAACTTCAACAAAGTGGCTAGATAATAAATTTAACTCAAACAAACAAGTAGCCTTACTCTATACAAAGTCTATATAAACCAGTTGAGAAAAAAATGGGGAAATAAATACTTTTGCAATAGTCACAAGTATTAGAAAGTATCATTGAGGTAACTCTTTTCCAGCAAGTGAAAGATCTATAAAAAAAACCTTCAAATCCATGAGAATAGAAATCAAAGAAGACCCTAGAAGATAGAACAATACCCTGTGCTCATGGACCTGAAAGATTAACATAAGAAAAATGGCCACCTTGCCAAAAGCAATCTACAGATTCAGTGCCATCCCTGTCAAAATTCCAACTCACTTCCTCACAAAGATAGAAACAAAATTTCTCAACTTCATCTCAAATAACAAAAAACAGAGTAGCTAAAACAATTATAAATAATGAAAAACTTCTGGTGGAATCACCATCCTTTACCTCTAGCTGTTCTATGGAACAGCAACAAATAAAAATCACAAACTGGGCTTGGTACACAAAGTGACATTACCATCAATGGAATTGAATTGAAGACTGAGAAATAAATCCAAATGTCTATGGTCACTTGATCTTTGACTTAGAAGACAAAACTATACACAGGAAAATGCAAAGAATTTTTACTGGTTATTTTATGTATTTACATTTCAAATGTAATCCCTTTTTTAGTTTCCCCTCTGGAATCTCCCTATCACATTTTCCCTCCCCTTGCCTCTATAAGAATGCTCCCCCTCCCACCTACCCACTCCCTCCCACATCCTTGCCCTGGCATTTCCCCTAAACTGGAACATCTAGCCTTCACAGGACCAAGAGTCTCTTCCTATTAATGTCTGATAAGGCCATCCTCTGCTACATATGCAGCCGGAACCATGGATTCCTCAATTTGTACTCTCTTTGGTTGGTGGCTTAGTCTCTGGGAGCTCTTGGGGGTATGGCTGGTTGATACTGTTGTTCGTCCTATGGGGTTGTAAACCCCTTCTGCTCCTTCAATCATTTTTCTAACACCTACTGTAGGGATCCAGTTCTCAGTCCAATAGTTGACTGTGAGCATCCACCTCTGTATTTGTTATGCTCTCATTGACCTTCTCAAGGCATAGCTGTATCAGGCTCCTCCTCTTATTGGCATGCACTTCTTGACATCAGCAATTTTTTCTGGGTTTACTGTCTGTATATCGGATGGATTTCCTGGTGAGACAGTCACTGGATAGCCTTAAAGAAAGCATTTTCAATAAATGGTGCTGGTCTAACTGGTGGTCTGCATGCAGAAGGAAGAAAATGGATCCATTTTTGTCTTATACAAAGCCCTAGTCCAAATGGATCCAGGACATCATGCTGCATGTAACAGAAGAAAAAATGGAACAGAGCCTCAAACACATAGGCACAGAGAAAAATTTCCTGGATAGAACAGATCCTATCATCCAGATCCTATCATCAACAATTAACAGATGGGACCTCATAAAAAGGAAAAACTTCTGTAAGGCAAAGAATTGGATTGTTAATAGGACAAAACACCAACCTAAAGATTAGGTAAAGACCTTTACTGAAGCTAGAGTGAGGAAGTTAGACTCCAGAAAAACAAATAATTTAAAAATAGGATACAGAGATAAACAGAGCAAATACCGAAGGAAATGCCATCTAGACCCACCCCACCTTCGGTGTAGATTACAAATCCTTGTACTATTACTGATGCCAAGAAGTGCTTACAGACTGGAGCCTGGTACAGTTGGTTGTCCCAGCACCTAAGACATACAAACTTAACTACATTAAAGGTATTGTTTTAATGTCTAGGAAAGTAAATTTTTCAAAGCTTAAAGATACATAGTACAAAACCAAGATTAGTACTTTTAAAATAATAGCTCATGATACAAAATTAAAGAAAACATACTATATACAGTTAAGTAGATACCTAAAGAGAAAGATAAAATTATTTTAGGTAAAACAGTCCAAGAAACGTTTTTCAAATATTTTCAGTCCAAACACTTTAAACATAAAATACTTAACAAGAAGAAAAGATTATAGCAATAAAAATTTAAATTCATAAATTTATCATGATAATATAGAGGAATTAGAGAAAGCAAGAAAGAAAAAATAAGTGGGACATGGTTTATATTAAGTGATTTGAGTATATGACAAAAATAGTATAAAATTTGTATAGAGAATTAAAGCCATTTGCTGTTTATTTTTTTAATCTTTTTTTTCTTAGATACTCTCTATTTACATTTGAGATGTTATCCCTTTACTCTGCCCTGCTTCCATCCCCCCTCTCCATACATTTGCCTTCACAAAGGTGCACTCCCTTCTGGTCCACCTCTCCACCCCATTGCCTTGTCATTCCCCTGCATGTGTGTGTTATGACACGTTCTTGCTGCAAACAATCTACGTGTTGAAAGCAATCTTAAAAAATGAATATCTACCATAAATGCTGGAAGTTGCTGTGGATATTGCTTGATAATATTTGTTTATTTGTTATCTGGGTCAGTTAGGTCACTTGTCAGTGACTTCATCCCTTGAAAAAACTCCTTTAATGTTTTCTGTAAATTTACTCTTATATCCCAGGTAATACCTTTGTGTTGTTTAATGAAATAGAAAGCAAAGCCCATACTCAAACAGATAGACAAAAAGGCAGGAATACATACTCCTTAATTGATCACTACATCTTCTAAGGAGTCTCAGTTGCCATACTAAAAGGAAAGAAAAAGATTATAGTTTGAACATCACTACGAACCATACAAATTAAATGTGAGTAATCCTGGTTGCTTTTCAAAAGATTTACAAGACAGTATTGAGGTAGGAACAGATTCAGACTAATACAACAAAAGACACAGATGATAGAAGACAAATGGAAAGTGAAGTAGAAGTTAAATCCAGGATTTCCTTTGGTAAAATAACACCAAGGGGAAGTGCTTTATTGATTTCTGTCCTTAATATAACACTGACACATTATTGCTGACCCGGGGTTTAGTATTAATGTGTCCAAACCAATGCACAGAGGTATAGGAGATGATCACAATCATGGCAGGGAATTTAAGCAGCAAATAACAGGAGCGACAGCTGAAATCAAAGTTGAGAACTATAATGTTCAACTACCAGCACAGAACAAGGAGATCAAACTAAAAGTAGGCAAGACTTTTAAATCTTAGAAGCTGCTTCCAGTGACAGATTTCCTCCAGGAAACAACAAGATCAACAGCATCAACTGGAGAATAAGAATTCAAAAGTCCAAGCCTGAGCACATATCTTAACACACACACACACACACACACACACACACACACACACACACACACACACACACACAACTTGGATAAAGATAAACTTGTTAAACAAGTGTTCATAATTTCAGGAAAATCCCTAAATGATCATTAGATTTTCTAAATAGAAATAAATCCCAGTTACCACATAGAAAAGAAGAAGAAAGATAATAGTATTAATATTATCTACCCATAATACAAATCAGATGTGAACAATTCTTGTTGCATTTCAAAGATTTCCTGCCCACTGTAAATTTTTCAAACAATATTTTCATATTTGCTTATATTTGATTACATTACCAAAATAATATAATTTGATTAAAAAAAATCTACAGTATTCTTCTTCAAACAAATGACATTACAACCGAAGAGAGGATAGTGATTTACTGATATTAATAATGAAGATTTGTATATATAATATAATTCACTAAAAGGAGAATAGAAATATTTATAAAATATTCTTTAAACAAGGACTCCAACTGTCAGATAAGAAACTGAAAAAAAAGAAACAAAATCTGTGTTTTCCCTCATTCAAAGGAGTAGTATTTGTGTTTGCTTTAATAGAAAAAACAATGAAAATGACAAAATGTTCAATTATTTATGTTTCAGAGATAATCTATTTAGCTTTTTAATTATCCAGTATCAAATATGATTTTACCTATGACAAATGTACCCTTGTTTAGTACTCTCTATACATCAGGGTTTTGTTTAGAAAATAAATTCCTCTTTTCTTGGAAACCATTTCTTTTTTTTTTTTTTTTTTTTTTTTTGCCTGTAGCTCTTTATCTAGGAGTGTCACTTAGTGTAACTTCTCCCTGTCCAGACAATAACTAGATTTAAAAAAAGTGCTTTGATGGAAGTGAGACGATTATATTCTTACCTTATATGCTTCTTGTAAGAGTTCACTGAGTAAGTAAATGTGAGGAGCTTAGAAATATCCTTCAAACATTTTAAGCATTTGTGGCAAATCTGCAATTTAGTCTGTTTGCTTTTCTTCTGACAGAATGCCTGTGATCAGGTAATTATGAAAGATAAGAGTACATGTATTCATAATTCTGGGGAATGAAAATCCAACAGTATAATGACAGCTTTGGAGAGGACCATATACTGCTTCATTTACAGTCAGAAAATAAGAAAGGCAAGTAAGAACATGTGAAAGCAACAGAACCTTAGGAACAAACCTCACTTATATAGCCCTGCATTTTCCTAGTAACTAGTCCACTCCTGTGAGAGTGAGAAACCATTCATTTCCTTAAAGATGAGTCTAATTCTGTGAGCTTGGTTAACACTACAGGAGAGAGTCAGACTTCATGAGACAACCACAAAGGTTATTTATATGACCGCCTTTCAATAGTTTTCCACTGGGAATCAAATATCAACATGAATTTCAGAAAAGTGAGACAAATTTCAAACCATAGTTGTGGGGAAGTGGAATGATGGGAATTGACCACCTGGAAACTGCCATTCTTTTAGCTTTCTAAAGGGGGCCACATGGACTTTCTGTATCATACTATCCTCATGGAAACTCATATTTTATTTATTTATTTATTTATTTATTTATTTATTTATTTGATTTCTTGATACATCTTATTGAATCCCAAGAGATATTTACTATGTGGGACTATAAGTTATCTGTTTAACTTTTCCTGTTTGTGGCCTAGGTGTAATAGTAACACATTGCTTAACATACAGTTATACAGATTCAGCATTAATATGTTGACAAAGAGATGTAGTTCCTTATAACATTTCATTTGTCTGGTATCTAATTGAGCATGTTCTCTGATTATTATGACTGTCTTTTAAGTAATTTGCTGGGTCTGCTGTTCCATATTACTATCATGTAAGAGTTACATTCACTTCTGTTTTGTGATTCCTTCTCCTTATCTGCATGCATTCAATCCCATTTTGAAGGTAATGGTATCATGGTATATATGTTAATGACACTTAATAATATATTTCATCTTAAATCTTCCTTCTGGCCTGTAAGGAATACAATAGCCTAGTCCAGGATTTTACATATAATAGTAAGGCCAAATTCAGCTGATTTTCTGACCAATTCAGTGATCTCTTTCAACTGGACAGCTTTTTATTTCAATTGATTGAAATACTATTTTTGTCACTATTTCAAAAATACATAATTATTTCAACTGGTAAAGCAAATAATGGTACTGTTCTGCAGGATCAATATTGCAGCAGTCAGTGATGGTTGATATAAAAGGATGTGAAAAGATAGGTTACATCTCTCTCTCTTTATCTCTCTCTTCTTTCTTTCTTTCTTTCTATCCTGTTTTCTTTCTTTCTATCTATATACTCAACCACTTGAGAGAAATAATTGAAAACAGGGAATGTTCAGTGCATCTCAGTTTCAAAGATTTTAATCATGTTTGGTTGGCTTCTTGTACTTGGGCAGAGCATAATGTTAGTGAGATTCAGTTACAGAGCTTCTTCTCTAGCCTTCACTATCGGAGAGGAGACAGGAGCAGGCATAGATTAGATATAATGCTTGTTGCCCTATCTTCATCTAACTATTCTAAAATGGCAGCATCAGAGAACCACCAAACATACAAAACAAACTTGGCCACATTTTATATTTAAACCATGACATTTTCCTTAGAATACGTTGATAGAATACTTCCTGTGTCATACTTTTATGGTAATCCAAGAAATTCTCTGTACAGGATTTTAATCCATAAACATAGATTTACAGTAAGATTTTGTTAGAATGTAACTTGCCCATAGCACACACTTCTAACCCATAACAACTAAGGTAAGGTTTATGTGTAGGAAAAAACAGTCATATTTAAAAGGGACATCTAATAGAAGGGGAGACAAAGTGGTAAATCAGAGAAAAAAATTGCCAGAATGAGTCAGATAGGATATACCCAAATCCCATGAGAACTGTACAAGAAAGAGAGGCTATTTAAGAGCAGAGGGAAGATAAGAGGGAGAGGGAGAAGGAGAGAGGTAAAGACAGAAGGAGCCAGAGAATGAGAAGTAGCCAGAAGATTACAACATACTGCCAAAGTTAGTATGTGGCCAAGCAGATCAATTTAGCTAGAGCTGAGAGAAGCTGGATTTAATCAGCTTGGAGTCAGCATTACCATGGAAGATTAGATTTTATGGAGGCTAGAAGCTTCAAGGGTTATGCCTAGGGATATGGTCACCTGATTTTTGACAAAAGAGCCGTAAACATTCAATGAAAAAAGGACAGCCTATTCAACAAATGGTGCTGGTCCAACTAGCACTCAGCATGCAAAAGAATGAAAATAGACCCTTTCTTATCTACTTGTACAAAGCTCAAGTGTAAGTGGATCAAAGATCTCTACATTAAACCAGATACACTGAAACTATTAGATGAGAATGTAGGGAAAACCTTAGAACACATAGGCACAGGAGAAAATTTTCTGAACAAAACACCAATGGCTCAAGCTCTAAGGTCAAAGATTAACAAATGGGACTTAATGAGATTGCAAAGTTTCTGTAAGGCTAAGGACATTGTCAAGAAAACAAAACGGCAGCCAACAGAATGGGAAAAGATTTTTTACCAACTCCACATCAGATAGAGGCCTAATATCTAAAGTATACAAAGAACTCAAAAAGCTAGACACCAGAGAATCAAATAACCCTATTAAAAATGGGGTACAGAGCTAAACAAAACATTCTCAGTTGAGGAATATCGAATGGCTGAGAAATATCTGAGAAAGTACTCAACATCTTTAGCCATCAGGGAAATGCAAATCAAAACAACCCTGAGATTCTACCTCACACCAGTCAGATTGGCCAAGATCCAAAACTCAGATGACAACAGATGCTGGTGAGGTTGTGGAGAAAGAGGAACACTTCTCCACTGTTTGTGGGGTTGCAAACTAATACAACCACTCTGGAAATCAGTCTGGTGATCCCTCAGAAAATTGGACATAATAATACCTTAAGACCCAGCTATTCCACTTCTGGGCATATACCCCAGAGACACCTTAGTACACAACAAAGATATATGCACCACAATGTTCATAGCAGCTCTATTTATAATAGCCAGAAGCTGGAAAGAACCCAGATGTCCTTCAGAAGATGAATGGATACAAAAATTGTGGTACATTTACACAATGGAATACTACTCAGCCACCAGAAACAATGACTTAACCAATTTCTTAAGAAAATGGCTGCATCTAGAGAATATCATTCTGAGTGTGATAACCCAGTCACAAAAGAACAGACATAATATGCAGTCACTGATAATGGGATGCTAACCCCAGAGGCTCGCACTGCCCCAGAAACAACTCACAGACTGTATGAAGTCGAAGAAATAAAGAAAACAAAACAAAACAAAACAAAATCTCTATACAACAAGAAAACTTTGACTATTTCCATGTTACATTTTGTTTTACATGTACTTTATGCTCATTGTAACTAAGTTTTCAATGCATACTATCAAACCTTTAAAAAAATCAAGTACTGACTAAAAAATAAAAAAAAAAAAGAACAGAGAAAGAAGCACTTTGGGCTCAGCTCAAGCTCTGTATTAGCAAGGGTTAAATACCACTCTCATCTCATCCTTCTAAGGAAATAAAAGACATTACAATTCCCTTCTTATTGTCTTCATACATTTTAGCTACTTGATCAAAACTCCATTGTTAGTTTTGATTGTCATATATTTTGAAAAAATCCTGAAACAGCAACTCTAGATTGCTTTTAGCCTGTAAGTGTGTTAGTCTCTTTGATTTTTAGGTTTATTTCCTCTTTATAGTACATGACTTCCATATGCCTGTTCCATAACTCCCACTAAGTAAACAGGTTCTTTAAGAACTAGTATTTTTATTATGATTAATGTTTCTATATTATCACATCTAATCATTTTCATTGACTTACTATTAAATGACAATGCAGAAGAATTATAAGTAAATCTGTGATTCAATATGTGATTAGAAGTGCAATGTAGCAAAATGAAGAGTTGAAATGTTTCCAGGCCAAATTTCCCTGCTAGAAGTAATTAAGCAAGTAGGGTTGTCATTTCTACACTTATGCAAAAATATTTAAAGTAGGTTGGAGAATTTACTCCAAAGCATAAACTTAAAATAAATTTGTTCCAGAGTCAGACATGTACACTCTGTTATTGTACATGGAAAACAATCTTCATAAAAACAGTTTTGTAAAATGAATACATATATATATATATGTATATATATATATAAATCAGAAACATAAATGTATATATAAATGAGGCATTAATTAGCTGTGTAAGAAAGGTAAATGCATGGAAATAAAAAGTTGGCATTTGGGTCTCAATAGCTGTATTAGATATAGAAATTAACTATTAATTTGTTTATAAATTGTGTCATTGTTCCAATAGTAGAATAAATACAGAATTGTAATGAATTAAGCATTACTTTATGCCTGATGGTATTAATAAACAAAAACTCTAAGTGTCAAGCTTCTCAGTTTTCATACAGTAGATTATTCTTATTATGATTTCTAATGAGAATCATTATAATGACAATTTCTAACTATTCCTGAGCTTTAGTTGGCATTTCTGGCAATTTGCTAAGAGCACTTACTTAGTTCTATTCATTTAATCTTTAAAATGAACTTATGACAGATAATATTATTTCTGCCTGAAAAATCTGTCAACATTAAATGAGTCAACACACAGGAAAATGATGCTATAAAATGAACACAGTCTAAAAATTGAACTAATTATAACACTTTAACACATAGTCAAACATCATAAATATCGAATTTATGGATTAAAATCTAGGCTTTGAGATCTCATAGACTTAGTTCTCAGAATATGAGTACCCTAAGCAAATGATTATATTACTTAAGATTAAATATTATTAAATCATGCCACTTTAACAGATAGCCACTAGCATTTTTGTTTGCATGCATATAAAATGTGGCAACTCCAAACACATAAATGCTGTAAGAGTAAAATATGTATGGTGTCTACACATTCACTATGAACAAATGATATTCCATTAATAAATTATTTCATTTATTTTTATTTAATTAAAACATTTTTCTTTTCATTTCTGTCCTTCAAATCCTCCCATATACCTCTCCTCCCACACACACACACACACACACAAATAGAGAGAGATAGAGAGAGAGAGAGAGAGAGAGAGAGAGAGAGAGAGAGAGAGAGAGAGAGAGAGAGAGATTGATTCTGTGTAATTCCTACTATGGACAGTCAGTAGGAAGGACCCTTCGTATGTCAAGGAGATGTCAAGCAGTCCATGCCAATTAAATCACATATGTGCAGGATCTCTTTTCAAAGACAAAGGAAGAACAAGCCTGGACCAGATAAAGAACAAGGCAAGAGTTAACACTTGGCTTTTCAAGGTACAGGATTTCTTGTTCTTGCTATGGTTTTGTTGGTTCTTCCTTTCGTTTCTCTCTTTTTTCTTATCTTCCTTCCTTTCTTTCCTTCCTTTGTTCTTCCTTCCTTCCTTCCTCCTTTTCTTCCTTCCTTCCTTCCTTCCTTCCTTCTTTCCTTCTTCCTTTCATGTCTTTCTTCTTTCTTTTCTTTTCTTTTCTTTTTTTTTTTTGTAGACAAAGCACTTGTTTATTTTAGGATCTGAAACAACTCACACAATTAGTTTTTAGAAACTAAACTATAACCTCCTCCTTACATTCTTAAATTACATCTTAAAGTTTATCTAAAAGAAAAAGCATTTCTAACAGATGATCAAAAGCCAGTTCTATTGTAAGAAAATTAGGAAACACTGTATCTTCCTTTACCTCCAGGCAACTGTGAACATCAATATAGATTTTTCCAGAACAACCACTATGTGCTCTTGGAGGAGCTAAAGCTCTGAGAGTTTCAGAGAAACAGACAAGGAGTAAGTACTATATTTAATAAAAAGTATCCATTCTGAATCTCCAAGATTTTTCTTTCTTTTTATTATCATTTTATTAGATATTCTCTGTATTTACATTTCAAAATTTATCTCTTTCTCCCCTTTAATATCCTCCCACCACTTCCAGTGCTTCAGTGAAGATGCTCCTACTCCCAATTGCCACTCACTGCCTTGCCATTCCCTTACACAGAAAAAAAGAGCCTTCACTGAACCGAAGGTCTCTCCTCTAATTGATGCAAAACAACTGCATCCTCTGCTAAATATGCAACTGGAGCCAGTGATTCTTTCCATATATAGTCATTGTTTGGTGTTTTAGTCCCCTGGAGCTCTGTGAAGGGGGAGTGGTTGATATTGTTGGTATTCTATTGGGGTTGCAAACTGTTACAGTTACTTCAGTCCTTTATCTCTTTCAATGAGGTCCCCATGTTCAGTCTAATGATTAGCTGCAAGCATCCTCATCTATACCAGTATGACTCAGGCAGAGCCTCAGGTTCCTGCCAGTAAGCACTTCTTGCCATCAGCAATAGTGACTTGGTTTGGTATGGGATAGATCCTCAGGTCAGGAAGTTTCTGATGTTTTTTTTCTTCAGTTCTTGTTCCTCTATTTTTTTTTTTTTTTTTTTTTTTTTTTACTTCATAAGATCTTCAAATTGTTTCTTGGGTAGTCTGAGATTTTGTGATTAGTGTCCAGTTATCAGTGAATATATACCATGTGTGTTATTTTGTGACTGGGTTACCTCACTCAGGATTATAGTCTTGAGTTCCATCCATTTGCTTGGGATTTTGTAAAGTCATTGTTTCTAATAGCTGAGTATATATGTATATATGTATATATTGTATAAATGTACTACAATTTCTGTATCCATTCCTCTGTTGAAGGACATCTGGGTTCTTTCCAGCTACTGGCTATTATAAAAAAGGCTGCTATAAACATTGTTGAACATGTGTTCTTCTTAGATGTTGGAGCTACTTTTGAGTATATGCCCAGGAGTGGTATAGCTGGGTCCTCAGCTAGTACCACATTCAATTTTCTGAAGAACTACCAGGCTGATTTCCAGAGTGTTTATACCAGCTTGCAATACCACCAACAATGCAGGAGTCTTCCTTTTTCTCCACAACCTCACCAGCAACTGCTCTCTCCTGAGTTGTTGAACTTAGCCATCCTGACTGGTGTGAGATGAAATTTCAGGGTTGGTTTGATTTGCATTTCCCTGATGACTAAGGATGTTGAAGATTTCTGTAGGTGCTTTTCAACCACTTAATATTCCTCAGTTGAGAATTCTTTGTTTAGTTCTTTACCCTATTTTAATAGGATTATTTGATTCTCTGGAGTCTAACTTCTTGAGTTATTTGTACATTTTTGATATTATTGGATGTAGGATTGGTAAATTCCAAAGTAGTTGGTTGCAGCTTGTTGCATTAAATATCAAAAAATTGAAAAATTTTATTCCCTGCTACTGTTGGCTCCTGTGGGGGCATCTGCCACCAAGGGGATCTCTAACCTGGTGCTCCATGCTGCCTCTTAGAACTCAGGTGTGGGCCCCTGCTGCTTTTGTCCCTGGTGAATACAACCAGACTGGCATGTTGTTTTCACTCACTTTTCTTCACTGTCCATTATAGACATGACTCCAGATCCATTACCTTATCAAACAGGTTTATATGTTAAATTCTCAATCCACAAACCCTCTTTACAATAAGCTCACAACCAATGGAAAAAGATATGAACTGTCCATCTATATAAGGTAAATGTGACCCATAGGAACACTTAGTAATAATTATAGCCACCTCATCAAGCTAGAGGTACACTGAGAGAAACATATACATCTGCCTCCATATTCTCCCTCTGTGCATCTCTGCTTAATGTCTCCTCTTCAGTTTTCCTAGATCTTTCCCCAACTATCTCATCCCTAACATAAACTACACCTATTATTTTCTATTGATAGTGTCATTTGCCTTGCAAAAGCTTTGCAATTTTATGAAGTTTGATTTGTGGATTTTTGATCTTAGATTTTAAGCCATTATTGTTCCATTCCCCTGTGCCTATGTGTTCTACGGTCTTGCCCATTTTCTCTTCTAGTCATTTCAGTGTGCCTTGCTTGTTTTATGTGGAGTTATTTAATCCACTTGGACTTGAGCTTTGTACAAAGAGATAAGATTTGTATTCTTCTACATGCTGGTTGCCATTTGGACCAGCACCATTATTTGTATTTTTCCCATTGAATGTTTTTAGCTCCTTTGGCAAATGTCAAGTGACCATAGGTGTGTGTTCATTTCTGGCTATTCAACTCTATTCCAATCATCTACCTGCCTGTCTCTGTACCAATACTATGCAGTTTTTATGAAGAATGATCTGAAATACAGCTTGAGGTCAGGGATGATACTTCCCCTGGAAGTTTTGTTGAGGATAGTTTTCATTATTCTGGAATTTTTGTGATTCCAAATGACATTGTCAATTGCTCTTTCTAAACTTATGAAGAACTGAGTTGGAATTTTGATTGGGGATTGCACTGAATCTGTATATTGCCTTTGGCAATATGGCAATTTTAACTATATTAATCCTGTCAATCCATGAGCAGGGCAGATCTTTCCATCTTCTGAGATATACAATTTATTTCTTCAGAGACTTGAAGTTCTTATCATACAAATGTTCCCTTGCTTGGTTAGGGTCATACCAAGTTATTTTATATTATTTGTGACTATTGTTATTTCTATAGTTTCTTTCTCATCTTGTTTATGCTTTGAGGAAGGCTACTGATTTGTTAGAGTTAATTTTCCATCCAACCATATTGATGAAGTTATTTATCATCTGTAGAAATTCTCTAATAAAATTTTTGGGTTCACTTAAGTATACTATCATATCATCTACATACAATGATATTTTGACTCCTTCCATTCCAATTTATGTCCTTTTGACATCCCTTTTTTGTCTACTTACTCTGCAGTATTTCCAGGACTATATAAAAAAGGTAGGTGGAGAGTGGACAGCCATGGCTACTCCCTAATTTTACTGGGATTGCTTCAAGTTTCTCACCATGTAGTTCAAAGTTATCTATTTGTTTGTTGCATATTGCTTTTACTATTTTTAGGTATGGGCCTTGAATTCCTGATATTTCCTAGACTTTTAGGATGACAGGGCTTGAATTTTGCCAAATTATTTCTCAGCATCTAATGAGATAATCATGTTTTGTTTTGATTTTTCCCTTTGAGTTTGCTTACATATTGGAGTACACTGGTGGATTTCCATATATTAAACCATTCCTGCATCCATGGGATAAAGCCTTCTTGATCATGCTGAATGGTTGTTCTGATGCATGTTTTTAATTTGTTTTGCAAAAATATTATTGAGTGTTTTTGCATTGAGGTCCATGAGGAAAATTTGACTGATTTTTTTTTCTTTGTAGTGTCTTTGTTTGGTTTAGGTATAAGCCAATTTTTGACTTCAATGAATGAATTGGTTAGTTTTTCTTCTGTTTATATTTTGTGTAATAGTTTGTAAAGTATTGGCATTAGGTCTTCTATTAAGGTCTGATAGAATTCAGGATTGAATTAATCTTGTCCTGGGTCTTTTTGTTTGGGAGACTTTTGATCACTGCTTCTATTTCCTTAGGTGTTATGGGACTGTTTAGATGGTTTATCTGATCCGGATTTAATTTTGGTACCTGGTATCTGTCTAGAAATTTGTCCATTTTACCCAGAATTTTCTGTTTTGTCGAATATAGATTTTGTAGTAGGATCTGATATTTTTTTTTTAAAAGTTCCTCTGTTGTTGTTGTTATATCTCCCTTTTCTCCTCTGATTTTGTTCATTTGAGTACTGTTTCTGTTATCTACCTTGCTAATTCTCTCTCTCTCAAAAAAAAAAAAAAAAAAAAAAAAAAAAAAAAAAAACAAGCTCTTAGTTTTGTTGATTCTTTGTGTAATTCTTTTTGTTTCTACTTGGTTGATTTCAGCTCTGAGTTTAGTTATTTCCTGGCATCTACTCCACTTAGGTGTATTTGCTTCTTTTTCTTTTGAGCTTTCAGGTGTGCTGTCAAGCTGCTAGTGTATGCTCTCTCCAGTTTCTTTTTGCAGGCACCCAGAGCTATGAGTTTTCCTCTTAGCACTGCTTTCATTGTATTCCATAAGTTTGGGTATTTTGTGACTTCATTTTCATTAAATTCTAAAATGTCTTTAATTTCTTTCTTTATGTCTTCCTGTACCAAGTTATCATTGAATAGACCATTGTTCCAATTCTATGTGGATGTGGTCTTTTTGTTGTTTTTCTTATCATTGAAGATCAGCTTTAGTCCATGGTAATCTGATAGCATGCATAAGATTATGTTTATCTTCTTGTAACTGTTGAAGCCTGTTTTGTGTCCAATTATATAGTCAATTTCAGAAAAGTTACAGTGAGGTGCTGAAAAGAAGGTATATTCTTTTGTTTTAGGATGAAATGTTCTATATATGTTTGTTGCATCCATCATGTTCATAACTTGTTAATTTCACTGTGTCTTTGTTCAGTTTCTGCTCCCATGATCTGTCCATTGATGAAAGTTGGGTGTTGAAGTTTCCTGCTATTATTTGTGTGTTTTGCAATATATGCCTTGAGTTTTAGGAAAGTGTTTCGTTTCTTTTCTTTTCCTTTCTTTTCTTTCTTTTTTTTTTTTTTTTTATGAATGTGTGTGCCCTTGCATTTCAAGCATAGATGTGTAAATTTGGTTTGGCCATGGAATATCTTGGTTTGTCTACCTATGTTAAGTGAGGGTTTTGCTGGATATAGTAGCGTGGTATCAAATTTGTGTTTTTATAGGATCTGTTTGATTTCTGTCCAGGCTCTTCCAGCTTTCATAGTCTCTGTTGTGATGTCTTGTGTAATTCTGTTAGGTCTGCCTTTATATGTTACCTGACCATTTTCCCTCACTGCTTTTAATATTCTATTTTTGTTTTCTTGAATTTGATCCTTTGACTACTATGTGACAGGAAGAATTTCTTTTATTGTCTAATATATTTGGAGTTCTATAGGCATCTTGAATATTCATGGATATCTTTTCTTTAGGTTAGGGAAGTTTTCTTCTATCATTTTGTTGATGACATTTACTGGGTCCTTAAGTTGGGAATCTTTTCTCTCTTATGCACTTATTATCCTTAGGGTTGGCATTCTCATTGTATCCTAGATTTTCTGGATGTTTTGGGTTAGGAGATTTTTGCTTTTTCATTTTCTTTGACTCTTGCGTCAATATGGTATCTTCTGCTCCTGAGATTCTCTCTTCTATTTCTTGTGTGCTGTTGGTGATGCTTGCATCTATGACTCCTGATCTGTTTCCTAGGTGTTCTATCTCCAGGTTTGTGACATTTTATGATTTCTTAATTATTTCTCTTTCCATTTTTAGATCCTGTATTGTTTTGATCAATTCTTTAAGCCGTTTGATTGTGTTTTCCTGTGGCTATTTAATTGATTGTTCTGTTTCCTCTTTAAGGGCTTCTACTTTTTACCATATCCTGCATTTCTTTAAGGGAGCTACTCATGTCCTTCTTGAAGCCCTTTGTTATCATCATGAAGTATGAGTTTAAGTCTAAATCTTGTTTCACTGGTGACTTTGGATATCTACTACATGCCGTGTCGGGAGAACTGGGTTCAGATGTTGCCAGGCTGTCTTGGTTTCTTTTCTGTTGCTTTGGTCCTTGTACTTGCCTCTTGCCATCTTGTCATCTATGCTACTAGTTGGTCTTGTCTCTGACTGGAGTTTGTCCTTCCTGGGGGCCTCTGGGCCTGTGTGCTTAGGAGTAAGATTGTTAATGGCAAGTTTTGGGTGCCAATATCAGTAGGAAGGTCTTAGATCTTGGTGCAGATGGAGACTGTGAGGGTCCAGTCCCAGTTAGCCCCCTGCTTCCTGTGCCTGTGAGTTCCTTGTGGGTCTCTTTTTGGCCAGTCAGTGGAGAGAAAGTGGGGTCTTATTCATGTGCTTATGATTTAGAGTGATCCTGGGTGCTCACCTTCATGACAGCAGGTTTTAGGTCCTGATATTAGTTGGATAGCACTAGTGTGGGGCAAACAGGCAGTTTTGGGGGCACAAATCAGCTAAGATCAGTTGAAGCCCTGAGAGTAATTATGCAAATAATCATAAAATGGTAGGTACTTTCTGAACTCCTGGACTGTGAGTCCACACTGCTTGAATGTACCACAGTGGGGCATCTGTACATAGGTCTAGCCACACCCCAAGTCCTGCCTCCGAAGTAGAAGTTGGAATAGACTCTAGCCATATGAGCAAGTCCCTAAATCCCTCCCCTATACACACATATAACACTGGAAAAACAACTTTGGCCAGTCTCAGAGGAAAACGAATGGGAAGCAGGTGGTTGGATCCCAGATTATTTAAAAAGGACAGAACAAAGAAGAAAAGGGTGCAAAAATAAAGCATGCAAGTTGAAGCCTTCCCCTGGGTTTCGACTCCTTTGTCTTCCATGAATGATCAATTCAGAAGCCTTATCACAGGCTCTGCATTGCTTCTGAAAGCCAGTCCAGGGTTAATGCTCCAAGCTGGCAGGGCTTTAATTTCAGTGCCTTGCTGAGCATTGACCTGTCAGAGTTCACAGGCCTGTCATTGACCCCCTGGGGTTTGTTTCCATGCTTCCCAGCTTGAACTCCTGTGTGCCAGGCTGAAAGTGCCTTCCTCAGACCAGTTGTGTGAAACTTCTCTTCTTCAGATGGGCTGTTGTGTGGGTCTGCACAGAGTACAATACCCTAGCTCAGTTTTTTCCTCCTTCCTTCCTTCTTTCCTTCCTTGCTTCCTTTTTCTTTCTTCTTTCCTTCTTTTTCTTCCTCCTCCTCCTCTTCTTCTTCCCTTTTTTTTTGATAAAGTGATTTTGTGTGTAAGAGCTCATATTATCACTTGAGACCATGGGGACATCCCTTGTCTGTGCAGGTACATAGGACCACATGGATGTTCAGAGTTTGTACAGACTGGCCCCATTCTGCCTGTCACTGACTGTGATGCTCTGGAAATCTGACCCAACTTCTCACCAGTTGCAGCACTCAGGGGACTCTGCCCTGTACTTTACCCATGTATCACACTGGAGCTGGCTCTGGTGGCTCAGTGCAGGTGGGCTAGTCCTTATGGCATGAATGTGACACATTTGACCCCTCTACTCAGCAGTAAGATGCTTCTGGCCACAGAGGATGTATTCTCCTGCCCTCTCCCTTCTTGGTGTCTGCAGGTGAGGGGCTGACTCCTGGGTCATTCGAAAAGGAGAGCAGACCCTGAATCTGGCTGTCCAGTACAACAGAGCTGGCACTAGTGTTGGCAGTCACAAGGAAAGAACCTGGGAGGTCTAGCCGCACCACTTCTTTGCCAAGTGGTCATGAGTATGCAGAGATGATGTCCTTTCCCTCCTTGCTCCTTGTAACCTGTTACAATTGGGAGACCTGGCCATGGAGTCAATGAGAACCAGATAGCTAGCTCTCCCTCTTCACTGGTTATAGCACTCAGAAGACCAGGCCACCACTCACCTGAGCAACACGAGACACAGTAAGAGACCATTAGAATCTTCAGGAAAATTTAAATCAGCAACTGTATATGCAGGACTTGCTTCTGCCGAAAAGTAGGTATAGCTCCAGCGCTCTGAGAATGTCTGAGGACTGTTATCTTATAAGCTTAAACTGATGTGATTAAGAGATCTATAAAATAGAAATGCCTCTAACCTGTAAGCCCTATTTGCCCAAGGGTTAATAAATTCCAGGAATGCCAAGGGCTATTGTTCATGTAAGATAAAGCCACATGTTTTCACTTCTGTAAACAAGCTTTCTTGCCCCAATTAAACAGGATGTGTGATTGATTACACATAGGCAGGAAGTACCTAGGCAGAAAGTACAACAGGACGTATGCCTGCTGCTAATCACATGTAGGCAGGAAAAACATTGCCTTCTGAATTTGCCTTTATAAGGCCCTGACTAATGTAATTCATGGCCATATTCTGAGCATGTGTCTTGGGTATTAACTTGGCCAGTATTCATGATCCTGCCTGTATTTAATAAAACCCTTTATTTGTTAAAAATGTATTAATTTTCAGACTGGCAAATCTCTGAGTGATTCCAGACACATAATACATAAAAAGATTTTAAAACAAATGAATGACATTAAACAATAATCAAGGAGACTTGTGTGTTGTCCACAACAATAAATTACTGAAAAAATTGGTAATATTACCCCTTGCCAAACACATGTAATAGAACATTGGGGGTGGGGAATCTTGATCAAGAAACTTGGGCTCAAATAATACTACACAAAACACCACCAGCAAGACATACTTAGGTATTGACAGACATCCAGAGGTCAGAAACAAATGACAGTGGAAGAAAATGAATGTTTGTGGGTCACTCTTATAAGAACTCATCAATATTGTCAGAAAAAATAAACACATTTAAAAAATTATCAGCATGGGATGAATATTTCTGCTGTAAACATTAGAAATGCAATCTTTACTCTTGAATGGATGTCCACTGGGCTCTCCAAAGCAATAGAAAGAAGTTGTGTATGGATTAAAAAAAGAAACCCAGCCCTGCCTCCCACATCCTAGTGGTCATCTAGCAGTGCTAATTGCCAAAAGTACAGAGCTGATTACAGAGCAGCTGTCAGGAAAGAAGTGCCTATTCCCAAGCTCACATTTTTGAAGCATTTTCCTAGTTGCTTGGCACCAGCAAGTGATACCTTGTAAGTTCAATATGATGAAATATGCACAGAAATAAATATGAACTCATCTATTTTCCCCTGAGTCGCTCACTTTCTCCAAGTCTCATGTCAACAAAACCCTGTACTACTTGATCTTTGAATAACAGCAAGAACTGATCAGAATTATAGAGAGCTTGCACAAACATAAAACGATTAAGGATGCAGCAAATCCTACCCCACAGAATATATTCACATTTCTGTGATGCAAGATCCTATACTTTCAGATGTTGATTTTCCCTTAATAGCACTCGGGGAGACTGCATTGAAACCCCAGTGTGTAATGCTTTGGTGCAGTGTTGTCTGTGAATGATAGAAAGAGGAACAGTTCACATTTGTTTTTTTATTCTGCACAGCCATAATTCACATGTGGCCACTGAGCTCTGGATATGAGCTCAAGCTGTATTTATTTTAAAATGAATTCAAATTTAAATAGTCATATGTGGTTAGTGTAGCTTTAGGGAATTTCTTCATGAAACAAAATATGAAAATAATGAGATATATTTCTCATAGTGGGCACTAAAGCAGTCTCATAAAAGTAATCAATTGGAAGTGAGTGGATTGTGGCTCAAGGGCAGAGTTCTAGAAAATGTCAGCAAACCTGAATACTGCAAAGAAAATCACACAATTATGGAAAAGTAACCCATTGAAGTAGTAGCAGTTCCTCTAATGTTTCTAAGCCTTTGGCTTCTCATGGGTACTAGAGCTATTGTGGGACAGAGAACAGCATAGTCCTATCAAGCTGTTTACCTGAAGGGACAGATGTCAGTGCAGAACTAAACAATTTCCTGTTCAGAGAGGAAAGGCCTAGAAAGCAATGGCCTTATTCCTTCTGTATGAAAAGGTCTAGCTGTTGATTATGTACATTTAATGCTGCATCATATAAGAAACAGGTGGTGAATTCTCTCTTAGGTCCTGCTGAAATAACTACCAAAACACCATGCCTGACAAAGATTATATGTTATATAGAACTAGGCTGAATGAACAAATAAAGATAAAAGTCATTCATAGAAAGCATTATTTTACTTAGTCTCAAACAAAGCTCCATCTAAACTGTGCTTAAAAGTAAGAATTCTGTTACTGGTGAAATCTAAAAAGCCTATATTGAATTATTGTATGTTTCTTCATGAATCACTGAAAATAAGAACTTAAATCTGAATACAGACTGAGAAAATTGCATGTTGATTACAAGTGTTTTCTTTACAAACAAACCAAAAACTAGAAGAAAAAATTTAAATGTTTTTCCTTGTCAAATAATGTCTGTGAACTCATTTCAATTTCAAGTGGAATTAGCTTCTTTAACCAAAGACATTAAAATGCATTAATGAATTGCACATTAACACCTGAAGCTACAGTGTCCCAATTGTTTCTGTGACTATTCTTTTTCTTTTTTTGGATAATTTGATATTATTACATCTACACAATTTACTACCCTTGCCCTCCCACATACATGTACTTCCATGACTCACATTTCTTCTAAACTCATGACCTCCTGTATTTTAATATCACACACACACACACACACACACACACACACACACACACACACACACACACACATCCTGGGGGCGCACACAGCATGTGGATATGCACAAAGGTGTGCCAGTGTTTTAGTTACTTTTCTAGTTCCATGAAAAAAATATGTGTAAGGCAGCTTATAAAAGATAACATTTCATTAGTGCTCATGGTCCCATAGATTTGAAGTCCATGGTCATAATGGCAGGGAGCATGGCATCAGACCGGCATACATGAAACTGGAGCAGTAGCTGAGAGCTTACATCTGATCCACAAGCGCAAGACAGATTACAACAGCTAACTTGGAATGGTGTGGGTTCTTGAAACCTGGAAATTAATGACACCAGTCTATCCTCCAAGGCCATACCTCCTAATACATCCTAAACAACTCCACCAACGAGGGACCAACCATTCAAATAAATGAGATATGTGTATCATTCTCATTCAAAACACCACAGGACTGATGGTGTATAGATAGATGTACCATGTGTGTTGGGGAGACTGAACTGAGAACACTGGGCTTGAAGACAATCATGAAGACATCTTACTAGTTCTTATGATATTTTCTTACATTAAATCAGCAAGTTAAAGAGAAATCCACATAAAATGGTCCAGTTCTTTCTAAAATCAATAATGACCAATCTTCCAAAGCTATTTATGTTTCAAACCTTCTGTTTCAATATGTTTTCTAAAGAAGATGATACTTTTATTTTAGGATTTGAAACAACTCATTTCTTTAAAGTGAGTAAATGTCTTCTTATTTTCAACAACATAATCTGAAATTATCTGAGAAGGAACCACTACTGAAAAAATACCTCATAATATTGCCCCATAGCCAATCCTGTGTGTGTGCAAATTTTCTTAGTAATTGATGTGGGAGTATCAGTAAATTGTGTGTAGTGACCCCTCAGGGAAGTTATTTCTGGGGTATATAAGAAAGGAGGTTTGCCAAGCTATGCTTAATAATTCAATAAGAAGTGCAGAAGTAGAAGATATCAATTATGAGACAAGGCCCATGAATTCAGAAAGCCTGAACATCAAAAAGACAGAAACAGCTAAACACCCAAAGGAGCATCAGGAGTGCTCTCTCACCCGAGCCCACAGGTGAGTTCCCACTTTCTCTTGACTGACTATCAAGTGAAAAAATCCCAAGAAATCTCAGGGCACAGGTAGCACTGCACTGACTAGGAAGGTACTGTTCTGGCACTCATCTGCCATCGGAACTCACAGCCTACACACAGAGAGCTAAACACCCAGGAGCAATCTCCCTCCTAAGCCCATGGGCACACAAACTCATGGGAGATACTGAAAGAGTTAAAATTTCAAGTTAGCCCCCACTAACCCTGTCCTGAGGACAAGTATGTCTCAAGGCTGAGAACAAAAACTGCAGACACCAGACCACCTGGTCTCAATAAGGTCTGACTCTGCAATCCTGAGCAAAACTAGTATGAAGGTCAGTGTGCCCCAAAACAGAGTGGTCTGGAGTTAAATTATATCCAAAAGCAGACAGAGAGTGCCAATTTGAATGAACCAATGAAATTGTTATGTGCTTGTTGCTAACTGCTTATGTAATTTTCCCTACACATATATCCCCCTAATTTAGTTCAGGGTCAACTCCTCTATCTCCTGCGTGAGATATGTGTCGTCCCCAGAGCTCTTGTCTCCAACTTTCCCCTCAATAAACCTCTTGCCTGATTGTAACAAGATAGGCTCTCTGTGAGTTCTTGGGTTAGCATTCTCCTGGTAGTAGAGTGAGGGGCTTCCCTAATTCGGCAGACTTTCAATACAATCTCCAGTCAGAGACAAAAAGATCACCTAGCATCACAGATAACAAGCTGACAAGAAGGAAGCACAAGAACATATAAACAATGAAAATTAAGACAACCTGGAAACATCAGAACCGAGCACTCCACTACAACAAGAAGTAGATATCAAGATTTGGTCTTAAAATCATACTTCATGATATATGATTTCATGAGAGAGGTCCTCAAGAGCACATGACTAGCCCCCTTTAAAAATTCAGGAGAAACAGGAGAACACACATAAACAAGTAGAAGCCCTTAAATAAGAAACACAAAATTCACTACAGTAAAACACAATCAAACTGTTATGTTAGGGTCTTGGAAAAATCAGGAATCCAAGGCAAATACCTAAACATAGTAAATGCAATATACAGTAAACAGGCACCGAACATCAAACTAAATGGTGAGAAACTTGAAGCAATCCCACTAAAATCAAGAACTAGACAAGGCTGCCCATTCTCCCATACCTCTTCAATATAAGACTGGAAGTACTAGCCAGAGCAATTAGACAATAAATACAATTCAAGGGAATGCAAGTCAGAATGGAAGAAGTCAAAATGTCAACTATTTGATGATGGTATAATAGTATACTTTAGTGATCCCAAAAACTGCACCAGAGAACCCCTAAAGCTATCTAATAAACAACTTCAGCAAAGTGGCTGGTTATAAAATTAACTCAAACTAATCAGTAGCTCTCCCCTACTAAAAGGATAAACATGCTGAGAAAGAGATTAGAAAAAAGGCACCCTTCACAATACCTTGGGGTGGGCCTAACCAACAAGTAAAAGATTTGCATGACAAAGAACTTCAAGTATCTAAAAAAGGAAATTGAAGATCTTAGAAGATGGAAATATCTCCTATGCTCATGGATTGGAGGGATCAACATTGTAAAAATGACCATTTTGCAAAAAGCAATCTACAGATTCAAAGCGATCCCCATCAAAATTCCAACTCAATTGTTCATAGAGTTGGAAAGTGCAATTTGCAAATTCATGTGCAATAACAGAAAAACCTAGGATAGATAAATCTATTCTGAACAATAAAAGAACTTCTGAATCACTATCCCTCACCTCAAGCTATATTACAAAACAATTGTGAAAAGCCACATGGTATTGGTACAGAGATAGGCAGGTAGAACCATGGAACAGAATTGAAGACACAGAAATGAACCCACACACCTGTAGTCACTTGATCTTTGACAAAGGAGCTAAAAACATTCAATGGAAAAAGTGAAGCCTCTTCAACAAATGGTGTTGATTCATCTTGCAGTCAGCATGCAGAAGAATGCAAATCGATCCTTTCTTATCTCCTTGTAGGACACTCAAGTGCAAGTGGATAAAAGACCTCCAGGTACCCCAAAACTATTAGAAGAAAGAGTGGGGAGGAACTTCGAACACATAGGCTTAGGGGGACATTTCCTAAACAGAACACCAATGACTTATGCTCTGAGATCAAGAATCAACAAATGGGACCCCATGGAATTGCAAAGATTCTGTAAGACTAAAGACACTGTCAAGAACACAAAACGACAGCCAACAAATTGGGAAAGGAGCTTTACCAATCATACATCTGACCAATGAGCACACATGGAGAGTCCCATGTCTCTAGTTGCATATGTAGGAGAGGACAGCATTTTATGGCATCAATGAGAGAAGAGGTCTTTGGACCAGTGAAGGAACATTTTCCCAGTGTAGGGGAATACCAAGGCACTGAGGTAGAGGGTGGTTTGGAGAGGGAGCACCTTCATGGAAGCAAGTGAAGGGAGAGGGGACATGCGAGTTGGGGGAAAGGGGATATCATTTGAAATGTAAATACAGAGAATATCTAATTAAATAAAAACGACAGATAGAACACTTTATATATAATATGCTTCATGATAATACTGCTTTTGGTAACAGCTATATTACAGCATCTATTCTGTACATTTTAAAGTATTGGCAAATATTTTGTTTCTACATAATTGTCTATACAATAAAAATCAGTGAGATAATGTATGGATGGTTCCTCTATACGTGTGACATGTTGAAAAGGATAGAGACACAAAAGAAAAGCATAATACTATGAGTAATAAATATAGTAGAAAATAGTCTGATGTATTCACTGTAGCCTGTGGATTGAATAGTGCTTTCCTACCACCAAAACCCATATATATATATATATATATATATATATATATATATATATATATATATATATATATATATTCTCCAAATATTCCTATTTGTTAATCTTTGCAGTTGTGATTTAGATATCTCAGATGGATTATTGTTTTTACCATTCCAGATTTTCTTCCCCTCCCAGTCTACCCTCTGACTGTTCCACTTCCCATACCTCCTTGCCAGGCTCCATCTTTGTGAAGAAGTGCCCACCCCACATGCCCCACCAGACCTCTAAACTCCCTGGGGCCTCCAGTGTCTTGAGGGTTAGGTGCATCTTCTGTGACTGAACCCAACCCGGCATTACTCTGCAGCATGGGTGTTAGGGGCCTCATATCAGCTGGTGTGTGCTTGGCAGAGGTCATCTAGATTGAGACTGCTGGTCCCTCCTACGAGGTTGCCCTCCTGCTCAGCTTCTTCCAGCTCTTCACTAATTTACCCACTGGGGTCAGCAGCTTCTGTTCATTTGTTGGATGTAAATATCTGCATCTGATGCTTTCAGCTGCTTGTTGGGTCTTTTGGAGGGCAGTCGTGATAAGTTCCTATTTTTGTTGGGGCTCCATAGCCTCAGTAACAGTATAAGGCCTTGTGTTTCTACCCTTGAACTGGATGCTACTTTGGGCCTGTCCCTGGACTTTTTTTTTTCTTCAGGCCCTTCTCAATTTTCACCCCTGCAGTTCTTTCAGACAGGGACAAATACAGATCATAAATTTGACTGTGGGATAGCAACCAAATCCCTCACTTGATGCCCTGTCTTTCTCCTGAAGCTGGGCTCTACACGTTCCCTCTCCCAACTGTAGGGCATTTCATCTAGGGTCCCTCCTTCGAGTACTGAGAGTACTCTTATCTCCCAGGTGTCTGGTGTATTCTCGATGGTCCTCCCAACATTGTATCTCCTGAGGTTCCCTGTTTCCATTCTTCCTGCTGACCTTCAGAGCTTTAGTTCTTTTTCCCCACCCAATACCGTATCATGCCCCCATCTGCTTCTATGTGCTCTTTTCTTTACAGGTCCCTCCCTTCATACAAGCTGCTTATGATTGCTTAATTCCTTCTCCCAAGTGGAATTAAGGTGTCCTCACTTGGGTCGTTCAGTTTATTGAACATTTTGAGTTATGTGGACTGTATCTTGGGTAAAGCTTTTCAGATTCATGAGGTCACAGTTATCAATTCTTGATTGAAAAATGATTATAGACCAGAATCTGTCACCTTGAACCAATCTCAAGTCTATGTGGATCAAAATCAGATACACTCAGTCTAATAGAAGAGAAAGTGGAAAAGAGCCTTGAATTCATTGGCACAGTGGGAAATTGCCTAAACAGAAGTCCAATGACATTATCTTAGATTATGGAACTTTGCAATTAAAGAGAGAAGGCATTGGTAAAGTTTTCTAAGAAAGCTGTGCCAAAGCAGAAGCAAAAATTGGAATGATACATCCCCAAGCCAAGAAACTGGATTGCTGAAAACAACTAGTATCTAAAACTTTATCTAGAGTTTTCAGAGACGATGGCCATACCTAGAACTTTAGTTTAGGGATCTAGTTTTTATATCTCTGAGAGAATAATTGTGTGTGTGTGTGTGTGTGTGTGTGTGTGTGTATGTGTGTAAGTGTCTGTGTGCCTATGTGTGTTTGTGTGTGCATGTGTTTTAAGCTATTTTGTCACTGTATTTCAATATGTTAGTTTTAAATAACTAAGAGAATAAGTTCAGCTTTTGAAAAAACACACACTGACCAATGAATAGAAATTATTCAGGCATAACTAATTAGTATATCTTACTTAATTATTCCATGACTGTTATGATATCTGACTTTATTTGTGGAGTTCATATTCAAAAATTGTAATCAAGTGTGATCAAGCTCTTCCTATGCAATACCCTGGATTGTTCAATTGAATACGTTTTGTAAAACGTATTGTAATTCTCCACTGGGTGAAGATAAGAACAAATATTATAGAGAAAAAGAGTAATAATTCAGAGTCAGAATCAGAGAAAATACATTGCATATTAAAAATGAGATGGGGGATGGAAGGGATATAGCTTACTGCTAAAGCACTTAATCAGCATTACCAAGACTTTGCTTTCATCTTCAACATGACAAAAGAAATACAAAAACAAACAACAATAGTAACAACTACAATGCTTTGAACTGAAAGATATCACTTGTGTTATTTTGGCTATATTTTAAGCACATGTGAAATGGAATTAGTATGATGTGCAGGATAAAGCAATATGCCAATATGCCTCACATTTCTTTATAAACTGACTTATACACTGCACTTCCAGACACATCACTTTCAACGTGTGTCATATTAACTTTGGGACAATTATAGAAAGTTCAATTTTTCCCAAGAAGTAAAACATCAGGTGGTTCAAAACTTTTGAAAACTCATGTTGAGTTTAAGATATATGACACTGAAAACGGAAAGGCAGATCCTCCATACCAACAACCATCCTTTTTCAGACACTACTACCTAGGAATGGATTCTAATAATATTAATTCAAAGTGCCTAGCAGGTTTTCTGTCCATTAGAAAATATTATATATGTTTGTGGCAACAAAGGCTTCCTTTCTTGAAGAGAATATAATGCATGGATTTCTACATAGTACAATATTAGCAAACTAATTAAAGGTCACTATAGGACAATTGTAAATACTGTGGAAGAAAGAATTTGTATCCTCGGACATGCTTAGTTGATGACTGAAAACCAGCTAAACACATGTCTAACAGGGAAATCATGCTATTTTATTTAAATATTCTGTGGCCTGAGAATATTGAGAAATAAGGACTTGGGGATATGGAGCTCAGTGAATTTTTATCTTATGATGGATGGAAAAAGAGTAGTTGGGTATAAAAAGAAATGTTTGCATATGAACTAGATGGGTATGGGGAGTTGTTTGGTGTTTTTGTTAAGCATCTTCTCTGGGTGTTGGGATCTTTCATGTGATGTACGATCCTTTCCTCAGGATATGAGAAGGGTGATCTTAAATGAACATCATATGATATACCTGGGATGAAGGTGAAAGGTCGGAAAGATATTGCTTCTGTACCTTTTTCAAAGGCCAGAACATCTAGGATAGTATATCCATGTACCTAATCATCACTATGAGAACTTATCAAAATATTTTATATGGATTTTGCTTCTGAAAGTTAATTTCTCATTGTAGCTATCATAAACCACTTTCTTTTCTGTATTATCTTGAGATTAGCACAACTATCTTCTTAAGTGATACATGCATTTGACACATTATTGAAATGGGACACTTTGGGGATGTTACAAATTGGTCTCAATAGTAGAAAGCTGAAGATAGAATTTTCTGCCTTCTTAACCTTTCTATGTCAATTTATATGTCATGATTCACTTCTATGAATTTGAAACATCATGAGAATCATTTTTTGACTTGTTAGCCCTGACTGTAGATTTATATTTCAGAAGAAGATGGAACAACAGAAGGCTTTCCATTTAAAAGTTTATTGTATTTTCTGAATAATCTTGTTGAACTTGAACACTTTCTGAGAATAACAATAAAGAGGGTCTAACTAATTTTCTTCTGATCATATGTATTAGGTGAATTGGAAATTTTTCCACCAAAAATATAATAAAGTAAGAACTATAAATGGAGAGAAAGAAATTGGGTCAATTTTTCCTTGAAACTCAGTATTAGCATTGGAAAGATAAAGAGACATTACTAAGCAAAACCATAATCAGAAGACAAAGGTGGAGATAGGCACTGTGTTTCTAAACTATTTTTTATGAATCTTGGATTTGAAAGACAAGACTGTGAAACTGATGATGAATAAGTTCAAAAAATGTATTGACGCAGACATAAGAAGATGAAACTAGAAACTTATTAGCCTATATTGGGATTTACAAGGATGAGGAATATAGTCCTGTTTGTGCAATGAGGGTGACAGCCTCTGTGGATTTTGAGGTTTAATTGACTCAGGAAAGCATAAATATTTCTCAGATGATATTATCAAAACAGTTTCTATAAAACAGAAGCTCTAAAGGATTTACTACCAATTTCTGCAGTAAGTTACTATTAGGCATAAAGTTAAAGCCGGATTTTGTAAAACACGAGAAAACAATCAATCATGAGATTCCTCTTACATGAGAAACAACATGATTAATGCCTAACTTTAGATAATAGATTTCAAATGAAAGAACATAAAATTGGCATGCTCTCTTACTTTTCTCATCATTTTTATTAGACATTCTCTCTATTTATGTTTAAAGTTTCAAATGTTATCACCTTTCCTAGCTCTTCCATTGGGGTTCCTGTGCCCAGTCAATGGTTAGCTGCCAGCATCCTTATTTGTATAAGTATGGCTCTAGCAGAGTCTCTGAGGAGGTACGCATATCAGGTTCCTGCCAGTAAACACTTGTAAGTATAAGTGATATTTACTCCGTTTGGTGTCTGCATATGGGATCGATCACCAGGTGAGGATCTCCAAATGATCTTTTCTTGAGTCCCTGTATTTCCTCCCATGAGTATTTTGTTCTCCCTCCTAAGAAGGACTGACTGAAGCATCCAAATTTTGGTCTTCTCTTCCTTTGCACTTTATAAGTCTGTGAATTTTTTCTTGTATATTCAGAGCTTTATGGCTAGTATCCATTTATCAGTGAGTGAGTAGTAATATGTGTTTTCTTTTGGGACTGGGTTACTTGAGTCAGGACCACATTTTCTAGTTCCATTCATTTGCCTAAGAATTTCTTGAAGTCATTGTGTTTTAGAGCTGAATAGTATTTCATTGTGTGAATGTACCACATTTATTTTTATTCATTCTTCTATTGAAGGACATCTTGGTTCTTTCTAGCTACAAATAAGACTGCTAGGAACATAATGGAGCATGTGTCCTTGTTATATGTTGGAGCATCTTATGGGTATATGCCCAGGAGAGGTATAAGTGGGTCCTTAAGTAGTACTGTGTCTGATTTTCTGGGGAACCACCAGACTTATTTACAAAGTGGTTGTACCAGCTTGTAATTCAACAATGGAAAAGTGTCTCTCTCCACATCCTGGTCAGCATCTGCTGTCACCTGAGCTTTTGATCTTAGCCATTCTGACTGGTGAGAGGTAGAGTCTCAGGGTTGTTTTGATTTGCTTTTTCCTGATGACTAAGGATGTTGAACATTATTTTAGGTGCTTCTGAGCCACTTTATATATTCCTCAGTTGAGAATTATTTGTTTAGTTCTGTACCCCATTTTTAATAGGATTATTTGATTCTCTGGAGTCTACCTTCTTGATTTCTTTGTATATATTGGTTATTAGCCCTCTATCAGATGTAAGATTTCTAAATATCTTTTCAATATCTGTTGGTTGCCATTTTGTACTATTGATAGTGTCCTCTGTCTTTTGGAAGTTTTGCAATTTTATGAGGTCCCATTTGTTGATTCTTGATCTTAGAGCATTAACCATTGCTGTCCAGTTCAGGAAATTTTCTTCTCTGCCTATGAATTCTAGGCTCTTCTCCACTTTCTCTTCTATTAGTTACAGTGTACCTATATTATGTGGAGGTCTTTGATCTACTTGGACTTGAGTTTTGTACAAGGAGAAAAAAAGGGATCGATTTGCATTCTTCTGCATGCTGACTGAAGATGCTGTTATTTTTCCATTGAATGCTTTTAGATACTTTGTCAAAGATGAAGTGACCATAGGTATGTGGGTTCATTTCTGGAACTTCAATTTTATTCCATTGATATACCTGCTTGACTCTGTACCAATACCATTCAGTTTTATCAGGACTGATCCTAGATACAGCCTGGGGGCAGGGATGTTGATTCCATCAGAAGTTCTATTACTATTGAGGACAGTTTTCAGTTTTCTCTAACCTGGGTGGTTGTTTTTTTTTTTTTTTTTTTGTTTTTTTTTTGTTATTCCAAATAAATTTGTCAAATGCTCTTTTTTTTGGATATTCTCTCTTCTTACATTTAAAATATTATCCTCTTTCCTCTCATTCCCATCCCCTTGCTTTGATGAAGGTGCTCCCTCTCCCAACCACCCTCTCCACTTCAGTGCCTACTCTGGTTAAACATGCCTTCCCTGCACCAAAGGCCTCTTCTCCCTTTGATACCAGACAATGTTATCCTCTGCTTTGCCTGCAACTGGAGCCATGGGCCTCTCCATGTGTATTCATTGGTTGGTGTTTTAGTTCCTGGGAGCTCTGGAGTGTTGGGTAGGTTGAAAATGTTGTTATTCCCATGGGGTTTCAAACCCTTTCAACTCCTTCTGACCTTGGTCTTTCTAAGTATATGATGAATTGAATTTGTATTTTGATGGTGATTACATTGAATCTGTAGATTGCTTTTGGCAAGATGGCCATTTTGACCATATTAATCCTGCTAATCCATGACATGGGAGATCTTTCCATACTCTGAGATCTTTCATTTCTTTCTTCATAGACTGGATGTTCTTGTCTTATTCAGGTTTGACTTGTTTGGTTCATATCACACCAAGGTATTTTATATTATTTCTTACTATTGTGAAGTATGTCATTTCTCTAATTTCTTTCTCAGTCTGTTTGTCTTTGAGTAGAGGACAGCTAATTATTTGAGTTAAGTTTTTATCCATCCATTCTGTTTTTCAGGTTTAGGAGATTTTTAATGGAATTTTTGGGGTCACTTAAGTATACTATCATATCATCTGCAAATAGTGATATTTAGACTTCTTCCTGACTAATTTGTATCCCACTGACATCCTTATTTTGTCTAATTACTCTGGCTAGGATTTCTAGTTCTGTATTAAATATGTAGGGGGAGAATGGACAACCTTGTCTAGTCTCTGAATTTAGTGTGATTGCTTCAAGTTTGTTACCATTTAGTTTAATGTTGGGTACTGGTTTGTTGTATATTGTTTTTACTATGTTTATGTAAGCACTTTGCATTCTTGATATGTTGAAGATTTTTATCATGAATGGGTTTTATAATTTGTCAAATGCTCTCTTAGCATCTAATGAGATGATTATGTTTTTATTCCTTTTGTTTGTTTATATTGTGAATTACATTGATGGATTTCTGTATGTCGAACCATCCCTGCATCCCTGGGATCAAGCCTACTTGATCATGGTGAATGATCATTTTGAAATGCTTTTGAATTTGGTTTACAAGGATTTTATTGAGTGTTTTATATCGATATTCATGAAGAAAATTAGTATGAAATTCTCTTTCTTTCTAGGATCTTTGTGTCAATTAGATATAGGTGCAATTGTGACTCCAAAGAATGAGTAGGATAGTGTTCCTCACATTTATATTTTGTAGAATAGTTTGGTGAATATTGGCATTACCTCTTCTATGAAGTTCTGATAGACTTCTGTACTAAACCCTTCTTGTCCTGGGCATTTTTGGTGGGTATGGGGGTGGGATAATTTTGATGCTGACTTCTATTTCTTTAGGCTTTATGGGACTCTTTATATGGTTTTATTTGATCCTAATTTAACTTTGGTATTTGGTATCTGTCTAGAAAATAGCCCATTTCTTACGGATTTTCCAGTTTTGTTGACTATAGGCTTTTGTAGCAGGATTTGATTACTTTTTAAAATTTCCTCACTTTCTGTTCTTACATTTTTCTACTCATTTCTGATTTTGTTAAATTGAATACTGTCTCTGTGTCCTCTAGTTAGTCTGGGTAAGGGTTTATTAATTTTGTTGATTTTCTCAAAGAACTAGCTCCATTTTTGTTGATTCTTTGTATAGTTCTTTTTGCTTCTACTTGGTCAATTTCAGTTCTGAGTGTGATTATTTCCTGGCATCTACTCCTTGTGGGTGTATTTGCTTCTTTATGTTCTAGTGTTTTCAGGTGTGCTATCAAGGTACTAGGATATGCTCTCTTAGTTTTTTTCTTTTCTTTTCTTTCTTTCTTTCGTTTTTTTTTTTTTTTTTTTTTTTTTTTTTTTTTTTTTTTTTGAATGAGTTTTCCATTGAGCACTGTGTTTATTGTATTCTACAAATTTAGGTATGTTGTACCTTAATTTTCATTAAATTCTAAAAAGTCTTTACTTTCTTAATTTATTCCTTGACCAACTCATTATTGAGTAGAGCATTGTTCAGCTTTCATGTGTATGTGGGTTTTCTGTTGGTTTTGGTTTTTTGCTTTTTTTTTTTTTTATGTTTGTTTGTTGTTGTTGAGACCAGGCTTAGTCCATGGTGATCTGATGTGATGCATAGAATCATTTCAATCTTCTTGTGTTTGTTGAGCCCTGTTTTGTGATCAATTATATGGAAAACTTTTAGGATGGTGCCTTGAGGTGCTGAGAAGAAGGTATATTTTTTTCATTTTAGGATGAAATTTTCTATAAATAACTCTTAAGTTTATTTGTTTAATAGCTTATGTTAGTTTTACTGTGTCTCTGTTTAGCTTATGTTTCCATAATCTGTCCATTGATCAGAGTATGGTGTTGAAGTCTCCCAGTATGATTGTTTGAGGTGAAATATGCACTTTGAACTTTTTCTTATGAGTGTTGGTGCTCTGAATTTGAAGCATAGATATTCAGAATTCAGATTTCATCCTGGTTGATTTTTTTTTTCTTTGATGAGTATTAAGTGTTCTTCCTTTTCTTTTTTGATGTCTTTTGGTTGTAAGCCAATTTTATTCCATATTATAATTGCTTCTCCAGCTTGTTTCTTTGGTAACTTGCTTGAAAAAAAAAAGTTTCCCAGATTTTTACAAATACTCTGTATTTGTAACTGTGTTGAGTTTTCCGTATGCAGCAAAATGCTGTTTCCTGTTTACATACCCAGTCTGTTAGTCTATTTCGTTTTACTGGATAATTGATTCGATTGATATTAAAAGATTTTAAAGAATAGTGATTGTTATTTCCTGTAATTTTTGTTGTTAGAGGTAGAATTATGTCTGTGTGGCTGTCTTCTTTTGTGTTTGTTGCAAGAAGATTACTTTCTTGCTTTCCTTAGGGTGTATTTTCTCTTCTTGTGTTGGAGTTTTTCACTTATTATCTTTTATATGACTGGATTTGTGGAAAGTTATTGTGTAAATTTGGTTTTGTTATGGGATATCTTGGTTTCTCCATCTATAGAAATGGATAGTTTTGTTGGATATAGTAACCTGGGCTGGCATATGTGTTCTCTTAGGGTCTGTATAGCATCTATCCAGGAACTTCTAGCTTTCATAGTCTCTGTTGAGAAGTCTGGTGTAATTCTGGTCAGTCTGCCTTTATATGTTACTTGTCCATTTTCCCTTACTGCTTCTAGTATTCTTTCTTTGTTTTGAACATTTGGTGTTTTTATTATTATGTGACAGTAGAAATTTCTTTTCTGGTCCAATCTATTTGGAGTTCTGTAGACTTATTGTATATTCATGGTTATCTTTTACTTTAGGTTTGGGAAGTTTTCTTCTATTATTTTGTTGAAGATATTTACTGGGCCTCTAAGTAAGAAATCTTAGCTATTTTGTACCCCTTTTATCTTTAGGTCTGGTCTTCTCATTGTGTCCTGGATTTTCTGGATGTTTTGAGTTAGGGGATTTTGCTTTTTGTATTTTCATAGTCAGCAGTAATTTTTAGTTAACTAAATGAAACCTTATTACTGACTACTACTATTCATGAGCTTGCTTTGTCAAATCCAGATACTACTTGAAAGCATATCTAACAAAATTTATATAATTCTTTATAGTTAGTCCTATCAAAATCTTTATGTAGATTATTTTCAACATTTTCACTGCATGCGTACATTATTAATAGAACCTAGAAGGACACTGTCATTCTTCTTGCAGTCACTACAAGATGATGCTTCTGAGATGGGTTTTGAAAAGATCATGCTCAATTATCATTTGTAGGCCTCCTGGAATATGAATTGCAAAGTGATAACATTTATGTATGTGACAGATGATGTCCCATGATTTTCCATCCTAGGCATCACTTTACACTATCACTAAACGTACAGAGTTAAAATCTTTGGTACCAGGGCAGAGAAAAGCCAAAATTGTTACTGTCTTATAATTCTCAGAACCATAAGTGATTTAGGAGTACTACCACACTATTGTAGTTGGTAGACAATATGTCCTTGATTTTTATATTTGACTTAACATACTGAGTTTGGGGACTTTTATTTTTTTCCAGATCTCTGAAATTCTTTATTGATAGATAACATTCGTGATTTAGTTGAGGAGGTCTTGAAAATTTCATACATTTTAACCTTAAGTCATTTCAGTTAAGTTTATTTCTTTCATGGCATTTTCCTGAGGTATATTAATGAAAACTTCAACTCTATTAAATTATTAAATTAATAAAATAATCCAGATATATTGAGAATATTAATACTATGATTTTCTATGGTGCAAGTTAAATCTATGCATAAATCAGTACATAAATAAATACATGTATATGTGTATACATATAGAAACTATTAATATTCTTATACATTGTCATTAGTATTTCCATTGTTTACCAATAGTGTGTTTTATATTTATATTATAGATAAGTAGAAGTGATATACTGCAATGTTAGAATTTAGGAGTAATTATAGTAAATACTTCTGCAACATTTGGTAAAATTTAAGCTGCAGTTTTTTTTGGACGGCCTTTAAAAAAATATTACATTGTTCTTCTGCCCCCTCGTGGCAACTCCAACATACTGCAAGAAGCTGAATTTTAGGTCCCTTGGAAAACAAGTGCATTCAGTCTTAAAAATGTTTTTGTTTTTTTGTTTGTTGTTTGTTTGTTTGTTTCCCACATGATGGGTGGATATCCAGGGTCCAACCCACCGTCTCAGAGGAGGAGAGGGGTGTGTGAGGAGGGTCTCTATGAAGGGGACACCCGGAAAGGGGTGGCATTTGATGTAAATAAATAAATTTAAAGAAATGATTTTCCCTATAGAAACCCAAAGCTTACTTCATATATTGTCAAGATACTTTATTACAATGCTTTCACTTTTACTCAGATTAAAATTGCTTGTAACACCTTCTCCTGAGTGTTTTAGGAATTACTCCTACTGGCGGTTTCAGGAATTTAAGAAGTTTACTTTCTAGACTGGCATTTCTGAACGAGTGTGGACTGTAAAAGACAAACTTGCTGCAGCTCTGAAGTGACTCATTTGGAGGAGACATAATTTAAAAACCAGTGATGTCAAATCTGTTGTTTACATGTTTTGGGAAAATCTATATTTTGGTTTCTAAATTACATGTTGATTTGTAAAAATTGTAAAAATACAGGAGACACCAGAAAACTCACTAATCTACTGTATTCCATGCTATTTTTAAACATTTAAAATGCTACAAAATTATTAAATTAGTAAAAAAAAGTGTTGAGGTACTATGTGTATAAATTTTTTCATTTGATTTTTATGAACCAGAATTTTCCATCTTACAATATTTTTGCAAATTAAACTATGGTTACTGTCATCTCATTTTCATGCTATGAAATGTGTACGTCTAGACTTCATTCCAGATTTTCACCACTTTCGATTCTTGCTTACAGAAAAGGAGATGAAAGGATGGAAATTTAAATTGGTAAGTATGATTTTAAATCCCCATTTCTGATTCTTCCTTACATACACACACACACACACACACACACACACACACACACACACACACACACACACACATATATATATATATATATAAATATATGCATACATGCATACATAAACATTTCAAAACACATATTAATACATGTATATGCATATAACATGCATATGCATATAATATGATCTGCCTTTTAGTATTTTTGTCTCTACAACCTTCATTTTTTATTAAATTATTTTTTCACTTTCCATGCTAATATTAGTACCCCTTCTCCTAGTATCCCCTCACACAGATACTTCTCCCATTCCTCCCTCCCCTTCTCCTCTGAGGAAGGAGGACTCACTCCTGGGTAACAATCTATCCTGGCACATCAAGTCATGGGACCCACAGGTAGAGAACAGGTTCGGGGACAGTACACTTCAACTATTGGGGGAACCATATGAAGACCAAGCCACTCATCTGCTACATATGAGTGGAAAGTCCAGTCCAGCCCATGTTAGCACTTTGCCTGGTGGTTCATTCTCTGGGAGTCCCAGAGTCCAGGTTAGTTGACTCTGTTGGTCTTTCTGTGGAGTCCCTTTTCTCTTTGGTTTCCCCAATTCTTTCCTCCAACTCTTCCATAAGACTCACTGAGCTCCATCCAGTTGTTGGCTGAGGGTCTCTGCATATGCTTCAATTAGCTGCTGGGTGGAGCCTCTTAGAGGACAGCTATGATAGGCTCCTTTCTGAAAGCATAACAGAGTATCACTAATTGTAGCGATAAGTATTGGAAAAAGGAAACAACTCTCATGACCACAAGCACAGCAGCCCTCAGCTCTTTCTCCCAGGTGTTCTCTCCACTGCAGACGTTGCTCACATTCCCAATAACTGTGCCCCTGTGGTTATTATCAAAATAAAAATCAAAACTCTATGAACTTGTAATCTATCAATCAGATTCACATCAATAAATTACTACTATACAAAATGTCCACACAATAAACTTAAAACCAGTTGATAATAGTATAAATTGCCCACCTAGGTAGGAAAAATTGTCCTATAATAATCCATGTCTTATTCGATATTCATAGTTACCTGTGGCTATTTAAAGCTACTCAGAGGTAGATCATTTTCTTCCTCCTCCATCTTAGCTTTTTCTCTTTTCCCTCTCTTCTCTGCTTTTCCAAAATTCTGTCCCTGTTTATCTCTTTCATTGCCCAATCACCGGCCTTGCCTTATCTTGCGCCTGCCCTCACCTACATATAGACATCAACAAGTAATAATGCCAAGGATTGCTTCTTGTCCATGTGATGGGTGTCACATTAGGCTAGTCATGGGTTGGACATTCCCTCTATCTGTCCTCTATCTTTGTCCCTCTAAATCTTATAAGCAAGGACTCATTTGGGGTTGAAAGTTTTGTAAGTAGGTTACTGTTCTTATCCCTCCACTGGGGGTCTTTTCTGGTTATAGGAAGTAGCCACTACAGGTTCCATATCCTCCACTGCAAGAAGTCACAGCTACAGTCACCCTCATAGATCCCGGGATCTACTCCCTCTGTCCCAGGTTTCTGACACTTGCTTAAGATGCACCTTCCTACAACCACGCTTATTTCCAAAAAATACCTATTTTTTTTTATATTTTTACATTTTAAATTAAATACAACTAAAACATTTCCCTCTTTACTCTCTCCCTTCAATATTCCTTCCCGTGTCCACTGACTGGCTCCAAACCTCTGCATGTTCACTTACCTTCACTCCCATTCACATTCATGGTGCCCTTTCTTTATTATTATTATATTAACACATATATTCATATATAAATAAACATACCTCCTCAACAATTTCAACTGAATAAAATTTTACATTGGGGATTGGAAAATCTATCAGTGGGCTTATCTTAAACACATGCACATAGAAGCAACACTGCATGAACTCAGTAGGTGATTTATATGTACGCATATTGAATAAATTACGTACATAGATTATATAGAACGAGAAAATTTAAATATATTTAAAGAAAAGTGGGTCAGGAATTTGAGAAAGAGTGAGGCATGACATGGGAAGGGCCATAGGAGTAGAAAGGGGAAAGGGTGAAATGAAAGTGGTGTAATTTCAGTACTTGTATGAAGTCATACAAAAAAATGATTGCTAAATTTAAAAATAAAAGAATATGTAAAGATCATAACTATGAATTTATTCCATATAACTTGTTGAAAATTCCAAGAAAACATCAATATAAAATCAGCTTTTCATATTTATTTTAGTTTTCTAAGAAAATAATTTTATGAGTATACAATATCCCAATTTAAATAAGTAGATATTTCTAATAATTTTAACTAGAGAAAATATATGATTATTATTGTGAAGTTGAAAAATTCAACTTAAAAGAAATATTTGGGAGTTGCTGTATGCATGCGTGCGTACCTGTTTGTGTGTGTGTGTGTTTGTGTGTGTGTGTGTGTGTGAGTCACAGGCCATAGGAATGCACCAGCACATTTTTAACATTATGTTATCTATTAAAGCATTTATTTCTAGTAAGAGAGTATATTACTTGAATTTTATTGTAGTTCCCAAATAATAACAGAAAAATATGGTGCGTGTTACTTTTGCTATGAATGAAATGAGTGACATAATTTTCTGTTTTCAACTTCACCAGGAAGTCTGGAGATATTAATAGGAACATTAAAATTTGGAAATTGAATTTGATATTTTATTTGTATTAGCAACTCTCATTGATTGACTTACTAAAATTTGGAATTTTTATGAAAGAATTGTAGTCATTTTATTCCATGTACATTACAACAGTTTGTACAAAAGGATATAATAAAATAAAAATATATAACTTTCTATACTACTTGGCCATTAGAGTCTGTATATATTACTGAAACAGAAAAGTATATGGTAACAATATATGTTCATGGCTATTGTTAATGAAATGAAGAATCCAAAATATTTTACATGTTTCTAATTTTCAGTGAATACAGATCAGTTAAATAAAACAAAAGTAAATAAAATTTGAAAAGTAAAATTTAAAAGAATAAGAAGTTATGTTCAGGATCCATAAGTTTTAAAAATGTCTTTCTTTTTGCAGTACTTTTTGTATGTCTATGGTTATGATGTTCTATGACATGAATGTTGGCATCTAGTTCATTGTCTTCCATAGTTCAACATCTTATCTCTGCTGACACAATTTTGTTGAAAGTTGTCAGTATCTTTCAGGATACTTATTTGAATTTTTTGCTAGAAAACATAGGAAACAAATAAATTATATTCCATCAAGAATTCTGGTTCACTTTTTCTTCTATCACATTAATTTTCATGGGCTTATCTCACTTTAGTGCCAAATGCAAATAGGATTTGTGCATAAGATCATTGCCACTTTAGCTTAAAAAATGACCTAGAGAGTTTGCATGCTTATAGCCACTGTTGTTAATTTTGAGTTGTTTATAGTATATAGATTAGAAGAATAATTCTGTCCAATTAATTTTACTGCCTTTCACAAATCATATATTGGACTACCATATGTATGTTCCCTGCTCTAATTCTATGCTCTTATTCTCAAAATTTTATACTACTTGATAGTTGTTTTAAATAATGATTTTCTTTGAGATATACAGGTAATTTTATCAGTTTTATAATTTTAACTACTCATAAGTTTTGTACCACAATTGAACCCCTTTAGCAGATAATTTTAGCATTTACTGTGAGAAGCATTATGCTATTACATGACATTAATATCTTCCATGCAATAAGAACACTAAGACAAAAATTTAAGGCTACAACAAAATCAGAACTCTATAGGATATTGTCAACATTATCTGCATATTATACTGTAATCGTTGCTTTCTTTACTACTGCAAAATTACATTTTATTTGTTTCATATCAAATAATGTGTGCAATTCTGAGTAAATTTTTAGTAATGAAGAAGCTAGCTTTTGGTATAATATGGGAGGTTTTTTTTTTTTTTTTAACAAGGACTGCATATGTGTTGAAAAGCATTTATGTAGCTGAATTCATATAGAGCACATTATGTTATACTTTTGATTGCATCTAATAACACAACAACAGTATTTTATGTCTTAATGTTTTTTAAAATTACTTTTAAATTCCTTCTATCATATATTACATTCCTACTACAGTTTTCCTTTTTTCTCCTCTCCTAGTCCCTCCTCCATCTCTCCTCTCCCCCTAATCCAGCACTCCTCCTATTTTGTTTTAAAAAGGGCAGCCACCCAGGGATATCATCCAAACATGACAAATGGCATATCAAGTGGCAAGACTATGCACCTCCCCTCATATTAAGGCTGGACAAGGCAACCAAGTAAGAGTAAAAGGATACCAAAGTTAAGAAAAGAGATCAGAGACAGCCCCCACTCCCACTGTTAGGAGTCACATAAGAATATCAAGATATTCAAATGTAACATATATGCAAAGGACCTATAGCAGACCCATACAGGCTCTCTGGTTGTCAGTTAAGTCTCTGTGAGCCCCAATGGGCCCAGGTTAGTAGATTCTGTGGGTCATAATGTCCTGGTGTTCTCCACACCTCTGACTCCTGTAATCCTTTCCCCTTATCCACAGGATTGCTCCAGGTCTGCCTAATGTTGAGATGTGAGTTTCTTCATCTGTTACAATCGGTTGCTGAATGAGGCCTCTCTGTAATCTTGTCTTCATGCTTAAATGTTTGCAAAACATCTTTTTGTTCACTATATGACATCTCACTATAGATGAGATAACATTTCTGTAGGTATTCTAACATTATTGATAAAACTACATGTAAGGCATATAAAATGTTTAGATAGACATGTACCTTGAGCAGTGATTATCACATACCTATAATTTCTCATAATTACCACCTTATTTTTATGATATGAAAAATAAGATCTAACATGTTAGCATATTTTATTTATATAACTGGACATTTTATTATATGTTATTAGATGTTTTATTTTTAAAATTAAAATATGATTATTTAATTTCCCCTTTTCTTTGATCCCTCCAGCCCATTCCATTTCCTATCAAATTCATGGTCTCTTTTATTAAAATTTTATATATGCATATAATTGTAAAAATATACAAATAGCTATACATTAAATCTTCAGATGTTATTCCTCCCATATAATGAAACTTTAAACTTTTTTATAATTTTTTCTGTGTGTTGTTTGCTTTCTCTAACACACATAATATATATGGTTAGTATGTGTGTGTATGTGAGTGTGTGTGTGTGTGTGTGTGTGTGTGAGATACCATTTCTATATATACAGGTTGCTTTTTTGCTTATTATTTTTTGGGGGTCATAATGAAAAATATCATTAGCTAGAAAAGCATTGGGAAGTGTCTTAGTTAGGGTTTTACTGCTGTGAACAGACACCATGATCAATGCAAGTCTTTTAAAGGACAATATTTAATTGGGGTTGGTTTACAGGCTCAGAGGTTCAGTCCATTATCATCAAGGCAGGAGCATGGTAGCATCCAGGTAGGCATGGTGTAGGAGGAGCTACATCTTCATTTTATGGCTGCTAGGGGAAGACTGACTTCCAGGTAGTTAGGGTGAAGATTTTAATCCTACACCCAAAGTGAAACACCTGTTCCAACAAGGTTACACATCTTAATAGTACCATTCCCTGGGCCAAACATTTACAAACTGTCTCAGGAAGCTTTACCCCAGAGCTCTCATTTCACACTAAATTAAATCTATAATAATCATATTGAGGACTTTTTATATACTATGAGGTAAAAGTTCAATATTGGACTTTTACATTTGAATATGCAGTTCTCCAATTATTGAAAAGCCTATCTTTAGCCCATTACAATTTGCACTGTCTTTTTGGCAGATCTGTTGATTGTAAGTAGATTTCTTTCTGGCTTCTTGTGCATGAAAATCATAGATGACTGTCCAGCTTCTGCTGAATTGAAAGGGGAGGGGGATAGGAGTGGGAGAGGGAGAACAGGGAAAGTGGATAACATTTGAAATGTAAATACATAAAATATCCAAGAAAATGCAAAAAATATTAGAAAGGGTGTTGGCTTTGAGTAATGCTTACTATATCCTAGAGAAATATGTAAGCATGTCAGCACCATGTTTAGCCTTTTTTTGAACAAATTAAAGGAGGGTACAAGAATAGAATAGTTATTCATGGAAAGAACAGAAAGTTGCCCAAAAACTCTAGTTGGATTGACTCAATAGTAAGAATCTTGCTCTTTCGAAAATGGTTACTAAGGACCTTATTGAGGCAGGGTCACCCTTGTTTCTGCTTCTGTGCTGTGTTCTCTAGGCTAGCTGTTCCATGAGCTTCTGGGCAATTTCTTGTTTTTGCCTTCCAGCTCCACTGTAGAAATAATGAAAAAAATAGAGGCATACCACCACCATTCACACTATTCTTTAGATTCTGGGAATTAAACTGAGATTATCAAGCTTGTTTGAAAAACACTTTTACCCACTGGGGGGCGATATCAAATACTTAGTGCATTTTTAATTTGCATTTAGAGAGCTGTTAGAAAAGTTGAACATTTTTTAATGTTTTTGTTGGTTATTTGGCTTCATCATTTGAGAAATTTCTCTTCATTGATTAAGATCTTGGTTCAAGGTATGTGACTTTCAGTGGCAGGACATGGAACCATGCATGCAGGAGAAGGTTCCCCAGCATTCTGTCCCCCTCATCCCTACATCCTCCCCTGCATCACCCTGCACCCACCACCCTCACTGTGTCATGGCTATCTCACTAGCTCCAAGAGGTTCCCTCCCTGCTGAATATCTACACACCTAACCAGGAGTTGGGGCCCAGCATCCAGCAAAGGGTTTATTTTCTCTAGTGCAGCCTAGGGCTGTGTACTCAGGCCACCACCGAGAGGTGAGCATGGCAGAAACATTGGAGTTTAATGACATCATCCAGGAAGTTAAAGGGTCCATGAATGATGGGAGGTTTCGATTGAGCTGCCAGGGTATCATCTTTAAGAACAGCAAGAGATGCAAAGTGGACAACATCCAGGCTGGGGAGTTGACAGAAAGCATCTGGTATCAGGTAGGATCAGACTATGGGCTTAAAGTGCTAGCAAAGAATGGGCATGTCTACAAGCATAATAACTTCTGTGAGTTGGAATCTGAGAAACTCTCTGATTTCTTCCAAACTCACTATCACCTTGAACTAATGGAGAAGGATCTGTGTTTGAAGGGATGAAACTCAGGGACAGGGAAGTTTGGTGGACAGCTGCTTTCTTTTGACATTGGTTATCAAACAGTTATTGAGATACTCCTAAGCAAAGTTTCACAGTGTACAACAGGCAAGAATGAGGTGACCCTGGAATTCAACCAGAATTATGATGAAGTATCTCTCTCATGGAGGTATACTTCTATGTTCCTCCCACATAGGAAGATGGTGTGGACCTTGTGGAAGCCTTTGCCCAGAATGTTCTGTCAAAGGCAGATGTGATCCAGGCCATGGGAGATGCCATCTGCATGTTCCTGGAAGCTGCAGTGTTTGACTTCTCAAGGTCGTTATGATGTCCAGATCTACCCTACTTTTCTACACCTACATGGCAAAACCATTGACTACAAGATACCCTATGCTACAGTTCTCCATCTGTTTCTACTACCCCACAAGGCTCAAAGACAGAAGTTCTTTGTGATTAGCCTGGATTCCCCATCAAGCAGGGCAGAACACTCTATCACTTCCTGATCCTCCTCTTTTCAAAGGATGAGAACCTCTCCTCGACTTTCAGCATGAATGAGGAAGAAGTAGAAAAGTGCTTTAAGTAGTAACTCACCAAGAAAATGTAAGGATCCCTTTATGAGATGGTCATCCAGGTCATGAAAGCACTTGTAAACTAAAATCACAGTTCCAGGAAACTTCCAAGGGCACTTGGGGGCCCAGTGCATCACCTGTTCTTATAAGGCCAGCTCAGGACTCCTGTACCCATTGGAGCAGGGCTTCATCTATGTGCACAAGCCCCCTATGCACATCCAGTTCAATGAGATCTCCTTTGTCAACTTTGCCCTTGCTTGGCACCACCACCACTTGCCCCTTCGACTTTGAGATTGAGACCAAACAAGGCACTCAGTACACCTTCAGCAGCATTGAGAGGGAGGAGTATGGAAAGCTGTTCGAGCTTGTCAATGCAAAAAAATGTCCAACATCAAGAACAGAGGACTAAAAGATGGCATTAACTCAGGTTATGACGATTGTGCTGACACATATTTGTATATCCATAGATATTTCTAAATGTAACCTGTTTCCTCTGTGTAATGTTGCTTTATTTTCAGATCTGATATTTGGTATTTGGCAACTAGTCAATATGGTCCTCCTTGAGGAGGATGATTTCCCCCATTCTCAGCATTCCTTAGTTACTTGTAGTTCTTTGACTATAGCCAAATGGCCTCATGGGATTTCCATACGATTTTTACTTTATTTCTGAATTGTTGGCCTCTTTTCTTTTGGCTCTAGACTCTGTTTCAGTAAATTGTTTACTTATAAACTGGAAGGTTATTTTTACTCTAATATTTTAAGATTTTCAGGTTATACAGTTAAGTTTTTGGTTCACTTGAAGTAGGTTTTGTATCTGGTGTGAGATAAGGATCGAGTTTCATTATTCCATATATTGATAACCAATTTTTGCAACACACTTTTATTAAGGCTACAACTTCCCCAAAGAATATTTTGTGGATCTTCACATAAACACATGCACATGCACATTCATACACACACACACACACACACACACACACAGAGAGAGAGAGAGAGAGAGAGAGAGAGAGAGAGAGAGAGAGAGAGAGAGAGAGAGAGAGAGAGAGAGAGATACAGCACACACACATGCATACATAGACACACAAAATCATATAATCACTCTCTTGGAGTTTTATTATTTTTATTTTTAATATTTATTTATTTACATCCAAATATTAGAACCCCTCTCATCCCAGTATTCCATCACACAGATCTTTCTCTCATTTCCTCCTCATCTTCTCGTTTGAGAAGTGGGAAGTCCCATCTCTTCATCTACCTCTCATCCCCAGATATGCAGTGACTGCAGGGCTAGATGTACCCTCTTCAGTTTATTTCACATATACAGTATTATATATTTTTATTTTTTCTTGCTATGCACCAGCAACACAAATATCTACTTTGTTCATGTAAGGTTTTTTTTTTATTACATTTAATTATTTTCTTTTTAAAATCTACTACCTCCCAGAGGTTTTGGTGAAGAGGGTATACAAAAATAAGAGATATTACACTGCAGATTTTACTTTACAATATTAACCTCCTAACATTCCACTAACCCCATTTCCTGGAATAGACATGTATAATTTTGCTATATTAAGTTTTGTGATTTGTGCCTTCTCCATAGTACTTCTGAGTTTTATGTATTAGAATTTAGCTTGGGATTTAGACACAGCTGTGCACATTTGGAGTCAGATTAGCCAGGACCTCTGGAGATCCATTGCTCAGGAAGGACTGAAGAGAAATTATTTTCAAGACAAAGTAAATTTCAGTTAGACAAGTTACTTCAATGACTCTGGTGGGACGAAAAACAAACAATAGCTTATACTTCATACTAAGCTACATCCTTTACCATCTCACAGTCCTATATTCGGTAGCCCCTATCAATACTTAGAGTCTGCTCATCTCCTAGTTATACAAAATCTACAATAAAAATCTCCTGTAGAACTATGTCTCAGTCATTTCTGTCTTCTTTAATTTCTTCTCCACTAACAGGGAATTTCCTACGTCAGTCCATGTTGGACAGCAGTGGTAGGGCTTCATTTATACTTTTAAGATTTAAATTCTATACTATTTATTTAGTATAAAAACTTAATATCTTAGGCAAATTCACACCAAAATACCAGACACTTATTTTAAATCAATTTTCATGTGTGTATATGAATGTGGTATGACTCTGTGTGTGTATGTGTGTGTGTGTGCTTGTGTGCACACATACACTTGAGCACTTTATGTGCATGCTTGCCTGTGAAGGCTAGAAGTTAAAACCATACATCTCTATCTTGATTCTCCTTATGACCTAAGGCAGGTTATCTCACTTAAAAGAAGAGTTCATCTGTTTGACTAACCTAGCAGTCAGGTTGCAGCATATTCTGTTTCTTTGTCTACAGTATTTTGTGATTGCAGATAGTTCAACATATATGACCCCAATTTTCCTAAAATATATAACCTACCTTATTTTCAAGAAAGTCATTTTATTTCCCCCAAATTTTTATTGGATATTCTCTGCATTTACATTTCAGATGTTATCCCTCTCTCACAATCTTATTCCTCCTCCCCCTCTAATTGCCTCCATGAAGGTGCTCCCTCTCACAAGCACCCTCATCGACCTCAGTGCCTACACTGGGAAAAGGAGCCTGTACTGGACCAAAGACCTCTCCTCCCTTTGATGTCAGACAATGCTGTCCTCTGCTGCTTATGTACCTGGGACTATGGTTCTCTCCATGAGAACTTATTGGTTGGTGTTTTAGTCTTTGGGAGCTGTGGTAGGTTTGGTTAGTTGATAATTTCATTTTCTCATGGGGTTGCAGATCCTTTTCAGCTCCTTCAGTCTTTTCTTTAGCTTCTTCATTGGAGTTCCCATGTTCAGTCTGATGGCTAGCTGCAAGCATCCTCCTCTGTATCAGTATGGCTCTGGCAGAGCCTCTGAGGAGGCATCCATATCATGTTCTTGCCAGTAAGCACTACTTGGCATCAGCAATAGTGCTTGAGTTTATTGGGCACATATGGAGTGTATCCCCAGGGGATGCAGTCTCTGGATCATCTTTTCTCCAATCCCTGCTCTTCTGTTTGCCCCTTGATTTCCTTCAAAGAACATTTGATCTTCCTTTTAAGAAAGACAGAGGCATCAACATTCTGGCCTTTCTTATTTTTGAGCTTAATAAGTTCTGTGGATATTTTCTTGGGTATTACAAGCTTTTGGGTTTAGTATCTACTTGTGAGTACATACCATGAGTGTTCGTTTCTGACTGGGTTACTTCACTTAGGATGATAGCTTCAAGTTCCATCCATTTTTCCTAGGAATTTCATGAAGTCATTGTTTTTATAGCTGAGCAGTACTCCAATATGTATATGTACCACAATTTCTGTATCCAATTCTCTGTTTAAGGACACCTAGGTTTTTCCATCTTCTGGCTATTATAAATAAGGCTGCTATGAACATGGTTGAACATGTGTTCTTGTTAGATGTTGCAGTTTCTTTTGGGTATATGCCCAGGAGGTGTATAGCTGGGTCCTCAAGTAGTACTATGTTTAGTTTTCTGAGGAACTGCCAGAATTATTTCCAGAGAGATTTTACCAGTTTACTATCCCACCAACAGTTAAGGAGTCTTTCTCATTCTCCACATCCTCGCCAGCATCTGCTGTCACCTAAGTTTTTGATCTTAGACATTTTGACTGGTGTGAGGTGGAATCTTAGAGTTGTTTTGATTTGCATTTTCCTGATGACTAAGGATGTTGAGTATTTCTCTACATACTTCTAAGCCATTTAATATTCCTCAATTGAGAATTGTTTGTTTAGTTCTGTACCCAATTTTTAATAGGATTATTTGATTCTCTAGATTCTACCTTCTTGAGTTCTTTGTATATATTTGATGTTAGCCCTCTCTCAGATGTGGGATTGAGTAAAGATCATTTCAAAATGTGTTGGTTTGTCATTTTTCCCTTTTGACATTGTTCTTTGCCTTACAGAAGCTTTGCAATTTCATGAGGTCCCATTTGTCGATTCTTGATCTTAAAACAAAAGCCATTGATGTTCTGTTCAGGAAATTTCCCCAGTGCCTATGTGTTGTAAACTCTTCCCCACTTTCTGTTCTATTAGTTTCAGTATACCCAGTTTTATGAGACAGTTTTTGATCCATTTGCCCTTGAGTTTTGTACAAGGCGATAAATGTGATCAATTTTTATTCTTCTGCATGCTGACTGCCAGTTTGAATCAGCACCATTTGTTGGAGAGGCTGTATTTTTTTCTATTGAATGGTTTTAGCTCCTTTGTCAAAAATCAAGTGACCATAATTGTGAGGCTTCATTTCTGCTTTTTTGATTCTATTCCATTAATCTATCTGCCTGTCTCTGTACCATTACCATTCAGTTTTTATCACTATTTATCTGCAATACAGCTTGAGGTAAGTCAGGGTGAGACTGGGAGGATTTTTTATTGTTGAGAATGGTTTTTGCTATCCTGGGTTTTTTATTATTCCAAATGAATTTTCAAATTTTTCTTTCTAACTTTATGAAGAGTTGGTATTATTTTGATGGAGATTGAACTGAATCTGTTGATTGCCTTAGCAAGATGGTCTTTTTTTAAAATATATATATATATATATATATATATATATATATATATATATATATATATATATATATATATATATATATATATTACATTGATTCTTCCAGTCCATGAGCATGGGAGATCTTTCCATCTTCTGATGTCTTCTTCAATTTCCTTCTTCAGAGACTTGAAGTTATTGTCATACAGATCTTTCACTTGCTTGGGTAGGGCCCCATCAAGGCATTATATATTTTTTGTGACTATTGTGAAGGGTACGCATTTTCTATTTTTTTTTCAGTCTGTTTGTCGTTCGAGTAGAGGAAAGTACTGATTTGTTTGAATTAATTTTATATTCAGTGCTTTGCTGAAGTTGTTTATCAGCTATAAAAGTTCTCTGGTGAAACTGTTAGTGTCACTTAAGTATACTGTCATGTCATCTGCAAATAGTGATATTTTTACTTCTTCCTTTCCAATTTGTATCCCTTTGAACTCTTTTTGCTATCTGATTTCTATGGCTAGTACTTCCAGTAGTATATTGAATAGGTAAGGAGAGAGTGGCAGCCTTGTCTAGTCCCAGATTTAAGTGGGATTGCTTCAAGTTTCTCACTATTTAGTTTGATATTGGCTACTGGTTTGCTCTATATTGCTTTTACTATGTTCAAGAGGAGCCTTGAATTCCTGATCTTTCCAAGTCTTTTAACATGAAGGGGTATTAATTTTTGCCAAGTGCTTTCTCAGCATCTGGAGAGATGATCTTGTGTTTTTCTTTTTTTTGTTTTTCTTTGAGTTTCTTTATACATTGGATTTCATTGATAGATTCCTGTATATGGAACCATCCTTGCATCCCTGGGATGAAGCCTACTTGGTCATGTTGAATAATTATTTTGATGCATTCTTGGATTTGTTTTGCAAGAATTTTATTGTGATTTTTGCATCAAAGTTCATGAGAGAAATTGGTCTAAAGTTCTTTTTATTTGTAGGTTCTTTGTGTTGTTTAGGAATGAGCTTAATTGTGGCTTTGAAAAATGAGTTGTTTAGAGTTTCCTCTGTTTCTATTTTGTGCAATACTTTGGAGAGTATTGGTATTAGGTCTTCTATGAAGGTCTGATAGAATTCTGTGCTAAACTCTTCAGGTCCTGAGCTTTTTCAGGTTGGGAGGCTTTTGATGACTGCTTTTGTTTCTTTAAGTGTTATGGGGCCGTTTAGATGGTTTATTTGATCCTGATTTAACTTTGGTACCTGGTTTCAGTCTTGAAAATTGTTCATTTTCTCTAGATTTTGTTGAGTATAGGCTTTTGTAGTAGGATCTGATGATTTCTTCATTTTCTCAGTTTCTGTTGTCATGTCTCTCTTTTTATTTATGATTTTGTTAATTTGTAAACTATCTCTGCTCCTTCTAGTTGGTCTGGCTAATAGTTTATTAATCTTGTTGATTTTCTCAACAAACCAGCTTCTGTTTTTTTTTTTTTTTTTTTTTTCTTTTGATTCTTTGTATAGTTCTTTTTGTTTCTATTTGGTTGATTTCAGCTCTGATTTTAATTATTTCTTGTTGTCTACTCCTCTGGAGTGTATCTGATTTTTTTTCCCTTCTAGAAATTTCAGGTGTGCTATCAAGTTGTTAGTGTGTGCTCTCTTAAATTTCTTTTTGGAGGCACTCATAGATCTGAGTTTTCGTCTTGGCACTGTGTTCATTGTATCCCATAAGTTTGAGTGTGTCTTGAATTTATTCTTGTTAAGTTCTAAAGTCTCTGATTTCTTTCTTTATTTCTTCCTTGACCAAGCTATCATTGAGTAGAGCATTGTTTAGCTTCCATATATATGTGGGCTTTTTGTTGTTTTTGTTGTTATTAAACACCAGCCTTAGTCCATGGTGATCTGATAGGATACATGAAATTATTTCAATGTTCTTGTATCTGTTGCGGCCTGTTTTGTGACCAACTATATGGTCAATTTTGGAGAAGTTGCCATGAGGTGCTGAGAAGAATTTATATTCTTTTATTTTAAGATAAAAAACTTTATAGATGTATGTTAAATCCATTTGGTTCATAACTTCTTTTAGTTTCACCATTTAGTTTCTGCTTCCATGATCTTTCCTTTGTTAAGAGTGGGGTGTGGAATTCTACCACTAGTATTGTCTTTGGAGCAATATATACTTTGGGCTGTAGTAGAGTTTCTTTGACAAATGCAGGTGCCCTTGTATTTGAAGCTTAGATGTTCAGGATTGAGAGTTCATCTTGAAGATTTTTGCTCTGCTGAGTAAAAAGTTTCCTTCCTTGTCTTTTTTGATGACTTTTGGTTGAAAATCTATTTTATTTGATATTTGGATAGATACTCTAGCTTGTTTCTTTGGACCATTTGCTTGGAAAGATTTTTCCCAAATTTTTACTCCGGTGTAGTGCCTGTCTTTTTTTCTGAGATGAGTTTTCTGTATGTAATGAAATGCTGGATCCTGTTTACATGTCCAGTCTGATAATCTAGGCCTTTCTATTGGGGAATTGAGTTTACTGATGTTAAGTGATATTAAGTAATAATGATGGTTATTTCCTGCTATTTTTGTTGTTAAAGGGAGAATTATATTTGTGTTGTTTTCTTCTTTGGTGTTTGTTGAAACAATATTAGTTTCTTGATTTTTCTAAGTTGAAGTTTCCCTTTTTGTGGTGGATTTTTCCATCTATTATTATTTGTAGTTCTGGATTTGTGAACAGATATTGTGAACATGTGTTTTTTGTCCAGGAATATCTTAGTTTCTCCATCTATGGTAATTGAGGGTTTTTCTGGATATAGTACACTGGGCTGGCATTTGTGTTGTCTTAGGGTGTGTATGATGTCTGTCCAGGATCTTCTAGCTTTCATAGTCTCTGTTGAGAAGTCAGCTGTAATTCTGATTGATCTGCCTTTTTATGTTACCTTTACTTCTTCCCTTACTTTTTTTGGTCTTTCTTTCCTTCTTCCTTTCTTCTTTCTTTCTTTCTTTCTTCCTTCCTTCCTTTCTTTCTTTATCCCTCTCCCTCCCTCCCTCCCTCTCTCTCTCTCCTTCCTTCCTTCCCTCCATCCCTCCCTCTCTCGCTCTATTTCTCTCCCTCTCTTTCGTTCTTTCCTTTTTAACACTTGTTATTTTGACTATCATGTGTCTAAGAATTTTTATTTTTTGGTCCAATCTATTTATGGTTCTGTAGGCTTCTTGTATGTTTGTGGTCATCTCATTCTTTAGGTTAGGAAAGTTTGTTCTATAATTTTGTTGAAGATATTTACTGGGCCTTTTAATTGGGAGTCTTTGCTGTCTTCTATACCTATTATCCTTAGGTATTGTCTTCTCATTGTTTCTTCAATTTTCTGGATGGTTTAGGTTAGAATCTTATTGATTTTTGCATTTTCTCTGACTGTTGTTTCAGTGATTTCTATGGTATCTTCTGCTCTTGAATTCTCTTTTCCATTTCTTATATTCTGTTGTTGATGCTTGCATTTATTACTCCCAATGTCTTTTCTAGGTTTTCCAACTTCAGGGTTATCTCCTTTTGTGATTTCTTCACTGTTTCAGTTTCTGTTTTCAGTTCTATCACTATTTGTTTGTGGTTTCTTTTAGCTCCATAAGTAATTTTTTTCTGTTTCTTCTTTAAGGGCTTCAACTTGCTTGAGTGTGTTCTCTTCTCTTTCCTCTACATCTTTAAGTGTGTTATTTATGTGCTTCTTGAGGATTTCCCTCATCATTGTGAAGTATGATTTTAAGTCTAATCTTGTTTTTGTGGTGAGTTGGAATATCCACTATATGCTGTGCTGGGAGAACTGGGTTCTGATGTTGTCAGGTTGTCTTGGTTTCTGTCTCTTAGATTCTTGTACTTCCATCTTGCCATCTTCTTATACTTGATGCTAGGTGATCTTGTTGTCTCTTACTGGTGCTTGCCTCTACTGTGGGTCTGTGGGCCCGTCGGCGCCAGAGGAAGCTTGTTCCTGGATGTTAGGCTCTCTGGGTAGGCTGTGAGTTCTGAAAGCAGTGCCCAGTCCTGGTGCAACTGGGTCAACTCTGACTTTGGCCTGGGAGTGTGTGCTCCCAGGCAGCAACTCCACCTGAGCCCTGAGAGTTCTGGGGAGCCTCTTCCTGGATAAACAGTGGAGAGAGAACGTGGATTTACCATTGTTCTCAGAAGTGAGATACCCCCTACTCCTCTTCCAGATGTCCAGGGACCAGCAGGCAAGCTGCCATTCCTTATGCTACTGGGCCATGTCTAGCCTTGGGCTGGAAGTGTGTGCTGCCAAGCAGTATTGCCACTTCTGCCCTGAGAGTTCCAGGCAGCCTCTCCTGGGATAGGCAGTGAGGAGGAAACTTAGTCTCACCACTGTGCTCAGGAATGAGAGCCCTACTGTTACTCTTCAGAGTGACTAGCAACTTTCTGGCAGGATTCCAGTCCTGATGAATCTGGGCAGAGTCTGTGCTGAAAGTCATATTAAATCTTTGCATAATACTACTAATAAATAGAAATTTTTATTATAAAGCAGTTTGCTTATAATTTTTTTTCTGAAATTCAACAAACACCCTATAAAATAGGATAAAAACAGAAAATTTTCAAAAATTGTTTGCCAATAATAACTTATTGGTTAATAATCACTCAGAAGATAGGGATAGTAACAAAAGATTCTTAATCCCTTAAGATCAGCGACATTGACATGGTGAATTGTACAATTTATTTTGCAAAGAAGTCTTTCCTGAAAAAATTACAAAAAGAATATGGCTACTCAAAATTAAAGAAAAAAAATTATTTGGCATTAAAAATCTCAGAAAATGCTCACTGAATATTATAATACGGACACCCATAATGTCTGAAAACATGTAAATCACACTTTTAGTTATTTTATAAAAATGATTGAATCAAATAGTCAAGATGTTTTATTAAGATGCACTGTCAAATAAATGTTTGTAGAAAGCATAAATATTAAAGGAAAACAAGACAATGAATGATTCTGGTTACTAAAGGGTAGAAAAGTATGGTATAATAATTCTTAAATTTGAAGTTTAGTTATGCAGAATTATAAATTAGCTTACCATTAAATACTTTAGGCTTAATCAGTTTAAAATGCAATATATAGACTCAGAGCATTTTCAGCAAAATTGTAGAAGAAAACTTCGCAACCATTAAGAATGAGATGACCATGAGAATAAACCAATCTTACCTAACTCCAAATAGGTTGGACCAGAAAAGAAATTCCTCCCAACACATAATCGTCAAAGCACCAAGTGTCCAAAGCAAAGAAAAAATATTAAAAGCAGTAAGGGGAAAAGGCCATGTAACATATAAAGACAGACCAATCAGAATCACAGCGACTTCTCAATAGACACTATGAAATATAGAAGAGCCTGGACAGATGTCATGGTGACCCTAAGAGAGCACAGGTGCCAGCCAAAGCTGCTATACCCAGCAAAAGTCTCAGTCACCATAGATGGAGAGACTAAGATATTCCAAGACAAAACTAAATTTACACAATATTTGACAACAATCTCAGCACTACAACAAATTATAGGGTGAAATCCCAATACAACGAGGGGAACTACATCCTAATAAAAACAAGAAAACTCCTAAGCAAACAACCAAAAGAAGAAAGACATACAGGCAAAATTCAACCTCCAAAAACAAAAATAGAAGGAAACAGCAACCACTATTCCTGGATATTTCTTAACATAAATGAACTCAATTCCCCAATAAAAAGATATAGGCTATCAGACTGAATAAATAAACAAAACCCAGAATTTTGATGCATGCAGGAAACTCATCTCAGACACAAAGACAGACACTATCTCAGAGTAAAAGGCTGGGAAAAAAGCTTCCAAGCAAATGGCCCCAAAAAGCAAGATGGAGTGGCCATTCTAATATTGAAAAAAGTAGATTTTCAACCAAAAGTTCTCAAAAAAGATAAGGAAGGACACTTTTTACTAATTACATGGGAAATTTATGAGGAGGAACTCTCAATCCTTAACATATATGCTCCAAATACAAAAGTACCCACATTCATAAAAGAAACCCTACTAAAGTTCAAAAAATATATTGGCCCCACACAATAATAGTGGGAGACTTCAGTACACCACTCTCACCTATGGACAGATCATGGAAACAAAAAATGAACAAGGACACTGTAAAACTAGCAGAGACTGTGAACCAACTGGAATTAATAGATATCTACAGAACATATCATCCTAAAACAAAAGAATACCCCTTCATCTCAGCATCTCAAGCCACCTTCTCTAAAATTGACAACATAATTGGTCACAAAATGAGCCTCAATAGATATAAGAAGATTGAAATACTCCTATCCATTCTTTCAGATCACCATGGTCTAAGGCTGGTCTTTAATAACAACAAAGACAACAAAAAGCCCATATACACATGGAAACTAAACAATGTTCTGTTAAAGGATAGAAGGGTCAAAGAAGAAATAAAGAAAGAAATTAAGGATTTTCTAGAATCAAATAAAATCAAATGAAAGCACAATGTAACAAAACATATGGGATACAATGAAAGCAGTACTGAGAGGAAAACTCATAGCGCTGGGTGCTTCCAAAAAGATATTGGAAAGAGCATACATCAGCAACTTGACAACACAGCTGAAAGCTCTAGAACAAAAGGAAGCAGATACACCCAAGAGGAGTAGATGTCAAGAAATAATCAAACTTAGGGCAGAAATAGATCAAATAGAAACAAAAAGAACCATTCAAAGAATCAACAAAACCAAGATCTGGTTCTTTGAAAATATTAACAAGATTGATAAACCCTTTCCAGACTAAATAGAGGGCAAAGAGAAAGTATCCAAATTAACAAATCAGAAAGGAAAGTGGCGAAATAACAACTGAAACTGGGGAAATTTAAGAAATCATCAGATTCTACTACAAAAGCCTATACTCAACAATGCTGGAAAATCTGGAGGAAACAGATGATTTTCTAGACACATACAAGATATGAAACTTAAACCAGGACCAGGTAAACCGTCTAAATAATCCCATAACACGTAAAGAAATCGAAGCAGTCATCAAAAGCCTCCCACCAAAAAAAGCCCAGGTCCAGATGGGTTCTGTACAGAATTTTATCAGACATTTATTAACGACATAATACCAATACTCTCTAAACTATTCCACAAAATAGAATCGGATGGAATACTACCTAACTCTTTTTTTGAGGCTACAATAACTCTTGTTCCTAAACTACACAAAGACCCTACAAGGAAAGAGAACTTCAGACCAATCTCACTTATGAATATTGATGCAAAAATACTCAGCAAATCCTTGTAAAACGAATCCAAGAACATGTCAAGAGGATCATTCACCATGATCAAGTAGGCTTCATCCCTGTTATGCAGGGATATTTTAATATACAGAAACCAATCAATGTAATCCACCATATAAACAAACTCAAAGAAAAAAAACCAAATGGTCATCTAACTAGATGCTGAGAAATCATTAGACAAAATTCAACACCCCTTTATGTTAAAAGTCTTGGAAAGAACAGAAATCCAAGGCCCGTACCTAAACATAATAAAAGCAATATACATCAATCCAACAGCAAACATCAAACTTAACGGTGGGAAACTTGAAGCAATCCTACTAAAATCAGGAACTCGATGAGGCTGCCCACTCTCCCCCTACCTATTCAACATAGTACTGTAAGTCCTGGCCAAAACAATTAGACAACAAAAGGAAATCAAAGGGATACAATTTGGAAAGGAAGTAGTAAAAACATCATTATTTGGAGATGACATGATAGTGTACTCAAGCAATCACACAATTTCCATCAGAGAACTCCTAAAGCTGACAAACAACTACAGCAAAGTGGTTGGATATAAAATTAACTCACACAAATCAGTACCCTTCCTCTTCTTAAAAGACAATCATATGGAGAAAGAAATTAGGGAAAAGATACCCTTCACAATAGTCACAAAAAATATGAAATACCTTCGTGTGACTCTAACTAAGCAAGTAAAGGACCTGTATGACAAGAACTTCAAACCTTTAAAGAAGGAAATCGAGGAAGATCTCAGAAAATGATAAGATCTCCCATGCTCATGGATTGGAAGGATCAATATTGTAAAAATGTCCATCTTACCAAAAACAATCTACAGATTCAATGCAATCCCCATCAAAATACCAACTCAAATTTTCTTTGAGTTGGAAAGAGCAATGTGTAATTTCATCTGGAATAACAAAAGACCTAGAATAGCAAAATCCATCCTCAATGACAAGAAAACATCTGTGAGAATCACTATCTTTGACCTCAAGCTATATTACAAGGCAATTGTGTTAAAAACTGCATGGTACTGGGACCGAAATAGGCATGTGGATCAATGGAATAGAATAGAAGATCCAGAAATGAGCCCTCACAGATATGGTCACCTGATTTTTGACAAAGGAGCTGTAAATTTTCAATGGAAAAAAGACAGCCTCTTCAATAAATGGTGTTGGTTCAACTGGCACTCAGCAGGCAAAAGAATGAAAATAGACCCTTTCTTATCTCCTTGTACAAAGCTCAAGTGCAAGTGGATCAAAGATCTCCACTTTAAACCAGATTCACTGAAACTATTAGAAGAGAAAGTAGGGAAAACCTTAGAAAACACAGGCACAGGAGAAAATTTCCTGAACACATCACCAATGGCTCAAGCTCTAAGGTCAAAGATTGACAAATGGGACTTAATGAGATCGCAAAGTTTCTGTAAGGCTAAGGACATTGTCAAGAAAACAAAATGGCAGCCAATAGAGTGGGAGAAGATCTTTACCAACCCCACATCACATAGAGGCTTAATATTCAAGATATACAAAGAACTCAAGAAACTAGATGTCGCCACTGTCTCAGACGAGCAGAAAAGAAGGGACAACACAGCGTTCTTCTCAAAACTTTTTATTCAGGAACCTTACAGCATGCTCATGAAAATCTTTCTTTCCTCTCTCTGTCTCTCTTCCCCTCTCCTTCCTAGTTTCTCTTTCTGTTTCTTCTTTATTTCCCCTTTTCGGCTTCTCTTTTTCATTTTCCCTGACTCCAAGCACAGTCCTATTGTCCTGATCTAGCATCATGGGTGCACCTTCGTAGCTTGCAAGGTGGGAGTGGCTAATCTGGAGGGCAGGAAGAATTCAGGTGCTAGTCACAAGACCAGGCCAGGGTCCCATGCATCATCTTGGGACTACCGAGACACCTGTTCTCCACAGCTAGACACCAGATAATCAAACAACTCTATTAAAAAATGGGGTACAGAACTAAACAAAAAGTACTCAACTGAGGAATATTGAATGGCTGAGAAGCATCAAAGGACATCATTAGCCATCAAGGAAATGCAAATCAAAACAAACCTGAGATTCCACCTCACACCAATCAGATTGGCCAAAATTCAGATGACAGCAGTTGCTGACTAGGATGTTGAGAAAGAGGAATACTTCTCCACTGTTGTTGGGGTTGTAAACTGGTACAACCACTCTGGAAATCAGTCTGGCCATTCCTCAGAAATTTAGACATAGTACTACCTGAAGACCCAGTAATTCTACTTCTGGGCATTTACCCCAGAGACGCTCCAACATACAACAAAGATACATGCACCACAATTTTCATAGCAGCTCTATTTATAATAGCCAGAAGCTGGAAAGAACCCAGATGCCCTTCAGTAGATGAATAGATACAAAAATTGTGGTACATTTACACAATGGAGCACTACTCAGCTATCAGAAAAAAAATGGCCTTAACGAAATTCTTAAGAAAATGGATGCATCTAGAGAATATCATCCTGAGCGAGATAACCCAGTCACAAAAGAACAGGCATAATATGCAGTCACTGATAATTGGATACTAACCCCAGAAAGCTCTGAACACCCCAGAAACAACTCACCGACTGTGTGAAGTTCAAGAAAAAAAGAAAAAAAAACATTATGTTTACTCCTTATACATCAAGAAAACCTTGACTAATTCCAGGTCACATCCTGTTTTACATGTACTTTATGCTCATTGTAACTAGTAAGATCTTAATGCACACATTGAAACATTATAAAAAGAAAAGAAAGGCAAGTAATGACAAAAATGTATTTGTATACTTTTATGCAAAAAATGCTTAAAATTTGTACATTTATCTTTGTTTTTTTTAAAAATAAAGTTCTTCAATTAACAAAAAAGAAAACTGAAGGAGTAGAGGAAAGGTAAACAGTAAAGACAATATATTGTATAAGAAAATCTATTTTTAATAAAGGAGAAAATAAGATACCAAAAAATAAAATAAAATGTAATATCGAAATATATATATATATATATATATATATATATATATATTTCCTGTGGGTTTTGCAACAAAGTAATAGAAATTATATAAAGAAATGCCATGATCTTTTATGCTTTATAGAAAAGTAAAGTTACCTAAATGAACATCTAGATTCACATTTTTGTTTTGTAGTTAAATTTTATGTGTATTTTGGAAGCTTTTGAAATGTCTATTTGATCTCTGATTTTAATATAAGTTCTAGAAAATTGTGTTGATAGACATGTTAATTTTAACTCAAATAATGTATTTCAATTTGTTGTTTATTGAGCATTTAAAATTGTTTCCTATGATATATCCTCATCTTCCATATATTGTCAACTCTAAATATCAAGTTGTTTTCAAGGGTTGACTCCCAACAGTTAACTGTGCATAATTATACATACTGATTTGTATTACTACTGTTAGTTGAAGTGTTGGTGAAGACATTTTTCCATTTTTTATAGGCTGCCATTTTGTCCTATTGATAAATGTTTTAGCTTTGCAAAAGCTTTTCAGTTTTCATGAGGCTCCATTTACCAATTGTTGATCTTACTGCCTGAGCTATTGGTGTTCTGCTGAAGAATTTGTTGTCTGTGCCAATCTGTTCAAGTTCCCCTAGTTTCTTTTCTATTAGATTTAGTGTTTCTGGTTTTATGTTGAAGTCTTTGATCAACTTGAATGTTCTTTTCTGTGTAGTAAATATAGGTCTATTCGCATACTTTCATATGCAGACATTATATCTTTAATTCAATTCCATATATCAACCTGTCATTTTTAATGCCAAACACATTTAATTTTTTATTACTATACTTTACTTCCAGAAGTTATATTATTATACAGGAATTTTTATTTTTCTCAAGTTCCTTTGTTTTTCTGCATGAAGTTGCAAGATTAGTAAAGAATTGTGTTTGAATTTTGATAAGAATTGCATTGAATCTGCACATTGCTTTTGGTAAAATAGCCATTTTTAGAATAATAATCCTACAGATACACAAACAGAGGAAATCTTTCCATCTCTGATATCTTCCTCAATTCTATTTTTCAGGAACGTGAAGTTTTTTTTTTGTCCTACTGGTCAACACACTTGCTTGGTGAAAATTACTCCATGGTATTTTGTATTATTTTAGGTTATTATACAAATTGACATTTCTCTAATTTCTTTTTCATTCTATTTATTTATTGATTTTAGTTGATTTTCACTGAGCTCCTTTGATGAAGGTGTCTATTAGTTGTAGGCGTTCTCTGGGTAGAGTGTTTGGGGCAACTTATGCATACTATTCTTTTATCTGTAAATAATTATTCTTTGACTTCTTCCTTTCCAATTCCTATTCCCTTGATAACTTTTAGTTGTCCTATTTCAATAGCTAGAACTTCCATAGCTATATTGAATACACAAAGAGAGTGTCTGCAGGCTTGTCATAACCCTGATGTCAGTGGAATTTCTTTAAATATCTCTCCATTTATTTGATGTTGCCTATTGGCTTGCAGTATATTTCCTTTATTATGTTTATGTATGGACCTTGTATCTCTGATCTCCCCAAAATTTTTAACATGAAGGGTTGTTCGATTTTCTTAAAGGTTTTTCTCTGCATCTAATGTGATTTTTTTTCAGTTTATCTGGTGGACTACTGTGGTAGATTTTAATGTATTAAACCATCCCTACATCCCTGGGATGAAGCCTACTTGACCATGGTAGATGGTATTTTTGATGTATCTTGGACTCAGTCTGCAAGTTTTTATTGAGTGTTTTTATATCAATATTCATAAGACAATTCTGTCTGAATTTTTTTTCTTGAGTGTTTGTGTGGGTAACTATGGTCTCATAAAATGAGTTTTACATTATTCCTGTACTAGCTGGATTTATGTGTCAACTTGACACAAGCTGGAGTTAATCACAGAGAAAGGAGCCTCAGTTGAGGAAATGTCTCCATGAGATCCAGCTGTAAGGCATTTCCTCAACTAGTGATCAAGGGGGGAGGGCCCAGCCCATTGTGGGTGTAGCCATCCCTGGGCTGGTAGACTGGGTTCTATAAGAAAAAAAGCTGAGCAAGCCAGGGAAAGCAATAGAGTAAACAACATTCTTCCATGGCCTCTGCATCACCTCCTGCTTTCTGACTGCTTGAGCTCCAGTCCTGACTTTCTTTGGTGATAAAGAGCAATGTGGAAGTATAAGCTGAATAAACCTTTTCCTCCTCAACTTGCTCTTTGGTCATGATATTTCGCACAGGAATAGAAACCCCGACTAAGACAGTTCCTTGTATTTCTGTTTTGTGTAATAGTTTAAGGAGTGTTGGTATTAGCTCTTCATTGAAGGTCTCATAGAAATTTCAATTGAAACAATCTGGTGGTGAGCTTTTTATGACTGGGCGAATTTTACTCAATGCTTCTATTTCCTATGGTATTATAGAGCTATTGAAATATTTTACTTAATCTTTATTTAATTTATTAAGTAGTATCTGTCTGGAAAATCATCCATATTAATTAGGTTTTCCAATTTTGTGTAGTACAGGATTTTGAAGTAAGACAGAATGATTCTTTGCATTTCCTCAGTTTCTTTTTATATCTTCCTTTCAATTTCTGATTTTGCTTATTTGTGTACTGTCTCTCTGCCTTTTAGGTAAGTTGTCTTACGGTCTGTCTATGTTTTTGATCTTCACAACAAACCAGGTTTTGATTTTCTTGAGTCTTTGAATTGTCTCTGTTTATTATTTATTGATTTTAGTCAGAATTTGATGATTTACTGTTGTCTACTCCTTTGGAGTGTGTTTGATTCTTTTCATTCTAGAGCTTTAAGGTATTTAGTTTCTTTATTTTTTTCCTGAATTCATATTTAAAAAAACAGATAAATGTACAGATTCCAAGCATTTTTGCATAAAAGTATATGCATACATTTTTGTCACTGCTTGGTTTTTTTAAAGGTTTGATAGTGTGCATTAAGATCTTACTAGTTATAATGAGCATAAAGTACATGTAAAACAAGATGTAACCTGGAATTAGTCAAAGTTTTCTTGCCCCAGAAAGCTCTGAACACCCCAGAAACAACTCATAGACTATATGAAGTTGAAGAAAAGAAAAAAAAAGAAAAGACCATTATGCTTAGTATTTACACTCTAATAATTCACATTTTTAAGTGAATTTGTACACTTTCTCATGTCTCTATTGTCGAATTTGAGCTTTATTTCCTGGTGGCTTGATAAGATATATAGGGTTATTTCAATTTTGTCGTATCTGTTTAGGCTTGCTTTGTTACTAGCTTTATGTATAATTTTGGAAAAGGTCCTGTGAGATGCTAAGAAGGTACGTATTTTTTTGTGGTTTGTGGGATATGTTTTATAGGTGTCTGTTAGGTCCATTTGAAGCAGAGCCTCGGTTAGTTTTATTATTTCTTTTTTTAGTTTCTATATTGATGATTTGTCCACTGCTCAGAGTGTAGTGCTGATGTCTCCCATAATTAATGTGTTGGTTTTGAAGTATGATTTAAACTTTTGTAATGTTTCATTTATGAGTGCGTGTGCTCTTGCATTTTTTGGCATAGATGTTCAGAATTCAGATATTTTCTTCGTGGATTTGTTTCTTTAAAGAATATAAAATCCCCTTCCCTGAATCTTTTGATTAAATTTGGTTGAAAGTCCATTTTATTCAATATTAGAATGGCTATTTCAAATTGGAATTTTGTTTTGAGGTCCGTTTTCTTGGGAACCCCCTTTCAACCACTTACTCAGAGATAATGTCTAATTTTTTACTGAGGTGTGTTTCTTGCATGCAAAAGAATGAAAGATCAAATTTTCACATCCATTCTGTTAGCCTGTGTCTTTTTATTGGGGAATTGAGTCTATTTAGATTGAGATATATTAGTGACCAGCAATAACCAGCAATAATTAATTTATTAATTTTTGCTATTTTTCATGTTGTTGATGGTTTTGTGTGTGTGTGTGTGTGTGTGTGTGTGTGTGTGTGTGTGTGTGTGTGTGTGTGGTGTGTATACTTCCCTTCCTTTGGTTTGATAATGTGGGATTATTTATTGTATGCAATTTTTAGGGTGTAGTTAGACTACTTGGTTTGGAGTTTTCCTTTTAATATTTTCTTTAGGGGTGGATTTGTGGATAAATATTATTTATATTTAGTTTTGTTGTGGTATACCTTTTTCTCTATCTGTGATGATTGAAAATTTTGCTGGATAGATATAGTAGTATAGATGCCATATGTGTTCTCTTAGTGTTTGTAAGATATCTTTCCAGGTTATTCTGTGTTTCTGAGTCTCTGCTGAAAATTCAGGTGTAATTCTGATAAGTCTGCCTTTCAGTTACTTGGCCTTTGTCCCTCCCAGCTTCAAATATTCTTTTTTTGTTTTGCATTCTGTACATGTAGTGTATTGATTATTATGTGGCTGAATGATTTTCTTTTCTGTTCCAGTATATTTGGTGTTCTGTAAGCATCTTGTATGTACATGGGCATATCTTCATTTAGGTTGTGAAAATTTTCCTCTGATTTCATTGTAAATATTTTATTTTACCTTGTAAGCTGAGAATATTCTATATGCATATTATTCTTTGGTTTGATATTGTTAATATTTTAAAGACTGCTTTTATTATGAAGTAAACATGTATATTCTACTTAGCTTAAATGTCTTTTAAAGCTATTCTTGGAAGAAGATGTGCTACATAATAAAGATTCAGCAGTACGTATATTTAATCACATTCTTTCAAAAAGTCAGGACATAATAATGAAATAATGCCATGAACAATCATAGTGTGTTATCTTCAGCAGCATAAACGTGTTGCACATGGATGCATTGGGCACCAAGAATACCAAGTGAGCCTTTTTAGATGCAGTTTTTGTTATTTCTTCTTTCATTCAGAAAATATGTATTTATCATATACTAAAAATGTGCCAAACATTATTCCTTTTCATACATATTGTAGGTCAAATGTGTGATGTATTCCTGGTCTTTTGTAACTTACATTTTATTAGGAAAGGCAACCAGATTATTACTTAAAATGAATAGAACATTTCCACCCTATTGATGAATAAAGAGGAGACCTACCTGGTACTAAGGAAGTTCATAATAAGTTTATGTGATATGTTTTCATGTTCATTTGGTGGGAAGATTACATTTGATTAAAAAACTTAGAAGTAACAGATAAATGGGACTTGATTGAGTTAAATTTGTTTACTTGTGAGTGTGACCACAGATTATCAGTATGTTTTGGACAGTATCAATCACTGAGAATGGAGACATTCTTAGTCCTACAGTTCATCCCCTATTAGTGTATAGATATAAAATAATTGTAGAAATGCAAAAACACAAAAGACTAGTACATCTAAAACTAAAGTTTTATAGTTGCTAAATGATAGATTATTTTTACTGAAGAATGTAAGGAATGAAATTTTATTTCCTATTATTGAATACCAGATTTAATCATTTAATCACCTGCAGTTGATTTGTCTTCTGAGCAACAAAACCAGTAAGACATAGAAATACACAATATTGTGTTTTCTGATAGATGGTCTATGTGTCCTTTTGAGACACTAATATGCCACAAGGGAGTATTTCATTTAAATTATGTACAGATATTTATTACCCAACTTACATGAATTATAGGCATTTGTAAGGCTTTACATTCTTATTTATTCTTTGAAATTCAAGTATAAGCATGTGATATAACTTAATCATAGTCATCCACCACTCTATTCCTCTAACTCTTTCTTATATCCTCACCCGATCTTCCTTCTAACCTTATATGTTTTTATTATTATAATTAACCCTCTGGTTCTAATTGCTGTTCTGATTTCAATTAGTGTTCCCTGATTTTATGGATGTTGGGTCATCCATTAGAACATGGGTTCCTTTCAGTAACAATATGCATGAATAAAATTGATTCACTATCTCCAAACCAGAATGAACTACTGATATTTCATTTGGGGTAGGATTTTATGAATTTCTGATCCATGTGTGCTGGAATTTTGACTGAATTGATCTGGTGCGTGTCTTCTGCCTACAGCCATAAGTGCTGTCATTTCATAAGTGTAAGAACTATGTTATGGCCATAAGTCACACAGAATTCCTAGTCATCTGCTGAATTTTACTTTCTTTCAACTCTGTCTTAATTGTTTCTTAAGCCAAGATAAAAGAAAGTTGATATAGATGATCAGCTATAGCTTAACTCTCATAGCTACTAATACTTGGCCTTAACACTTTAAGTATTCTTTAGTAAGCAAAGTCAACATCCAAACAATAGTATAGAGTTTGAATAGGATTCTGATAATTGTGGATATGCAAAACAGCCCCAAATATGACAATATGTGCTGTTTATGGACAGTGCAGGTATATATGTATACATATGTATATATATATATATGAATGTATATATATATGTGTATGTATATATATATGTATATATATATGTATATATATTTATATATAATGTATATATATATATTTTATATATATATATATATATATATATATATATATATATGAATGAACTATTTCTACCTTGGTGACTTACCTGTATTCAAAAGCACAGGTGCATCACATAGAACCAACCAAAAATAAAGGGCTGATGGCAAATATTATAATATATGGAGGTTAAAAGGTTAGGTGAGAAAATACTGTTCATAAATTATGGCAAAATACATCATAATATGGTGAAAGAAAATTCTACCATAGTGGCAACCCTATCTAGGAGGAAATTATCAGGGAACAGTAGCCTTGAAGAAGTTCAACAAATAGGCATTTATTAGGATCTGCTTGTAAGAACTTTGTAGAACAGAATGATCTATTTTTTTCATAGCATAGATCTACTCTTGAATGTTTATACCTGAGGCCTTAGAAGAAAATGGCTGTTTGTATGTTGTAGACAAAGTGAAGTATCAAAGACGAAGCTACTAAAGAGCTTGGTAGTTATATTTTAAAAAATCAAAAATAAATTCATCAGTGATTACAAATGGAATTGAATGCAAAAAGTTCTAATTGTTATGCTAAAAGTCTCAGTGATGATCAGGATAGTCTGACAAAACTGAAAAAAAAATTTAGATTATGTTTAGAATTGTTAAAATAAGAAATGTCCAGGTGATTAATTTGTCCATACTTTTTTCCTTAGAGAAAAATGACCTTTAGGCAAAGATAAAGGCAGTGTGAAGAAATAATTGTCGTTTAAAATATATTCTACTACTATTCAGTTGTTATGACTATATAGACTTGATTTCCTCACCTAGATTCACAGTGGTTCCAAAGCAGAGAGCAAAGACTTTCTCAGGTCATAATTTGACACCATTTCCACTTTAAAAAAAAAGAAAAAGAAAAAAGGTCCTCATTTTATAAGTCTTGGAAAAAGAAATACTTAAATCCAAGGAAGACTCAGTGAATTTCTACATAGGAATATCTACATATCTAAATAATTTTGCTTGATCCTTGCATTGTCTTAAAATATTTCTTATCGTTCCCTGTCAGATATTGATTCTTGTGAAAAGCTTTTGTTTAAGCCAAAGGATCCAATGGCATATATGAAACTTTCAAATTCATTATTTGAAAGAAAGGAACTTATTATAAAAGGTCAAATAAGATTCAGAAAACCTTCTCTTAGAAATTTTGAGTTGGTGCATAAAACCTTAACAACTTATTCTTACCTTTTACCACAGTCTCTCATTCTCTATATACCCCAAATTATGCATTATTCTTAATTTACTACTTTAAAAATACCCATAGTTCCACAAAATATATCTGTATCTGTAGCTCTATCTGTCTGTCTGTTTATCATCTGAACACAATAATTGCACAGAATATTACATATTTTTCATTCATTTTCTTCTATTTAACTACAATTTTGGGGGTACATAAAGCCTTGCTAATATACAGAGCTTTTGTTTTCTTATTATTATCTAGAGAGTATTCCATTTACCAGGTAGAACATGGCATATAGTATCTTTATCTTGCTGTAGTAATGCATTGCTGTTCTTGGCTTTACATTCTGCCCTATATCTAAACTCTTTTAATTGTATTTTCATCATTTCCTTCCACAGGCAGAAGAGTTATGTTTTAATCTCTACAAAACTATATTAGGTATTGCCATATGACATTTCTTTATCAAAGTATTGTTTTCATGTATGAAACAAGAGAATACTTGAAAAGTTTTCTATATTCTGGCCCTGCATTCTTAGCTTTCTTTATATTTTTAAGGAAATGTTAATAAATTAGACCCCATGCCCAAGATAATTGAAAGCATGAAGTTTATCTGAACTAATTTTGGGGCTGAAACTAAAACCAGTTATCACCAGCTGAAATCATTAGACTCATGTGAGTGTATGAATAAGGAAACATTATGCTTGTTGTAAAGCAACAAATTTTGGGCTGACTTATTATGGAAATTTCTTTCATGTGTGGCTGATAAACTTTTGCATTCTAATGTTATGGTATTGAAAGCAATGCTATTACAACATTTGAGATTGCTTTAGTGTTTGTTCAGGTTTTTATATGGTAAATTGAGGACTTGATTCTCTGGCTTATACAATATATATATTTCAACTTTAGTAAGAATATCATAAGTTTTTAAAAATTCCTTAATTTAATTTAAAGTAATTATGAGGAATAATCCATAGAGCTGGAAAAAATGTCTCAGAAGTTAGGCCACTTTCTGCCTTTCTAGAGAGCTTACTTCCCCAGTGCTGAAATTATTGGTGTATGCCACCACGCTAGCTTTTATTTTTAATTAAAATATTATTACAATATTCTACCTTCCATTCTGTTCCTTCCCTTGTGATTCTCTAAGATAGTAGACTACTTTATTTTTAACATCTTGATACAGTTTTAATGAAAAATACAATTTTCTATTATACAAAGTAGTTCTTTTATAAAAAATATTTTACTGATATATTATGATTTATCCTGATCATGGTTTTTCTACCCTGACTCCTCACATATCTTCCCCATCTTCTTGTTCACCAAAATACAAGCCTTTTATTTGTCTTTAAAAACACTAACAAATAAGCAAAAAACATAAAGCAACAGCAGATCACAGAAACCAAAATTTATAAAAGGGAAGTCACCTCATATCAACTATCTAGACTGAAAGCCACAGATACTGAAAAGGTTTAAAGTTGTTCTAGGGAGTAAAGGCAGACAATTACATCGAAGCTATACCACTTATTTTGTAGGGTTCTGTTCAAATATAGCTTTCAATAGATGATGAATGTGATTTTGATTGTATAGCATTAATATTCACCCAGAACATAGAAATATTTGAATTATAAATATACTATATAGACAGTTTTAGTTATTTTTTTAGTGGCATGTCATTCATTATGTTACTCTTGAGTTTAGGATTTCTGCCCATTTTGTTAACTCTGATCTGTTTAGTCTTTATAGTATGTGTGTGTGTGTTTGTGTATTTCTGACCAAGGGGTAAGATGTAGTACATATATATATATACTACCTTAGAGTAATTTATGTGAAGCTGTTTAAGAAGACAAAACTGGGTTAAATTTTTGGAGATGGGTGGGTTGCCTCATCCCTCAACAGGGAGCTGTGTCTAACCTCTGGCTATGGTCTCTACAGGTTCTCTCTCCCCTTTGTTGGGCATTTCAGCTAATGTCTACTTGTTGGGTCCTGGGAGCCTCTTGGTTTACTGGCATCTGGGACTTCCTTGTGGCCAACCCCAATTTGCATTCCCTCATTACTACACAACCTCTTTTCAATTACCTAACACTCTGTACACTACTCCCATCTCCTCCTATACCTGATCCTGCCCCACTTTTCTGTTCCCCCTCCGCTCTTACTCCCAATTCCCTCCCATCCTCTCCCTCCCATGAGTATTTTGTTCCCCTTCTAAGAAGGACTGAAGCATCCACACTTTTGCCTTCCTTCTTGAGCTTCATGTGGTCTGTGAGTTGTATTGTGAACTGAGAACTGCTCCTGTGTAAAGGAAATATGAGGAGAAAGTTGGACGCAGAGACTGATGGAAAGGCCATCCAGAGACTGCCCTACCTGGAGATCCAGCCCATATACAGACACCAAACCCAGACAATATTGTTGATGTCAAGAAATGCTTGCGGACAGCCTGGTAAAGCTGTCTCCTCAGAGGCTCTGCCAGAACCTGACAAATATAGATGTGGATGCTCGCAGCTTACCTCCAAACTTACCATAAGACTGAGTATGGAGACCCCAATGTTTATACAGGGAAAACTGGGGAAGTGAATAACATTTGAAATGTAAATAAAGAAAGTAATCTGAAAAAAAAAAAAAAAAAAAAAAAAAAAAAAAAAAAAAAAAAAAAAAGAGAGAGACAAAGCCGAATGTTTGTGAGTTTAGACGCCAGGGGGCAGTAGAGAATAACAAATATTTCATCTAGTTACAATCTATTTTTAATCTAATTACCAAAGCCAGAAAGAAACGATGAATTTTATGAATACAAGTAGTATTTCACTTTGTTCAATATGTCCTTCTGAAATTTCTCTTCCAGATGGAAGCCAAGATGTCCATTTGGATCTTCATTTAGAAGCTACTAATCATTCCCTGCTACATGTCCATGTTTGTAATTAGAAGGCTTATAAGATTTTAACACAGACAAAGAAATTTCACTGGGTTGGGGAGATTATTTAGGATTTAATTCACAATAAAAATGGGTGGGCCTACATGTATACAAATATATGTACAAATATATATATATAATGCACACACATATAAGTGCACTGATTACATACTAAAATAGTGGTAACACAAATACTTCAAAATATGTTCATAAAGGCAAACACTGGTAGAATATTTGTATATGGATATACATAGAATATAATGACAAAAACTATTTTTATGAAAAGAAAATTGAGTCTCAGTTATTTAGTCAGCGACCTACAACAGATGGATAATGGAGATTTGAATGCATAGTTGTGTTATGATTGTATTTTCCTACAGCACATACTTTGTATAAGAAGTAATAAATACTATTTAGAATTACATCTGATTATCTCATAATTATTTTTTCTGTTTTCTTGCAACAGTTCTATTTCCTAGCACCCATTTATTTTGTGTATTTAAGGAGGATACTTTTAACACTTAGCGTTCAGGCATTACCTGTGATTATTTGTATTATCAGACTAATAAGTTTTAAGTGTCTGTCTTTGTCAACTCCTAAAGTAATCATGGCAACAATAGCATACGTTTTTAAGCTAGAAACATTGGTCTTGTTGTACAGGTCTGAATTAGTTGAGTCATCACATTAGAATGAGATGTAAAAAGCATTTTTGGCTGAAGACCCAGGAAATTAATATTTGGCTATTACTCTTCTATGATCAGTTAATTACCAGTTCTGTCTTTATCTATTTTACAGAGTGCCGAGGACATCTGAAAGAAAAAAGAATTCCAAGCTTTTCTTAGGTTAAAAAACAAGGAGAAAAATACAAGATTCACCTTTTTTTTTTTTTTGCCTTCTTTCTTTACAAAATTTTGTTAGCACAATTAATTAAAATAATTCAATTGAAGACTCATTGAGCAGTGACTTATATCTCTGAAGAGCACTTGGTTAACCTGTAAGTTAAACAATGCTAGTCAACATTCTGAAAGACTTGCCAGTTTAGTATGAAACATTCGTAGGATTGACATAAAATGTGTTTACTTTGGGCATCACAACTACATCAAAATAAATATTATGACAGCATTTGAAAAAAAGGTATTACTTATATCACCTTGAAAATGCAGGTCTTAAATCTTCATTGATATTGTCAGTTAACATATTACTCTTTACTAAATATATCTAAAGATACAATTTCACATGGGATTTATAAATATGCACAATGTTTTAGAATAAGGCAATATTCTAATATTTCTATTCAGCAAGAAGCACTGTATACACTGACGAAATCATATCTCTCCTCATTTGTTATATGCTTACTTTTTCATCCATGTACTGACTATCATTTAAGATCCTATACTTTGGGATCATGTTGTATATCCTTGAATGATTCCTTTCTTTTATATATATTTTTATTTTTATTATTATTTTATTTGTATACATTCCAGTCATTGTCCCCTTTCTCTGCCCCCCCCCTTCCACAGTTTCTCATTCCATTACTCTCAATGCCTTGCCTCTTAGAGGGTGCCTACTACCAGGCTTCCCCCTTCCCTGGGCCTCAAGTCTCTCAAGGATTAAGTACATCTTCTCTCACTGAGGCCTGACCGGGCAGATCCCTGATATATTTGTGCCAGGGGCCTCAGGCCAGCCAGTCTATGCTCCTGTTCAGTGGCTCAGTCTCAGAGAGCTATATGGTGTTTGGGTAAGTTGAGAGTGCTTGCCTTCCTACAGGGTCGCTCTCCACTTCAGCTTTTATATCAATCCTTCCCCTAATTCAACCACAGGGGTTCCTGACTTCAGTCCAATAGTTGGCAGTAAGTATCTCAGTCAGCTGTTGGTTTGGGCCTCTCAGAGGACAGCCATATGTGGCTTTTGTCTCTAAGCACATAATAAGATCTTGGTGTCTTCTAATGCAATGGATCCCAAATTGGGTAGGTTATTGGACCAACTTTCCTTCAGTTCTCTCTCTCTCTCTCTCTCTCTCTCTCTCTCTCTCTCTCTCTCTCTCTCTCTCTCTGTCTCTCTCTCTCTCTCTCTCTCTCTCTCTCTCTCTCTCTCTCTCTCTCTCTCTTTAAGAAAGGAACAGGTGTGGGTCAGAAATTTTAGCTGTGGGTTAGTAACCCTGTCCCTCTGCTTGAGGCCTTGTCTATCTCCTGGAGGTGGTTGCTTTGATTTCCCTCTCCACAATGTTGGGCATTTCATATAATGTCACCCCCATTGAATCTTAAGAATCTTTCACTTGCCAGGTGTCTGATACTTTCTAAAGGGTCCCCTACCTCCTACCCACCTCCCAATGCTGCTTATATCCCTGGGAACTTATCTTCTCCTGCACGTATCTGATTCTTTTCCCCTTCTCCCCCCTAAACCCCCAGGTCACTCCATGCTTCTTCCTCCCATGATTCTTTCCTTCTCCATTCTAAGTAAACTTGAAGCATCCTCACTTGGGCTTTTCTGCTTGTTATACTTGTAAAGGGCTTTGAGGTATTTGGTACTGTATGGCTAATATCCACTTATCAGTGAGTACACACCATGCATGTCCTTTCGTGTCTGAGTTACTTCACTCAGGATGGCATTTTCTACTTCTATTTATTTGCCTTCAAAATTCATGATGCCTTCATTTTTAATAGCTGAAATATTTTCTGTATTTATTCTTCTGTTGAGAGACTATAATTGTTATCTGCAGAGGACTTTAATATTGTTTTTAATTATTTGAAACTGTTTAAATGTTTAAACATTAAAAATTTTATTTTATTATGATAGTATGCATGCATAAGATTTCACACATGCTATGTGTGGCACAAGTGTTTAGGTCACAGGGAAATTTTGTGGAGTCAGCTCTCTTTTTTCACCTTCATGTCGGTTTCTAATATTGAAATTAGGTTATCTGGCTTACAAGATCTTGTACTCACCTCCAAAGTCCAATTTCAGATGTTTTCCACCCCATATCTTTTGAAAATTTTATATATGTACACAATATATTTTGATCTCACTCTGGAGAGCCGCTCCAGTGCAAAGCCAAGCACAATCACCTAGGCAGTCAGTTACTGAGCCTGGTACCCACACATCTATCTTATTTTGTGGACCCCGAGTGCCCTCACCTGACTGCTGGTTCCAGATGCCTTTCAGCCATTACTTTCATAAACTGTTCTCCACAGTCTGGTAAAATCACGACTTAGCAATCAATAACTTATCAAACAGGTTTATATGTTAAATTCTCAATCAACAATCCCTCCACACCATAAGCTTACAACCAGTTGACAAAGATATAAAATGCCCACCTACATAAGATAAATTGACCTATAGAAATCCATCCCTAGAAAGTATGCATATCTACCCAAGGTTACTCAGAGCTACGCAGAGGAGATTGTTTGTACTAGTCTTCCATCTTGTATCTCTCACTTTCTCTTCTTTACCAAAACTTTGTCCCCACCCACTCTACAGTTCAGTCATGCATCACCTTGACTTCAACATACAAGTTTAATACACCTGGTTACTGTTGTCTGTATGTGAATGGCTGTGATATCATTCACTGATATGTGGAATTTATCAGTGCTCACACACTGACAAAACAGATTTTTTCAACAGCTATTCTATCTCTTTCTTCACTCTCTCTCTCTCACTCACTCACTCTCTCTATCATAAAAAAAATGCTTAATTTTCCTCAGATTATGTCTCCAAGATTACTAAGATTTGCCTTCCTAGGAAATAACTTATTTTTTCTGTACACAGTCTGCAGATTTATGGATTTCTAAACATTCTTTCTTTTGATTGGGAACTTTCTGTGCTGAGGGAGTGGGTTTGGTGAAGAAGTGTTGGAATGGCTATAACAATTTCATTTTTGGGAATATCTTAACATCTACATTGGAATCTGACCTATTCACAACTATTGAAGTTATTTTTAATACCTGCTGAGCAAACAAAAGACCCAGATATGCACACCTGCAATTTCTTAGCACTTAGTCACCCAGGTAAGCCATCTATACACAATTTTTTGTCTTCTAAAGATAAAAATGAAGAATAAGCATCACTATTTCTCATCTCCAAGTATGTCACTGTATTCAAACAAAGCTTTTCTCCTGTGTGAAACAGCTGTAGAAGCTCGGTTAATTTATTTATTAATTGAATAATGTACCCATTCAAATTAATTTTTGGTATAGAAATATTTTTATATTTTATATTTATACTAAAAATATACTTGTTTCTGTAACATCACTAACAGAATATTTTGGAGCATTCAGCAACTTTGCATCCAAGTCTTAAAATTTATAGAAGCTAGAAATTAAATGGTGAACTGAAGGTGGCCTATTAACAACACAGTGGCATACAATGTCCTGAAGGGGGAGAAAGAAACTGTGTTAAAATAATTTAGAGTATTTAAAGATACTTGGCCCAAATCTTGCCATAGACAAAACTACTAGAGAAAGAACCACACCTGACTCCATATATTTCTTCTGGATGCCAGTGATACTTTTTTCTCTGTTTTATTGAGTCTTTTTCTACTACTGCTTGAACTTTTTATATTAAATATATATCGTCCACTGATTTCAATTAAGTCATAGAATAAAGCCACTGTGTATTCCTTGCAATTATTAGAATGAAAGGTAGAGTGTTAGAATTGAACATCTCCTTGCAAGTAATTTAACCCAATCTTCAAACTCTGTTGACGTACAAACTTTGAACCAGTAAGAATTTATTTTACAGGCCCAGATAATTACTTGAATTCCTCCATGTTGGGTCTTTTTAAAAATGTAATATTAGACTGTTATTATCATCATTTGTGTTAATATTTTAAAATCATATTTATAATATTTTAATAGCACTATTATTTAAGAGTCAATGAGAAATAAGTATTCTGTGTATAATGAACAATAACTTTGTTTAATTTGATAATTCTTCAGATCACTATGAAATATTTTCCAGTTTTCCTGATTATTAAGCCTTGATTAAAATATGTCTTTAAATACCATTATAAGCAAAATTAAATTTTGTGGGTCTATTAGTACAACATGGATGTCAAAATGCAAAGTGAATGATAAAAAGGAATAATTTAAGAACTCCAAAAAATGATGCATATTGAAGATTAAGCTATTGAGCTTTATCAACTTCTCTGTCAAGGGTACTCTGAATTGCAGAGCAAATTAATTAATAAAACAAACTATGAATGTGCAGAAAAAAAGAAAAGAAGGTAACTTCTCAGTAACTACAGTTATTGAAGTGTCACAATCTAGTGCTAGTGATAAATATAATTATTGACAATACAAAGCTATCATTCATATTGCATGAGGGGTATAGTGAAATAAAGATAATGCAGGATAATGTTCCCATTTATTATAGAAAGTTTTCAAGAAAGAATAACAATTTTAACCAATGAGATGATTCTTTAAAAATGTATTCATAAAATTGTAACCTGTATTCTGCTACTTTCAGTAATTCAAATTTAGCATTATTCCTTTAAAAACCAAAAGCCACTATTGCACTATTAAGCATATCTTGCCAGGACAGGTTTTATTGTAACTCAGAGGTTCCCAATTGGCTAAGATAATTAATGACTTATCTCCCCCGGAAGCTTGTGTAACAACTTCATACTGTATGGAAGCTATCTAATTCTCACTGTTTTTAGCTCTGGTATAGCTTCATTTATTCATTTTTTTGTTACAAAAGTCTTATTTTTCTCTAGAATGCAATATCATGAAGGTCTATTGGGTAAACAGAAATAGCAATAGCCTGTATTGCTTTGGGAGTTATGCAAGTAATTCTCCCCAAAGGCTTACAAAAGACATCTCAGAAGATGGGACAGAACATATGTAAGAACTAGATGTTGGAAACGACTGCTGGCAAGCTGTGTTATTTTGGATATGATCCAGACAATATACTCATTGGTTTATTTAGAAAAGGGTTGTGCAAGATTGGATCTGTCCATATTTCATTATGGAAGGCAGAAGAGGTAACAATATCATAGCCTCAACATCTCCATGGAAGGTTGATAGGTGAGTTGCCTAGTGAGAAATTTTTTTACTGCCTCCTGTAGTAGAGCCACTGAAAAAGTTGCCCCCGTGTCAATAATGAACCTCTCACACATACTTATGGAAGCAACCTTACTCAAACTAAGCTCAGTGGGATACACACATGTATACAGGTGTGCACGCGCACACACATACACACACACACACACACACACACACACACACACGGAGGGGGAGCATAAAAATATGATGGAGATTTGCTATGAAAAATGAAAGGTTTCATGGAAGCAGTTCACTTCGGTAATCGCAGGATTCAGGAGTCAAGGACAGGTGGATCTCTGTGAGTTTGAGGCCAGCCTTGACTACAAAGTGAGTTCAAAGACTGTCAGAGTTGTTACTCAGAGAATTCATGTCATGAAAAACCAAGAAACACAAAGTAAAACAAAACCCTACTACTATCACCAACAAAAACTAGAAAGGTTTCAAAAGACGAAATAGAAGGATGATCCAAGGTAATAAAGAGTGAAAAGGACTACAATCCATATATACATGTATAAAAAATGTTTAGAATGATTTAAAAATTTAAAAAAATAAAAGAGAGGAAAAATAATTCTAAAAACTCTTCCATATCTGCTCAAGTACAGACCTGAAATCTAACTAAAACTTATTTGTACCATGAAATAAGTAGATGATGGATAGGTGTTTGAGAGTTCTTTCTATACTTCTTGAACTATAAGATATATAAATTATTATTCTTTATTAGTCAAAATGTTTTAAAATGTATGTGTCATACTGGGATTATCTGTACCAAAATAGCCAAAAGATATTTTTAGGAGAAGTATTTGGAAGGATACAGGATAATCAATTGTGTCTTAGCTTCATGGTGTGTGAAGAACTGTTAAAAGGACTTTGATGTGAAAGATCAGAGATGTAGGAATACACAGCTGCCCTCTTTGAGGTAGTTTTCTGAATAGAAGAGTCCAGGGTAAAAATGAACAATATCTCAAGGAAGAACTTTAAGTAGTATATACAAACACCACACACAACAGAGGTTTTTAAGCTACCACCTACAGCCACATTGTGTAATGATAAAACGAGATCCATGGTTGCCACCTTTCCTTTCATTCCCAGGCACCCAAATTATCAATCTAAGTAAGAAAAACTGTTTGACTTAGTTTTCTTCAAAAGAGTATCACATTTTTCAAAAACGTTTGGGAAGTGTTAGGTTTCATGAAGCTGCATGGGCTTTCTTATTAACGTTTTTCAGGATGTTGCATTCAAAATATTTTGTAAGTTTTAACAATCGGAGTGCTATATATCATAGATCCTATGGAACACTTATTAGCAACTCTCAAAGGAATATTCGCAGAATAGCTAAAAGAAAAAAAAATACTCCACTCATTTTAACATAAACGTATTGATCCTGTCCTTAGGTAGATATATTAATTGATCTGATTCTTTTCTTTATTAAGTCTGTAAAGTACCTTGTCCCATTTTACTTACTAGTATTTAGGAACCTATAATTATTGGAAATTATTATTTTGTTTCCATTTCACATTCTTCTCATACACTATGCTTGAATACTTTGAACAGAAAGAAATACATGTTTTCTATCATCTCACTCAAAAGACAATATGCTAGATATCATAGAGCAGGTGTTTAAGACATGTGTGCCACCATGTTGTTGCTAGAAATTAAACACTTCCTATTTCTTTTTATTAGATTAAAATATATCACATTTAACAAATGTTTACTTTTATTTGCTATTTATTTAATAACTGATTAGAGGGCTGTAAAGATAGTTTAGTTCGTGTAGTGTGATATAGACATAACTCGAATTAAAATCTCCTGAAACTATATAAAGAGCTGATTATCGTGGCATGTCCTTAAATCATAGTGTCAGGGACATAGAGGCATGAGATTTCCTGGAGCTCATTGGCCAGCCAACATAGCATAACCAGTGAGTTCTAAGTTCAGTGACAGAATCTGTCTCAAACAAATAAAGTGGAGAGTTACTAAAGAAGATACTCAATGATGACCTCTGGTTTTCACAGTCATAGTTATACTTCTGAATGTTCACCTGCACACAAACCTAGCCATAGGCATAAACACGTTCATACTCAAACTTTATAGGTGCCAATAAAGTATAAAATACCACAATTTGCAGCAACAATACACTAAAACTCATTATTTTTCGTCTATCCACCTATATAGATTCCTGTTTTACCATCCTATAATGTTTCTTTTGTTGTTGTTTGTTGTTTAGTATTATTTAACATACATTTCCCCCAATGTTCACAAAATTGTACTGAAAAGTATGATTAATTGAATGGAAAAATACATTCAATAATTCTAGATTTATTGACAGTACTTCGTCTGGAATGATGTCATTCAATATAACCTTGATTATCTTTCCCCACTTTCAGTTGAACAGTAAAAAGGAAGAGAAGCTTATTATTTCATATTTAAACATTTTCGTGAAATATAACCATTTAGTTAATGAGAATGCAGCACTTCATTAGATTAAAATTAGATTTTCTGGCTTAAGTCCCTTTCCTCTTATAGAATTAATAGAACCGAATTAATAAATGGGTATCTTTAATAGTTCCACTGACCACTGACTCCAGCTAAAAAGCACAGTGATTTACAATCCTGCTCATAGTGTCCATGCACTCAGAGTATTTCAATACAATCAATAGCAAATGGAAAGAAATGTTGGGACCAAATTGTGATGTACTTACTCTATTGCCAGATTTTCAGCAAGTGATGTGTATTAGTCTGGCTTTCTGTCACAAAATACCTGAGATGAGTATATTAGTAACGATTAAGAATTGACTTATTACAGTCCTGGAGACAAAAAATGCCAAAATTAAGACTGAAGAAATATTACTGGGGATAATTCTTTTCATAGGATGCATCTTATTTCCATCTTTCAGAAATATAAGTAGGTGTATGCTATCTTTTATGAGGGCACTGTGTTAGAGTTTCTATTGCAGTGAAGAAACATTGCAACCATGACAACTCTCATAAAGAATTAAAGTTAATTGGGGCTGGATTATAGTTCAAAGGTTTCATTTATTATCATCATGGTGGAAAGTATGGTAGCAAGTAGGCAGACTTATTGCAGGAGAAGGAACTGAGAGATCTATGACTTGATCTAGATAGAACAGAAATGAATATCACACTAAGCCTAGAATGAACATCTGAGACCTCAAAGGTCACACCCTTAATGCATTTCCTCCAACAAGTCCACATCTACTTAAACAAGGCACACCCCTAATAGTAACAAGGCTATACCTCCTAATAGTGTCACTCCCTATGTCTATGTGAACCAATTTCTTTCAAATCACCATAGGCACTGGTAGTAGTATTATAAGGAATCACAAAGACATTATTTGTCTTATGGACAAATGACATAGGTCCATAAGCCAACTGTAGAAGTTGTGGACATATATGTAAAATATTCTGTTGCTATAATTATTATAAAGTAATAATGGTAGTGCAAACAAATATATAATTTTTCTCTCTGAGAAATTTTGAGTTAGGCAAGAACATCAGTGTCATTGAATTAGAAGTATTAATGGCTATTGGCTTTCCCTTTTGGTAGTAAGATGGTTATTATCGGTTCATATGTTATATCAGTATTGAAAATGTAAAGGATATGTGGTAACTTTAGCTTTTTAAAATACTAAGGCTTTTTTAGAGCTCTTGAAGGAGAGGTATAGTTCAAATTTCCAGTAATATGCTATGTAGATATTTTTAGTTCTAAAGGCTGCAAAAGTGGGTATAGTTTTTTTTTTTTTTTTTTTTTTTTTTTTTTTTTTTTTTTTTTTTTTTTTAGTAACTATAGCAATCATGAAGAGCTATTACTGTGAAATTGATAAATTATATGATCATTCAAAATTTTTCTCCACACGGAGCCTTTCTGCTTCTTAAAATTATAAATCCATGGAAAACTTTTCAGCTTCTCTGAAGATATGTTAATGTTCTGATAACTGATCACACATGTGAGGTTTTGATTTTAAGTTAGGAATTAAGAAGAATATATCCAAATGAAAGCCATCCTGCTGATGAGGGTTAAAGTGTTTGAACTGAGTTACTTTTTTTCTTAAGCAACAAGAATCACATTTATTGCTTGCAAATGAGACCGTTGGCTAATAACAGTGAATAAAAGTTGGACATTAGGTGGGAAGTTAATATTCAGGAGAAGATTTAATGTCTGATGTCTATTTACTCTAAAGAAAGCACAATCTTTTGACTATATAAAGTAAAAATGAGAGACTAGAATCTATGAATCTAATCAAAATATGTTTTTAATAATCCAAGTATTACTTAAACTATTTATAGCAGATATAAAGATAAAATAAGTATAAATAAAAATAAATGCTAAAATTAAAGGGAAATCCTGAGCAAAAGAAATGGTCATGCTTCAAAGTAGCTACAGGACTACTTTACAGGACTACTGCTACAGAGAATATGAAATAACTCATATTATATATACTGGGATTTTTTTTAAATATTGTGTGTTGGCTAGCTTTATGCTAAGTGGACACAAATTGAAATCACTTGGAAAAAAGAGACCCTCAATTAATGAAATATTCCTACTAGTTTGGTCAGTGGAAAAGACCATAATTCATTTTTTAATTGATACTGCCTATGGGAGGTCACAGCTCTTTCTAAGCAATGCTGCCTCTCTGTCGGTAGCACTGGGCAAAAAGCTATAAAAAGCAATCCAGGAAGCAACCTTCTCTTCTCTTCCTCCATGACCTGTGCTCCAATTCCTGCCTTGAGTTTCTGCCCTGACTTTCCTGGATACTGGACTTACACACTCTAAGTTGAAATGAAACCTTTCTTTCCTGAGTTCTTTTACATTGTGGTGTTTTATTACAACACTAGAAACTTCAACTAAACCAGTAAATTTATTGTAAAGAGAGGGAAAAAATTATATCGGAAGTATTAAACAAAAGAAAAAATAATGAATATAGGTAAGGTTCTTGTATTAGAGGAACTGAAAATTTTAGAAGAAATAAATATAGAAATGTTGGCCCTTCTGGTGCCAACTTGTGCCCTGAGCAGACTTTGGGCACTGATTCCACACCCATTCTCACAACACTCAGAGGATGCTTATCTCCCAGGTGTTCTAACATTCCCAGGATCACAGCCTCACTGGTGTGATAACAGGCCTAGGACCACAGGATCAGAGAAGAAGCTCAACTTCCAGGAGTACAGTCACACTTAGGAGCACTAGATCTCTGACACATTCAAGATTACAATTGAGGCCACAATATATTTCCCAACATCTTGTATAACTGGGGCCCCACAGGGGCCAGCAAAACACAAACTCCTGACCATCCAGAGGCATAGATTCTTTCCACCTTGTTCCTGTTCTCCCAAACTCAGGGCTCTGGCTCCCCACCCACTCCTGGAACGCCCAGAGAAAACTTGACTCCTAGGAGGTCTGACACAACAAGATCTCAGGAGCTTTGTCACACTAGGATTTCAGTATCTCAGAGGCAGCTTGACTAGCAGGAACTCTGACATACCCAGGGCCTCAGCATCACAGGATTCCAGAATCACAGGACCACAGCGACACCTGGAGTCTGAGGAGTTCTGACACAACCCAGGATGACAAGAGGGACAGGCTCATGTCAGTGACAGCAAGGACAGGTAGCACTAGAGGAAACCAGAGGGCGAGAGGCAAATGCAAGATCATCAGCAACTGACACCAAGGCTACTTACCATGATGGGAATTCAGATTATTTTATTTTTAATTGGTATTCAATCTTAGTTATTTTTAGAACGGCACCAAGATATACTCTCAAGAGTGTTGTAAAAAGGACATTTTTCCTTTTCATCTATATTAGTGCTCCTGTTGTTTTCATACTCAGCATCTTTTGCTTCTATTTATTTATTTATTTATTTATTTATTTATTCATTCATTCATTCATTCATTCATTCATTCATTCATTTTACATCCTGATTGCTATCCTCCTCATGATACCCCCTCACACTCTTCCTCCCTAAACTCCTCCCCTTCTCCTCTGAGAAGTAGGGGATCCTTGAATATTCCCTGACCCTCGCACATTGAATCTCTATAGGGATAGATGCATCCTCCTCTAATGAGGCCAGACAAGACAGCCCAGTTAGGGGAACAATATCCACAGACTGGTAAGGCTTTAGGGACAACTCCTGTTCCTGTTGTGGAAGACCCCAATGAAGACTCAAGCTGTATAGACCCAAAGAAGCTAATCAAGAAAAAAAGAAGCCCAACCTAGGATTTTTCAACCTCATACAGAAGGGTGAATGAAATAGTCTTAGGAGGCAGATTGAGGGAGGAAACTGAGTAGGAGAGAGGATAAGGAGGAGATTCGGGAGGTTCAGGATCAGGAGTGGTAACAGGAGAGAAGGCCAGAATACCAGTAGAATGAATGGAAATCAGCAGCTCGTACGGTTGGGAGTGGGAGTCTCTCTAGGACATGTCAAAGACAAGGGATGAGAGAGAGGCTCCCTGGCATCTCTTGGGTGTATTTACCTGATACTCTTAGCATTGTGAATATGTAACCTGAAGTGGGTAAACCCTATAGCCAGGCAAGAACCCCAGTGGAGAAATAAGAGCACCACCCTACCTACAAAACTTTCAAACAATAATTTGTCCTGTCCACACGAAGTGGCAAAGACAGAGATGGGGCAGAGACTGAGAAAATGACCAAACCACATCAGGTCCAATTTAAAACACAGCTCAAGCAAAAGCATCAGTCCCTGACACTATTATTGACAATCTGTTATTCTTGCAGACAGGAGTCACCATAACTGTCCTCTGAGAGACTTCACTCAGCAACTGACTAAAATGGATGCACAGATTCACAAGCAAACATTAGATAGAGTTTGGGGATTTTTATGGAAGAGTTGGGGGGAAGATCAAGGTCTCTGGGGACAATAGGAACTCCAGAGGGAGACCAACAGAGTCAACTAACCTGGATCCTTGGAGACTCTCAGAGATGGAATAACAAATCAAAGAGCATTGGCTGCTGACACATAGCAGATGCACAGTTCAGTCTTCATGTTTATACTCAGCTTCTTAACAAATATGACATGATTTTATTTAGTAGTTTTCATGGTCCTACATGATAAGAAATGCTAATACACATATCCTTTAATCATCTCATTATCATTTTATGTGTCCTTTGAGAAATATCTACCCAGATTCTTTGCAATGTTGTAATCACATTGTTTTCTGCTAATGAATCACTTAAGGAACTATAGATTTGTAGTGGCAGCATTCTCCTTGTTTAAAAAAAAATGGTCACATTAGAACAATGACAATTTAAGATTATTATACTCAAAAACCTTATATTATGCTTTACTTTTCTCTTTTTTAAAGGACTTATTTGTTTATATGTTTATTTGTTATATGTATTTGTGACGGTGCATGTGAATGTGTGTACCAGTTTCCCTCAAGTGACCATTAAGCTCCAATTATGGTGTCAAATCCCCTGAAACTGGAGAAAAAGATAACTATGAACTACCATATGAGTTCTGGGAACTAGACTTGGGTCCTCTGTGTCAAAAGGAATTGCTATTAATGATTGAGTCATTTTTAACCTCAATTTTCTCCTAACAAGTGGATTTTTCTTCCCTTTTCTTTTAAGTTAGAACTTTATAAATGACATGTAGTAAATATCATTTTCAAAAAAAATTCTCCTAATAGAAAAGTAGTGTAAACATACAGATGCTAAAGCAGCTATAATAAGGTCAGCTGTTGACACAGATGTATACTTAAATTCTATATACCTTGACTTCATTTATATTGGACAGTAAAGACTGATGCACATGAAGCTACATTTCATAAATGATGTTAAGCATACTGAGGAAGTTGGCTTTTCTCCATGCCATGAAAAGTCAAGCTTTGAATCATTAATTGATTGCTACTTCATTAACATTTACTATATAATCCTACAGTAAACTGCTATTGTGAGACTTTGAAAAACAAAGACAAATGAGACAGTGCCTATGCCCTTAATTAGCTTGGTATAATGAAGAAATCAGAACATAAAACGTTTGTTTTATGCTATAATAAATACTAGCATTGACATAATACTAAGGTATGTGAGATGAAGGCAGATAAGGCTTTTTCTAAAACAAGATAATGGTAAGTTTAAAAGAAGATACATGTTAGATGAGGCAGAGAAAAAATGACAAGTGAAATGAATATAAATAAAGGAAAGGAGAGTTGAGGAAAAGTTACAATAAAGGTCACCGAATGTTTTGAAAAGACCTGATCATCAATATATTTATGGGTGTGGATTCTACATGACTTAAAATTATGAATCCTATAATGAAGGAAAGACTGAACCACATAAATGTTCGCAAATTCCCTCTTCTGTTCCCTATTCCTGTCATTATTTGTTTTTCCTTTTCCTGTACACCCAGCTTTCTTGACCCTCTCAATGCATGTCTGCATCACTACAACAATTGCCTGTATATCATCTCCTTCTCATCTAAAACCAGATCCTGACCCCCTTTTCTCTCCAGTCCTCTCTTCCTCACAAGTCCTTCCATGCACTCTATCTCACTTGAGTATTCTATTCCTCTTTCTAAGAAGGACTGAAGTATCTGCATTTTGGTCTTCCTTCGTGAGCTTCATGTGGTCTGTGCATTGAATGTTTTCATTACTTCATCCAATAATTTTTTTCATTTTTTTACTATGTCTAGTCTGTATTTTCTAGTTTTCTTTTTAAAAATTTTATTGGTTATTTTATTTTATCTACATTTCAAATGTTACCCTACTTCTCAGTTTCTCTTTGCAAACCCTCTGTTCCATACCCCCTGCTTCTATGAGGGTGCTTTTCCATACACCCCCCCCCCCACTCCTGCCTTAATACCCTAGCAATCCCCTTGGCTATGTCACTGAGTCTTTGTTAAGGTCTTAACAGGATTATTTATATCTCCTTTAAGGTCCTTGAACTTGCATTATTGCTATTTTGAAGTCTTTCTCTTGTGTTTTTTCTATATTTCTCTTCTTGAGACCTTCTGTAATGGAGTTATTGGGTTTTGGGAGATGCATATTAACATGAGTACACACAAGTGTGTGTGTGTGTGTGTGTGTGTGTGTGTGTGTGTGTGTGTGTGTAGGTTTAGGGATATGGAGTTATAATGACTGACATGTTACTAGGTGTTGATGATATTTCTTGTTATTGTTGATTTAGCATCTTCTTCTTAAGTTACTCTTGCTCTTTCTGGATCATAGGCAAGTGTGATGACTATGGTATAGGGTGCTCAACAGCTTTAATAAGTGAGGCTTGGGTATCTCTATCTAATGTCCCTAAATAAAGAAGTGAGTAATAATGAAAAGCAAGAAAGCATATAAATGCAATATAGCCACATTGGAAAGAGAAATGAATAAAAATGTGAGCTATCTATCACTAAGTCCATTTTTTAATCTTCATGTGACATTTAGGTTTAAACACAGGGCTTGATATACACATCACGTAGCAGTCATGGTTGAGATATTATCAAGTCCATCATGGAGTTATCTTGGTGTTAGCTCTTATAACTGATCTCTCTTAAGATATACTCTCAAAATCTTTCAAAACGGTGAAATACCTTGTGGGAGGTAAGTTTCATTTCTGGCTAGGAGGAGAGCTTTAGCTTTTCCTGTCCTACAGCATAAGCTTCTGTGAAACTTTTATTTCCCTCAGTTTGAAAGCAAAGTAAGAGACAGTAGTGTCTCTCTTGTTAATATCCCTTGCAATGGCAGTGTGGCTAAAGTTTATGCACTTTCATTTATGCTTTAGCACTTTTCATAATAGCTATGATGGCTAAACACTCAAAAAGTCTATTCACCCACTAATAGACAAAGAATATTGCTTATTTACATACTAGAATATTATTTATTCCTAAACATAATAAAATCCTTCTATTAACAGCAATATATATGAACCATAGAATATAAGAGTCATACATAGAAAGTCCAAGATGATTAAAACCATTTTTGAGGGCTCTAAAGTTTTATACACATAGAAGCTCATGAAATGTCCAGATCTTGAGTAAATAGGGGACCCATAGTCCAATGTGCAGCATAATGCCCATTGTTATGAAAACTACATTATATAGTTATGACAAAATTAAAAATATGATAAGTAAATAATGTGATGTCATGTGTTTTGTATATAGTGTCATAATGATTTAAATACATATTACTTATCTTTGAAATCATCCAGTTTGCCTTGTACAATATTTCCCATACCAATACTACCTCATTTAACTGGTTAAAATCTTTTGCAAAAGAAATAAGCTAGACAGTGTTGAAAGGAAGAATAGTAGAGAGGTATAATGTATCCTGGATTAAAATCATGAGCAGAGGATGACTTCAGTTAAAAAACATACTGAATGTGGGTGCCCTTGCATTGGGAACACAGATGTTTAGAATTGAGATTTCATCTTGGTAAATATCTCCTTTGATGGGTATGAAGTGTCCATAAATGTAGGAGTTAGAAAAAAGATTGAATGATCTGAAGGGTTTTTCAACTCCACAGGAAGAACAACAATATTAATCTACCAGACCCCCCAGAGCTCCCAGCGACTAAATCATCTACATGGTTCCAATAACATATGTAGAAGGTGGCTGTATCAGACATCAATGAGAGGAGAGGTCGTTGACCTTGCGAAGGCTCAATATTCCAGTGTAACGGAATGCTAGGGCAGGGAGATGGGAGGGAGTGGGTGTGTGGGGGGGAACACTCTCACAGAGACAGGGGGAGGGGGGATGGGATAGGGGGATTACAGAGGTGAAACCAGAAAAGGGGATACCATTTGAAATGTATGTAAAAAAATTAAAAAAGAGAGCCACATAAACAATCCTGGCTCCAAGTTTAAATGAAAATATAAACACTTTGAAATAGAAATAGATGTTTAACTTATAGTTTCCCCTGTAACTAGATTGGATCTTTATTAAGTAAAGAGACATTTTTCAACAAGAAAAAAAACATACTGAAATATGGAAAATACAGATTCAATGTTACTATTCTGGAATAAATTGAGAAACTTATTTTAAGATATGTACAATAGGAAATACTGGATAAAGTCTGTGAGTGAGAGTATATGTTCTGCTAAATTTTTGTGATTATAAAACTGTTGTACAATAATTTTAATATAAAAATGATGGAGTCACATTATTACAATGTGAATGTTATTAAATGAATGGAATGTCAATTTAAGATTAGTAAAATGGTAAATTCTATGCTTTCTATACTTAGTAAAATGAAACTAATATGGCTAGGTATGATCGGGGAACATCAAATGGTTAGTATTATTACCTTTTAAGGAAAATTTCAGTTTATTATTAGAAAAAATATATATTAATCTAAGTTTGGGTTTTAGGAGAAAGAAGGACAATTTACATAGGATAACACATCAAAGTCATGCATGCTGGCTTCTTTAGAAAGTTGGCGGTGAGTCCCCAGAGGCCTGGTGATTTGCGGTAGTGATCACATTTTCACTATACTCTGATCCTGCTTTCAAACATGTTTAAGATATACAACTTATGTAGAGGTTGGAAAGATGACTCAGTTGTTAGGCTCACCTACTGCTCTTTCAGAGGACTTATTATTATTTTTTTGGATATTTTTTGGATATTCTCTGTATTTACATTTCAAATATCATCCCCTTCCTCCCTCCCTACTCCCATCCTGCCTCTCCCTCCACTTGCTTCCATGAAGGTGCACCCTCTCCAACCTACCCTCTCCCACTCAGCACCTTGGCATTCCCCTACATGGTGAAAATGCACCTTAACAGGACCAAAGGTTTCTTCTCCCATTGATTCCAGACAATGCCATCCTCAGAGAACTTAATTTCAAATACCAGCACCCACACTGAACAGCTGGCAACTTCTCTTAACCCCATCTCCACAGGATCTGATATTTTTTTTCTGCCGCCTGAACACATCACATGTGTCATACATTTCCACATAACTTAAATAACAACAACATGTTTGAATTAAAATAGAAAGACACCCTGGTGTATATATTTTCCAAAGGGTAATAAAGAGAGGTCCATAGATAAGCCAACCCTGGATAGCACTGCTTTATAACTTCTGAAGTTAATTGATTTAAACTTTCTCTTATGTTGAAGATAAATGTGGTTTATTGTTTAATTTGCACCACAAGTACTGAAAAGAATTCTGAGTGCCCCACAGGACAGCACTGAATGCCACAGTAGGCACTGCAGCACAGGCAGAGGGAGAAATGCCTTAGAACTATATTAAATGTATCATATACGACACATGGCTCCTATGGGATATCCAGAAACATAACTGGTCATGTATTATAAACAAAATTGACCTCTATGATATCAAGGTAAATACTCAGCTATTCTTGTGCTCTACTCTATCTCCATAGGTGCCATTGACTACAAAAACTGCTGGTCACCAGGGAATTCTGAGAAAGAGGGTAAAAAGACAATTAGAGGCAGGCACAGTAGATGGATTAGGGCAATATACTTTGAAGTTCAGAAAACAAGCAAGAAAACACTTAAAATTAAACAAACAATCATATTTCCTATTTCATTGTGAAAATAGAAGCAATTAAATAGACTCTCAGAGACTTCCTAAATTCTCTCTCTTCACTGTTTTTAACATCTTTCCCCATATGCACTGCCTTATTATAATTAAGAATGAACTGTGATTTTTCTATGAACGGCAATTTGTTCACATTTTGTGTTTGGCTCCTAATCTTCTAATGTATTAATATAAGGATATTGCTCCAGTATAGCTTCCTGTGTAATAATTAACTTTAGAAAACTAGAAAAAATAACTTGAGTGAGTTAACCTAGACTCAGGATCTGTATGACCATATAAATAGATATTAGATATTAAGTAAATGATAATCAAGCTACAACCAATATACCAAGACAGGTTAGGTAAAGAGGAGGGTTTCAGGGAGCTTCCTAGTAAGGGAAAATAGAATAAATTTTGTGGGTTGACTGGGGCTTGGTGGGGATAGGAACAAAAAGGATTATGGAGGAGGACAGAGAAAAGACAGCATGGGGAATTAGGGGGCAGTGTGGAAATATAGTGCCGTGGGAACTTTCTAAAATCTATGATGGTGACTCTAAGTGAGGACTCCTAGGAATGACAAATATAGAGTCTTAACTGTTCATCCTTTGCAGGTAGGCAAGACTTTTGAGATTAGGTTTCACTTGATTCAGTTAGGCATTTCCACATGGGAATCTTGTGGAAATATCTAAGCAATCCAGACTGGTTCAAGGACAGATCGTTCCCTGAAAACTGACAGTGGGGCCCTATTGCTGAGAATATTATCCACACAGTTCTCTAAATGCAAAGTGGTCAGGCTGGTACAGGCATGGAATCTTCATCCCTACATTTCAGTCTCTTTGATGTAAGAATGTAGTATGCAGGATACAGAAAGAGAAACCTGGACACCAACTCAGAAAAAAAAAAAAAAAAAAAAAAAAAAAAAAAAAAAAAAAAAACTTGTACTCCACCATCTTCAAGTTTTTCTGTGATCATGATGGTGCTGAACTCATGGGAGTGGCCAAATGTCTGATTTAACTTGATGTCCAAGCTACAAGAGAGTCCCAATGTCCTAAACTGCTGGGATAGTTAGTAATTGTAGACTGGATGTCTCAGATACCTAGGGTAGTACCAAACATGGCTGGTAAGAAAAGAAAAATCAGTGCAATGATTTCTAAAGATAGTCTGCTATACTCGCAGATTGGTGCCTTGTCCATTATCAGAGAGACGACTTCTGGCCGCAGATGGGTGTGAGTATAGATATTCCAGACATCATGGGGAAAGGGAATCTAAACTAAAGGGATCTAGCAGGTCCCTCATCGTGGAGACCTGGATTTTAGGAACCTCTCCAAAAAGGGGAGGAAATATTGTAGGAGTCAGAGCAGATGGAGGACACCAAGAGAACATGGCAACTTAATCTAGTAATCAGGGCTCACGTGAGCTCACAGAGATTGCAGTGGCAAGCACAGGGATTGCAGGGGTCTGCACCAGGTCCCCTGTGCACATATTGTGACTGTTAGCTTGGTGTTGTTTTGAGACATCTAACAGTGGGCACCAGTATGTAACTGACTCTTGCTTGATTTAATGGGACTCCTTTTTCCATACTGTGTTGACTTGTCCAGCTTATATTTGAGGGCTTTTACATTGTTTTATTGTATCTTGTTTTATCGGGTTGGGCTGTTATCTCTTGAACTGAAGAGGAAACAGAAGGGGAGTGAATGTGGGAGAGATGAATGGAAAAGGGTCTTGAGTGAAAGGAAAGGAAACTACAGTTAGGGTATATTGTATGAGGTTTTATTTTTTCCCAATTTCTCCTTTCTTTGTATCTGTTTATGGCTTATTTTGATCACTCTAAACTAATGTCTACACTATTGTATTGTTTTAGAAAATGTAAATTTTGTCAAATCTATATGGTTGGGTTTATTGCTCAGATCCCTATTTTGCCATCCAGTGTTTTACATGGCCTCTCCATCTCTCTGTCTTCTTTTCATTCTACCCTCCATGTACTTCAAAGTCCTATGCTGGTGGAATGCTTGCAATCACCTTAAGCCATGACATGCTTCAAGAAATCAATTCTTTTGCATAATTGTTCTTCTTGAAATATTATCTTCCTCCAGGATAGTCATTTTCTGAGTCCTCACATATATGGCATCTTTCTTCCCAGCTGAGGACTAGAGAACAAAGAATCCAGCAGATATCAAAAGGATTCATTTTCTACAGGTTTTACAGAGCCTGATGTTTAAGATGACGAGTTGCAAATTCACAATGTTACTCAGAGAATATATTTGGCAACTAAGCGATATACCTCTCTCTCTCTCTCTCTCTCTCTCTCTCTCTCTCTCTCTTGCTCTCCCTCTTCCCCTCTCCCTTCAGTGTGTGTGTGTGTGTGTGTGTGTGTGTGTGTGTGTGTGTGTGTGTGCGCGAGCACATGAGTGTTTCTCTCTCTGACTTTCTTTCATTGATTGATTGGTATTGATAATAAATGAGCAAGTCTAGTTCTGTTCTAAGCTGTGGTACTCTTTAGTGCTTACTATTGGCAAAATTCATAGACTCAAATAATTACTACAGTTTGAGATGAATCTCATGTCATTCCATCTTTCCGTCTTCTGTATTTTCATTTGAGGTAAGTGGAGGCTTTTTTTTTTTTTTTTTAATGTTGCACGACCAAACTTCTCCCTGTGTCTGGATTTGCTTCATTTATTTCTCCATTGATTTCCATTGATTTATTTTTAAGAGGGCTCTCCCAGACCCACTATGTTTGTAGAATAATTTTCCACATCCATTTAGTTTCACATAAAGTAAAGTTGGAATATATTATTTAGGTTTTAGCCTACATTCTTTGCCACTGTACCATCAGAACCAGGAAGAAGATACTTTCAAATAAAATATATATATAATTCTATTACTTCTACATGATAGCACAGAATGCTTCAACTTCGGTAGACTGAACTGCAATAAGGATTTAGAATGATCTATGGCTTAACAGGGCAGTTTGATGAGACTGACAGTCAGAGTGAAAATGATTTATATGGAAGAATCTGGAATTTTCTCAGACCTGAAGGTTCTGCAGTACCAGCTGGCTTTAAAATCATGATCCTTCTGTTTCTCCCTCCTCAGTACGCATGTGCTAAGGTGCCTGTTGATTAAAAGGATCTCTTAAAATTGTTACAGCTGAATGTGTTTCAGTGCAAATAAAGTAGGTCTTGACATCAAATTGACTTTTCTAATTTTCTTTTTCTGTATTGCCTCAACACAATTTCATAATTCTTCAGAAAATTTTTAATTTGGTCAGTTCCAAATAAATCTGAGACTTCTGCAGTGGTGATATGGAAAAGCTTTACTCTCATTTATTTCATAACTCTAGAGAAAACTTTATAATTTAATGAAATTTGTGGATATTTATATAAATGCACTTAGAGAAATTCATTAACACGTAATATTTTAACAAATGTGGTAAACTTTGGTATATCTTTAAATTATAAGCATGTACGGGTCATGAAAATAATTGTGATCTGTTTTGCTCTCAATGTAATACTTATGGAAGTTAATTTTAAAACTGCTCACTATATCCAATGAATACATTTCACTCTAAAACATTCTAGTGTGCATGCTCCAGATTTATTTATCAAGTGTGGAATGAGTCAATTTACCTTTTGAATTATGACAAAGCAGTGAAATTCTGCTTCTGTTTTGTTTTGTTTTGTTTTTTACTTTTATGGAGATGTCTTGCATGGTTAACAGACCTGAATCTTGATAAACATGTGAAACATCTTGATTTAGCCTTTAGTGTGTGACATTAAATCACTAAAACACTCTTAGTACATTTCCTTTAATAGCACAATTTGGTTTAGAGCATGTGTCATATGGAAATTACTATTTTTACCAGTATCATATTAAACAACTACAAAAGATAAAGATAGAATAACATAAGTATATCTCTCTCTCCCCTTTGGTTTACAAAGGTGTTCTGGTTTTATATAAAAATAAACACCTTCCTTTACATATGAGATTCTGAGGTAAGTTGGATATTCATGTGTTATTTGGTGATATTATTCTAATAATTTTACAGTTCAGAAAATAATACAAGGACCATCTGCCACTTGCAACTACTAATTAATATTGTCATGCTGTGGAACATGTTCTTTGTGATTTTAAAGATGCTTATAAGCACTAATTTAAAATTCATGAATTGATACTACTACAAAATCTCTGGTAGACCTCAGAAGAAAAAAAGAACTTATGATTTAATTATTTGCTCAAGACATTACATTAAGAGCCGAGATGTGCTTGTTAGACCTTGGTAATTCCCATTTCTTCCACCTGAGCCTATTCTTTACATTAGCAAACAAATTCACAGTATTTTGTGAAGCAAAATCAAATTATTCTTTATTTTTGTTAAAATAAATTTATTATTCAACAGATATGAAGACCTGTAGCCTTCCAGATATTGCAGTATATTCTGGGAGCACAGAGAGATGCAAGAAAATGAACTATACTTTCATCCTTAAAACAATGACATGTACCAAGTGAAATACATGGACTAAATATTATAATGTGGACTAAGTAATTACCATAAGTTTATTTTATTTAAATTTGAACCTGTCACACTGTGGTGCTTATTTTGGTAGTAATCATAACAAATATTCTCATAATTCAATGTGGTAGAAGGGGAACAGGAAAAGATTTTGGGAGGGGGTAACTCAGAGTGGGGCAGTGAGAAGTGTAAAGAAAATAAGTTAAAAAAAAAAAACAACCAAAACCCCTAAAAAACATAGTCATTTTTAAGACATCATTTTATATTTATAGAAATGGGGGGGGGGCAATGAACTTTTTTTCTTCGCAGATTAATTAATGACCTATATTTGTCCATCATAAAGCCAAACAAACTAACCAAGATATCACACGCTTTTAAGCTGGTTTGCATCAAATCAGTATCAGTGCAAAATCACTTGATTGGCTCTTGATGATATCATAGTAATTTCTGAGCAGATGACTATTGCACCAATCATGGAAGTACTCATAGAACTCAAATTAAACATACCCAGTGTGTGACTAATCTGCAACTGGAGCAGAGATTGATGACCACATTTAAATGATTGGTATCTGCAAGCAGCACATAAGTTTCTGCAGGCTTGCTTGACTTTATAGCTTATCACAAACATGATGATGATTTATGCAATTGTGTAGTATTATTATAAAACCTTCACAGTTATGGATTGTTGGTTGAAATCTGAGTCAAGAGTGAACCTGTAAAATAATAATGCAGATGGTAAGAACTAATAATGCCTTACTGAATGTAGTTTAGGTGAAAAAAGAAATCCAGTGCATGACCCAGGAAGAAAGTAAACTGTAAAGATGCAAGTCAAGGTATTGCCTCATTTGTAACTACTTTTGTTTTCTTTCTTTTTCTTTTTTAACTAACTCCAAAGTTCATTTAAGTGTCATCACAGCTTTAAGCATCATTTGGAAAATCAATTATTTTCTCTTGAAATAAATCATTACCATGACTCTGTGGATAAAATAATCTTTTTAAGGCATAGATATGTAGGTAAGTAGACAAAATACCTGAAAGAGCATTTGAAGTATCCTTCCATACATAATACAATGTCAAACGTCAGTGCCTACTTCAGAGCAAGCATTTGACTATGTTGTTCAAAGATGCTATTGTCATACTGATCTAATTTCTTTCTGAATAATTAATCCCTATTTTTATTATCTTTCATATTTCTCAGTCCTATCAGAATTTCATCACATAACTATTGTCGTTTTTGCTTATCTATTATATTAACATTAATTATTTGTATATATTAGTTTTCTTGCAGAATGCTCATACAGATCACCCTTTCATATTCACTACTGACAACTGAAACTTTTCTTGCCATCCACAAATGGTGATGTATACTTATTATCTTGCTAAACATTTATTATCAATATGATACAGTGTAAAATTGCCTGACAAGGACTCTCGATTGAGTAATTGTTTTTCAGGTTGGTTATGTCCATGCTGGTAAAGCACTGTCTTGGTAACTGATAGATATTTGTACAGCCTACTATGGTGACATAATTTCTGGAGTAGTCATAAGATGTCTAAGCATAACTAAGAATGAAACAGAGAGTAATCTACCCAGTAAGCAGTGTTCCTTGAATGTTCCCATTGTAACTGTCCATCCTTGAGGGCTTATCCTGACTTACTTCAATGATGAATTATCTTAGCCAAATAAATGTGTTTCTTCCAGTTGTGTTTTGAATGATGGATGTACCACACACGTTTCAGTATTTGAAAACTTCCTTCCTAGTTTGTTGGCTCTGTTTAGAGAATACACGGGAAAGGACAGGCTTAAGAGAGAAAACACACCAATGTAAGCGGCTTTCAAGAGTTTATAGATTTAACATAATTCTAATCCACTTTCTCTGCTTTGTATTTCAGTTAATGATGTGATTACTTAGCTTTCTGTTCTACTTATTTCTGTGCTTTTTCTGACTTCACAACCCTAAACAGAAAACCCAATAAACCTTTTTCCAATAAACTCCATATCACAATGACAAAAAGATATTAAATAGAGAATTTTGTATAAGAGTGTTGGCTCTTGCTGCAGTGAGCCTGGACATGTCAATTTTTTTTTTCTGAAGTATACAAAGGATTTTGGGACTTTGGACAAGAATGCAGTTGAATGAACTTTGCAGGCATAACTTAAGATTGTGCTTTAGTGAGAGTCTGGAACATAGGAATGTGAAAAGCAATGTGGACTAAGTGGAAGCCAGTTCAAGAGGTTTCAAAGAGGAAATATTTTAGCAACTGTTCTAGAGGCCATTTCTATGATATTTTGGCTAAGAATCTGGTTGTTTGTGCCCTGTACTATGAATTCTCTTGAGGTTAAATTGTAAAGTAATGTAAGTAAAAGACTAATTTCTTTGGAGGAGGAAATTTCAAGATAACATTATAAACCTATGGCATTATTGCTACTGAAACATTTATACCAGTCTACAGAGAAAAATAGCAAATGGGGAAGAAAGAACAAATATAAAGTTTGGAGGGAAAAGACTGCTAGTTTACTTAATGTTACATCCAAGACATATGCTGGAAGAGAGTCTGTTGTAGATTTCCTTTCAGCTGTATACATTTTAATGTTAATTCCACTTCCCCAAAAATATCTGCCTAGTCACATACTCAGGTGACTTGATAACAACATTCCCATTTTAATTAGTAAAATAAAGGCAAGAGCTGGTGATTGGGCAGGGGAATCAAAGGTGAAGAGACAGGATCAAGAGAGAGAGAGAGAGAGAGAGAGAGAGAGAGAGAGAGAGAGAGAGAGAGAGAGAGAGAGAGAGAGAGAGAGAGAGGAGAGAGAGAAAAGAATTAAGATGGAGCCTGGGAAGGATGACTTAGATCCAGGTGGACTTAATTGGCATTAGGTAGCTATGAACATTTTACCTTATATAGAAGGGCAGTTTGTATCTTTGTCCATTTCATGTAATCTTATTGTGCAGAGGCTTTCTGTATTAAGACTTTGATATATAAACCTGTATGAAAAGCTATTGGGCCTTAAAGTCATGTTTGTGTTGGGCATTGGGGTAAAGAAACATGGTGGGGCTGTAATTCCACCTGCACAGAAGCACAAGGGCAGGCAGAGTAAACCACCAGGGAAGGGAGCCATGCAGAGAATACGGCTTGCTGACTAAGTGAGTGTCTTGTGCATGCGACTCTATACTATATTTGGTGCCCGCAGTGAGACCACAGTCCTGATACAGAGATAGTCATTCATATTTCAATATTTACTACAAGGGCCTGTTATATTAGCACCATTAGAAAGAGGCATGCTGGGTACCTGTCTGTGAGTATAACATAGCACCATTAACACTGTTAGAGACTGGTGTTTGCCTATGGGATCTGTCTCAGATTGGGCCACTCATTGTTCGGCCATTCTCTCAGTCTCTGCTCTATTTTTGTCTTTCAATACGTTGTAGGCAGAACATATTTGGAGTGGGTTTTGTGGGTGGGTTTTTGTCTTTATCCCTCCACTGGGGATTCTGCCTGGCTATAGGAGTTGGCCATTTCAGGCTTCATATTATCAATGCTAGGAACATCAGCTAGAGTTAGCCCCATAGACTCCCTGGAGCCTCCCCATCCCAGGTCTCTAGGAAGTCCTAGAGATGGCCCCCATCAGACACCAATTTACATTCTCTCTCTAGTTCTCCCTACATCTGATCCACCTGTCCTGTTTCCTGCTTCTTAGTAACCTCCAAATTTATTTTCAGAGCAGTTGTACAAGTTTGAATTTCCACTAGCAATGGAGCAGTGTTCTCCTTGCTCCACATCCTCGCCATCATGTTCTATTGCTTGCGATTTTGATCTTAACAGAACTATTCTCTGAGAGGCTCCATCCAGCAGCCAATGGGAACAGATGCAGAGACACATAGCCAAATATTAACTGGAGCTCAGGGAGTCTTATGAAGTTTTGAGGGAAAAGCATTGAGGGACCTGAAGGAGATAGGGACTGCACAAGGAGAAAAAGAGTCAAGTAACCTGGATCCGTGGTTGCTCCCAAAGACTGAACAACCAATCAAGGAGATGGGCAGAACATAGACCCTCCACATATATGTAGAAGATTTACAGCTTGGTCTTCACATGGGTCTTCTGACAACTGGAGTGGTGGCATTACCTAATTTCAGTTCCTCTAACTGGGCTGTCTTGTCTGGCCTCAGTAAGAGAGGGTGTGTCTAGTCCTGCAGTGACTTGATGTGCCAGGGTGGTTGACACATAGGGCTGTGGAAGGAGAGGCTGTATGAAGGAAGACCAGGAAAAAAGGGGACTGTGATCAAAATGAAAAAATGAATAAATTAAGTAATGAAAAAGAAGAATCTTGTTCTGTATTAAACAAGGGTAAGAATGTTTTCAGGACAATACCCCACCCAGGTAAATTTGCAATTTGTAACAGGAAATGTCTAACGAGTTTTCTACTCCTAGGAGAACCTACAATCAAAAGCTGGTAATAGAGTTCAAAGAATCAACATTCCATCCTAAGCTGGCACCAGGAACTGGCAGTGTCATCTATGTACTGCTTGTTTTAGAATTGTTAATGAAGAACAAAAAAAGAAAGGGTAGTATTTTCTCTGCACCCTTTCAGAGAGTTGCTTAAGATTAGGCAGCATGTGGCCATAACGGTCCTGCATGAAGACCATGAATAGGCAAGATGCCTTGAGTCACTATTGTATAAAGTTCTTAATTTTAAGTCTCTGGTAGGTTGCAGTGGGCAGTCAAGATGTTGAAGATGCTCTGTGCTAAAGAAAGATGAATACAGGGAACAGCAACAGCCCATTATGTGTGTGTGTGTGTGTGTGTGTGTGTGTGTGTGTGTGTGTGTGTATGTGTGTGTGTATGTGTATGTGTTTACTTTCAAAAATATGTATACAATTGAGAGATTGGCTAAAGTACAGAAGATATTTGGACTTTAAATAAAGTGTTAAGACTATAAAAGACTATGGAGAATTTTGAATTTGGACTAAATGTATTTTGTATTATGATTTGGTTAATAAAGCATGAAGGTCAGGGAAAATTGTATGATATCATTTGAATAAGCAATATAGCCATAGTTTAATCTTAGCACTTGGTCCTCATTAGACAGTGCTGTTTAGTGAGATTAAGGTTAGGTATGGCTTTTCTGGAGGAGATATATCAGTAGAAGTATTCGCTGAGTGTTCTTATCCTAGACAGATTTCTATTTCTATCTGCTCCATGCTTTCAATTAAAGATATGAGCTCTCATCTTCTTTCTCCAACTATCCCTTGCCATGCTATCCCTTTGATTATGGGCAGTGAGTCTATGAATCCTTAAATCTTTCAATAAGTATGATACTGTAACAAGGAAAAGTAACTAATACATTCTCCCATGTTGCTTTTTGGACATAATTTTAACACATCAACAGAGTGGAACGAGAAGACCTATGATCCCAGCACATAAAAGGTTCAAAACAAAACAAAACAACAAAAAGAAGCAAAAACAAAACAAAACAAACAAAAAAGGAAAACGGAAAACAAACAGTGTTGAGCCAGATTCAGCTTTGACTACAAAACCAGATCAAAACAGAAGATCAGGGTAGGTGAAGGGGATACAATTTCAAATGTAAATACAGAGAATATCTATTAAGAAACAGAGAGAAGAAGATGAGGAGGAGGAGAAGGAGGAAAAAGTGGGTAAGAAAGGGGGGAGAGGAAGAGGGAGGGGAGGTGGGAAAGTGGGAGGAGGAAGAAAGTAAAAAAAAGACATAAAAAAGAAATTTCTATCTATTGAAAATTAATAGTTTTGTCTGATAGAACCTGGGTTATATTATGACATATCTACAAAAAACAAACCAGAAACCAAATAAAGAAACAAGCAAACAAACCTCTACCACCACTATAACAACAACTACAATAAACAACAAGAACCAGAGTGAAATTTAATATTTTTGCATGTGAATTTTCTTCATAGGCATGGTTTGAATATCCCAACCCTTGTTTATTACCCTCTAACATATCCTATGTTTTCATTACTCCATCTCAAATTCTTTAGTTACTTTTGATTGGTTGTTACATTTCTATATCTGTATCTGCATCTCTATCCATATCCATACCTGTATCTATATAAAGATGTGTGTGCATCTGTCAGGCTGTGCATGTGTGCATCTATGGATGTTGTGAGTGTATGTAACCTACTGACTAATTTTGCATTATTTGTCTCTCTATGATTTTAGGACTGACTACTCATGATTAAATAACCAACCTGGAGTCCCATACCTGCAAAAACCTCATTGATTCTTCCTCATTAGCCACTGTTTGCCTATAGATCTTCTTTTTGAGGTAGAGTCTTGTGAAAACTGTGCCATAAACTTTTCCTTGTGGACTAGAGTTATCTTTCTGCCAGTCTTGTTTAGATAAGGATTATATAGAGATAAAACATTTAAAGGCAAAGTATTTTAGATACATTATTGAGAGGCATCTAAATTGCTCATACTCTATATGTTGTCCCTATTCATTGTATGTAACCTGAGAGCCAAAACAAAAGTTACTAAGTGTTGCTTCAAATCTACCAGAGCATATGCTCTTAGTATTGAAAATGTCCTTCTCACTTACCTGACTGCTAGTTAGCAGGCCACAAATGGTGGGGTTTTTATTGTCATGGCTATTGTTTTAGTGGTAAATAGTGGCAAGAACTGGTTTGTATACATTAGTCTCTTAACATGGCCTGAAATTAGCCTCTAATTTCAACAAGCATTTTTCCTGATCCAAGAAGGGATTGACCCAAAATAGTTTTTTGTCATTAAAAAATAAAACATTAAACAAAATAGACCTTAATTTTTTTCTTCGTATAAACAGATTTAGACAGGTTTATGAAATACTAGCTTAGAAAGTTTGATTAAGAAGTTTTCATTTCAGCTTCCCACTGGTCCACTAAGCTTCAAGGTTTGAATTCAATTAACTCTGGTAAGGAAAAGATTTCTAGGCGTTCAGACACGTGTTTCCTACTTTTAATCAACATGCCAGCTGCATTCTTAAATCTACTGAGCCTCAACATAAAACTCTTATACTATTCAGAAGAATAGAAGATATTGCTCATATTTTCATGTGAAATTCCCTGTGATATGTATAATTTGTACTATCTGGACTGATTCTACATGAATAGCAGCTTGCATTTGATTTGATTGCAGAAATCAGTCCTGTTATCTTGCCTAAAAACCTTTGTAAGCTAGAAATGTGTGAATAACCAATAAAGAAAATGAAACCAGAATCTAGAAGAAAAACTTCAGCAAAATCAAGATACTACATGACAAAAGATTCAGTGAATAGATTAAGGCTTTTTATAATGTGAAAATTGAAAATGCATCTCATCAGGCAAAACTGAAAAAAATATTGGGGACTTTAGTCAAGAGAAGGACTTGGACAGCATAGCACATATTAATACTATAGGCATAATCTAGCACACAATTAGTTTTGGCTCCAGACAAATTTTTTATGTATTGTTGTTGTTAATAAATTGGGCTGAAAACCTTGAGCTAGAAGATCTAGTACAAAGCTAATGCATATAGTAGCAACGTTGCTATTGTTCCATCCCTTAAATTTCATTTGCTTACATATCTCTGAAAACAAAATAATATTCAGTTTCTGCCTCTGCTTGAAAAAGGACAAGAGAACGGTGGAGACAGAACCTGAATATTATTTTGTTTTCAAATATATGTAGTCAAATGAAATTTAAGGAACAGAACAATTGCAAGTTTACAAGTAAATGATAGGCACATTATCCTATATGTCTATAAGACTTCTTAGTCTAAATCAGCATGTCCTCAATATAGAAACTGTCAAAGGCAGTCTGTACGTGTATACATGACTATGTGTCTACATGAACATGTCCATATGCACGCTCACCAGCTGAAATATATCAGTAAAATTGCAATACACTATTAGTAAATTATAGGGGAAATTGAACAGAAGTAGTAGTAAAGGATAATAACATTTAGTTTTTTGCAAAATATAAAATGTTAACAATATATGAGAATCTTTAATTAATAGATTAGTGAGCATTTGTAAGACTTAATGAATAATGTGTAATTATGTAGTCAAATATATAATATATATTATATATATATATTATATATATATAATTGTTTAAAGATAAAATGCCACAAGGTTAATCATATTCCAATAGTGAGATGTTCTTTGCAGTATCTTAATTCATAAGCTATCTGGAAAACTAGTTTTAGAGATGAGTATATTAAAATAGTCCATAGATAAGCATACTAGCAGATGGAGCCCTGGAATTAGAAATGTCCAAAAGGAAAATTAATCCAAAGTTGTGACTTTAAATACATAGATGGTAAAAGCAAAACCATATATACACGATTCTGTCAAGCTAAAATAATTCTCATGAAAATTTGATGTATCAAAGAAAATAATCAAAAGTCTAAGAAAAAAATTATAAAAATAGAGAAAATTTGATAAAAGATAAATATATGATAATTATCAATAGAAATAATAAAGGCAAATGACTTGTTTCATGAATAAACAAAATAATTGAATGGGGATTTTTAAAAGTTAGAAATGTAAATATCCAATAAATATATAGACATTATTTACTATAGCTGCCAATATTTATCAGAAGAATGAACATTATTGAAAATGTAATGAAACCTCAACCTATTTATAAGGCAATATAAAAAGAAACTAAACTAAACTTTAAAGCAATCACAGTTAAAAAATAGCAATATTGGCAAAAATTATGGAGAAATTTAAGTTGTTGTATATTATTGGTGAAGATATCAATTGATACAAGTGCTGTTAGAAGCCGTAAAAAAGTGATTCTAAGAAATAGAAATAGAATTAATATATGGTATATCTACCATACTTTAGGGAATATATTTCAAAACAAATAAAGGTTCTGAAGAGTTTTATTTCATATTCTGTTCATTACAGCACTGTAATAGACAAAAATTAGAAAAAATGGATTAATAGATAAGAAAATATGGTATATTTATACAAGAAAATGACAATAATCTTTAAAACAGTGAACCTAAATTACACCAATGTAGTTGAACCTGGTAAAAATTGTATTCAAAGAATAGAGTAAACTCAAAAAGACAAATATGATAAAATCAAAGAGACATTATACTAAAGTGTCTAGTTCAGGAAATAAATGCCAGAATGGTTATTGTCTAAGGTTTTGGCAAGTGGAATATAAAGAGCTGGTTAATTAGGATAGGGTTTTAATTTTTCAAGTTGAGTAAGTTATAGAGTTTGGTCCCTTAATAGCTAATGGTACTAAATGCTATTTTTAAAAAATATTTAAGATATGAAATTTTACATTACATAGTTTCTCATAAAGTTAAAGTTCATAGTATATTTTTCAAAAGATATAAGAATATCTGAGGAGAAACTCTTAAAAGAACAATTTTAATGTGAGAATAGACTAATGTAATGATCTAAGTATAAAATTATCTACATATAAAATCTGAAAGTTTCCTGGAGATCAGAGGAAGAGGGATTTCTTACTAACAAAGAATTTAAAAGATTAAGTGGTTAAAAAAAATCAGATCTTGCAAATAACCCTAGTTCATTTTTCAGTACCCACATGTTAGTTCATAGCCACCTATGGCTACAGTTCAAGGAAATCTAACACCTTATTCTGGTCTCCAATGACAATGGATGGATAAGGTTCACATATGTACATGTATTCAAAACACTCATATGAATTAAATAAATAATGCTAAAACAAATTTTAAAAAGAAAGACTATTTTAAAAAGACCCTTTGGTTGGTGGTTTAATGCCTGGGAGCTCTGAAGGTTCTGACTGGTTGACATTGTTGTTCTTCCTATGGGGTTGCAAACCCTTTCAGCTCCTTCAGTCCTTATCCTACCTCCTCCATTGTGGTCCATTGCTTAGTCTGATGGTTGGCTGAAAGAATCCCCATCTGTATTGATCAGGTTCTGGAAAAACCTCTCAGGAGACAGCTATAGCAGTCTCCTGTCAGCAAGATATTCCTGGCATTAGCAATAATGTCTGGATTTGGTATCTGTAGATGGGATGGATCCCTAGGTAGAACAATCTCTGGATGGTCTATTCTTCAGTGTCTGTTCCACTCTTTGTCTCTGCATTTCCTTTAGACAGGAGTAATTGTGGGTTTATATTGTCCAGTTGAGTGAGTGGCTCCATTCCTCAAATAGAGGATGTATCTACCCTCTGGATATGGTCTCTACAGGTTGTATCTCCCCTTTGTTGGTAATTTCAGGTAATGTCATCCCTGTTGGGTCCTGGGAGCCTCTTGCTTTCCTGACATCTGGGATTTCTAGCTGCTCACACCAGTTCTCCATTCCCCACTGCTACACACCTCTGTTCAATTTTCTGACCCTCTGTACTTATTGTTGTCTCCTCCTCCACCTGATCTTCCCCCTTTCTCACTCTCTTTCCATAGTCCCTACATCCCTATCCTCCCATAATTATCTTGTTCTCCCTTCTATGTAGAACTGAAGCATCCACACTTTGATTTACTTCTTCTGGAGCTTTGTGTGATCTGTGCTTTTTATTGTGGGTATTCTGATATTTTAACTATTATCCACTTATTAGTGAGTACATTCCATGTGTGTTCTTTTGTGACTGGGTTACTTCATTCAAAATAATATTTTCTACTTCCATCTGTTTGCCTAGGAATTTCATGAAGTCATTGTTTTTAATAGCTGAATAGTACTCCATTGTGTAAATATACCACAATTTCTGTATCCATTCCTTTGTTGAAGGACATTTAAATTCTTTCCAGCATTTGTCTAATATAAATAAGGCTGTTATGAACATATTGGAGCATGTGTCCTTGTTATATGTTGGAACATCTTTTGGAGATACCTATGGCTCCAGCTGCATATATAGCAGAGGATTATCATAACTGCTATCAGTGGAAGAGTTGGTCCTTTGTCCTATGACATCTTGATATCCCAGCATAGGAGATTGCTAGGGCAGTGATGCAGGAGTGGTTGGAAAAGAGGTGGAGCACCCTCATAGAGGCAAGGAGAGAGGGGATGGAATAGGGTGTTTGTGGAGGGAAAATCAGCAATTGGTATATGATTTGAAATGCAAATAAATAAAATAAACCAATAAAAAGTAAGAGATAGAGATATCAAACAACAAAGAGAGAGAAGTCAGTGGACTGAGAAATATATTTTATAATGAAATGAAAATATTCCTGAAACAATATACAAGAAAGGAAGATATTTGAGAGTAATACCGCAATATAAGAAAACATGAACGTGTGAAAAATTATTTATGAGGAATATTGTAAGGATTTATATCCTTTCTACTGACGTGGACATATATAAATGAGGGGAGTAAGCATTCAGTATTATTTAAAGAAGTGTACTTTATTGAAGAATGATGTTTCTCACAGATGTTTAATCATATCCACATTACAAAAGCAAAGTTCCTAGATAATGTTCAGCAGTTTCAGATTATTTTTCTATGTTTACAAGCAAGCAAATTTATAAGCTACCAAAACCATGCTAATTTTGTAGGACTCTGTGATTTTATAAGTGAATTATATGAGGAGCAATGATGACAGAGGAATCCAGAAAATATGATTAAAATTGACAAGTTTAACTTAAACATCTTTCTAATTAAATATAACCAAAATTAAAGAAATATACAGAAAACTACTTGAAACTCACCCCAGCTATGACTCAACAATTGCTCACCATATGTTTTTGAGGATATATAATGGTGCATGGAGTACATGCCCAGGACAGATATTTAATTCCCAGGTAAGATTCCTACAGGATAAATGTAGTATCACTGTATCTAGGCAGCATATCCCAATTGGTTCTAACTAAAACAATTTTCATTGATTGGGGCCATAAAAAGTGAGAATACACATAGACAATTCTGTATAACAGAAAAAAGAAGGTCTCTTAAGAAAAAAATATTCCTCTGTATTCCATAAATTCCTGTAGTTTAGTGTATAGGCCAGAGTGACATTACACTTAAAGTTATGCCCTCTGCTTCATTCTTTTGATGTTGTAAATTACAGACATGAACTATGTCTTGCTACTATTATTTTTTATCATTGTGGGTGTCATGATAATAGAAAATTTTAACGGTCAGAAATGACATTTCTAAGTGGATCAAAGATCTCCACATAAAACCTGGTAAACTGAAACTATTTGAAGAGAAGGTAGAAGAGCTTAGATTTCCTGAACAGAACACCAATGGCTTATGCTCTAAAATCAAGAATCAATAAATGGGACTTAATGAGATTGCAAAGTTTCTGAAAGGCTAAGGACATTGTCAAGAAAACAAATGGCAGCAAACAGGTTGGGAAGAGATCTTTACCAATCTCACATCTGATAGAGGTCTAATATCCAATATGTTTAAAGAACTTAAGACATTAGACTCCAGAGAATTGAACAATCCTATTAAAAATGGAGTACAAAGCTAAACCAAAAATTCTCAATTGAGGAATATCTAATGGCTGAGAAGCACCTAAGGAAATGTTCGACATCATTAGCCACCAGGGAAATGCAAAACAAAACAACTCTGAGATTCCACCTCACACCAGTCAGAATGGCCAAGATAAAAAATTCAGATGGCAGCAGATGCTGGTGAGGATGTGGAGAAAGAGGAATACTTCTACACTGTTGATGAGGTTATAAACTGGTACAACCACTCTGGAAATCAGTCTGGTGATTCCTCAGAAAATTGCACACAGTATTACCTGAAGACCAATTATTCCACTTCTGGGCATATACCTCAAAAATGTTCCAACATACAATAAGTACACATGCTGCACCATGTTCATAGCAGCCTTATTTATAATAGACAGAAGCTGAAAAGAACCCAGATATCTTTCAGTAAATGAATGGATACAGAAATTGTGGTTTATTTACTCAATGGAGTACTACTCAAATATCAGAAACAATGACTTTATGAAGTTCCTAGGAAAATTGATGTATCTAGAGAATATTATCCTGAGTGAGATAATCCAGTCACAAAAGACCAGACATAATATGCAGTCACTGATAATTGGATACTAGTCCCAGAAAGCTCTGAATACCCAAGGAACAACTCACAGACCATATGAAGCTCAAAAAAAGAAAGCCCAAAAAGTGGAAGCTTCAGTCCTTCTTAGAAAAAAAATATAAGTCTGTAACACCCTCTCAGAGTGGGTCCACCTATAACTTAAATCATTAATAACTAAAGAGCTAAGAAGATAACATTGTGGCAATTTTTTTAAACGACTTTATTTTACAAAACAATGATAAATGTACAAATTTTAAACATTTTTTGCTTAAAATTATATATTTTTGTCAGTACTGTTTTTGCAGACATTGAAATAATTTTTACATAAAACCATGTGAATATATTTTTTTAGTCATTACTTGATTTTTTTTCAAGGGCTTGACAGTATGCATTGAAAACCTGATAGTTACAATAAGCGTAAAGTACAGGCAAAACAAAACGCAACATGGAAATAGTCAAATTCTTCTTGTTTTGTAAATATATATATATATATATATATATATATATATATGTTTTCTTTATTTCTTGGACTTCATACAGTCTGTGAGTTGTTTCTGGGGGAGGGCAAGCCTCTGGGGTTAGCATCGCACTATCAGTGACTGCATATTATGTCTGTTCTTTTGTGACTGGGTTATCTCACTCAGGATGATATTCTCTAGATGCAGCCATTTTCTTAAGAATTTGGTTAAGTCATTGTTTCTGGTGGCTGAGTAGTATTCCATTGTGTATATGTACCACAATTTTTGTATCCATTCATCTTCTGAAGGACATCTGGGTTCCTTCCAGCTTCTGGCTATTATAAATAGAGCCTCTATGAACATTGTGGTGCATATATCTTTGTTGTGTGTTAAAGTGTCTCTGGGGTATATGCCCAGAAGTGGACTAGCTGGGTCTTCAGGTAGTACTATATCCAATTTTCTGAGGTATCGCCAGACAGATTTCCAGAGTGGTTGTATTAGCTTGCAACCCCATGAACAGTGGAGAAGTGTTCCTCTTTCTCCACAGCCTCACCAGCATCTGCTGTCATCTGAGTTTTAGATCTTGGCCAATATGACTGGTGTGAGGTGGAATCTCAGGGTTGTTTTGATTTGCATTTCCCTGATGGCTAAGGATATCGAGCACTTCCTCAGGTGTTTCTCAGCCATTCGGTGTTCCTCAACTGAGAACGTTTTGTTTAGCTCTGTACCCCATTTTTTAATAGGGTTATTTGATTCTCTGGTGTCTAGCTTTTTGAGTTCCTTGTACAACTTGGATATTAGGCCTCTATCTGATGTGGGGTTGGTAAAGATCTTTTCCTATTCTGTTGGTTGCCGTTTTGTTTTCTTGGCGATGTCCTTAGCCTTACAGAAACTTTGCAATCTCATTAAGTCCCATTTGTTAATCTTTGACCTTAGAGCTTGAGCCATTGGTGTTTTGTTCAGGAAATTTTCTCCTGTACCTATGTGTTCGAAGGTTTTCCCTACTTTCTCATCTAATAGTTTCAGTGTATCTGGTTTAATATGGAGATCTTTGATCCACTTACACTTGAGCTTTGTACAAGGAGATAAGAACGGGTCTATTTTCATTCTTTTGCATGCTGAGTGCCAGTTGGACCAGCACCATTTGTTGAATAAGCTGTCCTTTTACCATTGAATGTTTACTGCTCCTTTGTCAAAAATCAGGTGACCATATACATGAGGGCTCATTTCTGGATCTTCTATTCTATTCCATTGATCCACATGCCTATTTCTGTACCAGTACCATGCAGTTTTCAATACAATTGCCTTGTAATATAGCTTGAGGTCAGGGATAGTGGTTCCCGCAGATGTTTTCTTGTTGTTGAGGATGGATTTCGCTATTCTAGGTCTTTGGTTATTCCATATGAAATTGCACATTGATCTTTCCAATTCCATGAAGAACTGGGTTGGAATTTTGATGGGGATTGCATTGAATCTTTAGATTGCTTTAGGTAGGATGGCCATTTTTAAGATGTTGATTTTTCCAATCCATGAGCATGGGAGATCTTTCCATTTTCTGAGATCCTCCTCAATTTCTTTCTTTAGAGGTTTGAAGTTCTTGTCATACAGGTCCTTCACTTGCTTAGTTAGAGTCACACCAAGTTATTTCATAGTTTTTGTAACGATTGTCAAGGGTACGTTTTCCCTAATTTCTTTCTCCACATGTTTGTCCTTTGAGTACAGGAAGGCTACTGATTTGTTTGAGTTAATTTTGTATCCGGCCACTTTGCTGAACTTGTTTATCAGCTGTAGGAGTACTCTGGTGGAATTTTTGGGGTCACTCAAGTACACTATCATGTCATCGTCAAAGAGTGATGTCTTTATCTCTTCCTTTCCGATTTGTATCCCCTTGATCTCCTTTTGCTGTCTAATTGCTTCAGCCAGGACTTCCAGTACTATGTTGAATAGGTAGGGGGAGAGTGGGCAGCTTTGTCGAGTCCCTGATTTTAGTGGGATTGCTTCAAGTTTCCCACTGTTAAGTTTGATGTTGGCTGTTGGTTTGCTGTATATTGCTTTTATTATGTTTAAGTATGGACCTTGGATTCCTGTTCTTTCCAGGACTTTTAACATGAAGGGGTGTTGGATTTTGTCGAATGCTTTCTCAGCGTCTAGTGAGATGACCATGTGATTTTGGTCTTTGAGTTTGTTTATATGGTGGATTAAGTTGATGGATTTCCTTATGTTAAACCATCCCTGCATCCCAGGGATGAAGCCTACTTGGTCATGATGATTGATCGTTTTGATGTGTTCTTGGATTCGGTTTGCAAGGATTTTGTTGAGTATTTTTGCATCGATGTTCATAAGTGAGATTGGTCTGAAGTTCTCTTTCCTTGTAGGGTCTTTGTGTTGTTTAGGTACTAGGGTTATTGTAGCCTCAAAAAATGAGTTGGGTAATATTCCATCTGATTCTATCTTTTGAAATAGTTTGGAGAATATTGGTGTTATATCCCCAATAAATGTCTGATAAAATTCTGCACTGAACCAGTCTGGACCTGGGCTTTTTTTGGTTGGGAGTTTTTTGATGACTTCTTCTATTTCTTTAGGTGTTATAGGGTTATTTAGATGGTTTACTTGGTTCTGGTTTAACTTTGGGACCTTGTATCTGTCTAGGAATTCATCCATTTCCTCCAGATTTTCCAATTTTGTGGAGTATAAGTTTTTGTAGTAGGATCTGATGATTTCTTGAATTTCCTCAGTTTCAGTTGTTATGTCCCCACTTTCCTTTCTGATTTTGTTAATTTGGATACTTTCTCTTTGCCCTCTAGTTAGTCTGGATAGGGGTTTATCAATCTTGTTGATTTTCTCAAAGAACCAACTCTTGGTTTTGTTGATTTTTTCAATGGTTCTTTTTGTTTCTATTTGGTCTATTTCTGCCCTAATTTTGATTATTTCTTGCTGTCTACTCTTTTTGGGTACATCTGCTTCCTTTTGTTCTAGGGCTTTTAGCTGTATTGTCAGGTTGCTGATGTGAGCTCTCTCCAGTTTCTTTTTGGAAGCACTTAAGGCTATGAGTTTTCCTCTCAATACTGCTTTCATTGCATCCCATAGGTTTGGGTATGTTGTGTTATTGTTTTCGTTGAATTCTAGAAAGTCCTTAATTTCTTTCTTTATTTCTTCTTTGACCCTGCTATCCTTTAACAGAGCGTTGTTTAGTTTCCATGTGTATGTGGGCATTTTGTTGTCTTTGTTGTTGTTAAAGACCAGCCGTAGACCACGGTGATCTGAGAGGATGCATGGGAGTATTTCAATCTTCTTATATCGATGAAGGCTCGTTCTGTGTCCAATTATGTGGTCAATTTTCGAGAAGGTGCCATGGGGTGGTGAGAAGAAGGTGTATTCTTTTACTTTGGGATAGTATGTTCTGTATATATCTAGTAATTCTAGTTGGTTCAAAGTCTCTGCTAGTTTTGCAGTTTCCTTGTTCAGTTTCTGTTTCCCTGATCTGTCCATTGTTGAGAGTGGGGTATTAAAGTCTCCCACTATTATTGTGTGGGTTGAAATGTATTTTTTGAGCTTTAGTAGAGTTTCTTTTATGAATGTGGGTGATTTTTTATTTGGAGCATATATGTTAAGGATTGAGAGTTCCTCCTGACAGATTTCCCCGGTAATGAGTAAAAAGTGTCCTTCTTTATCTTTTTTGATAACTTTTGGTTGGAAATTTACCTTATTTGATATTAGAATAGCCACTCCAGCTTGCTTCTTGGAGCTGTTTGCTTGGAAGTTTTTTTCCCACCCTTTTACTCTGAGATAGTGTCTGTCTCTGTCTCTGAGATGAGTTTCCTGTATGCTGCAAAAGGCTGGATTTTGTTTATGTAACCAGTCTGATAGTCTATGTCTCTTTATTGGGGAGTTGAGACCATTTATGTTAATAGATATCAAGGAATAGTTGTTTCTGTTTCCTGCCATTATTACTTTTTTGGGTTGAGTTGTTTCTGTGTTTTTTTCTTCTTTTAGTTTTCTTGTTTAGGAGTTTTCTTGTTTTTACTAGGCTGTATTTTCCCTCCTTGTATTGGGTTTTCCACCTATAATTCGTTGTAGTGCTGGGTTTGTGGTCAGACACTGTGTGAATTTTGATTTGTCTTGAAATATCTTTGTCTCTCCATCGATGGTGATTGATAGTTTTGCTGGGTATAGCAGCTTGGGCTGGCACTTGTGCTCTCTTAAGGAGTGCATGATGTCTGTCCAGCCTCTCTAGCTTTCATAATCTCTGTTGAGAAATCAGGTGTGCGTCTGATTGGTCTGCCTTTATATGTTACCTGAACTTTTTCCCTTACTGCTTTTAGTATTCTTTCTTTACTTTGGGCACTTGATGTTTTTACTATTATGTGTCGGGAGGTATTTCTTTTCTGGTCCAACCTATTTGGAGTTCTGAAGGCTTCTTTTATGCTCGTGGTCATCTCATTCTTGAGGGTAGGGAAGTTTTCTTCTATAATTTTGTTGAAGATATTTACTGTGCCTCTTAGTTGATACTCTTCTCCCTCTTTTATTCCTATTATCCTTAGGTTCGGTCTTCTCGTTGTGTCTTGGATTTCCTGGACATTTTGTGTTAGGAGCTTTTTGTTTTTTGCATCTTCTCTGGCTGTTTTGTCTATGTTTGCAATGTTGTCTTCTGCCCCCGAGATTCTCTCCTCGATCTCTTGTAATCTGTTGGAAATGCTTGCTTCTGTGACTCCTGATTTCTTTTTTTGGTGTTCTGACTCTAGGGTTATCTCTTTTAGCGTTTTCTTTATTGTGTCAATTTCTGTTTTAATTTCCCCCTTCCATTCCTTTATTTCTTTGGTTCTGTTTTCCTCTCGTTTTTTGAGTTCTTTGAGTGTTTTTCTTGTTTCTTCTTTAAAAGCTTCTGAATCTTTTTGCTTTTCCTCCCTTTCTTGTTTAAGTAACTCTATCAGCGTCTTGAGGCATGATTTCAGGTCTGTGTCTTCTTTTTCTGGAGTGTTTGGAATTTGGATGTTTGCTACTATCGGAGAGCTGGGTTCTGGTGTTGCTAGATTGTCTTGGTTTCCTTGGGATATACTCTTTCTCTTTCCTCTCCATTTTGTTGTCAGTGATATGTTCTTGCCTTTCCCTTGTATCTGGTCTGTGTCCCTGGTACACTTTCCGTGTGCACTCCGCAGATATCTCTCTACTCCCTGGCAGCCCAGGTTCCGGGTGGCAGCTGGGCCAGGCTCCGCTCTGCGTCCTGAAGTCGCCTCCGGGTGGAAACAGACGTTCCTAAGATCTGTTCCTGGTCACAGATGCTCAGCCTCTCCGAGCCACCTTTCCGGCTGGCAGGTGGGCCAGGCTCCGCTCTGCGTCCTGAAGTCATCTCCGGGTGGGAACAAAAGTTTCTAAGATCTGTTCCCGGTCACTGGATCAGGGAGGACAGGGCAGGTCAGGGCAGGGTGTACCCTTTCCGTGTGCACTCCGCAGAGATCCCTCTGCTCCCCAGCAGCCTAGGTCTCCCACTCACCAGTTGCTCAGCCTGTACGAGCCACCTTTCCTGCTGGCCAATTTTCACTATGTTAATCCTTAGGTTCCATGACCATATGAGATTGTTCCATCTTTGGATATCTTCTGTTTATTCTTTCAGAGATATGAAATTCTTGTCATACAGACCTTTCACTTGCTTGGTTAGAGTTACTTCAAGATATTTTATATTTTTGTGGTTATTTTAAAGAGTGTGTTTTTCTTATTTCTTTCCTAGCCTATTTATTGTTTATATATAAAAAAAAAACTACTGATTTTTTAAAGCTAATTTTGTATCTAGTCACATTGCTAAAGGTATTTATCAGCTCTAGGATTTATCTGGTTGAATTTTGGAGGTTTCTTATTTTTACTATTTTATCATCTGTGAATATTGATACTTTGATTACTTCCTTTCCATTTTTATCCCATTGGCATTAAATTTATTTATTCGATTAGTCTTATTGTTCCAGATGAAAATTCAAGCACTAAATTCGATAGGTCAAGGGTAGACAGCCTTGAATTGTCTGTGATTTTCGTGGAATTGTCTTTAGTCTTTCTCCATTTAATTTGGTGTTAACTATCGGCTTGCCATATATTGCTTTTATGAATTTAGATTTACATTCTATATGCCTGATATCTTCAATGCTTTTAACATGAAGGGTTGTTGGGTTTTCTCAAAGATTTTTCAACTTCTAAAGAAATGATCATGTTTTTCTTTCTTTCAGTTAATTTATATGGCGGATTACATTGATGGGTTTTCATATATTGAACCATTATTACATCACTGTTCTAATGCTTACCTGATTGTAGGGGGTTATGTATTTGAGGTGTTCTTGGATTCAGTTTGAAAGTATTTTATTGAGCATTTTTGCAATAAAGGAGATTATTCTGAAATACTCTTTTTTGGAGTCTTTGTGAGGTTTAGATATTATGGTGACTTTGGCCTCATAGAATGATTTTGGCAATATTTTCTCTGTTTCTATTTTCTAGAATAGTTTAAGGAATATTCGTATTAACTTTTCTTTCAAAGTCTGGTATACTTCTGTGCTAAAACCATCTGGCTCTGTACTATTTTTGGTAGGAAGACTTTCTCTAATTTTATTTTTATTGGTTATATATTTATATTTCAAATGTCATCTCCCTTTCCAGTTTCCCCTCCATAAATGTATTATCCCCTCCTCATTGCCCCTGTCTCTATGAGAGTGCTCCCAACCTCCTCACACATGCCAGACTTGGTGCTCTAGAATTTCACTACTATAAGATATCGAGACTCCACAGACCAAAGAGTTCTCTTTCCATTGATGACCTATAAGCCCGTCCTCTGCTACATATCCAGCTGGAGCCCTGGGTCCCCTTGTCTGTACCCTTTGGTTAGTGGATTATTCCTTGGGAGCTTTAAGGTGCCTAATTGGTTGATATTGTTGTTTTCCCTATGGGGTTGCAATCACCCTCAGCTCCTTATGTATTCCCCCCAACTCCTTCACTGGGGTCCCCATGGTAACTCCAATGTGTGGCTGCTTGCCTCTGAATCTGTATTGAACAGGCTATGGCACACCCTCTCAGGCAACAGCTATACCAGGCTCCTCTCAGCAAGCATTTCTTAGAATCAGCTATAGTGTCTGGGTATGGTCTTGGAAGATGAGATGGATCCCTAGGTGGGGCAGTCTCTGGATGGCCTTTCCTTTAGACTCTGTTCTACTCTTCTTTCCTGCATTTCCTTCCGATAGGTGGGATTCTGGATTATTAATTTTTAGGTGGTTGGGTGGGCCCACCCTTCAACCAGGGACAGTATCTATCCACTGGATATGGTCTCTACAGGTTCTATCTCCCCTTTGTTGAGTATTTCAGCTAATGTTCTCCCTGTTAGGTCCCGGGGAACTCTTTGGTCCCTGGCATCTGAAACTTTCTAGTAAGTATCCCTAGTTTAACCTACCCCACTTCTACTCTATTCCTTTCAAATTTCTGACCTTCTGTAATATTCTCCCATCTCCTGCTGAATCTGAACTGCCCCTATTTCCCTCCATATCCTCTCTCCCTCTTCGATCTCTTCACCCATGACCTCCCAAGATCATTTTATTCCCCCTTCAAACAAGGACTGTAGTATCCATACTTCAATATTGTCTTCCTTCTTCTTGGGTTTCATATGATATGTGAGTTGTATTGTAAGTATTCTGGTATTTTGCCTAATATCTATTAAACAGTGAGTACATATCATGTGTGTTTCTTTGTGACTAGGTTACCTCACCCAGGATGATATATTCTACTAAGAATTTTATGAAGCCATTGTTTTTAATAGCTGAGTAGTACTCATTTGTGTAAATGTGCCACATTTTCTGTATCTATTCCTCTGTTGAGAGACAGCTGGATTGTTTCCAGTTTCTGGCTATTATAAACTAAACTGTTATGGACATTATAGAGCATGTCTTGTTATATTTTGTAACATCTTTTGGATATATACCCAGGAAATGTATAGCTGAATCCTCAGGTAAATATATTTTCAGTTTTCTGAGGAACTGCAAGACTGATTTCCAGAGTGGTTATACCAGCTCACAATCCCACCAGCAATGGAGAGTGCTCTTCTTTCTCCACATTCTTGCAAGCATCTGTTGTCACCTGAGTTTTTGATCTTTGCCATTCTGATTGGTGTAAATTGGAATCTCAGGGTCATTTGATTTTTATTTCCATGATGACTAAAGATGTTAAACATTTCTTTTAAGTGCTTCCCACCATTTGAGATTCCTCAGTTGAGCATTCCCTCTTTAGCTCTATACTCCACTTTTTTAATACTTTGATTCTCTGGAGTTTAACTTCTTGCGTCCTTTGTATATTTTGTATATTAGCCCTCTATTTGATGTAGGGTTGGGAAAAATATTTTCCCAATCTGTGGGTTGCTGTTTAGCCATATTGAAAATGTTTTTTGCCTTATAGAAGCTTTTCGAATTCATGAAGTCCCATTTTTCAATTCTTGATTTTAGAGCATGAGCCGTCAATGTTCTGTTCAGAAAAATTCCCCTGTGACATTGTGTTTGTGATTGAGATTCTTTCCCACTTTCTCTTCTAATAGTTTCAGTGCACCTGGTTTTATGTGGAGGTCCTTGATCCACTTGGACTTGAGCTTTGTACAAGGAGATAAGAATGGATCAATTTTCATTCTTCTGCATACTGACTGCCAGTTGAACCAGCACCATTTGTTAAAAATAGTGTCTTTTTTCCACTGGATGGCTTTAGCTCATTTGCCAAAGATCAAGTGACCATAGGTGTGTAGGTTCAATTGTTTCTTTGTCTTCAATTTTATTCTGTTGATCTACCTACCTGTCTCTGTACCAGTGACATGTAGTTTTTATCACTATTTCTCTGTAATACAGCTTGAGGTAAAAAAGGGGGGGTGGGTTGGGGGTGATGAAGTCTTACAGCTGATAAACAAGTTCAGCAAAGTGGTTGGATGTACAATTAACTGAAGCAAATTAGTAGATTTGGATAAATGTGCTAAGAAAGAAATTAGAGAACTGATACCCTTCACAATAGTTTAAGATAATATAAATATATTGGTGTAACTCTAACCAAGCAAGTAAAAGATCTGCATGACAAGATCTTCAAGTCTTCAAAGATAGAAACCTAAGACCTCAGAAAATGAAAAGATCTCATGTGCTCATATGTTGGCAGGATTAACACAGTAAAAATGTCCATCTTACCAAAAGAAATATATTTATTGTTGCTTCTCCTTCTGGGGCTGCCTGCTGGGCCTCATGGAGGGTGTTCAGCCAGACAGTTGCGAAAGATGGCCTGCGGCGGGAGCCGAAGAGAGGTTGGCTCCCGAGGCAAGGGTGCCCTTTGGAGTAACCCGGTTTATCATGGAGGCAGGCATCAAGCTAGGCATGCAGTCCATCCCCACCGTCACGGCGTGCACCATTTCTCATAAGGTCTTCTGCGAGATCAACCTGGACGCATATGACCTCTACCTGGTCGCCATGTCTTCCATTTACTTGGCCGGTGAAGTGGAGGAGCAACACTTGCGTATTCGTGACATCATCAACGTGTTGCACAGGTACTTTAACCCGGGCAGTGAGCCGTCGGAGCTGGATTCCCGCTTCTGGGAGCTACGAGACTGCATTGTACAATGTGAGCTTCTTATGCTACGAGTTCTGCGCTTCCAAGTCTCTTTCTAGCATCCACACAAGTACCTGCTGCACTACTTGATTTCCCTCAGGAACTGGCTGAACCGTTACAGCTGGCAACGAACCCCCATCTCTGTAACTGCTTGGGCTCTGCTACAACATAGCTACCATGGGGGGGGGGGGGTGTGCCTCTGCTTCCAGGCTCAGCACCTAGCTGTGGCTATGCTCTACTTGGCCCTACAGGTGTATGGAGTCGAGGTGCCTACAGAGGGTGAGGCCGAGAAGCCTTGGTAGCAGGTATTTAGTGATGACCTTACCAGGCCAATCATCGATAATATTGTATCTGATCTCATTCAGATTTATACTATGGATACAGAGATCCCCTAAGGCCCTGGCTAAGGCCCGACCCAAGACCAGGATGATCGGCGGCTGGGGGTATCCTGCTACCAAGTTGCTGTGATGGCATGTCTCCACTCGGAGGACTGGTTGTGCTAGCAGAGGATGTCACTCATGTGACTGCAATGACATGCTGTCATTTTGTCCCCCACAGCCCTTGTTCAAGTAATGCCAAGAGCCTCCATGTGGGCAGGACATATTGAGCGTCCTAGAACTGGGTGCATCAGCTTTTGCCCTTTGAGAAGATACATTTGAGGCATGGACCTTTGCAATTGCCGTGGAAAGTCATCAACAGGAAAGTTAAAGAATAGGACTGTACCCTTAGGAGAAGTATGAATGTGTAACAGAATCTTATTTTGTATAATAAAGATTATGAAAATAAAAAAATAAAAAAAAATATATTTATTTCATGAAGTCCCATCAAAGTTTCACCACAATTATTCACAATGATAGAGCAATTCTCAAATTGGTCTGGAATACCAAAAAACAAAACAAAATTCATAAACAAAAAAAAAACAAGATAGTAAAAAACATTTTCAACAATAAAAGTACTTCTGGGGACATCACCATCCCTGACTTCAAGTGTTAGGGAGAATTAAGGAAAGCTAATATTACCTTAAAGGTTATAGGATAATATAAATTGTTTACCTGATCCTGATTTAACTTTGAAAACTGGTAGTTATCTAGAAAATCATCTATGTACTTAAGATGTTCCAATTTTGTGGACTATATGTTATTTTAGCAAGACATCATGATTTCTTGAATTTCCTCAGTGTCTTGCTATAACTTTTTATTTCTGATTTTTCAAATTTGAATAATTTTTTGTGCCTTTTAGTTTGTCTAAGTGTCTATCTTCTCAAACTTTTTTTTAAAAGAACCTGCTTTGTGTTTCATTGATGTTTTTGAATTGTTTTATTCATTTCCTATGTATTGACTGGAGTGCTGATTGATTATTTTCTGCTGTCTAGTCCACCTGGTTGTATTTTCTTCTTTTTGTTCTAGTGTTTTCAGGAATTCTTTACATTGCTAGTATGAGAACACTCTGATTATTTTATGGAGACAATTCATACTAAGAACTTTGCTTTTAACACTGTTTTATTGTTCCTCATAATTTTGGGTATATTGTGCCTTAATTTTCATTGAGTTTTATAAAGTCACTTATTTCTTTTTTTTATTATTATTCTTTTACATAGTCAACAATGAGTAGACAGCTGTTTAGTTTCGATGAGAATGTGGGTTTTCTATTGATTCTGCTATTGCTGAAGTTCAGTATTAATCTATGATTATCTGATAAAATACAATAGGTTATTTAAACCTTCTTGTATCTATTGAGGCTTACCTTGTGACTGAGTTCATGTTGAAATTTGGAGAAGGTTATGAGGTGCTGAGAAGAAAGTAGATTTTTTCGGTTGGGTTAAATATTCTGTACAAATATGTTGGATTCATTTAATTCATAACCTCTGTCAGTATTATTATTTCTCCTTTAGTATCTGTTTCCATGACTGTTCCATTAGTGAGAGTGGTGTGTTAAAGTATACTATCAATGTGTGCCATTTGATGTGTGATTAAAGCTTTAGTAATATTTCTCTTATGAATGTGGCTGCCCATATATTTATGCAATAGATGTTCAGAATTAGGATGTCATCTTGTTACTTTTTTCCTTTGATAAATGTGACATGTCCTTTCCCATCTCTTTTGATTATTTTATATTGAAAGTCTATTTTATTAAATATTAACTTGGTTATTATAACTTGTTTCTTTTGTCTGATTGCTTGAATAGTCTTTTCCTTTCTGTCTTTGTTGCTAATGTTTATTTCTTTTCTGTGGAAAAAAAAAACTGCTTATGTATACACTCTGTTAGTGCTTTTCCTTGATTTGGTGAATTGTATGGATTGTTGTTGAGAGATATAAATGACCAATGATTAACTGTTCATATTACTTTGATATTGGGACTTTTCCTGTGTGTGTGTGTGTGTGTGTGTGTGTGTGTGTGTGTGTGTGTGTATGTTTATGTGTGTTTGTGTGTGTGTGTATGTGTGTTTATATATGTTTGTGTGTGTGTGTTTGTGTGTGTGTGTGTGTGTGAGAGAGAGAGAGAGAGAGAGAGAGAGAGAGAGAGATATTCAGTTTTGCTATGAAATTATTAATTGCTTGTCTCATTTGGGGTATAGGTCTTTTTTTTTCTTTCATTGTCTTTAATGTACCATTGCATGCTAGCTAGGCATTCTTTTTTTTAACAACTTTATTTTAAAGAACAAAGATAAATGTACAGATATTAAGCATTTTTTTGCATAAAAGTATATAATACATTTTTGTCAGTACTTTTTTTTTTTAAAGGTTTGATAGTGTGATCAAGATCCCACCAGTAACAATGAGCATAAATTACATGTAAAACAAGATGCAACTTGGAAATAGTCAAAGTTTTCTTGGTGTATAAAGATTTTTTCTTTTTAACAATTAGCAGACAGTACATGTAATACAGGGTACAACCCGGAATTTGTCAATGTATTCTTGCTGGGTAAGGATTGAGCATGAATATTTTTTTTTTTGTTTTATTTTATTTTTTTCTTGGACTTCATACAGTCTGTGAGTTTTTTCTGGGGCAGTGCGAGCCTCTGAAGTTAGCTTCCCACTCTCAGTGACTGCATATTATGTCTGTTCTTTTGTGGCTGGGTTATCTCACTCAGAATGATATTATCTAGATGCAGCCATTTTCTTAAGAATTTGGTCAAGTCATTGTTTCTGGTGGCTGAGTAGTATTCCATTGTGTAAATGTACCACAATTTTTGTATCCATTCATCCTCTGAAGAACATCTGGGTTCTTTCAAACTTCTGGCTATTATAAATAGAGCTGTTAGGAACATTGTGGTGCATATATCTTTGTTGTGTATTAAAGTGACTCTGGAGTATATGCCCAGAAGTGGAATAGCTGGGTCTTCAGGTAGTACTATATCCAATTTTCTGAGGTATCACCAGACTGATTTCCAGAGTGGTTGTATTAGTTTGCAACCCCACCAACAGTGGAGAAGTGTTCCACTTTCTCCACAACCTTGCCAGCATCTGTTGTCATCTGAGTTTTGGATCTTGGCCAATATGACTGGTGTGAGGTGGAATCACAGGGTTGTTTTGATTTGCATTTCTCTGATGGCTAAGGATGTGGAGCACTTCCTAAGATGTTTCTCAGCCATTCGATATTCCTCAGGTGAGAATGTTTTGTTTAGCTCTGTACCCCATTTTTAATAGGGTTGTTTGATTCTCTGGTGTCTAGCTTTTAGAGTTCTTTGTATACCTTGGATATTAGGCCTCTATCTGATGTGGAGTTGGTAAATATCTTTTCCCATTCTGTTGGCTTCCGTTTTGTTTTCTTGACAATGTCCTTAGCCTTACAGAAACTTTGCACTCTCATTAAGTCCCATTTGTTAATCTTTGACCTTAGAGCTTGAGCCATTGGTGTTTTGTTCAGGAAATTTTCTCCTGTGCCTATGTGTTCTAAGGTTTTCCCTAATTTCTCATCTAATAGTTTCAGTGTATCTGGTTTAATGTGGAGATCTTTGATCCACTTACACTTGATCTTTGTCAGAGGAGATAAGAAAGGGTCTATTTTCATTCTTTTGCACGCTCAGTTCCAGTTGGACCAGCACCATTTGTTGAATAGGCTGTCCTTTTTCCATTGAATGTTTACTGCTCCTTTGTCAAAAATCAGGTGACCATATACATGAGGGCTCATTTCTGGATCTTCTATTCTATTCCATTGATCTACATGCCTATTTCTGTAATAGTACCATGCAGTTTTCAGCACAATTGCCTTGTAATATAGCTTGAGGTCAGGGATAGTGATTCCCGCAGATGTTTTCTTGTTGTTGAGGATGGATTTCTCTATTCTAGGTCTTTTGTTATTCCATATGAAATTTGACATTGATCTTTCCAATTCAGTGATGTACTGGGTTGGAATTTTGATGGGTTTTGCATTGAATCTGTAGATTGCTTTTGTTAGGATGGCCATTTTTAAAATGTTGATCCTTCCAATCCATGAGCATAGGAGATCTTTCCATTTTCTGAGATCATCCTCAATTTCCTTCTTTAGAGGTTTGAAGTTCTTGTCATACAAGTCCTTCACTTGCTTAGTTAGAAACCCACCAAGGTATTTCATAGTTTTTGTGAAGATTGTGAAGGGTACCTTTTCCCTAATTTCTTTCTCCACATGTTTGTCCTTTGAGTATAGGAAGGCTACTGATTTGTTTGAGTTGATTTTGTATCCAGCTACTTTGCTGAACTTGTTTATCAGCTGTAGGAGTTCTCTGGTGGAATTTTTGGGGTCACTTAAGTACACTATCATGTCATCTGCAAAGAGTGATATATTTATCTCTTCCTTTCCGATTTGTATCCCCTTGATCTCCTTTTGCTGTCTAATTGCTCCAGCCAGGACTTCCCATACTATGTTGAATAGGAAGGGGGAGAGTGGGCAGCCTTGTCGAGTCCCTGATTTTAGTGGGATTGCTTCAAGTTTCCCACTGTTAAGTTTGATGTTGGCTGTTGGTTTGCTTTATATTGCTTTTATTGTGTTTAGGTATGGACCTTGGATTCCTGTTCTTTCCAGGACTTTTAACATGAAGGGGTGTTGAATTTTTTCAAATGCTTTCTCAGCATCTAGTGAGATGATCATGTGATTTTGTTCTTTGAGTTTGTTTATATGGTAGATTACATTGAAGGATTTCCTTATATTAAACCATCCCTGTATTCCGAGGATGAAGCCTACTTGGTCATGATGAATGATCGTTTTGATGAGTTATTGGATTCGGTTTGCAAGGATTTTGTTGAGTATTTTTGTGTCAGTGTTCATAAGTGAGATTGGTCTGAAGTTCTCTTTCCTTGTAGGGTCTTTGTGTGGTCTATTTTCCTAGTGTTAGTGTTTTCTTCTTACTCTTCTTTGTAGGGTAGATTAGTATAAAGATATTCTTTATATTTTTTGCCATGGAATTTGGTTGCTGTCTATATGCAAGTGAGTTCAGGTACAAGATAAAACAAGTTCTGATAGGAATGTGAAAAAGTAAGGTGGGCACAGAGATTTTGAAATGCAGAAGAGATAGAAGAAGAGCATAAGAAGAGAGGATGAAGAAGAGAGTGATCCACCCCCACGTAGTCTTAAATACCCACAACTAGCTATGAATATCTTATAAGAGATAGATTATTATAAGATGGTCTGTCTTATCTAGATGGACAGTTTGTATCAATATCAATTGGTTCTGAGTTTATTTTGTGGAAGTTTTGTGAGGTGAGAATTGCTGACATAAATCCGATTGATAAATTTCAAGTTTCTAGAGTTTTGATTTTACTTGGTTACGGGGAATTGTGACAGTAAACACAGGAAGAATATATTGAAACTGTGAGCAGGGTCTACAGCAAAAAGATCACTAGGGACAGACATTAAGCAAGAGGGTGGCCGTTCCGTGTGATAGAGAATAGCAGGGGGTAGTAGTGCCTAGTACTTAGCACCCTTCAACTATTTTTAACATTAATAGCTACAATGTAATATCTTGATGTGATCATCTATGGTCACTGAATGTTTTACTGGGTATAGTAGTCCGGAATGACAACTGTGGTCTCTTAGAGTATTCAAAACATTTGTCTAGGATCTTCTGTCCTGTAGACCCTCTGTCGAGAAACTAGGCATAATTCTGATAGGCTTGCCTTTATATGTTACTTGGCCTTCCCCCCTTGCATCTTTAAAGGTAAGCTATACCACTCGTGGGGATATACCCATAAGATGCTCCAACATACAACAAAGACACATGCACTAATATGGTCATAGCAGCCTTATTTATATTAGCCAAAACCTGGAAAGAACCTAGAATTTCTTTAACAGAGGAATGGATACAAAAAACGTGGTACATTTTACACAAAGGAGTACTATTCAGCTATTAGAAAAAATGACTTCAAAAAATAAAAACAGATAAAAATAATGACTTCATGAAATTCTTAGGCAAATAGATGGAACTAGAAAATATTATCCTGAGTAAGGTAACCCAATCATAAAAAATCCACACATGGTATGCACTTACTGATAAGTGGATATTAGCTGAAAATCTCAGATTACCCAAGATACAATTCATAGACCACATGAAGCTCAAGAAGGAGTACCAAGGTGCAGATGCTTTAACCCTTCTTTGAAAGGGAAACAAATATTCAGACAAAGACAGACAGAGACAAAGTTTGGAGCAGAGACTGAAAAGAAGGCCATTCAGAGACTGCCCCTCCTGGAGATCCATCCCATATACAGACACCAAACCCAAACAATATTGCGGACGCTAAGAAGGGCTGACAGGGCCTTGATATAGAAGTCTCCTGAGAGGCTCTCACAGAACCTGACCAATACAGAGGCAGATGTTCTCAGGTAACCACTGTACTGAGAAGAGGGTCACCAATTTAGGAGTTAGAGAAAGGACTGAAGGAGCTGTTGGGGTTTGTAACCCCATAGGAAGAACAACAATATCAACCAACAAGAACCCCCAGAGCTCCCAGGGAATAAACCACCATCCAAGGAGTACACATGGAGGGACCCTTGGCTCCAGCTGTATATGTAGCTGAGAATGGCTATGTTGGGCATCAATGGGAAGAGAAGCCCTTGGTCTTGACAAGACTTGATGTTCCAGTGTAGGGGAATGTCAGGGAGGGGACGCAGGAGAAGGTGGATGGGTGGTTGTTGGAGTACCTGCATAGAAGCAGGGGGAGGGGAGATGAGATAGGTGTTTTACGGAGGGGAAACTCTGAAGGGAGATAGCATTGGAAATTTTTTTTAAAAGTATATCCTAAAAAAAAAAAAATTAAAAAGGAAAGAAAAAGAAAGTGAGGAATGATATAATTAAACTATACTCTTAAATATAAATAATGAAACTACAGATAACAATCAAACAAACACAAAAAGAATTCCATAGTCAGGGTCGTTGTTTAAATATCAGAGGTTTATATTTCACATCTATGGAAGTTGGAAGTTTGAGGTTAGTGTCCCAGCATATTTTGGGGTCCAGTGGGGACCAACTTTATGGATTACAGAATGTTACCTTCTAAGGTGTTTGGATCTCTCCCTCTTTTTTGTAAGGATATGAATCCCATCAAGAGAACCTTATCGTCATTATGCCATTTATCCTCAGTTATCTTCTAAAGATCCAACATCACTACATTAGAAGTTAGGGCTTGAACATAGGATTTTGGGAGAACAAAAGAGATTCTGTTTTTGCATTTTTATTGGATATTTTATGTATTTACATTTGAAATATTTTCCTCTTTCCAATTCTCCCCTTCCTTTCTCTCCCTGATTCTGTGAGGATGTTTCCCCTCCCACCCACCCACTCCCACCTACCCTCTCCTACCTACCCTCTCACACCTTAACACCCTGGCATTCCCCTACACTGGGGAATCAAGATTTTACAGGTCAAAGGGCTTCTTCTATTGATGCCAGACAATGCCATAGTTTGCTACATATGCATCTGGAGCCAAAGGTCCCTCCATGTGTATACACTTTGCTTGGTGGTTTAGTTCCTGAGAGGTTGGAGGTTTTCTTGGTTGATCTTCTTCTTCCTGTGGAGATGCAAAACTATTTAGCTTTTTCAGTACTTTCTCTAACTCCTCCATTGCTGTCTCAATTCAATGGTTAGCTGCAAGCAACTTAATCTGTATCAGTAAGGATCTGTCATGGCCTTTCAGGAGACATCCATATCAGGCTCCTGTCAGTAAGTACTTCTTGGCATCAACAATAGGGACCGGGTTTGGTGGCTCCATATATGGTGGATCCCCAAGTGGGGCAGTCTCTGGATGGCCTTTCATTCAGTCTCTGTTTCACTCTTTGTTGCTGTATTTCCTCCCATGAGTATTTTGTTCTCCCTTCTAAGAAGGACTAAAACATTCACATTTTGGTCTTTCTTCTTGAGCTTCATATGTGAATTGTACCTTGTGTAATCTGAGCTTTTGGGTTAATATCCACTTACTAGAGTACATACCATGTGTGTTCTTTTGTGACTTGGTTACTTTACTTATGATGATGTTTTCTACTTTCATCCATTTGCTTAAGGAATTCATGAAGTCATTGGTATTTATTTCTTTTTTATTCATTACATACTCTCTGTATTTGCATTTTAAATGTTACCCCTTCACTCACCCTGCTTCTATCTCTCCTGCCCCTCCACTTGTCTTCACAAAGGTACAGTCACTTCTAATCCCTCTTTCCACTCCAGTGCTTTGGCATTCCCCTACATTTGGGAAATGTGTCCCCTACATTGGGAAAATGTGTCCTCCCTGGACCAAAGGTCTCTTCTCACATTGATGCCAGACAGTGCTATCTTAAGTTACATATGTAACTGGGGCTATAGGTATCTCAGTGTATGTTCAATCGTTGGTGTTTTTCTCCACGGAAGTTGTGGACAGTTTGGTTGGTTGATAATATTGTCCTTCACATGAGGTTGCAACCCCTTTCAGCTCCTTAAACTTTTTCTTTAGCACCTTCGTTGAGGTCCTCATGTTCAGTCTGATGGTTAGCTGCAAGCATGCTCAGCTATATCTGTATGTCTCTGGCAGAGCATCTGAGGAAGCGTCTCTATCAGGTTCTTGCCAGTAAGTAAATTTTGGTCAGCAATAATGCTTGGGTTAGGTGGCTGCATATGGGGTGGATCCCCAGGTGACTTAGCCATTTTCCTCTATTTGACCTTGTATTTCCTCCCATGACTGTTTTCTTCTCCCTTCTAAGAAGAACACATGCTCCACCATGTTTGTAGCAGCCTCATTTATATTAGCCAGAAGCTGGAAAGAATCCAGATGTCCATCAACAGAGAAATGGATACAGAAATTGTGGTACATTTACACAATGGAGTACTACTCAGCTATTAAAAACAATGACTTTATGAAATTCATAAACAAATGGATGGAACTAGAAAATATCATTCTGAGTGAAGTAACCCAGTCACAAAAGAACAGACATAGTATGCACTAACTGATATTTGGATACTAGCCCCAGAAATCTCTGAATACTCAAGATACAATTCAGAGACCTCATGACACTCAAAAAGAAGTAAGGCCAAAAGGTAGAAGTCATTGCTTTTAATAGTTGAGTAGTACACTGTTTTCTATACATGTAGTGTTTTGATTATTGTGTGGCAGATTTTCTTTTGTGATCCAATCTATTGGTGTGTTGTAAGCTACATGTATATCCTTTTCTTTCTTTTGGTTAGGAAAAGTTTTTGTTTGTTTGTGTTGTGTGTATGTGTGTGTGTGTGTGTGTGTGTGTGTGTGTGTGTGTATGTGCGTGATTTTGTTGAAAATATTCTTTGACCTTTAATCTGGGAAACTTCTTCTATTTCTGATCTTAGATTTTTTTTTTTCCAAAATGTCCAAAATTTCCTGGAAGTTTTGTACTACATTTAGCGTTTTCATTGAATGATCTATCAGTTACTTCTGTGGTATTCTCTATACCTGATATACTCTCTTTCTTCTCTTGCATTCTGTTGCTGATGCTTGTATTTGTAGCTCCTATTCTCTGCCCTATAGTTTTCATCTTCAGTGTGTGTGTATGTTTATGTGTTTTTGTGTATATATATGATATATATGATATATATTCTGTAAAAATATAGTAATTTCTGGAACCATGTGTATAAAGGATTGGTAGAAAGAATGACAAAAAAAGGAAAGGAGAAAAAGAAAGAAAGAAAGAAGAAAAGAAGAGATGAAGGGAGGAATGGAAGAAGGAAGAAAGATGATCTGCAAATAGAATCGGTGAAAGCAAGATAGATATGTATACCTGCAGTTTCAAACTCAAAAGAACATTATATTTCACTGTCTCCCAATATAACTGAGCTCACCTGGAACTCATTTCTTCTCTCCCTTCTTATTACTAGAATTTTAGCATGTACCACTATGTTTAGCGCTAAGCCAGAAATCTCTATGTAATTCCCAATACTGTACACATATTACCATCTTATGTTATCCATGAAGAAAAAGGTAAGTGAGTCATCTGGTTAGAGATGAATGGAATCTTTAGTGTTATAGAATGTTTCTTTAATCCAGTATGATTTAATAAGTTATTTGGCTATTAATCTTAGATTATCTTTGAAGCAGCTAGAATGTAATACATGCCATTGCTTTAAATTTTGGCATACTGTTGATTGTAGTACAAACAATGTACACATATCCCCAACTAGTTTACAAATAAATGAGACTCAGACTATGGTTGTTTTATTTGGCTTTGATAATTAATAGGGGTAATCCCCAATCTACTTTTTTAGCTGCTAGCTTGGCTACCTCACCAGAGGTATAGCCCTAACACTTGCTGTCTGTCCTAAGCATGTTTGTGCTCATAGTCCATCTCTCCTAATTGCAACTTCATTTTTTTCTCCTTCTTCCTCCTCCTCTTCCCTTTCCTCTCTCCAATCAGATCTCTCTAAACCCACCTACCTCCAATAATTGGTTGTAGCTAAAATTATTTAATCATTAGTTTTATTTTTCCCCCTTTTATTGGATATTCTCTGTATTTACTTTTCAAATGTTATCCATTACACCCCTCCATCTTGTCCTCCTCCTCCTCCCTTCCCTTGCCTCCAAGAAAGTACTTCCTCTTAAGGAACAAGTTTAGCACAACAAAAGCTTACAAACTTGAGAAGTTACATGTTGGCCTAGGTTGGGTATGGAATTTAGCATTATAATACACCACAATAGACCAAGCAACAGCAGTTGATTATGCTAATTTTAACCAAATTAATGTAAATAACTTTAAAAGAATATCTGCTGTCTTGTTAGAGATAAGATGATTTTCCTTGTTTGTACTCTTTGGGTTTGTACTCTATGGGTAGGTACTTGGGCATTTATTTTGTTAGAAATGATATAATCTGGTTTTGTATATTAGCATTGATTAAATATTCCTGAGAAATAAAGAAGAAATGCATATTCAAGGACAGTACAGGTCTCCACCAGATGGGGTCATAGAACTGAAAATAGAAGTGTACATAAGTCCTATCCTTAACACAGAAGCTATCTCTAATTGATAATCACAAACAAATGAAAATGTAACTTCTCATAGGGAACTTCCCTGGGGAAACAAACTAAAGGATAGGCTACATACTCAGTTGTACATAGCCAACAGAAAATAAACTCAGTGGCAATTTAGTGGTTCATTTTCTAAAGTGTCATGGCAAGCTTTTTCTTTTTGCAATTTCTTTCACATATATGACTTATTAGCATGGCTTGCATGCAATGGCTGTTTATAGATGGCAAGTCTAAGAATACAGTCCTTCAGAAGTTGGTTATCTCAGATGATATTCACTATATGCCATAATCTTAAATAAGTAGATTTTAATACCAGTGAAGAAAAATAATTTCTAGTCTCCTCATCTCTAACAGTCACACAATTAATACCAATTTGGAATTATTGGACTGGGGAATGGCTCAGTCAGTCAAGATTAGGCAGCACAGACATGAGCAAATTGGTTTGGATCCCAAATACCCTACCCAAAAGCATTCACAGTGGCATTCATTCTCCTGTGAGCCCAGAACTAGAACACTTAGACTGCAGGGTCCCTTTCCCCAAGCTACAAGTCGGTGTCATTACCTTGGTATTTTAGATATTTCCCAAACCTAAAAGTCAGGTAACTTCTAGCACTTGAGGTCTCCATTGCAAAACAGTTATCATAAAAAAATGATATCATCCAAAAATGGTACACTGATTTGGACAAGAATTTCAATGGCAATCATCTGGAGAAAACTTGCATCTTGCCCTGCATCTAGTAATGGTGATGCTATTTTCCTTTTCAGTTAATAACTATGAAAAACTAATTTCATTTGTTCCACAACAATCTTATACATCATGGAAGAAAGCCCAATTTTGTCAACTTAACTTATCCTGTGATTGTTATTTGAACCTGGATGCTCTAGAGACTCTGCAAGGTACTTTTATTATTGGCTCTTGGTGGAAATTTTAGAACATGGAAATTGTTGAGATGTCTTTGGTTCTTTAAATGTATTCTCTCTCTCTCTCTCTCTCTCTCTCTCTCTCTCTCTCTCTCTCTCTCTCTCTCTCTCTCTCTCTTTCTCTCTCTCCCTCTTTCCCTCTCTCTCCCTCGCTCCCTCTTTCTTTCTCTCCTTTCCTTCTGTCCTGCTGCTTTCCTCTTATCTGCTGCAATTGGAAAACAATGAACATCTCTAGGCTCCATATATCTTATATGACTGCTTTGGGGCTATTATGAAGTAAGTGGTTTTCTATGAAACTGCTTTGCCACAGGCATATATCCAAAAGACCCAACATAGTCATTGAATTTTCCAAAACTATGAGGGAAATAATTTTTTTCTCTTTCTAAATTTATTATGTTGTATGCTGTATCTTTTCCTATGGCTTGTATTTTGGAACCCTGACTGGGGATGACTAAGGAATGGAGATAGGACTAACACACTTATAGAAAACTGAGATTCAGTTGTCTAGACTCCTGTATGAATAAGCTAGAGCTCCCTGGATGACCATAGTGTTTGTTACATACCATTGAACATGAAAATATCTGACAACATTGTGCTACATCTTAAGATATAGCCATAACTCATATTGCATACCTGCAAAAATGTATTATGTCTGAGTTGAGTCATCCTGCCTTTTCTTTGCTTTGTAGACAGAAGTTACAGGAGATGTATTGATAACCCTTTAATAGGGTGAATCAATCAGACAAGGAATTGTCAAAAACAGAACTTGGGAATACTGAACTACTAGGTATGAAAGTTTCTAATTAAAGTAAGAAAACTGCATGCAAATAAAATCATTTCTGTGTTTATTATGGTGATATAAACTGTGGTCTAGAAACACCATTTATTAATTTGCCAGTAGTTGGTTGAACAAGTTTTACTTTTGGCTTCCTAGTTACAGATGCTATAATTTAAAGATGAAAAATGTTGATAGTTTGTGTCTTTTGAAAACAGCATTGAGTGGGTTGATTTCTGAATCTTTTGTTTAATTGAAAATTGATTTTTCTTTTAGACAATAAGTATACCCTGAACAAATTTTCTGCTCCTTCCACTTTTCCTAGCTCCCCTCAATCTCTATTTCCCCAGATTTTCTTTTTCTCCCTATGCCTTCAAAAAATGCAGGCCTATGAGAGATAACCAAAAGAAGACAAAACAAAATATAAAGCAAGGCAAAAGTTGTCCTCATTCAGAGGCTGGACAGTGTAAGCCAATACAAGGAAAAGAATTCCAAGAGCAGACAAAAAGTTAAAGACACACAGGCCATATTTAGGAATGTAACAAAAACACCAACCTAACAGTCATAAGAGATTATTGGCTTTTTGTATCTATAGAATCATAACCTAATCCCTGCCTTCATTTATGTCACAGTAAGTGTGTTTGTGTGGGATGTCTCTATTTTTAGAAAGATTAGAAGTTATATACACAGGACTTATTCATACTTTGTTTCTTTAACAATTCCATATACAAATAAGTCTGTGTTAAATTCTTCCTATTCTACAGAGAATAGCATGGATGAAGACCATATATATGAATATAATGAGAAAAAAAATTTAGTGCCTCAAAGAGAAAAAACAAAAGGTCATTTTAGGAACTTTGTAGTCTGATATGGAATAGAGGAAAAAAAAAGGCTAACAGTAGAAAGGAACTAAACATTGAAAAAAATCTTTAAATATTTGTGATTACACATTGTCATTAGAGACCTAAATAGACCTCTATTAAAGAATGCATATAATAACACAAGTCCTAAGTGTTCCAGATTGTCCAGTGTGTTTGGTAGTAAACTATTTGTAATTGCCTATGGTTGGTCTTTGAAAGTCATGCATGAAATTTATACTTTCAGCTATATTCCTCAAATTAAACTCCTTGACATAAAATGTCAGTGTCTAATACTGTCTGTACACAAAGCACTACTCCAAAGTTATTAGGCTGCTTTGTTTGTACCAGAACATTTTTGCAAAGCAAGAATAAAAATAATAGCTAATCTTAGTTGTTGCAAACATAATTTTGTATCAGGTCAGTATGAATTAATATATAATACAAGATCATAAATTATATAACTTTACTTCAAGATTCTCTTTTAAAATTTTCAAATTTTATTGTGAAAACATTCTGGGTGGCTGAGAGCCCATGCCACTAATTCTAATTTTTACCTGCTAAATTTGTTTTACTTTCTGATGTGATTTAGACCACTAATCTATTGTTTATTTATTGACTTCTTCTTTATAATAAACTGAAGTTGAGTATATTTACTGACATAATGAAATAAAGATGACATTTGCATTATGTTACATAGGGAATAATGATACCTGAGTGTGTCATTATTAGTCATGAACAATTTGGGTATATAATACATACCACCTCTTTTGTTTCTTCACTTATAACTATAAACCAACATATCTCATTTTTCAATTATCAGTCCATTTAATGTTTTAAATGCCAGCTAAAAAACACTGGTCTCAAAGATTATGAATTTTAGTTTTGTGATATTAACTATATTCCTTCTGTAGAGGTGTTAGTTTCCCAGTGAATTACTATTATTGGTTGTATTTCAAGTATATTTTCCTTGTTGGCAGTCATCCTGTCGATAATTTCTAGAATCACATGAATCTGATTCTTTCATTATTCTCATAACTTGGACTTGTTATTCTGTCTCCATTCAGAGTAAGTTATTGCAAATTGAACAATTTAGTGAATTATTCCTACCCACTACCAAATAAGGTAAAATAATATAATCTTGTGAGTGATACATTATCATGTTTAGATATTCTGCTCACTATTGAGCAATTATTGTATTTTTGTACACCAAAGATAACTATCTGTGAATATAATTTTTGAGTAAAAACTCATACAAATGACCCATAAGTTATGTCATGGATATTCTAAGCTTTTTTTCTAATATCCACTTTAGAAGAGGGAATAAAATAATCATAATAGGTAGAGGGTAGGATTTACTTGGGAAGAAGAGAGTAAGGGGAGAGGTAAAAGGGGGATATGATCAGGTGTAGTAGGAGGAAGGGGAGATGTACAGAGGGTCAGGAAATTGAACAGAGGTGCATAGCAATAGGGGATAGAGAACTGGAGTTAGATACCAGAAAGTCCCAGATACCAGGAAAGCAAGAGGATGCCAGGACCCATTGGGAATGACATTAGCTGAAATGCCCAACAAAAGGGAGATAGAAACTATAGGTACCATATCCAAAAGTTTAACCAAGCATTGCTCATGTCTAAAGGAAATATGGGGACAAAGTGGAGCAGAGGCTGAAGGAAAGGCCATCCAGAGACTGCCACAACTAGGGATCCATCCCATATGCAGCCATGAAACCCAATCACTTTTGTTGATGAGAAGAAGTGCTTGTTGACAAGAGATTGATATGGATGTCTCCTCAGAGGCTCTGCCAGAGAGTTACTGATACAATAAAGAGGGTTGCAGCTAACCTTTGGAATGAGCATGGAGACCCCAGTTCAGGAGTTAGCAAAGGACTTGAAGGAGCTAAAGAAGTTTGCAACCCCATAGGATGAACAACAATATCAACTGACTAGACCCCCAGAGTTCACAGGAACTAAACTACCAACAAGAGAATACACATGGAGGGACTCATGGCGAGGATAGCCTTATCAGGCATCAATGGGAGGAGAGGCCATTGCTCTTGTGAAGGCTTGATGTCCTAGCATAGGTGAATGCTAGTGCAGTGAAGTGGAAGTAGGTAGGTGGGTTAGTAGGTGGGAGAGCATCCTCATAGAAGCAGAAAGGAGGGGTGGAATAAGGGGTTTTTGGAGAGAAAACTCAGAAGGGAGAAAACATTTGAAATGTAAATAAATAAAATAACCAATAACAAAACTTTAAAAAATAAAATAAAATAAATCACAGAAATATTCAGATCCACAACTCTATTCAAAATACACCTCAAATTAGTGTTTAGCTAATGTGAAACACCTGGTTCAAAGACTTTCCAAAATTGCACTCAGTGGGGGTTATTTTGGATCACTTTATGTCACCTAGCATGTATTCATTTACCAAATTAAGAAAGATGCAAGAAAATGTTAATTATGAGAATTAATTGTTGATAAGATTTACAGTGAATCTACAAGTGAAATCCTAATATATAATCTGATGTTAATTCAGAGCTTTGGGTTTAAATTCACTTCTAGCATATCAGTTAACAAAAGAATTTATCTTTCTTTTCGTTGAAATGGTCATTGAACAGAGCCTTTATGGTGTGGTGCTTATCACCATAGTTATAGTTACTAAGAAACTGTAAATATCATGTTCTATCACCAATATAAACATGACTAATATTTATGTATCATCTGATAAAACAGGCAGGTTATGCAAAGGCCTCTACTCTATTGTGGTTAGTTGCAAAAATATTTAGAAATAGAGGCAGAAATTTCTATTTAAGTTATTATCATATATTCAAAAATTGAAATGTTCTTTTACAGATTCACAGGTATTTAAGATGAAATAAAAACTTAGTCAATTATAATAATATAAAGCTTTCCCAGAATAATGATAAAAATCTGTGTACATGAAGCTAAAGTAAAGCATCTGGATAGTGCAGTAGGCTTGCGTTTATAAAATTACTATTAATTATATTAGAAGAGAACAAAAAAATAAAAAGAAACAAATACATCACTAAGTTTGAAAAACCTCAGTTGGTGGAGAGAACCAAATGAGTTCCTGCTGTGTTGAAGAAATAAAGCGTAAACAATTGAGAGAAAAGTCAGAGTGTATTTATTCAGTACTTACTATGCAAGGAGTTAAGGCACTGTCAATTACTTTTGGCAGAGATTCAAAATCAGGCAGGGGGCTGGGAATAGTTTCAAGTATAAAGGTAAATAAGACTTCAGGTGTGTTATTCAGAAGAATTTGGAATCAGGAATCTTGATACTTGCACAGTAGAAGAGGAAGTAATAAGTGATTGACTTAAAAGGCAGATTTAGCTTTTTATTTTAGTCCTAAAATAGGATTAGAGACAAACATGAAAACGCTTCAAACATCATCAGTGATGAACTGATGAATTATTACCAATTCCTTCATGTTTTTGTTGTTTTCTTTTGTAGAGGGTACAAGTTTGGTGCATATGGTCTGGTAATTTTTTTTAATGCAGTTCATTAAGTTGAAACAAATAGTAATATCCCCCAATATCTCATACAATAGAATGGAGAAAACAATATAAATTACTTAGGGAAATGTGCTATACTCTTGATACTGGGGGAAGAGAAGACTATAAACTTTTACAGCCTGGATTGTGTCAATGTAGACAGTGTAGGCTTCTGGGTTATGTGCTGTCTTTGCAGCCAAAGACTTAAAGAAGTACCACAGTTTAAAGGTAAGGTGAGGAGTACTTTAAAGTTATCACAGGAAATGACAATACAGTAGCTATAGTGAGTACAAATTGAGAAAAGAAAACAAAGCACATCACAAAACTCTCAGAAAAGAATTATAACCAAAATTACTAGACACATGCAGAAATATGTGCTATATGAGACAATAGAAATCAATATGAAGTCATCCCAAACAACCAACAGTTCAACAATGACTTCAAAATCAGGATGATGGGGATACAACCTATGAAAGAGAAAAACTTTATTTAAAATAATAAATAAAATTAGTAACTGAAATTTCAGAAAGAATATTTTATGAGATATACATGTTAAACATGGGATGAATGTTTTTTTTATTTTTGAAATTATAATTTCATTACATTTATTTTTCCTTTTCCTCCAAACAAATTTTACTATATTTTCCTTTATGCTCTTTAAATTAATAACATGTCTATTTTGTACTATTTGTTATTTCACGGATATGTGTATTTGATATGCATATTTTCCCAAATACAATCTACTGAGTCTATATATAAAACTTTCATGTATGTTTTTAGGACTAACCATTTAGGACTAATTGATTGGTGTGCTCTTTCCAGAGAAAGACCACATCTCCCATTTCCACTTTTCTAAGTTGTCTATGGTTCTCCTTTTAGGTTTGAGGACTTGTGGAATTTTTTCCATCTTATATGGCATTGGATAAATCTACAAAACACTTAGGTACCTAAGGACCAAAGATCATTGAAAAAGATGGGGTAGAAAGATTGTCAGAATAAGAGGATCAGTGAGTTTATTTTGTGATTGTATCTCCTATTAATCCCAAAGCTATACCCTAGCTTTACCAATATGACTGTCCAAATATAAGCTTCACTAGGTTTATCTTAACTAAAGTGATTGAAAATAACCTTTGAAATATTCACTCTTTGAAAATGACATGAAAAGTTAGAGAGACCATGTTAACATATCTATGGAATGTGTATTTAATGGTACAATAGAGCAATTTTAGCTTGCTATCCCTTTTAAATGAATTTTTAATAGTAGAGAATATGTGTACAGTTTGTTATTAACATAACAAACAAAAGGCAAGAAACTTATTTTGCTACCTTAATTAGTTCTACTGTCATGGATAATTTCAGACTTTTTATTTTTTTACTGGTATGATGTTAGAACTGAGATATCATCAAAACTTTAATTGACATATTATCATTTTTATGTTAATAAAATGGATATCCCACTTACCCTTTTTATTTAATTTCTTTTATTTTTATTTTTACACTAAAGAATTTATTTCCCTCCTGGTTCACCCTCCTAGTTTTCCACATTCCATACCTCCTCCCCTAATCTCTGTCTCCAAGAGGATGTCCCTACTTCCCACCCTCCCACCGAACCAAACCTCTAAACTCCCCAGGGCCTCCAGTCGAGGGTTAGGTTCATCTTCTAGTGAATCCAGACTGGATATTCCTCTGCTGTATATTTTTTAGGGGCCTCATATCATCTGGCGTGTGCTGCCTGGTTGGTGATCTAGTGTCTGAGAGATCTCAGATGGCGGGTTAGTTGAGACTGCTGATCCTCAACTTCTAACAGCTTTTCCCTAATTTAACCACAGGAGTCAGCAACTACTGTTGATTGGTTGGGTGCAAATATCTGCATCTGACACTTTCAGCTGCTTGTTGCGAGAATAGTCATGATAGGTCCCTTTTTTGAGTGCTCCATAATCTCAGTTATGATGTCAGGACTGTTGAGCCCTTTTGTATCTGTACCTGGACCTTCTTTTCCTCAGGATCATCTTTATTTCCATCCCTACAAACTCCCATATATGTACATATCAGCCAAAAAAACAAAGTACAGAATATCCAAAATACAGTCCATAGAAGTCTCAGAGGTCTACAAGCTGAAGGGCCCAAGTGAGGATGCTTCAGTCCCACTTGAGAGGAAGAAGAAAGAAACAAGGGGGCAAGGAGGGAGGGAAAGGGGACAGGGTTGGAGGAGAGGAACCATGATCTGGTATTAGGTGGGGAAAAGGACTGAAGTCATGAGGGCATGGAGAAGAAATGGAAACTGGTAACCTCAGGAGATAAGATGTTGGGAACATTCTCCAGAATGCATCAGAGACCTGGGAGGTGGGAGGGAGAGACGTAAATGAGGAAGAACCCTAGATGACATGCCCTATAGTGGGGAGAGGGAACTGGTAGTACCCACCTACAGAAGGAAGACAGGACATCAAGTGAGGGATGGGGTTGCTATCCCACATTCGAAGCTCTAAATATCCCACTTTTCTAAAACACACACACAAACACACACACACACACACACACACACACACACACACATTTAAGTATAAAGTGTACACACACACACACACACACACACACACACACATCAGTATAAAGTGTTTTTTCCCCTTCAGAAGACTGATGACTCTCAAGATTCAAAAAAAAGATAGTCTTTAATTACTGAATATTTTTAAGTTTCAGTGATAAGATTTAGTGATAAAATTAAATTATTTTTAGAGAACAATTGGATGGTAATATTTTAATACCACAATCATTTTTAAATTGTACAATGGTTATTTTAGTGGTTATAAAATATTAATTTTAAAGTCTTGTAAGACTTTAAGGAATACATGGGGCTTTATCAAATACCTAAATGATAATGAAACTGCAACAGCAACTACAACAACCTACTTTATTCAGTTACAGCATGACCTTTCTGACTTCCCTCACAGACTTGGTCAGAAGAAGGCAGAGTGCATATTGGAGAGCCTCGGTTAGGAAACTGATGATATAAAAATTATTCATATTAAAACAATTTACTTTTACCTTTAGTTTTTTTTCTATCTCTTTTCTATCTACCCAAATAAGTGTTATTATTTATTGTTAATACCATCATCATTTTCTTCTTCATTACCATCATCATCATCATTATCATCATCCGTTTGTTGATTGAGACCATTTAAACTGCTCAAATGTTCTTGAGTGTGTTGACTGCTTGGATTCCAAATGAATATAAGCTTGGAGAAAACCACCTCTCCTTCTCCCATCACCTAAGAATTGTAAATAGTTTCTTGACCATGGTTGATATTATGTTCTTAACCCACATTCAATGCTAGAGTTGGGTAGGGCTTGGGCTCTGGTATTCTGTCACAACCACTAAGAATTTATATATGCACCTACCCTATTTGTTCAGAGACAATGGTATTCAATGTAGTCATTCACAGTGATTGGATCTACATATTTACGACCTTCTTTTCCACAATGATAGCTGAGCCTTGGGAAGAACCTGTGTATTATAGATGCTCCATTTAGGTCGGAGAACTCTACTGTCTCTTATTTTCTGTACTTGAGTCAGTTGTGGGTCTCTGAAAATAGAAGCTTCTCAGTTAGGGCTTGAGAGATGGATTGATAAACACCATTTTTGTACTTGTCATAAAAATTCAATTTAAATATCATTTGGATGATAAATGTATAATTCCATAAAGCTTTATTTAGTCTAAGCTTGCATTCAGTGCCTCAAATTTTAAGTATTTATCCTTAGAAATAATGCAGTTCTTTTATTTCAAAAGACCCTCAACTCTTAAGCCTTTCATTTTTATTGACATATTTAAAACGGCAAGTATTTTTACTACTAGTTCTAATGATTTCCTTGAAATATCCTCTTTATTTATTTCTTTTATTATTCATAGGTTGTTGACTAATTAGGCCCTCCTAAGATTTGTAATTCTTATTTTGACAAAAGTATGTTCTGCTTCTAATTTAAAGTTCTATTATTATTTTGTGTAGCTGAAGTTATTATGAATTTATTATGTAATTTCTGATAACATTAGGGCCTCTGATTTTTCCCCACTCAATCTTGAGCCCTGTATTATTTCTTCACTATACTGCTGAAATTGTTTATTATAATTGCTCATTTTAATGACTTCATATGTACACAAACCAACAATCTTATCATAGTTTACAAATAGTTTAATATCTTTGAATCATAGGTCAATGGTGACCAGTCAAATTTCAATACATGACTTTTAATTGTAATGTAAGTATATTTGAAATAAAAACACAAGTAAGAGTCTAGCAAAAATTAGACAAAAAATAATGTTCAATATTGACAGATATGAACATATAAGAATTCCATGGTATTGATGATGGGAGTATAGATTATTAAAATTATTCTTCAAAGACAGTATTTCTATTCTAATGTAACAGCTAAGCTATACTTTAAAACATTTTCCACACATGTTCTTCAATAAGCATGCACCTGATTGCCCAGTATATCTCCTGGGAATTGTCTACTGTCTGGTCTCAGAACACTGACAATAGGCAACAGGATATTATAATGGCAAGGCATATTATCTCTGGATGGTGTGATCATGAGCCCTTATCAGATTTTAGTTGAAGTGGATAGGAAGTAAGTACCTTGTATCTAAAGAAGAATTAATAATATTGGGCATTACAACATGCTATTTCTTATACTATAATGTGAATATATATTTTGCATACGGCTGTTTCTCAGCAGGTCCACCATGATTGCGTATAATCTGCTCTGCTTCGGTGATCATCTTACTGGTCTTTCTGCTTACTTCTTTGTACCTCTCCTGTTTCTTCTTCTCACGTTACTGTGATATTTCCTTCTACATTTCTAACCTCAAATTATCAATATTGTTTCCTCAAAACTTAGGTGAAAAGACCAACTTGTTATGGTGATACCCACAAAACCTTATGTGAACCTTTAATATCCTTACTTTTATTTATCCCTCTATTTGAGGCAATTTTTTTTTGCTTCAGATTCCTCAGATTAGCTTGTCATATCCCTTTACAATGATAAATACATACATATTTAGTCTGTAATTTTCTTTGATACTGCTAAAACTCAGATACCTAATTATCTTGTAAGAGGCACCTTCCATGACCAACAACTATAAAGTATCATTATACTCTTGTTATGGTCCACCTGAATTTGCATTAATACTTACCATAATCAACTCCACTAAATGCATATCACAATTAATAGCTTATTTTTTATTGTACAGCATTAGGATGAAAAATAAATAAATCCATTGGTGCTCTCCTAATCTCTACTTCTTGTTCAATGCCTGACTGATTGCAAATATTCACAAAGTACTTACTAAAGTAAGTTTGGAGTTGAGGCCTCCTGAATTTTAATGTATATGTCTATGGTTATCATTCTTGTTCAGCTTATGTTTAGACAGTCATGTTGGAGAGATGTTATGTGTGATTTGTAATGTCCTTGTGACATTACCAGAAGACACAGCTTAAAAGTAAATTTATTAATCCTACGGTTCTTAAAATCTTTTCAAACTCTTTTCTGCAATGTTCCCTAAACCTTAGGAGCAGTAGTTGATTTTTAGGTTTATTCATTGAGACAGTGATCTAAATCTCTGAATTTTGGTTGCAATTTTTGTATATGTTTGTTTCATTAATTAATTTATTTATTCACTATATATCCTGGTTGCAGCTTACTTCTCTTCTGTCTCCAAGTCCTACTCTGACAAAGAGTTTATTTGTTCCAGAGCAAAGTTTCCTCAATGAGGGATGGTGACGGCATTTTTTTCTGTGGGTATCAGAACAATATTTATAACACAATTAGGGATTATGTTAGTTAAATACATTCCAAGAATGTTTAACATCTTGTTGAGTCATTGGCCAATGGGTTTTCATGGAAATTCCCAAACATCACATTCTATTGGCAAGAGATTGACTGCTCTCTTCCTACTGATTATAAGACCATATTGCTGAAAACAATAATTACATATCTCATTAAACACAAGAAATATCACTACTGATTAGCATTCATGATACTGGGAAATACTCTGTATGCTCTAAGAGTAGAAAAGTAACTATCAATACAGCTATAAACCTGTGCCTTAGAAGATAGTATATAGGGCTGGAGAGATGGCTCAGCGGTTAAGAACATGACTGCTCTTCCAGAGGTCCTAAGTTCAATTTTAAGCAACCACATGCTGGCTCACAACCATTTATAATAGGATTTGATGCTTGTTTCTGGTGTGTCTGAAGACAGCTACAGTGTACTCATATACATAGCATGCCTGTTAGATATGATGATGCAATTGTGGTGCCAATATTGTGGGAATAACTAACAAATTTCTGATTTATTAAATTTATTCATAGACACTCCATGAGATAGACCCCATGCCCAACATTGCCAGGGTGTCCCAGAACCTAAAAATGAATAGCCCATGATCCTAGTGAAAACCTAGGATAAAGTATTATAACAATACAGGACTTCTATGGACATTGTGCTATATCCATAGATAAGTGCCTCAATCAGCCAGCATAAGAGAAACTTCTTGTAGAAGAAAGAAACTGACACAGAGAACACAACTGCAATATGAACAGACAATGAGACACTTTGAAACACTTAGTCCTAAATAGGATGTCTTTATCGCACTCATACTATACTCAGGGATGTAGAAGCTATATAGAAGAGAGGTAGAAAGATCTCAAGAAAACAATGTTTACAAGGCACAAAATGATTGGTGTACGTATGAATTCACAGAGAGGATAACACAATTCATAAGGCCCCTGGACATTCAAGCCAGATATAACCCAGCAATGAGAAAAGGTTCCCACCTTGTCTTAGTCAGGGTTTCTTTGCCTGCACAAAATATTATGACAAAGAAGAAAGTTGGGGAGGAAGAGGTTTATTCAGCTTACACTTCCATGGAGGGATGTTACTTACTGGCTTGCTCCCCATGGCTTGCTCAGCCTGCTTTCTTATAGAACCCAGGTCTACCAGTCCAGGAATGGCACCATGCACAATGGGCTGTGCCCTCCCCCTTGATCACAGCTGGATCTCATGGAGGCATTTCCTCAACTGAGGCTCCTTTCTCTGTGATAACTCCAGTTTGTGTCAAGTTGACATAAAACCAGCCAGTACACACCTCTACCCAAGCAGCTTCCTGCAATTGGTATTGGCTATAAAGTAAAGAAAGCCTACTCCAATGTTGTCTCACTGTGTATATTAGAAACTGTTCAAAGTAGGACCATTTGACCAAATATTAGGTATATTTGACCAGTACAAGTTGAATTCAATGGTACATTTGTAGACTGTCTCATTTTGTCATGTTTGCACTTTTTTTTGTCTTATTATTCTTTTGATTATATATTTTGATTTCTGTTTCTTTGTGCTTTTGGTATTTTTAGTGGTTTTGTTTTTGTGTGTGAGTTAGAGAGAAAGACAGAGAGAAACAGAGACAGAGAGACAGAGACTGAGACATAGAAAGACAGAAACAGAGACATAGACAGAGAGACAGACAGAGAGAGGTGTTGATATGGGTAGATGAGGATGTGGGGACAATCTGGGAGGAGTTGAAGAGATAAAGCCGTATCAAATCATATTTTATTTTTTATAACAAGGTAAAATAGAAAAAGAAAATGGCACACATTATGAATTTCAGAAATGATAGCATGTTATTTCTTGTAAAGAAATATGTAAAGGTATCATATATAAATATACCATAAGACTATAGAGTATTTTATTGACTCATAAAAGTTTGTACAACTAAGCCAAAACAAAGGATAAGTAATGATAGAAGAAATACACTTAAGACCAATGACACTGATTTATAGGTTTACAATTTAAGGATCTATGACTATATAGAACATCTGAGGGTATAAAACTTCTTTGATTTGTTAGTTTGATTTTTCAACCATATCTCTACTACATACAATTTAAAAATAAATACAAGATCATAGGCATCAACAACAACAAAAACAACAACAACAGAAATAACAACAAAACCTCTTTATTATAAAACTAAGTTGAGGAATAGTTTCATGTTAATATACACCAGATCTAAAAGCAATATAAAACTTTATAAAATATTCCAGGATCTAGAAAGGTGGTTTAGAAGAGCAATTGTTTTGGCATAGAGTCTGTTTGTAACTCATGGTCTAGTCCATAGAATCTATGGGATCTAAGGCCCTTTCGGTCCTCTGTGGTCAACAGACATGTGGGTGATCTGGCAAAACAATTATTCCATAAAGACTAATGTCTAATGAGTCAATGTAAATGTCATTTATATCTTTAATACTCACAGGAAAATAAAATTTAAAGATATTTGAGTTATATTTTAAGAATGCATTTAAAAGCCCATTTTAGTGGACAGAAAATGTTTATGTGTAGATAAAAAGTCACTGCTCAAATTAACTATTATTAATGAAATTAAAAACCACCAGAGAAACTACATATTTTGTTAAAATTTTTGACTTCTAAAAGAGAAGCAAGAGTCACACAAACATCTAAGAAGAGAATCAAGTTACTGACAGATGGTAAATTCAGGATATTAGTTATTCTTTTTATTAATGGAATAAAGAATCCAACTAAGATGGAATTAAATATAAAATCTCAAATGCTAATTGATATGCAAATATTATCATATAATAATGCAAATATGTTTCTTAAAATGGAACACAGATGTGAAAAAATAACTTACTAATATGAGACTGAGACATAATTTCTAGATTACTGAAACTAAAACTGAGATGTGTGAAAATTTAGGGGAAGAAGAGTGATGAAAATGAATATAATAATTTCTTTGATTTATCTAGGAGAAATTAAGAATTATTCATTATTAATGTTTATAATTAGAAAATAATTATTGAATATCCATTAAAAGGTTGAAATACCAAGTATTGGAATGTAGAACCACACTTTATACCTCCAAATAATGTTGTCAATAGCAGAGACCAAAAAAAATAACATATGAAAATATGAAATGACTGTTATGATAGTTATAAAATCATTGAAAATCAGTAAATAGTAGATAACGACATTCACTGCATAAACTTATTCAAATGTCTTTTAAACATAGCAGGTCAAACTATGATATACAGCTACATACACCATACACAAGAGCATTTAAAATTAAGTCTCATAAAGACTAAATATTTATGAATTTATTCAAAACAATAAGTCATTCAGAATTAAAATATCGTTAGATTTGCTATATTGATACCAGTTATGACAGATTCATATTACAAGTAAAAAGATAATTTACGTACAAACAATCAAAGAATCCTGTCAAAATGTATCCTATTAAGTTATAAAGAACAGACAAGGTAAAATTAAAAACTGTACAAATTATATTTTTATCAAAATGCCATGAATCATGAAATTGAATGACAAAAGTAAATGCATTTATAAGGACCTTTGATACAATAAAAATGATAACTTAAATGTATCTTATATTTAAAATAAGATTATTGAAATGAATATGTAGAAGAAATTATAAAATGAGGCAATGTGTACTCACAGCTGTGTTTAGAGAGTCCATCAAAGCCATTTGATATCACAATCTCTATGACCTCTTAAAACCTTAAGGAGAAGTTCCTCTTTCTTACTGGCACTTTGAACTTAAAGAGCAGCTCATGTTGGGATTGCTCCATTATTGTCTGCCTGATTGTTTGTTTTTGTGGTTGCTCCTCTGGGTACTGATGCCACCCACCTCATTGCTGAAATTTATGCTATATGTGCTACTAAGCACTTCTGAATATAGAAGTTGAAGGGAAGCTGAGATTTTTTTTTCTGGCTCCATTCCACTTATTAGCTGCAGCCTTGAGGGACTCTCTGTTGTGTGTTTTTATGTCTGCTACTGTGAACAGCTGCTGTATTGCAAGGCAGATTAACCTGTCTGGTGAATATTTTTGCCCTCTACAAATCCATTTTCCATACTCCTTCCAGGATGATTTCAATTTGAGCAAGTCACTTCCTGATTTTATTCTTCTTTGGCTTTCATTCTCTATTGAATAAAATCAGGATCCTTTAACTGAGAATATAAGGCTCAACATGATACAGTGTTTTGCACAAAGTTCTCTGCTCATTATTACTCTTGTATAGTCATTTTTTTCCAATTTTCATCTTTTCTCTATCTCTACCAATGCACTTGTTTTCACCTTTGTTTTGAATGATAGATTCATTAATTAGTGTGCAACTATTCTCATGGTGATTTACAAGAAATTTGGCAGAAATATTTTTCAAGAAAATGACAAATTAATGGCCTAATATGTACAGTATTTCTATAAATCAGGAGAGAAACCACCAAATACAACATAGATTAAAGCACATGAGCATATAATTACTACACAGAGATAGCAAATCATTGAAAAGCAACAAGGAGAAGTTCTGGTAAAAGGAAAAGAAACAAGTTTAGATATGGCTAGAGAGTCAGAAGTTAAGATAATTGTGTTTTACTTAATTTCAAAAAAATGATTTTAATAAAAGCACAAGTAATGTGGCTTCTTTAAACTCAATGAAACAAAATATTTTATTCCAGCGTGTGGAAGAATGAGTATTTTTACTCACTGAGTACTTTTCCTCACTGTATCATTTGCTACTGGCTTTCTTTTCCATAGCAATTTATACATACCAGGGCTATGAGTTTTATATTGGTTTATCTTAGTTACTTTTCCGTTGCTGTGAGAAGATACCATGAATAAAGAGTTTATTTTTAGTTTACAGTTTCATAAGGTTAGAAGTGAATGTATTTTGACTATACATTGTAAACTCCTAGAACATAGACTAGCATTTTAAATTTTGAGTCATGACCCCAGATATGGCAGTTGATTATTGGTGGCTACAATCAGTTTCTGAAATTCAACATCCAAATGTTTATTTAAAAGAGTAAAATAAATCTGAGGTGTTTTAATCATCTACCTATGTTGCATCACATTATTTCATTGTACCCTCGATTCTGAATACGCAATATGGACACTTTGAATAGTGTACAGTTTCACATGACAAATATCTGCAAGAAACTAAGCCTGAAATACTTTGACTTAGCTTTGAAGTTACCATGCTATACAAATTTTAGAAAATGCTTTTAATGTTTTCTTTCTCCTATTCTTCAATATATAAGAATCATATTAATCTATCTTTTTTTGTTTTGTTAGAATGTTTATTTTTCCAATTTGCTGAGTTGTTAATTTGTTATAAAATAAAAAATTTGAAAAAATTTGGGAGATTCTGTTTTTATGAGTTGAAAATATTTAGCCAAGATAAAATTCATTATGTAAAAATAAGTCACATCTATTCTAATTAGTATGCACATTTGCTCTTATATTTATAAAATCATAAATTTTTATAAATCAAATTTTATGACTTATTTTCAGTAAAGTTTAATTTCAAAATTCATATCTGGGGCTGCTAAAAGTTTCTCAGTTTAAATTAGCAGAGAGTGGAAAATATGTAAAATCTTCAAGTACAGAGCAATATTTGCACCAAGCTGCCTTACCAAGAGATGGCTTTAACTACTTGCTACACCATGACTTGTAAATAATGACATTTTTGGGGAAAATTTTTTTTGCATATGTGATTATATTTAAACTCCATAAATTATGGCACATGTCTGAATTAATTTCCATTTTCATATGATGTTACAACAGTTCCCCCATTATGTCTTTCATCTTCATTTATTTACTAATTTATAACAAAAACACTTAATACACATACTTACAATATGAAAATATATATTATTTATATGTAAGTTTGTATAAGATATGGAAATAAGTTTTGGAATTACAAGTATGTTTTATATTATTTATCTCTCCATCCATTCATTTATCTATGCATTGATGTATCATCTATCTATCATCTATCTATCTATTTATCCATCTATCTATCTATCTGTCTATCTATCTATCAACTATTGAAATATGGAGAAATCACCCTAATATTTTATATATGTGAGTAAAATATAAAACCTATTTATATGTGATTACTCTTGTTATAAAATGTTAGATACTTTGAAACTGCATTAAAATAATTTTGATATTACATTATAATTACATCACTTTCTTCTGACTGCCAAAAGTTCCCTGTTTTCTTTCAAATTCAATGTCTCTTTTTCTTTAATTTTTTTAGTTGTTGTTGCTGTTGTATGTGTACACAAACATGCCTGTAGATGTCTGTTCATGTGCCTATATCCATAAAAACATAGCACCTACCTACTCAGTCTGCATAATGTTACTGGTATGTAAATGATTTCAGGGGTGACCATTTCATATTGGATAACCAATTGCTGTGCTCTTCCCTGGAGAAGACCATGTTTTTCAGTCTCAGTACTCCTTAGTTGCTTATAGTACTTCATTGATGGTTGAGACCTCTTGAGCTTTTTCTTTCCTATACTAGTGTGCTCATTGGTATCAAACTTGTTCAGGTCATGTTCAGACAGCTGTGCTAGTGAGACTTCACTGTTGTAGCTTCTGCCATTTCTAAGAGACACAATATCATAAAAGTTCCTCAGTTTCTCTGTCTTCAGATAACTGCTGTTTCCCTCTCTATTGTTCCAACATTACAATGGTCACCTTTTTATTTCCTGATTTCTGCATTTGTTCTAGGTTATGAACTCACAACTAATGATTGGAACGTAAATACCTCTGATGAAAGAAAGCATGTGACATATCTTTTTCTTGGTCTAGGTTGCCTCACTCAGTATGATCTTTAATTGTTCCATTCATTGCCAAAGTTCAAGATTTTATATTATTTACAGCTGTATGTTATTTATAGTATATATGTAGCACAGTTTTATTATACAATAGCTATTTCCTAGCTATTGTATGTAGGGTATAAATTAGCATGGCTAAGGAAGTAAATTTTAGGTAAGATGTTTAATCCTTTGGGCATTTGCCAGGCTGTGGTACAGCTGGAATGCATAGTAGATTTATTTCAGCTTTTTGAGCTCTGTCCACACTGAATTCCAGAGTAGCTGCCCAACCAGCCCTAAACCAGAATTCCTCTTCCCCACATTCTCTCTAGCATTTGTTATAGGTCACTTTCTTGATTTTTGCTATTCTGACTAAGGCTACGTGAAATCTCAAAGTTGTTTAAACTTGCATTTCCCTAATTACTAGAAACCAACATTTTGTGAGATTTAAAAAAAAAATTAAGCTTTTTTCTTCCTTTCTTTCTTTTTTTAAAAGAGCTCTTTTTTTTTTTTTCTGAATTCAGAGCAATACTTTGATTTGGACATTTTTCTCTCTTTGTCTTTGGAATTATTTGTTGTTTTGTTTTGTTTTTCTATCATGAATGGTAAGACTATACTAAATATATAAAATTAAACTTTTAAGTCAATATTTAAAAAATCTATTTCTGTATCTTCTAAATCCATTGAAAATTACACATATTTGTCATTTGATAAGAATTTGCTAAATCAATAGCAAAAATAAGTATTTTTCTGAAGAGTGAATTTTAAGTGACTAAATCAGCGGAAAACAGATTTTCTTATATGTTCAGATTCAGTTGATATATACACTTAGCATAAAATTTGACATCTAGTACAATTTCTTTAGTAATTTAAAAGCATTCCATTCTTGGGCTAATGAGATGCCTCAAAGAGTAAGGTTTACCTGCTGTCTTAATTAGGGTTTCTATTCCTGCACAAAACATCATGAACAAGAAGCAAGCTGGGGAGGAAGAGGTTTATTCAGCTTACACTTCCATATTGCTGTTCATCACCAGAGGAAGTTAGGACTGGAACTAAAGCAGGTCAGGAAGAAGAAGTTGATACAGAGGCCATAGGGGGATGTCACTTACTGGCTTGCTTCCCTTGGCTTGTTCAGCTTTCTTTCTTATAGAACCTAGGTCTATCAGCCCAGGGATGTCACCCACAATGGGCTGGGCCCTCCCCCCTTGATCACTAGTTCACAAAACACCTTACAGCTGGATCTCATGGATGCATTTCCTAAACTAAGGCTCCTTTCTCTGTGATAACTCCAGCTTGTGTCAAGTTGACACAAAACCATCCAGTACACCGGCTTACAAGCTTTAGGATCAGAACTTGATCACTGGTACTTATACTGTAGAAGTTAAGAACTGACTTTCTTTCAGAAATTGTCTACTAATTTTCACATGCATGCTGGAACTTGTGGATGGTTCTGTATACATATGATTAGATAAATAAACTGCACAAAGAACAATCCATTCTTCAATACAATATTCAACATGAAATCTGATTTTAATGTTCATATGGTTTTATTTGTGTTTTTACATTAATTCATCTTCTCAAACTTCTTCAGACATTTTAGAATATTCTTTTGGCTTTATATGGGTGTATTGATGCTGTTTGAATATTTCTCAGTAAGGCAATCAATCATATTAAGGGATAGCTGTAGGTTTGCATGATATCCAGTCTAATTTCTAAGTAAACACTGACTGGCAGGTACTATTTCCAATTGTGTTTTCAACGCCACAAAATATCCAAGACTTTTTCATTTTTTATTTTAGTTATGTTTATATTTAAGTACTTTCATATACTGTGTATGGTGCTAAAATTTATTACTAGAAGGACAAGAAATAAAGAATGATTCTTTGAAGAATTAGGGTCAAATAAGAAAGATATTTAACTAATATTATTAATTGAAGTATGTATAAGAACAAAAGATTATATCCAATATAATATTACAAATAATAATTTATATCAGTGATTTATATACAAATAATATTATAATTTTGATTTTTCTTACCTCCTATATAATAGAAGCAGTAATATTTAAGATAGAGCAACATGAAATATACCTGGGGGTTGCGTGCCGACCAAATGCTCAGGCCATTGCCACTGGGAACAGTGGAGATCTGGGGACACAGGCCTGGTGAGACTGTGCCATGAGTAGCAAAGCACAGAGAGGTCTAGGCTGAGCATGCGAAAAATGCGGCCCTCCAATTCAGTGGAGCAGGAACTCTGGCATAGGGACTCGGAATCCACCAGAAAAGCCCTGGATAAAAGTCTAGACACACAGGCCCACAGTAAGGCACAAGCCCTTGTCAGTGGGAGCCGTGGTTTGCCCTGGAAAGGCAGTGCTTGAAGTTTAAATCTACAGACCCTCTTACACCTAGACTAGAGAGGTGTCTGACACATAGACCCAGGGAGAGCGCATCTGGAGTCCTCAGAGAGCCGAAAGTACTGTGCTATCCAGAAGAGGGTTTGTAGTGGCCTAGAGAAAGAACCAGGTCCCTGCCAGTAGTACTCAGGAACTGTGAGAACAAGGCTGAGCTACCAGAACAGACTCACAAGAGCTCACATATCTGAGACCACAAAGACAGAGCTGAGTCACTGCTAACAGAACTCACTGCTTGCCAAGCAAAAGCCAAACACTAGGAAACAATTTTCTTCCTAAAACCTCAGGCCCTCAGGTACACGGGAGAGATGAGTACAAATCACTGACAACAAGAACACGCATAATCAGACAACAAGGTGGCAAGAGGAAAGTGAAAGAACTTAAGGAATGGAAACCAAAACTACCTGGCAACATCAGAACCCAGCTCTCCCACCACAGCAAGCAGTGGATTGCCAAACACTCCAGAAAAAGAAGACTCAGATCTGAAATCATACCTCACGACGATGATGGACATCTTCAAGAAGAACATGAATAACTCACTTAAAAAAGAATGGGAGAACAACCATAAACAAATAGAAGATTTTAAAGAGGAAACATGAAAAACACTCAAACAAATCAAAGAACTATAGGAAAACAGAAACAAAGAAATAAAGGAATTGAAAATGGAAATAGAAACAATAAAGAAAACACTAAAAGAGACAACTCTGAAGGTGAAAAACCAAAAAAAAAAAAAAAAAAAAAGAAAAGAAATCAGGAGTCACAAATGCAAGCATCTCCAACAGACAAAAAGAGATGGAAGAGAGAATCTCAGGGGCTGAAGACAACATAGAAAACATAGACAAAACAGTCAGAGAAGATGCAAAAACCAAAAAAACTCCTAACCCAAAATATGCAGGAGATCCAGGACACAATGAGAAATCCAAACCTAAAGATATTAGAAATAGAAGAGGGCAAATAATATCAACTGAGAGGCACAGTAAATATCTTCAACAAAATCATAGAAGAAAACTTCCCTACCCTAAAGAATGAGATGACCATGAGCATAAAAGAAGCCTACAGAACTCCAAATAGAGTGGACCAGAAAAGAAATTCTTCCTGACACATAATCGTCAAAACACCAAGTGTTCAAAACAAAGAAAAAATACTAAAAGAAGTGAGGAAATAAGGTCATGTAACACATAAAGGCAGACCAATCGGAATTACTCCCCCGACTTCTCAACAGAGACTGTGAAAGCTGGTATAGATCCTGGACAGACATCATACAGACCCTAAGAGAACACAAGTGTCAGTCCAAGCTGGTATACCCAGCAAAATCACCATAGATGGAGAGAGCAAATTATTCCAAAACAAAACTAAATTTACACAATATCTGACCACAAATCAAACCCTAAAAAGAATAATAGGTGGAAAACCTAATACAAGGAGGGAAATTACTTCCTAGTTAAAAAAAAAAAAAAATAAGAAAAGAACTAAGCAAAGAAAACAAAAGAAGAAAAACACAAACACAATTCTACCACTAAAAATAAAGATAGCAGGAAACAGGAACCAGTATTCCTTAATATCTGTTAACATAAATGGACTCAAATCCACAATAAAAAGACACAGGCTATAAGATTGGATAAATAAACAGAATCCAGCATTTTTGTGCATACAGGAAACTCCTCTCAGAAACAAAGACAGACACTATCTAAGAGTAAAAGGTTGGGAAAAAATATTCCAAGCATGCAGCCCCGAGACACAGGCTAGAGTAGCTATTCTTATATCAAATAAAGTAGACTTTCAAACAAAAGGTATCAAAAAAGATAAGGAAGGACACTTTTTACTCATTACAGGAAAAATGTGTCAGGAGAAACTCTCAATCCTTAACATATATGCTCCAAATACAAAAGCATCCATATTCATAAAAGAAACACTACTAATACTCAAAAAATACATAGCACCCCACACAATAATAGTGGGAGACCTCAATACCCCACTCTCATTAATGGACAAATCATGCAAACAGAAACCGAACAAGGACACTGCAAAACTAGCAGAGATTATGAACCAAGTGGAATAATAGACATCTATAGAACATTTACCCTAAAACAAAACAATACACCTTCTCAGCACCTCCTGGTACCTTCTCAAAACCTGACCATATAATTGGTCATAAAACAAGCCTTAATAGATATAAGAAGATTGAAATACTCCCATGCATCCTATCAGATCACCATGGACTAAGACGGGTCTTTAACAACAACAAAGACAACAAAAAGCCCATATACACATGGAAACTAAGCAATGTGCAATTTCATCTAGACTAACAAAAAACCTAGAATATCAAAATTCATCCTCAACAACAAGAAAACATCTGTGGAAATCACTATCCCTGACCTCAAGCTATATTACAATTATGTTAAAAACAGCATGGTATTGGTATAGAGATAGGCAAGTGGATCAATGGATTAGAATAGAAGGTCCAGAAATGAACCATCACACATATGGTCACTTGATTTTTGACAAAGGAGCTGTAAACATTCAATGGAAAAAGGACAGCCTCTTCAAGAAATGGTGTTGGTTCAACTGGTACTTAGCATGCAGAAGAATGAAAATAGACCCATTCTTATCTTCTTGTATAAAGCTCAAGTGCAAGAGGATCAAAGATCTCCACATTAAACCGGGAACACTGATACTATTAGAAGAGAAAGTAGGGAAAACCTTACAAAACATGGACACAGGGGAAAATTTTCTGAACAGAAAACTAATGGCTTGTGCTCTATGGTCAAAGATCCACAACTGGGACTTAATGAGATTACAAACTTTCTGTAAGGCTAAGGACACTGTCAAGAAAACAAAATGGCAGACAACAGATTGGGAAAAGATCTTTACCAACCCCATATCTCATAGAGGCCTAATATTCAAAGTATGCAAAGAACTCAAAAAGTTAGACACCAGATAATCAAGCAATCCTATTAAAAATGGGATACAGAGCTAAACCAAATGTTCTCAATTGTGGAATATGGAATGACTGAGAAGCATCTAAGGAATTGTTGGACATCCTTAGTCATCAGGGAAATCCAAATCAAAACAACCCTGAGATTCCATCTCACACCAGTCAGAATGGCTAAGATTAAACACTCAGATGACAGCAGATGCTGGCAAGGATGTGGAGAAAGAGGAACACTCCTCCACTGTTAGTGGGGTTTAAAATTGGTACAACCACTCTGGTGCTATACATTTATTTTTTTCCTAAGAAGGACTGAGGCTTTCTTTTTCTTTGTATTTTTTGGCCTTTGTTTTTCTTGAGCTTCAAATAGCCTGTGATGTGTCTCTGGGGTGTTCAGAGCTTTCGGAGGTTAATATCCAAATATCATTTACTGCATTTTATGTCATTTCTTCTGTGACTGGGTTACTTCACTCATGGTGATATTCTCTAGATGCATCTATTTTCTTAAGAATTTCATAAAGTCATTGTTTCTGATAGCTGAGTAGTACTCCATTGTGTAATATACCACAATTTTTTATCTATTCATATAATGAAGGACATCTGGGTTCTTTCCAGCTTCTGGCTATTATAAATAGGGCTGCTATGAACATTGTGGTGCATGTGTCTTTATTATGTATTGGAGCATCCCTGGGGTATATGCCCAGACGTGTAATAACTGGGTCCTCAGGTAGTACTATGTCCATTTTTTTGAGGAACTGTCAGACTGATTTCCAGATTGGTTGTACCAGTTTACAACCCCACAAACAGTCAAGGAGTGTTTCTCTTTCTTTCTATCCTCGCCAGCATCTCCTGTCCCCTGATTTTTTTATCTTAGCCATTCTAACTGGTATGAGGTGGGATCAACGGTTTGTTTTGTTTTTCATTTCCCGATGATTAGGAATGTTGTACATTTTTTAGGTGCTTCTCAGCCTTTCATGTTCCTCAACTGAGAATTTTCTGTTTAGCTCTGTATGCCATTTCTTAATAGGATTGTTTCATTCTCTATATTCTATTTTTCTGAGTTCTTTGTATATATTTGATACTACCCCTCTATCAGATGTAGAATTGACAAAGATCCTTTCCCAATGTGTAAGCTGCCATTTGTCTTCTTAACAGTGTCTGTAGCTTTACAGATTCTTTGTAATTTTATAGGGACTCATTTGTCAATTTTTGACCTTAGAGCATAAGCCATTGATGTTTTGTTCAGTATTTTTTTCCTGTACCTATGTGTTCTAAAGTTTTCCCCCATGTTCTATTCTAATAGTTTCAGTGTACTTGGTTTTATGTGGAGATCTTTGATCCACTTTTACTTGAGCTTTGTACAAGGGGATGGGAAAGGATAGATTTGCATTCTTCTGCATGCTGACTGCCAGTTGAACCAACAGCATTTATTGAAGAGGCTGTACTTTTATCCATTGAATTTTTTATATCCTTTGTCAAATGACTATTGATGTGTGGGTTCATTTCTGGAGCCTCAATTCTGTTACATTGATCTTTCTGCCTATCTCTGTACCAATACCATGAAATTTTTTTGTTGTTGTTGTTGCTTTTTGTCTTTTTTTGTTTTTTTCTTTTTTACAACTTTATTTTTTTTTAAAGAGGAATACATATACAGATTTTTAAAGACATTTTGGCATAGCACTATATGAATATTTTTTGTCACTGCTTAATTCTTTTAGAGGTTTGATAGCATGCATTGAATTCCCACTAGTTACCATAAGCATAAATTACATGTATGACAGAACATAACATGGAAACAATTTTCTTGCTGAGTATAGATTATGTATAATGATCTTTGAATACCAAAAATTGCCACAAAGCTATATTCTTAGCTCTTGGGATATTAAAGTTTAAGGTCCAGGTATACCACACTCTGAGAGGGTTCCATTCATTTATTTTTCCTAATAAATACTGCAGTTTTTATCACAATTACTTTGTAATATAGCTTGAGATCAGGTATGTTGATTTCCCCCAGAAATGTTTTTATTCTTGAGAATAGATTTTGCTATTCCAGGTATTTGTTATTCCAGATGAATTTGCTAATTGCTCTATCCAACTGTATGAAGAATCAAGTTGGAATTTTGATGGGAATTGAAATGAATCTGTAGATTACTTTTGGCAAGATCGCCATTTTTACAATGTTGATCCTTCCAATCCCTGAACGTGGGAGATCTTTCCATTTTCTGAGATCTTCAATTTCTTTCTTCTGAGTCTTGAAGTCGTCATACAGATCCTTCACTTGCTTGGTTAGTGTCACCCCAAGGTACTTAATTGTCTTTGTGACTATTGTGAAGGGTGTTGATTCCCTAATTTCTTTCTCAGCCTGTCTTTCCATTGTGTAGAGGAAGGCAGGTGATTTATTTGAGTTTATATTATATTCAGCCACTTTGCTGAAGTTGCATATTAGTTGTAAAAGTTCTTTGGTAGAATTATTTTTGGTCACTTAATTATACTATAACATCATCTGCAAATAGTGGTATTTTGACTTCTTCCTTTCCAATGTGAATCCCTTTGATTTATTTCTGTTGTCTAATTGCTCTGACCAGGAACTTCCAGTACTATATTGAATAGGTAGTGGGCTATTGAGCAGTCTTTTCTAGTGCCTGATTTTAGTGGGTTGCTTCAAGTTTCTCCCCATTTAGTTTGATGTTGGCTATTGGTTTGCTGTATATTGCTTTTACTGTTAAGGTATGGGCCTTGGATTCCTGATCTTTCCAAGACATTTATCATGAAGAGGTGTTGAATTTTGTTGAATGCTTTCCCAGCATCTAGTGAGAGGATTATTTGGTTTCTTTCTTTGAGTTTGTTTATATAGTGGATTACAATGATAGATTTCCATATATTGAACCATCCTTGCATCCCTGGGATGAATGCCATTTGGTCATGGTGGATGATTGTTTTGATGTGTTCTTGGATTCAGTTTGCAAAAAAAAATTATTGAATAGTTTTGCATTGATGTTCATGAGAGAAATTGGTCTGAGGTTCCTTTTCTTTGTAGTGTCTTTGTATGGTTTAGGTATGAGCATAATTGTGGCTTCAAAAAACAATTTGGCTAGTGTTAGTTCTGTTTCTATTTTGTGGAATAATTTGGAGAGTACAGGTATTAGGTCTTCTATAAAATCTGATAGAATTCTCTACTAAATTTATCTGTCCTGGGTTTTTTTCTGTGTGGAGGCTTTTGATGACTGCTTCTATTCCTTTAGTTGTTATGGGACTGTATAGATGATTTATCTGATAATGAATGGATTGTTGAAGTCTTCCACTATAATTGCGTGTGGTGTAATCTATGCTTTGAACTTTAGTAGAATTTCTTTTATAAATGTGGGTGCCCTAGTATTTGGATGATAAAGGTTCAAGATTGAGAGTTCATCTTGATAGATTTATCCTGTGATAATTATAAAGTGTCCTTCCTTATCTTTTTTTGCTATAATTTTTGGTTGACAATCTATTTTATTTGATATGAGAATAGAAACTCCAGATTGTTTCCTGGGATTATTTGCTTGGAATGGTTTTTCCTAGTCTTTTGCTCTGAGATAGTATGTGTCTTTGTTGCTGAGATGTGTTTTTGTATGCAGCAAAATATTACATATTCAGTCGGATAGTATATGTCTCTTTATTGGGGAACTGAGTCCATTGTTGTTACGAGAAATTATGGAATAGTGATTTTTGTTTCCTGTTATTTTTGTTGTTAGAGGTAGACTTATATTTGTGTACATTTCTTCTTTTGGTTCCCTTGCTTATTTATTTATTTATTTATTTATTTATTTATTTATTTATTTATTTGTTTGTTTGTTTAGCTATAACTTGGGTATAGTTTCCTTCCTTGTGTTGGATTTTTTTTATCTATCATCCTTTTTAGGACTGGATTTGTGGACAGATATTGTGTAAGTTTGGTTTTGTCCTGGAATTCCTTGGTTTCTCCATCTATGGCATTGAGAGTTTTGCTGGATATAGTAACCTGGGCTGGCTTTTGTGTTCTCTTAGTGTCTGTATGATGTATGTCCATTATCTTCTGGCTTTGATAGTCTCTGTTGAGAAGTCTGATGTTATTCTGATTGGTTTGCCTTTATATGTTACTTGTCCTTTTTCCTTACAGATTTTTGGATTTTGTCTTTGTTTAGAATATTCAGTGTTTTGAATATTGTTTTTCAGGAGGATTTTCTTTTCTGATCTAATTTACTTGGAGTTCTGTAGGTGTCCTATTTATGGTCATCTTTTTCTTAAGGGCAGAGAAGTTTTCTTCTATGATTTGTTTAAGAATATTTATATTCTTCGCTTTCCTCTATACCTATTATCCTTAGGTTTGGTCTTCTCATTGTTTCCTGGATCTCCTAGACTTTTTGGGTTTGGAGCTTTTTTGGTTTTGCATCTTCTCTGACTATTTTGTCTATGCTTTCTATGTTGTCTTTGTCCACTTAGATCCTCTCTTTCATCTTTTGTAGTCTGTTGGAGATCATCTGTGACTCCTGATTTCTTCTTTTGGTTTTCCACCTCCAGAGTTGTCTCTTTTTGTGCTTTCTTCATTGTTTCTATTTCCGTTTTCAATTTCTTTATCTGTTTGGTTTTTATTTTTTCCTGTAGTTCCTTGAGTGATTTTTCCTGGTTCTCCTGAATTTATTTAAGGAGGTTATTTATGCACTTCTCCAAGATCTCCACCATCATCATGACTTATGATTTCAAGTCTAGGTCTTGTTTTTCTGGTCTGTTTGACAATCCAGTACTTGCTGTGGTGAGAGAGCTGGGTTTTGATGTTGCCAAGTTGTCTTGGTTTCCATTGCTTAGGTTTCTTTGCTTTCCTCTTGCCATCTGGTTGTCTGTGATTAGAGGTGCTCTTGTCTCTGATTGGAGCCTGTCTCTCCTGTGGATCTGAAGACCCGTACTTTCAGGAGGAAAATTGCTTCTGGATGTTTGTCTATTTGCAGGCAGTTAGTGAGTTCTGATTGCACTGGTTCCATTTTGTCTCTGTGGGCTCAGATGGGAGAGCTTTTGCAAGACTTCTCTGGGGTCTCAGCCCTGTGCAGGCATGTCCTGAGTCTTGATCCCAGTCACTTGGATCTCTTGTGGGGCTGGGGAGTACCTAATTTCAGAGTGCACCAATCTAGCTGGACTCCAGGAGCTCTAGGCTATCCCTCCTGAGCCAGCTTGAAGGGTATATGGCAAGCTCCAGTTGGCTCAGATATGAGAGCACTTGTAAGGCTCCTCTGGGAGCTCAGCCATGTGCAGGTGGGCCCTGAGTCCTAATGGTGGTCCCTGTGCCTAGTCGTAGGTCTGGGAATGTCCCAGTCCCACCGTTTAACTTCCTATATTCTCAGGAGATCACTAGGTGTTCGCTCCCTGGACAGCTGGTGAGGGTATGTGGCAGGCTTAGGGCCTACCATGGGCTCAGGTTGGGAGAGTGCTTGCAAGGCTTCACTACTGGATCATCTTTGTGCAGGTGGGTCCTGAGTATTGATGGTGGTCACTCTGCCCTGTTAGTGGACTGGAGAGGACCCCATTACAGATTGCACCATACTAGCTGGCCTCCAGGGGCTCCAGGCTATCCCTCCAGGGACAGCCCGAAAGGTATGTGGCAAGCTTCTGTTGGGTCGAGTAGAAGAGCACTTGCAAGACTCCTCTGTAGGCTCAGCCATGTGAAGGCTTGTCTTGAGTCTTAATGGCGGTCCATAGTCAACTTTTTCTCACAGTATATCACTGTATATAAAGGAAAAATTCAGTGATAATATATAATGTCACTCTTAAATTCAAAATTAATGCACATAAAACACTAATATAAGTTTTACAAATGAATCATGAGTAGTAATGATTTTCTGTGATAAGAAAGATATTGGAATCACAAATGCAAACACCTTAGATGGATAGACAAGATACTCCATGGCAATACCAGCTGATAAACAACTTTAGCAAAGTGGCTGGGTATAAAATTAACTCACACAAATCAGTAGCCTTCACTTATATGAAGGAAAACTAGGCTTATAAAGAATTAAGAGATGCAACACTCTTCAAAATAGTCACAAGTAATATAAAATATCCTTGTGTAACTCTAACAAAGCAAGTGAAAGGTCTATATGACAAGAACTACAAGTCACTGAAGAAAGAAATTGAAGAACCTCAGAAGATAGAAAGCTCTCCCATGCTCCTGGATTTGTAAGATTAACATAGTAAAATTGTCCAATTAAAAAAAAAGTAATATACATATTCAATGCAACCCCTATCAAAATTTCAAGGAAGTTCAGTGACAGGCCGAAATTGGGATCCAGCTCAGGGGTATGCCCCAAGGACTGACACAATTACTAATGGTATGGGGTGCTTACAGACATGAGCCAACCATTGCTGCCATCCAAGAGGCCCAAAAAGCAGCAGAAAGAGTCAGATGCATATACTTACACCCAACCAATGGACAGAAGCCAGGGATGCCTGTGGTTGGATTAGGAAAAAGCTGGAAGAAGCTGAGAAGGACAACACATAGAAACACCAACAGTCTCAACTAACCCGAACATCTGAGATCTCCCAGATACTGAGTCACCAACCAGGCAGCATACACCAGCTAATATGAGGCCTCTGACACATATAGGGCAGGAGATTGCCTGGTCTGGCCTCTGTGATAGAAGATGCACCTAACTGTGTAGACACTTGAAGGGAGTGGGAAAGTCTGGTGGGCTGTGGATGGGAATGTAGGACCATCCTCTTGGAGATGGAGAACAGGTATGGTTTGAGGAATAGCCTGAGGATAGATAAGGATGGTGATGATGACTGGACTTTAACATAAGAAAGATAATAATAATAATAATAATAATAATAATAATAATAATAATAATAATAATATCAAAGTCAATTATTCACAGATAAGGACAGAGCAATTCTTAACTTAAAATGGAATAAGAATAAAACCAGGATAGCAAAAACAGTTTTTCCTTTTTCCTTTTATTTTCTTTCCTGATGATTTCTCTTCAAGAAACCTTCTATCACATCACCCTGCTCTATGAGGATGGTCCTCCACCCACCCACTCCTGCATCAATTGCCTGTCATTCCCCTACACTGGAGAATTTAGCCTTCATAGAACCAAGGGCCTCTCCTCCCACTGATGCCCAACAAGGACATCCTCTGCTATATATGCGGGTGGAGCCATGGGTTGCTCCATGTGTACTCTTCCTTTGGTGATTTAGTCTCTGGGAATCATGATCCCTGACCTCAAGCTGTACTAAAGAGCAATAGTGTGAAAAATTTGCATGGTACTGGTACATAGACAGACAGGTCAATCAATGACATAGAATTGAAGATGCAGAGAAAATCTCCCATTTTTTTAGAGAGTTGACCTTTGACAAAGAAGCTAAAACCATCCAGTGGAAAAAAATCATTTTCAATAAATGGTGCTGGTTTAACTGGAGTTCTGCATGTAGAAGAATGCAAATTGATCCATATGTACCTCCTTGGACAAAGCTCAAGTTCAAGTGGATCAAGAGCCTCCACATAAAACTGAATAAAGTGAATCTAATAGAGGAGAAAGTAGGAAAATTTCCTAAAGAGGTTATAAAATTTAAACATCATCTTTCTACTAATCCAGCCCTACAAAGGATACTAGAAGGAAAACTCCAACACAAGGACTGTAACCACACCTAGTTAAACACAGTAAATTAATCATTTCACTACCTTTTTCAAAACAGAATAGAAGAGGGAGAAGAATATCAGCTAAGAGGCCCAGTAAATATCTTCAACAAAATTGTAGAAGAAAACTTCCCTACCCTTAAGAATGAGATGACTACAAGCATAAAAGAAGCCTTCAGAATTCCAAACAGGTGGGACCAGAAAAGAAATTCCTCCTGACACATAATAGTCAAAACACCAAGTGCCCAAGCAAAGAAAGAATACTAAAAGCAGTAAGGGAAAAAGGTCAGGTAACATATAATGGCAGATCAATCAGAATACCACCTGTTTTCTCAACAGATACTAAGAAAGCTAGAAGAGCCTGGACAGACATCATGCAGACCCTAAGAGAGCACAAGTGCCAGCCCAAGCTGCTATACCCAGCAAAACTATCAATCACTATAGATGGAGAGATGAAGATATTTCAAGACAGATCTAAATTAATACAACATCTGACCACAAAACAAGCACTACAAAAAATTATAGGTGGAAAACCCAATACAATGAGGGGAACTACATCCTAGTAAAAACAAGAAAACTCCTAAGCAAGAAAACCAAAAAAAGAAAGAGACACAGACACAACTCAACCTACAAAAGCAATAATAGCAGGAACTGCAACCACTATTCCTTGATATCTATTAACATAAATGGACTCAACTCCCCAATAAAGAGACATAGGCTATCAGACTGGATACATAAACAAAATCGAGCATTTTGATGCATACAGGAAACTCATCTCAGAGACAAAGACAGACACTATCTCAGAGTAAAAGGGTGGGAAAAAAACTTCCAAGCAAACAGCCCCAAGAAACAATCTGGTGTGGCTATTCTAATATCGAATAAAGTAAATTTCCAACCAAAAGTTATCAAAAAAGATAAGAGAGGAAACTTTTTACTCATTACAGAGGAAATCTGTCAGGAGGAACTCTCAATCCTTAACATTTATGCTCCAAATACAAAAGCACCAACATTCATAAAAGAAACCCTATGAAAGCTCAAAAAATACATTTCACCCCACACAATAATAGTGGGAGACTTTAATACCCCACTCTCACCAATGGACAGATCATGGAAACAGAAACTAAACAAGGACATTGTAAAACTAGCAGAGACTATGAACCAAATGGAATTAATAGATATCTACAGAACATATCATCCTAAAGTAAAAGAATACACCTTCTTCTCAGACTATGGCACTATCTCAAAAATTGACCACATAATTGGACACAGAACGAGCCTCAGTCAATATAAGAAGATTCAAATACTCCCATGCATCCTCTCAGATCACCATGGTCTACGGCTGGTCTTTAACAACAACAAAGACAACAAAATGCCCACATACACATGAAAACTAAACAACGCTCTGTTAATGGATAGCAGGGTCAAAGAAGAAATAAAGAAAGAAATTAAGGACTTTCTAGAATTCAATGAAAACAAAAACACAACATACTCAAACTTATGGGATGTAATTAAAGCAGTACTGAGAGGAAAACTAATAGTCCTGAGCACTTCCAAAAGAAACTGGAGAGAGCATATATCAACAACTTGACAGAACAGCTTAAATCTCTAGAACAAAAGGAAGCAGATACACCCAAGAGGAGTAGACAACAAGAAATAATCAAAATTAGGGCAGAAATAGACCAAATAGAAACAAAAGGAACCATTGAAAGAATCAACAAAACCAAGAGCTGGTTCATTGAGAAAATCAACAGGATTGATAAACCCCTAGCCAGACTAACTAGAGGGCAAAGAGAGAGTATACAAGTTAACAAAATCAGAAAGGAAAGTGGATACATAACAACTGAAACTGAGGAAATTCAAGAAATCATCAGATCCTCCTACAAAAGCCTATATGCCACAAAGTTGGAAAATCTGGAGTAAATGGATGAAATCCTAGACAGATACAAGATCCTAAAGTTAATCCAGGACCAGGTAAACCATCTAAATAATCTCATAACACCTAAAGAAATAGAAGAAGTCATCAAAAGCCTCCCAACCAAAATAAGCCCAGGTCCAGAGAGGTTCAGTGCAGAATTTTATCAGATATTTATTGTGGATATAACACCAATACTCTCCAAACTATTCCACAAGATAGATTCAGATGGAATACTACCTAACTCATTTTTTGAGGCTACAATAACCCTCGTTCCTAAACCACACAAAGACCCTACAAGGAAAGAGAACTTCAGACCAATCTCATTTATGTATATTGATGCAAAAATACTCAACAAAATCCTTGCAAACCGAATCCAAGAATACATACAAATGTTCATTCATCATGACCAAGTAGGCTTCATCCCTGGGATGCAGGGATGGTTTAATATAAGGAAATCCATCAACATAATCCACCATATACACAAACTCAAAGAACAAAACCACATGGTCATCTCACTATATGCTGAGAAAGCATTTGACAAAATTCAACACCCCATCATGTTAAAAGTTTTGGTAAGAACAGGAAATCAACGTCCATACTTAAATATAATAAAAGCAATATACAACAAACCAACAGCCAACAACAAACTTAATGGTGTGAAACTTGAAGCAATCCCACTAAAATCAGGGACTGGACAAGGCTGACCACTCTCCCCCTACCTATTCAACATAGTACTGAAAGTCTGGGCTGGAGCAATTAGAGAGCAAAGGGAAATCAAAGGGATACAAATAGGAAAGGAAGAAGTATTAACATCACTCTTTGCAGATGACATGATAGTGTACTTAAGTGACCCCACAAGTTCCACCAGAGTCCTCCTACAGCTGATAAACAAGTTCAGCAAAGTGGCTGGATATAAAACTAACTCAAAACTCATTAGCCTTCCTCTACTGAAAGGACAAGCATGTGAAGAAAGAAATTAGGAAAAAGATATCCTTCACAATAGTCACAAAAACTAGGAAATACCTTTTTGTGACTCTAACTAAGCAAGTGAAGGTCCTGTATGACAAGAACTTCAAACCTCTAAAGAAGGAAATCGAGGAAGATCTCAGAAAATGAAAAGATCTCCCATGCTCATGGATTGGAAGGATCAACATTTTAAAAATGGCCATCCTACTAAAAGCAATCTACAGATTCAATGCAATCCCCATCAAAATTCAAACCCAGTTCTTCATTGTGTTGGAAAGATCAATGTGCAATTTCATCTAGAATAACAAAAGACCTAGAATAGCCAAATACATCCTCAACAACAAGAAAACATCTGCAGGAATCACTATCCCTAACCTCAAGCTATATTACAAGGCAATTGTGCTGAAAACTGCATGGTACTGGTACAGAAATAGGCATGTGGATCAAGGGAATAGAATAGAAGATCCAGAAATGAGCCCTTATGTATATGGTCACCTGATTGTTGACAAAAGAGCTGTAAACATTCAATGGAAAAAAGACAGCCTATTCAACAAATGGTGTTGATCCGTCTGGCACTCAGCATGCAGAAGAATGAAAATAGACCCTTTCTTATCTTTTTGTACAAAGCTGAAGTATAAATGGATCAAAGATCTCCACATTAAACCAGATACACTGAAACTATTAGATGAGAAAGTAGGGAAAGCCTTAGAACACATAGGTACAGGAGAATATTTTCTGAACAAAACACCAATGGCTCAAGTTCTAAGGTCAAAGTTTATCAAGTGGGACTTAATGAGATTGCAAAGTTTCTGTAAGGCTAAGGACATTATTAAGGAAACAGAAGGGCAGCCAATAGAATGGGAAAAGTTCTTTACCAACTCCACATCAGATAGAGGCCTAATATCCAAGGTATACAATGAACTCAAAAAGCTTGACACCAGTGAATCAAATAACTCTATTAAAAAATGGGGCATAGAGCTAAACAAAATATCCACAATTGAGGAATGGAATGACTGAGAAACATGTAAGGAAGTGCTCAACTTAGCCATCAGGGAAATGAAAATCAAAACAACCATGAGATTCCACCTCACACCTGTCAGATTGGCCAAGATCCAAAACTCAGATGACAGCAGATGCTGGCAAGGCTGTGGAGAAAGAGGAACACTTCTCCACTGTTTGTGGGGTTGTAAACTGATACAACCACTCTAGAAATCAGTCTGGCAATTCCTCAGAAAATTGGACATAGTACTACCTGAAGATCCAGCTATTCCACTTCTGGGCACATACCCCAGAGACACTTTAATACACAACAAAGATATATACACCACAATGTGCATAGCAGCTCTATTTATAATAGCCAATAACTGGAAAGAACTCAGATGTCCTTCAGTAGATGACTGTGTACAAAAATTGAGGTACCTTTTTACAATGGAGTACTACTCAACCATCGGAAACAATGACTTAACCAAAATTTTAAGAAAATGTTTGCATCTAGAGAATATCATTCTGAGTGAGATAACCCAGTCACAAAAGAACAGACATAATATGCAGTCACTGATAGTGGGATGCTAACCCCAGAGGCTTGGACTGCCCCAGAAACAACTCACTAACTGTGTGAAGTTCAAGAAAAAAGAAAAGAAAAAAAAGAAAACAAACAAAAAAAAGACATTATGTTCAATGTTCAATCCTTACACAGCAAGAAAACATTGACTAATTTCTGGGTTACATCCTTTTTTACATGTACGTTTTGCTCATTGAAACTAGTAAGAACTTAATGCAGTATATCAAACCTAAAAAAAAAAAAACCAAGCAATAACAAAAATGTATTTGTATACATTTATGCAAAATTGTTTAAATTTTTTTTCCTTTTATCTTTGTTTTGTAAAATAAAGTTTAAAAAAACAAAAGAAAATATGAAGATAATCATGTTGGTTCAATAAATTCTTCTGGAGACTATTTGTCCTGGTTGATTATGTTTACTGGAATGTTTAATGCATTATTGTGGAAAACTTTGTCATCATAACATAGTGATCATATTATGTAATGAAACAAAAATTGAACTAAGAATAGAATATAATAATCCATATCTTATACATTATCTCCTATTGATTTAATGAGGATTGTTGTTATTATACAGAAGAAAAACAGTTCTGCCAATGTAAGACCAATTTTCATAAGATATAATTAATAATTTATGCATTTGTTTCTAGATTTAGTGTTTGATTTGGGGTGTTAATTTCATGATTCTCTTCAAGAAAGATTACTAAACCATCTAGTCTGTCCTTTTCTATGCTCAATATTTCAGAATGTGGCAACTGATCCAACTATTTTCCTCTTGTCTCTTTTCACCATGATATTATGTAGCAAAATTTCATTGTCATTATGAGGTTCTTTTGTTCTCACTTGAATGAAAAATAATTTGCAATTAATTTGACAGTTACAAATGAACATGTTCTCTTTTGTTTTGTCTGAGAGGCCTGCATAAATACTGCTATGAATTTCCTTCTGTAAAGAAAAATGAAGCATGATATTTTAAATTAATATGCCAAGGGGGAATGAAAATTTGCTACTGCATTGTACACACTGCAATAAGACAAAACTTCTAAGTGTGCAATATGCCCTTTTTACTTTTGAACTTTTGTCAAATAAGGTCATTTTAATGCATTTTAGTGGATATTCATGAGATGGTATGTAATGTCAATCATGTGAAATGTAGCTTGCATTATACTTATTTTTATTTCCAGTGCTATACATATACATACACATACACATACATATCTTATATATTTTTTTTTAAAAAATTCCAGAGATTTAGAAGTTTCTAAACAAAGTTTCTAACAAGGTATGTTAAAAATATATCTTTTCTGCTGTCTGAACCTGACATAATACCTATTATGTCTTCCATCATCTGGTTATTAAAAATTAATCATGAGCTTGGTGACAAAGCAATCTTTTCAGCCCTATCTTATATTCTGAAAATGTGAGAAATTAATCCATATTTATTTTTATAGCTTGGAATCTGAGAGCCATAGAGTAGATTTTTTTAATCTAAAGACATATCCTAATCATTTAGTAATTATTGTTATGTGTTCTGTGCACTAGTTTGCTCTATGTATTTCAATACAAAGGAATGGAAATGTAGCTCCTTGTAAAAAGTAAAGCTAGCCTAGTATGCTCCAGAATATGAATTAGACCTTCTTATCTCAAAATAAATAATCATTCCATATATTTTCACCAATGATAAACACAATAATTAGAATGGTAATTATTATTTATTTACTTATATTTATTTATTTATAATTATTATAATTATAGTAATCCTTGGAATCTATGTTCTTATTACTAAACCATTAAATTTCTGCTAGTTGAGATTGATAAAGGATGCTTAAATTTTTGCTTAAACAGTCATATTGTTGAGGTACTATGCGTAGTTTCTTTATAATTTTTAGGGAACACAATCTTACTGCAGACTTTCTGATGTTATGACTTTCACATGTTTTCCAATGGCCATTCTGTGATGTTCTCTTAGATTCAAGCATTGTTTTGGTCTAAGATTTCCTGGATCCCTGATTCTGTTTTATGACCTGCATCTTTTGATTACATTCCCTGGATCCCTGATTCTGTTTTATGACCTGCATCTTTTCATTACATTCCCTGTGTCCCATGATGTAATCTGTTTTTACTTTCCTATTTTCTGGGATTACTCAGGTATCTGAAGATTATAAAATAGAAAATACAAATGAAAGAAAATATGGACGGTTTTTTGTTTTTTGTTTTTTCTGCTTGAGTTATATCAATCAATGTACTCTTTCTCATTTTATTAGTGTATCTGCTAATTTCATAATTCTGCTTCTCTTCTTACATTAAAAGTGTATCTATGTATGTACACACAATGTTTATCATTACTCATCCATCAATTGGTGATGATTTAGCTTGTGTCCATTTAGCAGATATTATGAATAAAGCTACATCCAACATTGTTAAGCAAGTATCTGTGTAGTAAAATTTTGAGTTCTTTGGGCATTCACCAAGGAAAGGTATCACTATGTTACATGGGCGATTTAATTTTGGGTTCTTCACAATTATCCACACTAATTTTTAGAGTGGTTATGCCAGCTATTTTGGGCCAGAAATTTTGGATGTGAGCCATCCCTTCACTGGGTGTCCTCTCTATCTACTGGAGGTGGTCTCTTCAAGTTCTGTCTTCTCACTGTTGAGCATCTTGGCTGAGGCCAACCCCACTGAGTCCTGGGAGTCTCACACATTCCAGGTCTATGGGACTTTCTAGAGGTTGTTCTCAAACCTCAACCCCAGACACTGCATACTTCCATTCATTCTTCTGGACTTCTAGTCTTCATTCCTGTCTCCCACTCATACCTCCTATGGCCCCTTCCCCCACCCTCTCCCAATCTATTCTCCCCTACCTCTGTCTCCCATGATTATTTTGTTTCTGTTTCAAAGTGAGATTGAAGCATCCTCATTTGGGCCTTCCTTCTTGCTAAACTTCTTATGGTCTGTGGGATGTATCATGATTATTCTATACTTTTTGGCTAATGTTCACTTATCAGTGAGTGCATATCACACATACCATTTTATGTCTGGGTTATCTCACTCAGTTATTCACCTACACATATATATTTTCTGTATAGCATATATTTTCAGAAACAAGATACTGGTTATCACCTCATTTCAATTGTGCAGATGTATCTTTGTCTAGTCACTGATATTCAAAGGTCATATAATTTGTTACATGTGTGTAACATCTTCTAATGAAGATGGATCAATGCATTATAACTTTTTGAGTAGTTTTGAAGTTTTAAAATCTTGAGTGAAGTGATTATAATTTTTTTAAATCCAGGGATATTATGTTTCAGAGGCAATACTTATCTTTTTAGTGAATCCTTGTATATTTAGCCTTTTACCTAATTAGTGAAACTCTTTTTTTGTTTAAATTCATTTTAGTTTATTTAACATTTATTTAAAAATAGGCTTGTCTTCAACTTTTGCATTGTTTTTAGATTATGACTTGCAGATTTTCCTCTCTCTTGAACTTATTATGACTTTCCTTGTTTGTATAGTTTCATCCTTTAATTAAAAATACATCTTAAGTGTCATGTATTGTAAATGTCACACAAAGTTATTTCATTTGATGTTTTTGAAGAGACAAAAAATCTTTACTGAATAGAACTTTTCAACCATCTTAATGATTTTTACTCTTTCCTCAAGCTGTTCTGTTTAACTTTGCCAAAATAACCTCATTGTCAGTTATAAAAGGGCAAAGCTCTTCTGTGAGGATCAGTCTCCAAGGGCTTCTTACCTTAGTACCAAAGAATTATCTTGGAAGATTTCAAACACAAATGAACCCAATTGTTATATACAGACATCAGAATGTGGATTAAAATTTAATATCCTTTAAATGTTTGAGTATTGACAATGCATCATCTGCTTTTAGAAATATGATTTATGTTCTGTCCATCCCTTAGTTTGTGGGAAAACTGATGGAACTGTAGATATCAAAATCTATAAAGAGCACAGCTTGTGAATTTAATAAAATTAAATTATGAAGAAATTTCATTAAATTTATGATACGGAATAAGGAAGAACTGACTTCTTACTCTATACAAGATAATCTACATTGATGATAACTCTCAAGTAATTTTAAAATAGAACAAATCCGATGATATACGATGCTAAAAACATCTAATTTCAAGGTTGGTTGTTAAAAGTATTAAATCATTACAGGTAGAGACATGTAGTTTAGAGATTCATGATCATGCATAATTAATGTCTTCTCAACTTATTGTTTAAATATACAACACTCTACCTGCTTATCCAAGCACATGTAATATGTTTGCATCCTACTGATCTGAAACTCAATATCCAAAAAGTATAGAGGTGTTATAAAAATTTTCACTTTTTTCTATATAAAATAAATTTATAAAATAAGCCACTTACTGATTCTATTTCATTAATACCTAGCAACTACTTCTCTCTAATATATACAAGTCTCAATAGTAAAAGAAAAATAGGAGTTTAAATAAATAAAGTATATGAAAATATAAAGCTTCACGTATTACATATTAAGAATATAAATCTTTGGTATTTAGTATTAATTGATACTGCCTTTATTGTTAAAGTATTCAAACCTCCACATATGCTCATGTAGAGAGATAAGTCAATAACAGTAATGGCTTATTAAAGATAACCAAAGACCTGGAAAAATATATCTTAATTATTATAAATCAAAATATTCTCAAAAGTTTTCTTATTTCTTAGAAGTGTGCTTAAAACCCTCATTATTCTAATAATGATATTTTGAGGAAATTTCATTTCTGACTCTTCCAGTTACAATATAAACCTCAAAGCTCTTCTTAATTTGTTAAATATTCTAAGATGTTAAGTGATCATGAAAAAGTACAAGCAAAAAAAAAAAAAAAAAAAAAAAAAAAAAAAAAAAAACCATTTTGTCGAAATCATGAATGCAATAAGAGGAAAGCTTACTATAAAGAAAGGACAGATTCTGATGCATAAGGAAACTTTTATTCTCAGGCCATTTATTAACATACAGAATTCCTAATGATGTCTATTAAGTATCAGAACAAAAACAACAAAATCCCATAATTTAAGATTTAATTTTATCTTTTACTTCAGGAAACTAATACAATTGAGAGGAGAAATTTGTGACAACTAAGGCACAATACAGCTTCAAGAAAAGAACATTAAATAAGTGGCATTTTTGGGTAAGGAATGAGAATTGAGATGTAAGGAAAGATACAATTTATAAGTACTTATATGCCTATATTTCAATCACCATGCACAATAGTTTGTAACATAACAGAAAAGTGTTTGCATTTAGTGAATGAGTAGAAAAAGGAAAAATGTGAAACCAATATTTTTTATTATGAAGATGTTTTAATATGCATAGGGTTGAAGAGAGAAACTAGAATTCAAAAGTGATGGAATTAAAACATAATCCACACTGTAACTCAAAGGATAGAATATCAAGGCCCCTTTAGTCCTTGTTCCCAGTTAACTTTGCTTTTTATTGGTCAGGTTAGAGGGGACTTGTTCTTAAGCTCTACACACCCAACCCTTTCTTTCCTATTTAGCTTTCTATTGGGTAGCAGAAAGGTGGAGGGAAGAGTAACCCATTACTTCATCTCATCAGGAATGGATGTGTAATGGTATTGATGTAACGAAGCTAATTTACTTGTTGTGTAGGACAGTTGAAAGCATATCCAATGGCTTAGATTGACATTTCCACTCTTGGTATAGAGTTGTTATTTCTTCAGGTGAAACTAACTTCCTATTTCAAATGGAAGTCAAGTGAGGAATTGAAGGTTACCCTCTTGTGCCATGCTTCCTTAGCTTGGGCGAGGGGAGTTTATCCCCTCTGTGAACATAGTTGAGTGTGTCACCTGATAGATGGCAGCTAGGATGAGAGTCTTATAGCCCACCTCCACAGTGACACACCTACTCCAACAGGGCCATACCTTCTAATAGTTTTACTCCCAGGGCTGAGCATACAAAAACCATCACAGTCGACTTTCTGGCCCCCATGTGCTTGTTCAACATAGGAGTCTATGGGGGTCATACCTAAACATAGTATAATGCAAAATACATCTTGTCTAACTTCCAAAGTCCCTGTCTTAGGGTTTCTGCACAAACATCATGACCAAGAATCAAGGTGGGGAGGAAAGGGTTTATTCAGCTTACACATCCACATTGCTGTTCATCACCAAAGGAAGTCAGGACTGGAACTCAAGCAAGTCAGGAAGCAGGAGTTGATGCAGACTCCATGGAGGGATGGTACTTCCTGGCTTGCTTCCTCTGTGTTGTTCAACCTGCTTTCTTATAGAACCCAGGGATGGCACCATTCACAATGGGCGGGGCCCTCCCCCCTTGATCACTAGTTGAGAAAATGCCTTACAGCTGGATCTCATGGAGGCATTTCCTCATCTAAGGCTCTTTCTCTGTGATAATTCCAGCTTGTGTCAAGCTGACACAAAACCAGCCAGTACAGTCCACATAGTCTAAAGATTTCTCCTTTATAATTTAGCAACAAGCAGCTTTAAATTATCTTATTAAGAAAATTATTCAATTTTAATAAAAGAAAAATATGACTGAGTAATAAATATAGTAAAATTATTAAAAAGTTGATGAATTAGATTGTAAACAATACTAAAGTATATAATGTCATTGACTCAGTGAGGTTTTCTGTTCAGCTGTTTGTAAAGGAAAATTTAAACTGTAATCATTTTTTGAAAGAACTTATGTTATAATAAATGTATTATGGAGGAGAACTGTTATGATTAGAATAACTATGACTCAAATCAAAACCTTGGGTTTCCTTGAGCTTCTGAATTTACTCTGTGACTTTATTTGCTTTTTATGTGACATAATCTTCATTATCAAAGTATAACTTCTCTAATTTCCATATAACATAAGCATTATTAACATAGGAAAGGTGAAGAGATTTTTGTTAAGTACTTTTCTGTGTCCTATATTTTAATAAACAAAAGTATAGCAGATATTTATACCTATTGAAATTAAAAGTTTTTGATTAAATATTATATATGTTATAAAAATATTTTCTCCTGCTCTATAAGATCTTTAAGTTGTTAGTTCCATTAATTATTTCTTTACATAATGGGACTGTACATTACTATAACCATTTATTGTATGATTTTTCACAGCATATTTAAAATTTGAGGCATACATAGTTGAATGTTGAGTTTTTTAAAAATTCTTTTGTGATAAATAATGAGTGTTATTTTATTATTTCTATTACCATGGTTGGAGCATTTCAAAGTGAAAGATAGCAGTGATAAGATTATTTTGAATAAAAGGAGATATTTCATTTTACAGAATACCTTTGGGGTAGTTTAAGATTTATTAATTTAAAACTTCCCTTGTTCATGAACCAGAGATATTAAGGATTTAAAGCAACCCAAATCTCAAATGATTTGGATGCTGAAGCAATGTATGCTTGTAAATGTGTAAAATTTTAAAACTCATTTGACTGTCTAGAAGACAAAGGGTCATACACCTTGACAATCTCAGCAGTTTGGAGAGAAAATTGTAGTTCAGTTTTTAAAAGGCAAGCAAAACAGATGTACTACATCTGCACTGTTCCTATTTGAATTTCAGTCTATGAATCAGCAGAAAATAATGCTACCCATGCTGCTTCGAAGTCTATGTCTAATTGTGTGAAAATTCCTCATATTTTACATCTTACATATACACTCAAGAAAAGCATATCATTTTTTTCCCTCAACAAGAGCTGTGTGAATGGCAATGTAGTACTTGTTCCTGTTTAACTGTTTGAAGTCAATTTTAATCTAATGGTAGAGAAAAGGAAAAACAATTCTGGAGATCTCTTTTATATATTATATATTATGCATTTATGTATTCTCTGTGCTAAAGAAAAAAAGTCAATTCAGGAAAAATAAAATGTTGGTTTCACATATGATCACATATTTGCCATAAAAAATGTGGCTGATCCTGTGTACATTTTCTGATTATGAAAAAGGAATGAGTTGCTACCATTCATTTTGAAAAATAGCAATTCCTTATTGACAAAACTCTTTGCTCATTTGGTAGTAAGAATGAGTGCATGTGTTTTTAGTTTTTTTTATTATTATTGGTTATTTTACTTATTTACATTTCTTGTTACTTCATGAAAAATTTTGGTTATTTTATTTCCTTACATTTCAAATGTTATCCTCCTTCCCAGTTTCCCATAAGCAAAACCGCTATTCCCTTGCCCCTCCTCCTGCCTCTATAAGGATGCTCTTCTATTCTCCCACCCAATCTTGCCTCAGCTCCACAGCATACCCTTTCCCTAGATCATCAAGCCTCCACACGACAATGGAGGTCCCCTACCAGTGATGCCCAATAGGGCAATCATATGATACATAAGCTGAAGTCATGGGTACCCCCATGTGTACACTTTGGTTGGTAGTTTAGTTCCTGGGGTTTTGGTTGGTTGATATTGTTGTTTGTCATATGGGGGTGCTAATCCATTCAGTTCCTACAGTCCTTGTCCTAACTTCTCCATTGTGGTCCCCAGTCTTAATCCTATGTTTGGCTATATAGTCCATATTTGTATTTGTCAGGCTCTCGCAGGGCCTCTCAGGCGACAGCCAAGTCAGGATCCTGTCAGTAAGTACTCCTTGGCATTAGCAATAGTGTTTGGGTTTGGGGTTTGCAGATGGGATGTATCCCTCGGTGGGGCAGTCTCTGTATGACCTTTCCTTCAGTCTTTGTCCCTGAATTTTCCATTGAGAGGAGGCATTCTAGTTTAATATTTTTGGAATGGGTGGGTAGCACCCTCACTACAACTGGTGGCCATGATTTCTCACTAGATAGGGTCTCTACAGGTCCTTTTTTCCCCTTTGTTTTGTTCTTTTTTTTTTTTTTTTTTTGGCTATTGTTCTGTCTGTTGGCTCCTGGGAACCTTTTGAGTCCCTGGAATCTAGAACTTTATAGTGGCTACAACTAGCTCTCTCACTTCTGCTCCTATACACATCCTTTCAAATTCCTGACCCTCTGTACTTTTCTCCTATCTCCTCCCATATCTGAACTGTGCCCCCCACCCCCCTTGCAAGATGATGTATTTATGTAGGAAGGCAGGTACTAGATAAAATGAGGCCTGTCATTGGATGAGAAGGAAAGATAGGTGGGAACAAAGTTTTAGAAAGAGGAGAAGGAGCTGGAGTTAGAAGGGAGCAACATGCAAACATGTAAATATTCTCTGTGTATAGATACATGTTGTTACAAATATTTTATAAGAGCTGGGTGTATACAGGATTTTGTGCTGCCTAGATGGGAAAATTATATCAATTGGATCAGAGTGTGGTGTGTTTGTGGTGTTTATTTCATGTGGCAACTTAATTTAGTTCAAGAGAAGGTGCAGTGTCAGGATGCACCAATCCCACCACCAAACTTGGATGTGTGGGCCTGGCATGGTAACAACCCACCTAGGGAATTGTGAGTGAACACAGTGTGGGAATGTGCCAAACTGGAATGGCTTGCATACTACCTGGTCATAGAGTACCCTGGGACCAGCATGGAGCTACTGAGATCAATTAGTGCAAGTTCTATATGGCCCTATGTTGCTGGGTCAGGGAGAGCCAAGGTTAGCACAGAACAACATGCTCTGTAATTGGTTACACACATTTACTTACTGCATCCCCTATTTCCTTCTTTCTTCTCTTCCTTCCAACTCACTCTTTCCCTCAACTTTCCTGAGAGTATTTTATTTCCCCCTCTGAGTTGGACTGTAGCATCCACACTTTGCTGTGATCTTCTTTCTTCTTTGACTTCATATCATGTGATCTCTGAGTTGTATCGTGGGTATACTGAGCTTCCTTTTGGCTAGTATTGGATTATCAGTGAGTGCATACCATATTTTTTTCTTTTATGACTGAGATACCTCACTCAGAATAATTTTTTAGTTCCATCTATTTGTCTAAAAATTTCATGAAGTCCTTGATTTTTAATAGCTGAGTAGTACTCTATGTGTAAATATACCACATTCTCTGTATTCATTCCTCTGTGGGAGGACATATAGATTCTTTCTGGCTTCTGATTATTTAAAAAGGGCTAATAAGAACATGATAGAGAATGTGTCCTTGTTATGTATTGAGTCATCTTTTGTGTATATGCCCAGTAGTTGTGTAGGTGGGTTCTCAGGAAGAACTATTTTTAATTTTCTGAAGAACTTCTAGACTGATTTCCAGAGTGGTTGTATGAGCTTATAATCCTACCAGCAGTGGAGGAGTGTTTCTCTTTCCTCAGATCCTAGTCAGCAGGTACCAGAGTTTTTGATCGTAGACATTCTGACTGGTTAAAGTGCAATCTCAGGGCCATTTTGAGTTTCCTTTTTACCATGACTAAAGATTTTGAACATTTCTTTAGGTGCTTCTTAGCAATTTGAGATTCCTTAGTTGAGAATTCTGTTCTACCATTTACCCCATTTTCAAATATGGTTATTTGGTTTTCTAGAGTCTAACTTCTCAAGTTCATTATATATTGGCATTTATTCCTTCACTTTTTTTCATTCATATTAATTCATATACCCCCCCCTGTTTTATTGCTTTCAAAGACATATTCTTTGTAATGTTTCTTGTATGTATGCTACCAGCACTAATTATTTGGTACTGGATAATCAGATGTTGTGTTTTTCAGCTAAAGATTAATTCTCCTGCTCTCAATACTCATTAGATTTCTGTCTACTAATACCATAATTGATAATCTCATTACTGAACAAACCTGTTGTTGGGAACTTATGGGTATAAATTCTGATGCTACTAGGAGACATAACTTTCTAATCTTCTGACTCTTAAAATCTTCCCTATTCCTCTTCTCAATGTTCTCTGACCTTCCAGTTATGGAGTGCTTTATAGTTAAATCCATTGGGACTAAATGCAATAACTCGGCAATTTTATTGGTTGTAGTTTTTATTACTAATTATTTCTTTATTTCTGTGATGAATACCATATTCTTACTCCTTGTCTATCAACAGTGTCCTTCCACCCACCTTATCTTTCCACTCAGGGTCCTGCCTGGCTACAGGAAGTGGCCTCTTCAGGTTTTATGTCTCCTTTTTAGGCATCTGATTGTTTCTGTTTTATTTATGATAGTGATGGTACTATGTGTATATGGGATTCTCTTTTTTTGGCGGGGATTCTGATATACAATGATTGATTTCTTGGATTTTCCTGGGCATACTTACCCTCTTTATATTAGAGTTTTTCCTCTAATATTGTCTATAGAGATGAATTAGAAAAAATATTACTTGTATGATTTTTCCCCCATGGAATGTCTTCATTTCTGCACTTACAGTGACTGAAAGTTTTACTGAGATTATTAGTCTGATTTGAATTTGTGTTCTCTTAGCATTTGCAATATATTTTTCAAGCATTATATGCTTTCTAGTGTCTCTGTCAAGAAATCAGGTGTAATTCTGATTGTTCTACTTTTACATGTTACTTATCTTTTTCCCTTTTACTATTTTTCTTTGCTCTGTACATTTAGTATTTTGATTATTATGTGGTGGGAAGATTTCCTTTTCTGGTCCAATTTATTTGGGGTTCAGTAAGTTCCTCGTATATTTATAAGCATCTCTTTCCTTTGGTTAGGGAAGTTTTGTTCTATAATTTTTCAGAAGATCTTTTCTAGCCCTTTGAACTGGGAATTGTCAATCTCTTCTATTCCTATTATTATTTTGTTTGAGCTTTTCATAATATCTAAAATTTTCTGTATGTTTTGAGTTAGAAACATTTCACAATTTGCATTTTTTGACTCATTTATCAACCCCTTCTATGGTATCTTCTACACCTGAGATTCTTAATTCCATCTCTTACATTCTGTTGATGATGCTTGTTTCTGTAGTTCATGCTCCCTTTTCCTAATTTTCCTTCCCTAGGGTTGACTCAACCTGTGTTTTCTTTATTGCTTCTATTTCCATTTTGAGTTGGTGAATTGTTTTATTCATTTTTTTCACGTGTTTGGTTGTATTTTTCTGTATCTCTTTAAGGGATGTATTCCTGTCTTCTTTAAAGACTTCTACCTGCTTAATCGTCTCTTCCTGTATTTCATTAAGAGATTTATTCATATCCTCTTTAAAGGTCTCTATTATTTTTATATGTGGGAATTTGAGGTTACCAGTTTGCACTGGCTTCTCTTGATTATGCTCTTGCATTTGCATTTTGCCATTTGATCATTTTTAGTGTTGGCTGGTGTGGTAGTCCCTAGGTGTCCAATGTCTGAGCAGACCTCATGGAAGGCAGGCAAAGCTGTGGGGTGGGTAGCTTTGCTGAGCCTTGTTGAGAAGTAATGGTGTAGAAAGGAAAGTACATGGATCTCTGATAGGCCGTGACAATGCTTATGGCTGTTGGCCTTGGTAAGGTACCAGCAGACAGGCATACTTGGGAATGGCTTCTTACTTTGATGTCCTAGGTGGGAACAGTCCTCCAAGGACACAGGTGGAGCTATGGGTTGGGGAAAGAAGTGCTGATCCATAATTCTGTTTGTGGCATTCTATAACTATTTTCTGTTGCAAAGAGAAATTTCCTTGAGAGGTTAAGACCAAATGTATCTGTGGGTATAAAGAAAAAAATATTTAGGTTGTTGTTATTAGTTATTGTAGGAAAACAACAGTTGTAGGATTTTCTCAAATATCCATAGATTAACTACCACTGAGTAGGTATCTTGATTTCCTGTACAAAACATGTTGTGTTTTTTTTTTTGTTTGTTTGTTTTGTTTGGTTTGGTTTTTGTTGTAGTTTAATGAGCCTTGTGTATCCTGCTACTATGTATTTAGGGTTATCATGGTCATTGGTATGGTTCATAGGCATCAAAGCTATGTAGAAATATAAATTTCTTTTGTCCCTTGGAATTTTCCTAATACCTCCTATTATCACGAATGCTGATCTTCAGGGAGAACTCATTTATTTAAGTTCAAACTCACAGTCTCTGAGCCGTGTTTCTGAAGGGCATGATATCTTTAGTGATAGGGACTTAATCTTCCACCTCTATACAGGGTTGTGAGGGGAGATGATGAGAAATAGAAATGAGTGGTATGTTTAGAGATGCTTTTTAACAGTACTTGCCAAAAACTCAAAAGATGACTTCTTATGTCTGATAATTGGGTTTTTATTGGTTGTCTTTGGCCCTTAGAGGGAGCATTGTCAGCAATATAAGAACATTTGTATGTTTATATACAGCATTAGGTGTATTATAAGTTTGGCCACTAAATACTTAGTAGTATAATTTCTTATGATTTTATCAGATATTTGCATTTTCTCTTCCCTAAATAATCCCACTCCTACATTTCTTTTCCAGTTCACCTGTACCCTGTCTCACCCTTTACACTATTTCTGCATTTAACCACCTCCTATCACTAAATACTCCCATTTCCCATTTCTCACTTCTCATTTTCCACTTTCTTGATTAGATCCCTGATGCTATGCTGTTCTCTAAACTTTTGATGTACCAGTTCCTCAGTTCTGTCAGTAACCCTGTTCTACTTCCCTCAGTACAAAAGTTATGACAGATTATGTACTCACATCTAAAAACTGGAGCCAAGAATCTTCAATAAGAGAGTAAATGTAATGTTTCTTTTGTTCTGTGTTACTAGTCTCAATATCATTTTTTTTCCTAATCATACCCATTTACCCATGAAGTTCATGGTTTCTCTTTTCTTTATAGCAGAATAGCATTTCAGAGTATACATGCATAACATTTTTATTTTTCAGTCATTATTTGATGGGTATTCATGCTGTTTACATTTTCTAATGGTTGTGAATTGAGCAGCAATAAACATGGCTGAGAAAGAGTAGATGTCTCAGTAATTTAGGCATCTGCTAAAATTTGGTATAGCTGAGTCATGTGCTAGGTTTAGTTTTAGATTTATTTTAGAATTCTACGAACTTATTTCTGTAGTGGTGGAATGAATTTGCCATTTTATTTTAGCTTCTTATAGGTTTGGTCTATGATGTATATGATTATCTTTAAATTCAGTGTCTTAGATTTCATCTAGATAATTTTTATAATCATGTATGATACTGAAATAACAGATTTTATAGAGAAGATACTACTTTGACCTTTCATATTGTTGATATATTGGGAATAATTCTTGGCATATAGACATTTTTTATTATTTATAAATTAGTAATGGACATACCCGATTGAGGCAGAGGAGATGATGTGTTTTTGGGTTGGGTCCAGAGATTGGAATGAACTCAGATAAATAGAGAGGACTGGATTCAAATATGGCAGTTACTCATTTTTTTCTATGGCTGGATTTTGGGTTGGGTAGATTGACTAGGTGGATAAAAGGGTATTCAAAGTGACAATCTTTTTTCCTGTATTGAGGCATATTTAGGGAGCATCATGGTGGAAGCCAAGAGCAGACAGTATTGACCAATATAGGCTTGTATATTGGTATTCGAAAAGGCCTAGATCTGACATGCTGCTGTGAAATAATGGGCAGAGAGATTTAGAGATACCAGGTTAGATTGTAGAGAAGGACATAGGATGCACAGATATAAAGAGGGATTGTAGAAGCAGAACAAAAGGGATCCATGGGTCATAGGATGCACAGATTTAAAGAGGGATTGTAGAAGCAGAACAAAAGGGATCCATGGGTAGTCAGATACATTATAAGTTTTGATATAAGCCTAGAGCATGACTTTGTCCTAGGCAAATTCGATTATACAAGGCTGGAAAAAAATGTGGACCTCTGGGGTAGCCTACAGGTTGGTTGCTGCATAGGTGTGGATGGTCAGACTAGGCTGGCGTACTGGTTGTTGACCCAGCCTAGATCTATATCTGGCAAGGTATAAAAAAGGCTTGGGTGGGATGATTAGAGAACTCACCAGGCTAGAGCTTAGAGTAGGATGTGGGAAAGTCTTGGAACTAAGTGGGGTTTCCATGATTTAATAATATAAAACTTGTCTTAAAGAATTTTTGACAATGTCAGTAATGCTAAATTATACACCCATGCACAAAACATATTTCATGCTTTTATGTGTTAGCTGAATGAACACAATGAAGAGAAAGGTAAAACAAATGATGGAAGTATCATGAAAAGTGAATCTGTTATAATTTAATGTTATGTTGTGAACTTAATACATAAGCACTATATCTACATCATCTTTCCCCTAAAATCATTCCTATGTTGCACCTCCTCTCTCCAAAATATTTAATACTTAGAATATTATTTTACTAAAAGTTATAATGCTCTAGGTCCCAGTATTCAAAAATAACAGCCTTAGTTTATTATATAACAAAGCTTATTCATTTGCAGCAAGACAGTAGAGACACTGTTCTGCTACAAACTTTTACTACTATGAAGTATTTATACTTGATTTACATTTTATATTTTTATTGGATATTCTCCATGTTTACCTTTCAAATGTTATCCACTTCTTCCCATTCATCTCCCTCCTACTCCTTCTCTTGCTTCCATGAAGGTGCTGTCTCTCCCAACCACCCTCTCCACCTCAGGGCTATGGCATTCCCTTACAGTGGGAAAATGTACATTCACTTGACCAAAGGACTATTTTCTCATTGATGCCAGACAATCCTATTCTCTGCTACATATGCAAATGGAGCCATGTGTCTTTACATGTGTACTCACTGGTTGGTGTTTTTGTCCTTAGAAGCTCTGGAATGCTTGGTTGGTTAACAATGTTGTTCTTCCCATGGGAATGTGAACCAGTTTAGCTCTTTCAGTCCTTTCCCTAACTCCTTCATTGGGGTCCCTGTGTTGACTTTGATGTTAGCTGCAACAATCCTCAACTGTATCTGTATGACTCCAGGAGAGACTGCAGGGGCCGCCATATGTAGTTTCTGCCAGTAAGCACTTCTTGGCATCAGCAATAGTGCTTAGGATTGGTGGCTGCATTTGGAGTGGATCCCCAGGTGAGTCAGGCTCTGAGTGAGCTGTTCTTCAATCCTTGTTCTATTAGTTGTTCCTTTATTTCCTCCTGTGAGTGTTTTTTTCTCCTTTCTAAGAACTACTGAGGCATTCACATTCTGGCCTTCCTTTTTTGAACTTCATAAGGTCTATGAATTGTTTCTTAGGTATTCAGAGCTTTTGGGGGCTAGTAACTCCATATGAGTAAGTGCATACCATGTGTGCTTTTTTCTGACTGTGTTAACTCATTCAGGATGGTACCTATTATTTCTATTAATTTTCCTAGGAATTTCATGAAATCATGTTTCCTAATACCTGAGTATACTCAAATGTGTAAATGTACCACAATTTCTGTATCCAACCCTCTGTTGAAGGACATCTAGGTTCTTACCAGCTTTTGGCTATTATAAAAAAGGCTGCTATGAACATGGTAGAACATGTGTTCTTGTTACATGTTGCAGCATCCTTGGGTAAAGGATGAGGAGTAGTATAGCCGGGTCCTCAGGCAGTACTATGTCTGATTTCTGAGGAACCAGCCAGAGTGACTGTACCAACAGTTTGCAATCCCATCAAAGATGGAGGAGTTTTTCTCTTTCTCTACATCCTGGCCAGCATCTGTAGTCACATGTGTTTTTTTTTTTGTTTGTTTGTTTGTTTGTTTGTTTGTTTTGTTTCTGTTTGTTTATTTTTTTAGGTTCAGGTTTAGAGTACCTCTGATTTAAAGGTATTTTTTTAAACAACTTTATTTAACAAAACAAAGATAAATGTACAGATTTTAAACATTTTTTGCTTAAAATTATACATATTGGCAGTACTTTTTTTCAGATTTTAACATAATTTTTACATAAAACTCTATGAATATATTTTTTAGTCAGTACTTGATTTTTTTAAAGGTTTGATAGTATGCCTTAAAAACTTAATAGTAACAATGAGCATAAAGTACAAGTAAAACAAAATGTAACATGGAAATAGTTAAAGTTTTCTTGTTTTCTAAATATTTTTTTTTGTTTTGTTTTGTTTTCTTTATTTCTTGGACTTCATACAGTCTGTGAGTTGTTTCTGGGGGAGTGCAAGCCTCTGGGGTTAGCATCCCACTATCAGTGACTGCATATTATGTCTGTTCTTTTAAGACTGGGTTATCTCACTCAGCATGATATTCCCTAGATGCAGCCATTTTCTTAAGAATTTGGTTAAGTCATTGTTTCTGGTGGCTGAGTAGTATTCATTGTGTATATGTACCACAATTTTTGTATCCATTCATCTTCTGAAAAACATCTGGGTTCCTTCCAGCTTCTGGCTATTATAAATAGAGCCGCTATGAACATTGTGGTACATAAATCTTTGTTGTGTATTAAGTATCTCTGGGGTATATGCCCAGAAGTGGAATAGCTGGGTCTTCAGGTAGTACTATATCAAATTTTCTGAGGTATCGCCAGACTGATTTCCAGAGTGGTTGTATTAGCTTGCAAACCCACCAACAGTGGAGAAGTGTTCCTCTTTCTCCACAGCCTTGCCAGCATCTGCTGTCATCTGAGTTTTGGATCTTGGCCAATCTGACTGGTGTGAGGTGGAATCTCTGGGTTGTTTTGATTTGCATTTCCCTGATGGCTAAGGATGTCGAGCACTTCCTCAGATGTTTCTTGGCCATTCGGTGTTCCTCAACTGAAAATGTTTTGTTTAGCTCTGTACCCCATTTTTAATGGGGTTATTAGATTCTCTGGTGTCTAGCTTTTTGAGTTCCTTGTATACCTTGGATATTAGGCCTCTATCTGATGTGGTGTTGGTAAAGTTCTTTTCCCATTCTGTTGGTTGCCATTTTGTTTTCTTGACAATGTCCTTAGTCTTACAGAAACTTTGCAATCTCATTAAGTCCCATTTGTTAATCTTTGACCTTAGAGCTTGAGCCATTGGTGTTTTGTTCAGAAAATTTTCTCCTGTGCCTATGTGTTCTAAGGTTTTCCATATTTTCTCATCTAATAGTTTCAGTGTATCTGGTTTAATGTGGAGATCTTTGATCCACTTACACTTGAGCTTTGTACAAGGAGATAAGAAAGGGTCTATTTTCATTCTTTTGCATGCTGAGTGCCAGTTGGACCAGCACCATTTGTTGAATAGGCTGTACTTTTTCCCTTGAATGTTTACTGCCCCTTTGTTAAAAATCAGGTGACCATATACATGAGGGCTCATTTCTGAATCTTCTATTCTATTCCATTTTCCACATGCCTATTTCTGTACCAGTACCATGCAGTTTTCAACACAATTGCCTTGTAATATAGCTTGAGCTTAGAGATAGTTATTCCAGCAGATTTTTTTTTGTTTTGGTTGAGGATGGATTTCGCTATTCTAGGTCTTTTGTTATTCCATATGAAATTGCACATTGATCTTTTCAATTCCATGAAGAACTGGGTTGGAATTTTGATGGGGATTGCATTGAATCTGTAGATTGCTTTTGGTAGGATGGCCATTTTTAAGATGTTGATCTTTCCAATCCATGAGCATGGGAGATCTTTCCATTTTCTGAGATCCTCCTCAATTTCTTTCTTTAGAGGTTTGAAGTTCTTGTCGTACAGGTCCTTCACTTGCTTAGTTAGAGTCACACCAAGGTATTTCCTAGTTTTTGTGATGATTGTGAAGGGTACCTTTTCTGTAATTTCTTTCTCCACATGTTAGTCCTTTGAGTATAAGAAGGCTACTGTTTGAGTTAATTTTGTATTTAGCCACTTTGCTAAACTTGTTTATCTGCTGTAGGAGTTCTCTGGTGGAATTTTTGGGGTCACTCAAGTACACTATCATGTCATTGGCAAAGAGTGATGTTTTTATCTCTTCCTTTCTGATTTGTATCCCCTTGATCTCCATTTGCTGTCTAATTCCTCCAGCCAGGACTTCCAATACTATGTTGAATAGGTAGGGGGAGAGTGGGCAGCCTTGTCGATTCCCTGATTTTAGTGGGATTGCTTCAAGTTTCTCGCCATTAAGTTTGATGTTGGCTGTTGGTTTGCTGTATATTGCTTTTATTATGTTTAAGTATGGACCTTGGATTCCTGTTCTTTCCAGGACTTTTAATATGAAGGGGTGTTGGATTTTGTCTAATGATTTCTCAGCATCTAGTGAGATGATCATGTGATTTTGTTCTTTGAGTTTGTTTATATGGTAGATTACATTGATGGATTTCCTTATATTAAACCATCCCTGCATACTGGGGATGAAGCCTACTTGGTCATGATGAATGATCGTTTTGATGTGTTCTTGGATTCTGTTTGCAAGGATTTTGTTGAGTATTTTTGCATCAATGTTCATAAGTGAGATTGGTCTGAAGTTCTCTTTCCTTGTAGGATCTTTGTGTGGTTTAGGTACGAGGGTTATTGTAGCCTCAAAAAAGGAGTTAGGTAATATTCCATCTGATTCTATCTTTTGGATTAGTTTGGAGAGTATTGGTGTTATATCCCCAATAAATGTCTGATAAAATTCTGCACTGAACTTGTCTGGACCTGGGCTTTTTTTGTTTGGGAGGCTTTTGATGATTTCTTCTATTTCTTTAATTGTTATAGGGTTATTTAGATGGTTTACTTGGTCCTGGTTTAACTTTGGAATCTTGTATCTGTTGAGGAATTCGTCCATTTCCTTCAGATATTCCAATTTTGTGGAGTCTAAGTTTTTCTAGTAGGATCTGATGATTTCTTGAATTTCCTCAGTTTCAGTTGTTATGTTGCCCCTTTCCTTTCTGATTTTGTTAATTTGGATACTCTCTCTTTGCCCTCTAGTTTGTCTGGCTAGGGGTTTATCAATCTTGGTGATTTTCTCAAAGAACCAACTCTTTGTTTTGTTGATTTTTTCAATGGTTCTTTTTGTTTCTATTTGGTCTATTTCTGCCCTAATTTTGATTATTTCTTGCTGTCTACTCTTTTTGGGTATATCTGCTTCCTTTTGTTCTAGGGCTTTTAGCTGTGATGTCAGGTTACTGATGTGCACTCTCTCCAGTTTCTTTTGGGAAGCACATAGGGCTATGAGTTTTCCTCTCAATACTGCTTTCATTGCATCCCATAGGTTTGGGTATGTTGGGTTTTTGTTTTCGTTGAATTCTAGAAAATCCTTAATTTCTTTTTTTATTTCTTCTTTGACCCTGCTATTGTTTAACAAAGAAATGCTTAATTTCCATGTGTATGTGGGCTTTTTGTTGTCTTTGTTGTTGTTAAAGGCCAGCCATAGACCATGGTGATCTGAGAGGATGCATGGGGGTATTTCAATCTTCTTATATTGATTGAGGCTAGCTCTGTGTCAAATTATTTGGTCAATTTTCGAAAAGGTGTCATGGGATGGTGAGAAGAAGGTGTATTCTTTTACTTTAGGATAATATGTTATGTATATATCTATTAATTCTAGTTGGTTCAAAGTCTGATAGTTTTGCAGTGTCCTTGTTCAGTTTCTGTTTCCATGATCTGTCCATTGGTGAGAGTCGGGTATTAAAGTCTCCCACTATTATTGTGTGGGGTGAAATGTATTTTTTGAGCTTTAGTAGGGTTTCTTTTATGAATGGGGGGTGCTTTTTTTATTTGGAGTATATATGTTAAGGATTGTGAGTTCCTACTGACAGAATTCCCTGGTAATGTGTAAAAAGTGTCCTTCTTTATCTTTTTTGATAACTTTTGGTTGGAAATTTACTTTATTCGATATTAGAATAGCCACTCCAGCTTGCTTCTTGGAGCTGTTTGCTTGGAAGTTTTTTTCCCACCCTTTTACTCTGAGATAGTGTCTGTCTCTGTCTCTGAGATGAGTTTCCTGTATGCAGCAAAAGGCTGGATTTTGTTTATGTATCCAGTCTGATAGTCTAAGTCTCTTTATTGGGGACTTGAGTCTATTTATATTAATAGATATCAAGGAATAGTTGTTTCTGTTTCCTGCCATTATTGCTTTTGTAGTTTCAGTTGTGTCTGTGTCTTTTTCTTCTTTTAGTTTTCTTGTTTCAGAGTTTTCTTGTTTTTACTAGGCTGTATTTTCCCTCATTGTATTGGGTATTCCACCTATAATTCGTTGTAGTGCTGGGTTTGTGGTCAGATATTGTGTAAATTTTGATTTGTCTTGAAATATCTTCATCTCTCCATCGATGGTTATTGATAGTTTTGCTGGGTATAGCAGCTTGGGCTGGCACTTGTGCTCTCTTAGGGTGTTCATGATGTCTGTTCAGGCTCTTCTAGCTTTCATAGTCTCTGTTGAGAAATCTGGTGTGAGTCTTATTGGCCTGCCTTTATATGCTATCTGACCTTTTTCCCTTGCTGCTTTTAGTATTCTTTCTTTGCTTTGGGCACTTGATGTTTTTACTATTATGTGTTGGGAGGTATTTCTTTTCTGGTCCAACCTGTTTGGAATTCTCAAGGCTTCTTTTATGCTCGTGGTCATCTCATTCTTGAGGGTAGGGAAGTTTTCTTCTATGATTTTTTGGAGATATTTACTGTGCCTCTTAATTGATACTCTTTTCCCTCTTCTATTCCTATTATCCTTAGGTTCGGTCTTCTCATGGTGTCTTGGATTTCCTGGACATTTTGAGTTAGGAGCTTTTTGTTTTATGCATCTTCTCTGGCTGTTTTGTCTATGTTTGCAATGTAGTCTTCTGCCCCCGAGATTCTATTTTTGATCTCTTGTAATCTATTGGAAATGCTTGCTTCTGTGACACCTGATTTCTTTTTTTGGTGTTCTGAATCTAGGGTTATCTCTTTTAGCGTTTTCTTTATTGTGTCAATTTCCGTTTTAATTTCCCTCTTCCATTCCTTTATTTCTTTGGTTCTGTTTTCCTCTAGTTCTTTGAGTTCTTTGAGTTTTTTTCTTGTTTCTTCTTTAAAAGCTTCTGAATCTTTTTGATTTTCCTCCCTTTCTTGTTTAAATATCTCTATCAGCATCTTAAGGTATGATTTCAGGTCTTTGTCTTCTTTTTCTGGAGTGTTTGGAATTCTGATGTTTGCTGTTATGGGAGAGCTGGGTTCTGGTATTGCTGGATTGTCTTGGTTTCCTTGGGATATACTCTTTCACTTTCCTCTTGCCATTTTGTTGTAAGCGATATGTTCTTGCCTTTCCCTTGTATTTGGTCTGTATCCCTGGATCTCCACTGGTCCAGGTGTCTGATGGGCCGTGCCCTGTTCTATGTCTCAGAGTCGTCGGGTGGGAACAGAAGTTCCAATGTTCTGTTCCTGTTCGATGGCTCAGGCAGGGCAAGGCAGGGGGTGCACTTTCTGTGCGCACTCCGCAGAGATCTCTCTGCTCCCCAGCAGCCAAGTTCTCCCACCCACCAGTTGCTCAGCCTCTATGAGCCACTGTTCTGGGTGACAGATGGGCCAGGCTCTGCATCCTGAAGTTGCCACCGGGTGGAAACAGAAGTACTAAATTTCTTTTCCAGGTTCCTGGATCAGGCAGGGCAGGGCTGGGCAAGGCAGGGGGTGCACTTTCCTTGTGCACTCAGCAGAGATCCCTCCACTACCCTGCAGCCTAGGTCTCCCACTCACCAGTTGTTCAGCCTCTAAGAGCTGCCGTTCTGGGTGTCAGATGGGCAGGGCTCCGCTCTGAGCTCTGAAGTCACCACCGGGTGGAAACAGAAGTTCTAAATTTCTGTTCCTGGTCGCTGCCTCAGGCAGGGCAGGGCAAGGCGAGGCAGGGGGTGCACTTTCCGTGTGCACTCCACAGAGATCTCTATGCTCCCTGGCAGCCCAGGTCTCCCCATGTGTTTTTTGATCTTAGCCATTCTGACTGATGTAAGGTGGAATCTCAGGCTTGTTTTTATTCACATTTTCCTGAGGACTAGGGATGTTGAACATTTCTTTAATTGCTTCTGAGCCATTGAATATTCCTAAGTTAAGAATTCTTTTTGTTAGCTCTGTACCTCATTTTTAAAAGGATTATTTGATTCTCTGGAATCTCTCTTCTTGAGTTCTTAGTAGATATTGGGTACCAGCCTACTATCAGATCTAGGATTGGTAGAAATCTTTTCCCATTCTGTTGGTTGTTGTTTTGTCCTTTTGACAGTGTCCTTGATTTTACAGAATCTTTGCAATTTTATGAGGTCCCAGTTGTCAATTGTTGCTTTAAGTGCAAAAGCCATTGGAAATTTTCCCTTGTGCCTATGTGCTCTAAGCTCTTTGCCACTTTTTTTTTAATATTAGTTTCAGTATAACTAGATTTATATCAAGGTCTTTGAATTCCTGATCTTTCTAAGACTTAATATGAAGGTTCGCTGAATTTTGTTACATACTTTGTCAGCATCTAATGTGATAATCGTAATTTTTTTTCTTTGAGTTTGTTTATATGGTGGATTACGTTGATTTCTCTCTCTCTCTCTCTCTCTCTCTCTCTCTCTCTCTCTCTCTCTCTCTTTTAGGTTAGAGAAATTTTCTTTTATCATTTTGTTGAAGACATTTAGTGTGCCTTTATTTGGGAATCTTTGCTTTCTTCTATACCTATTATCCTTAGGTATGGTCTTCTCATTTACTGGATTTCTGGATGTTTGGAGATTAAGAACATTTTGATTTTTGCATTTTCTCTGACTATTTTATCTATGTGTTCCTTGGTGTTTTCTATCTCTGAGATCCTCTCTTTCATCACTTGTAGTCTATTGGTGATGCTTGCATCGATAACTCCTGATTTCTTTCTTAGGTTTTCAATATACAGGGTTGTCTCCTTTTTGGATTTCTTTATTATTTCTATTGCCATTTTCAACTCCATTACCTTTTGGTTGTGTTTTGTGTGTGTGTGTGTTTGTGTGTGTGTGTGTGTTTCCTCTTTTTTTTTTTTAACATGTATTCACCTGATTCTCCTACATTTCTTTTTTTTTTTTTGAAAATTTTCTGCATTTACATTTCAGATAATATCCCTTTACCACCCCCCCCCACTGCCTCCATGAAGGTGCTCCCTCTCACAAGCACAGTCTTTGACCTCAGCACCTTGGTGTTCTGCCACACTGGGAAAATGAGCCTTTGCTTGACCAGAGGCCTCTCCTCCCATTGCTATCAGAAAATGCTGTCCTCTGCTGCATATATCACTAGGGCCATAGGTCTTTCCATGTGAACTCATTGGTTGGTGTTTTAGTCCCTGAGAGTTGTGGTGGGTTTGGATAGTTGATATTTTGCAGACCCTTTCAGCTCCTTCAGTTTATTCTTTAGCTCCTTCAATGGGGTCCACTTGTTCAGTCTGATGGTTAGCTGCAAGCATTCTCCTCTGTATCAGTATGGCACTGGCAGAGCTGCTTAGAAGTCATCCATATCAGGTTCTAGTCAGTAAGCACCAGTGAGTATCAGCAATAATGCTTATGTTTATTGGACACATATGGAGTGTATCCCCAGGTGATGCAGTCTCTGGATCATCTTTTCTTGAAACCCTGCTCCTCTATTTGTTTCTTTAATTTCTCCTATGAACGTTTTGTTTTTTGTTCTAAGAAAGACTGAGGCATTCACTTTCTGGCCTTCCTTCTATTTGAGCTTCATAAGTTCTGTGGATGTTTTCTTTCATATTTCAAGCTATTGGGGCTAGTATTCACTTATAAGTGAGCACATAATATGAGTGTTCTTTTGTGGCTGGGTTATGTCACTCAAGATGAAAGCTTCTAGTTCCATCCATTTTCCTAGTAATTTCATGAAGTCAGTGTTTTTGATAACTAAATAGTACTTAATTTCTGTATCCATTCCTCTGTTGAAGAACATCTTGGTTGGGTATATTGTGCCTTAATTTTCATTAAATTCTAAAATTTCTTTAATTTCTTTCTTTATTAATTCCTTGACCAAACTATCATTGAGTATAGCATTGTTATGCTTTCATTACTATGTGGAATTTTTGTTGTTCTTGTTATTGAAGAGAAGCCTTAGATCGTGGGGATCTGATAGGATGCATGAAATTATTTTGTTCTCCTTGTATTTGTTAAGACCTGTTTTGTAACAGGCTATATGATCAATTTTGGAGAAGATGCTGTGAGATGCTGAGAAAAAAAAAAAAAAATATATATATATATATATATATATATATATATTGCTTTAGGATGAAATATTCTATAGATATCTGTTAAATCAATTTGTTTTATAACTTCTGTTAGTTTCACTGTGTCTCTGTTCAGTTTCTGCCTTCATATTCTGTCTATTGATGAGAGTCATGTGTTGAAGTCTTACACGATTATTGTGTGTGGCGTAATATATGCTCTGAGCTTTAGTAGAGTTTCTTTTATGAATGTGGATGACCTTGTATTTGGAGCATAGATGTTCAGAATTGAGAGTTCATCTTGATAAATTTTTCCTTTGATGAGTAAAATGTTTCCTTTCTTTTGTTTTTGATGACTTTTAGTTGAAAATCTATTTTATTCCATATAGGATGGCAACTCCAGCTTGTTTCTTGGGACCATTTGCTTAGACAGTTTTTTTCCAAACATTTACTATAATGTATTGTCTGTCTTTGTTGCTGAGATGAGTTTCTTATATGCAACAAATGCCGAATCCTGTTTACTTACCCAGTCTGATAGTCTAGCTCTTTTTTACTGGGGAACTGAGTCCATTGATGTTAAGAGACATTAAGGAATAGTGACTGCTGTTAATTTCCTGCTATTTTTGTTGTTAGAGATATAATTTTGTTTGTGTGTTTTTCTTCTTTGGTTTTTGTTGCAAGAAGATTGTTTTCTTGTTCTTCTTAGGGTGAAATTTTCTTGGTTGTTGTGGAGTATTCCATATATTATTCTTAGTAGTGCTTGATTTGTGGACAGACTGTGTAAATTTGCTTTTGTCCTTGAATATCTTGGTTTCTCTATATATGGTAATTGAAAGTTTTGCTGTTTAGAGTAACCTGGGCAGGAATTTGTGTTCTGTTAGGGTCTGTATGATGTCATTCCAGGATCTTCTATTTTTCATAGTCTCTGTTGAAAATTCTGGTGTAATTCTGATTGGTCTGCCTTTGTATGTTACTTATGCTTTTCCTTTTACTGCTTTTAGTATTTTCTCTTTGTTTTGACTATTATATGTTCAAAAGAGTTTCTTTTCTGGTCCAATCTATTCGGAGTCCTTTAGGCTTCTTGTATGTTTGTGGTCATCTCTTCATTAGGTTATGGACGTTTTGTTCTATCATTTTGTTGAATATATTTACTGGACCATTTAATTGGGTGTCTTGGCTTTCTTCTACACCTATTATCCTTATATTTGGTCTTCTCATTTTGTCCTGGATTTCCTGGATGTTTTGAGTTGGAATCTTTTTGATTTTTGAATTTTCCCTGAATGTGGAGTCAATAATTTTTGTGGTATCTTCTGCTCCCAAGTTTCTATCTTCCATCTCTTTATTCTATTTGAGGTGCTTGCATCTATGACTTCTGATATCTTTCTTAGGTTTTCCGATTTCAGGGTTGTCTCCTTTTGTGATTTCTTTATTGTTTCTATATCTTTTTTTTTGACTCCTTCACCTGTTTGTGCTTTCCTGTAACTCTTTAAGTGTCTTTTTGTGGTTTATGTATGTGTGTGTGCGCACGCGTGTGTTTCCTCTTTAAGGGCTTCACCATTTTGTCTGTATTTTCTTGGCTTTCTTGTACTTCATTAAGTGTGTTATTTATGTGCTTCTTGAGGATGTCCATCATCATCATCATGATGTATGATTTTAAGTCTAAATCTGGTTTTTCTGGTGAGTTGGAATATTCACCATTTGCCATGCTGGTAGAACTATGTTCTGATGTTTCCAGGTTGTGTTGGTTTCCGTTTCACAAGATTGTTATGCTTGTCTCTTACCATCTTGTTATGAATGATGCTAGGTGATCTTGTCTCTGACTGGAGCTTGTCTCTCCTGTGTGTCTGTGGGTCCATGGTCTCCAGAGGGAGAACATTTCTGGGTGTTTCACTTTCTGGGTACGCTCTGAGTTCTGATAGCAGCACCCAGTCCTGATGCAACTGGGTGGCCTCTGATCTGGGGCTGGTAGTGTCTGTTTCCAGGCAACAGTGCACCCTGCAGCCTGGGAGTTCTAGGGGGCCTCTCTCTGGATAGACAGTGACAGGGGAATTTGGAATCACCCATGTGCTCAGGAATGAGGACCCTCCTTAGGCACTTCAGAGTTCTAGCAACCTGTGGGCAGACTGCCAGTCCTAACAGGTGTTCAGCTCTCTATGGGCAGGCTGTGATTTCTGATTCCAATGGGCCTGCTCTAGCTCTGGGTGCAGAAGGCAGCCTGTGGGCTCTTTAGCGAGAATGCTCCTCTGTCTTTCCTGGGTGCTCAGTTGTCTGCAGGCAGACTGTGAGTACTGATGGCAGTTTGCCTGATCTTCCTGTGGCTTTGGTCTGAGATGGAGGCTGGACCTGTCTGATACCAGACTGCCTTTCCTTCATTTCTTTAAGTGAAATCCATGTTCTTCCCAAGGCCACCCATCATCAGCATGAGGTATGATTTTAAGCACAAATCCTGTTTTTCTGTTGTGTTGGGCTATCCACTACTTGCTATGGTGGGAGAAGTGGGTTCTGATGTTGCCAGTTTGTTTTGGTTTCTGTTGCTTAGATTTTTTTTCAGTTGCCTCTTGCCATATTGTTATCTGTGATGCTAGATGATCTTGTTGTTTCTGTCTGGAGCTTGTTTTTCCCAGATGAGTCTGAGGTCCCATGGGGTCAGGAGGGAAATTGTTCCTGGGTTTTCTGCTCTCTGTGGGTAGGCTGTAAATTCTGATTGAAGTGGACAATTTCTGGCTCTGGACACAGATGAGGGCTATAACTGTCCATTACCAAGCACTTCCAAAAACCTGTGCCCTGAGAGCCCCTGGCATTCTCTCCCTTGATAGTTCATTGAGAGACAGTGGGGACTCTACTTGTGGGTTCATGATTGAGAGCACTTCTGATGGTTCTCTGGGTGCTCAGCAATCTGTGGGCACCTGTGAATCCAGATGTTGAATAGTCTCTGGTTCTGGGCTGGTACAGTCCTTTCCCAGGCAGCACTGCATTATTTGTGCCCCAAGAGTTTCTTGTGGTATCTCCCTGGATAGGCAGCACAGAGAAAGTGGGGCCTCACCCATGGGCTCAGGAGGGAGAGTGCTCCTGAGGCTCCTCTGGGTGCTCTGTTGTGCTCTGTAGGTGCCATTTGTCCTAATGGTAGAGGGCTTGCCCTAGCCATGCTTTACATTTCAAAGGCTATTAAAAGAAGAGAACTATGGGTGTCTTATTTTAGTACAACCATGTCCAAATGAAATATAGTGTGAGGCACATATGCAATTAAAAATATTGTTGTTAATCATCAATAATTCAAGAGCTAAGAAGATAGCCTTGTAACAATTCTAGGTATTAAAAATCATTATGTTTAATCTTTACACACCAAGGAAACTTTGACTATTTCCATGTTATGTTTTTCTTTACATGTACTTTATGCTTATGATAACTAGTAAGATTTCAATGCATACTATCAAACCTTTAAAAAAATCAAGTACTGACAAAAACATGTTCATATAGTTTTATGCCAAAATGGTTTTAAAAATCTGTACATTTATCTCTGTTCTTTTAAAATAAACTTGAAAAAAAGAAACAAATAGAACAAGAAAATTTAAAAAGTTGTTGTTATACTAAATACAATGAATTCATAAAATAAATTTTGTGGAATACTTTTATACCATCTATAAAAATACTACAATTTTTACATAATTATTTTAATGATACCAGAATGATGTGTTATGTATTGAGTTTTCAGATCCTATATACACTTTAAAGATAGAACAATTTAAGTTTTTTTTGTAGCCTACTTTTAAATGCTTATGGTCTTACTTTAGTCAGCAAAGTTGTAGAAGTAGGGAGTAGTGTGACTTTTCAAATGGTTTAGGGAATACACTTTTCATTACTGACCTTCCAAATACATCACTAGAATGACAGTGCACTGATTTTATTAAAGATATTGAACTGTGCTTTTAAAAATAATTTACAGTCCATTGCCTGCATTATGAGATACAAACTGTAGGGAGATTTTCTCTGAATAGACAGAATCCCATAAGCTAGAACTTTTTCTAATGTAATTGATTTATGTAGTAGTTTTGTGACATGGATTTTTGTCAGGAGGGATTTTATCGAAAAGTTAAAATGAATTCATCCCACTGAATTTGATTAGTTTTCTAATTTATCACAATGTGTTTGTCACAGTTTGAAACATTTTCTTCTATTGTTAGGGTGCTTCTTGAGTTAGTTGCATGGAATTAGAATAACTATGGTACAGGGCATGATTTCATGAAATTTGTGCAAGGTTGTCCATAAATTCATCTACCTCAGATTAAAAAAATTATAGATTATTCTACTCCACAACTTTTCTTTTACTTTTTGCACTCTAACTAAGGTGGTGGTAGTGGTGTTTTTGTATTTCATCTTTTAGTTCTGACACCATTGTCTGGTTTATCTTTTATCTCTACAAATATTTTGCAACTTAAAATAAATCAAACAATGAGTATCCATATCCACATCTTCCACACAGAAAATAAATTCATCTGCACTCACTAAAGTATCACTATTCCTATGTTTTATTTGCCACTTTTTTCATTAATACTACCAGATACCTACAATGAACCAACTAATAGAAGTCCATGTTTATTTTAGCTCATAGATTGAAGTAGCAATCAAATATTACAGGTATTACAGGTAAAATTTGTTGATATGAAGGTGAAGCAACTAGTAACCTTGTGTCCTCAGTTAACATCAATGACTAATATGTGGTCCTGTTTCACCTGCTTCCTTTGATTATTTATGCTTCTTCTATTAAGGGTTTGTTTTCTCTGCTGAGTTAAACCTCTTTAGAAATGCTTTAACAAAGAAGACAAGCAATATGTTTCCAAATTCAGTCATGCAGACAATGAAATTACTCTTCAGTTTTTGGTAGTAGTAATATATTCCCCCTAAATGCCATGATTTTAAATACAATAGCAATTAAAAATCACAGATCATTAATTGTGATTATTTGATGTTAGTAATTCTCATCAAATACAAAGTATCCTGGATAATCTAGCAAACCGCATTGTCATGAAAATCATGATATTTAAGATAAACATTTTATAGTAAAATAATGTATACATATATCTAAACCAATAATGGTAGTGGCAAAACTAAACTTTGTCAAGCCCCGTGATATGCACATGTGATAAAGTCTTTAATGTAAAAGAATGAAACTATCCAGAAACTTGTTATTTTAGAGGAGGCAGGTGTTTGGTGGTTCACAATAATAATACTGACCCTACAATGTAACTTTAAAAATGAAAAATAAGTGCAAGAGCTTTATGTAACCCATTGCCTGTCATTCTTACTCCAAACTTAAAAGAATAATTACTTAGAGTGTGAGTCCACAGCCAAGAACATATTGGAATCAGGCTGCAATGTACAGAAGGCAGATATTCTGGCAGTTATAGTGATAGTTGACAACTTTGGATTAAAAGAGGAGGCCAAAACACTACTCTTACAGACCATGACAATAGTAATTGTTCAAAACTGTGACCTCTAGTCTTCCAAAAAATAGACTTGAACACATTTACAAGAATCTCAAACTCAGAAAGATTTTTATCAACATGGAACAAACAACTATGCAGGAAAAGACATTGAGCAAAGCACACTTTCAAAGTGTTCTTTTTATAAGAGAGGCCTCAGAACTCTGCTGATAAGGCCACACTTTTTTGAGACAAAGGGAAATTAGAGCTTAAGGCAGTGACACTGCATAAACCCTCCCCGCCTCCCCCCACCGCCATTTGCAATCTCTCTAGGACCACTGAGTTAGGCTAATATAGCAAAATCACTTAGACTCACAAGGTTGTGCACACAGGGCTGTTTTATTTTTATTTTTATTTTACCTATGGTGTTTATATATAGTGTGTGGTGTGGAAATGTTTATCAAAGTCATCTAATAGAAATTTCTTTGAGTGTGCACAGGGTATTTCATGTACTCTATTGGCTTTAACCTTTGAAGGTATCTCAATCCCTACCCTTTTGAAAGTTTGGTTTTGTCCTCCTTTTGTCTTGTATTCTCTGACTTACCTCAGTACTGTCTCAGTAAGTTACCTTTATTTGCTTACATTACAAATTGGATTTCTTGTGTTTGTATCAGAGCTGTTTAAATGAAGCTATATAAAGTGAAAGTGACTTGTTCCAAGTCACACAGTGAACAGTAAAACCAGGACAAAATGACAGTCTCTTGATTGCCAATCTGGTCTATATGCTAAATACTCTGCCTTCCAAACAGAATTCTTCTTGCCACAGTGATTCTGAATGCAAAGACTTTTTTTTTTCAGACAATAGAAATTTTAAAGTAAACATTAAGCAAGAATCTGAGCAGATAGTATATACTTGTAATTCTAAAACTTTCAAGATAGAGGTATGATTATGAATTTGAGGTTACTCTGGCCTGTCGAGTTACCCTATCCCAAGTTACATATGTGTTTATAATAACTATGTTGGTTGATTATTATCTTTAATAAATTTTGACAAAAACTTATGGTTATATAAAATGAACAATTTCTTTGGTTAAACATGGGTGAGCAGAAATTTATCTTTAAGAAATGAAGGTGAGTTTTCAGCTCGTTGGTTGTGACAGATTTTAAATGACTTACTACTATACTACCTTTTTGTTCTCTTCTATCTCATTTGGATAACATGAGATATTGACCACAAAAGGCTGTTTTGGTGATAAATTACTTTAGAATAATATGTCTTAGTTTATTAGAAAGATATTTTATAGGATGTGGAGCTGTAAGTGATATTTAGCAATAAGATTGACCAGAGATATATTGTCTTTAATAGGGAAAAACATGTTTTTTTCTGTTATTTTAGGTGCATATATTTCTTACCTGCATGTATGTATATTATGTACCAGTGTTTTTTGTTCTTTACAGAGGTTAGAACAAGCCACTGGATTCCCTGGGACTGGAGAAACAAATTAACATGACTTGCCATATAGTGTGGGTGCTAAAAATCAAACACAGTAGGTCTAAAAGAGCAAAACATGCACTTAACTGCCGAGCCAATAATCCTGCCCTAGAACATGTGCTTGATTTATTCCACAAATGTTTGGTCTGGTTTTACTTGGAACAAGTGTAGATTGAAAGAAAATTATGAACATTCCTATTTGCCTATAATATCTAGACTCAAGATTCCCATGGGGTTTGGAAAATGGAATATTTAATGGTGAATAGTACAGTACATTCTAACACAGAAGACAGATCTTGTCATGAATTCTCAGTGTAGGGAGATTTGAGGAGTTGTGATGGAAACAGCTTCAATCTGTTAAATCAGGTTAATGTCTCTTAATGAATTAGAGCCAGACAATGGATCACCCAAATTAATGTAAATTAAATATACTCTAAAATGTCTCAAGCTTGCAATGGGATTCCGGAAAGTTGTTGGTTGAGATGATTAATCTGCAATTCTTGTTATGCATCTTTTCTTTTCTTTGTTTTCCTTACCACTTTATTTTTAAAAAGAGGGATACATTTACAGATTTTTAAAGGTATTTTGACATAGCATTATATGAATAATATTGTCAGTACTTACTTCTTTTAGAGGTTTGATAGCATACATAGAAATCCCACTAGTCATCATAAGCATGAAACACATGTAGGACAGAAAAAAAGATGGAAACAGTTTTCCTGTTGGGTATAGATTAAGCACAGTGATCTGTGAAAACCAAAAATTGCCACAAGGCTATTATCTTAGCTCACTCAGATTATTAATGATTTGAGGCCTAGGTGTGCCACACTCTGAGAGGGTGCTCTACATTTATTTATTTTTCCTAAGAAGGACTGATGTTTTCTTTCTTTTTTTTTTTTTTTTTTTTTTTTTGAGGGGGGAGGGGCTTTGTTTTTCTTGAGCTTCATATAGCCTGTGAGTTTTTTTCTGGGGTGTTCAGAGATTTTTGGGTTAGTATCCAATTATCAGTGACTGCATATTATGTCTGTTTTTTTCTGACTGGTTTACCTCACTCAGGATGATATTCTCTAGATGCATCCATTTTCTTAGGAATTTCATAAAGTCTTTGTTTCTGATAACTTAGTAGTGTAAATATACCACAATTTTTCTATCCATTCATCTACTGAAGGACATCTGGGTTCTTTCCAGGTTCTGGCTATTATAAATAGAGCTGCTATGAACATTGTGATACATGTGACTTTGTTGTATGTTGGAGTGTCTCTGGAGTATATGCCCAGAAGTGGAATAACTGGATCTTCAGGTAGTACTATGTCCAATTTTCTGAAAAACCGCCAGACTGATTGTAACAGCTTAGAACCCCACCAAAAGTGGAGGAGTGTTCCTCTTTCTCCACATATTCTCCAGCATCTGCTGTCATCTGAATTTTTGATCTTAGCCATTCTGACTGGTGTGAGGCAGAATCTTGGGTTGTTTTAATTTGCATTTTCCTGTTGGCTATTGATGTCAAGGACTTCCTTAGATGTTTCTCAGCCATTTGATATTCCTCAATTGAAAGCTTTTTGTTTAGTGCTGTACCCCATTTTTTAATAGGATTGTTTAATTCTGTGGTGTCTAACTTCTTGTGTTCTTTTTATGCCTTGAATATTAGGCCTCTATCTGATGTGGGGTTGGTAAAGATCTTTTCCCACTCTGTTGGCTGCCATTTTGTTTTCTTGAAAGTGTCCTTAGCCTTACAGAAACTTTGCAATCTCATTAAGTCCTCAAGTGTAGATACAGTGCATACAAAAAGAGTGGAAGAGGATTTAGATTTCTCTCTTTCTTTTCTTCCTTTCTTCCTTCTTTCCTTTCTCTCTCTCTCTCTCTCTCTCTCTCTCTCTCTCTCTCTCCCTCTTTCTCTCCCCCTCTCTCTCTCTTTCTGAAGGTGTTTCCTTAGTTTCTGAAAGTCTCCTACTTTCCCTATTTGAATTTCACTGAAAGAAAGTTGTGCATCAGGGTAGTAGATGTTATATCACAATCCAGCCTTGATTTTTATTACAGTCAATGTTATATGGGCTACCACACTTTTACAAATCATTGCTTATCTTCTTGGGTCCTATTGGCATGGACTTTAATACCCTAGTTCTAGATGCCTGCACTTGAGTATTCTGCTAGCAACCTTCAGATAAAAATGTAGAACTTTCTATTTCTCCTACACCATACCTGATTGGATGATGCCATGCTCCCACCTTCCTAGTTATGGATTGTACCTCTGAACCTGTAAGATAGCCCCAAATAAATGTTGTCCTTATAAAAGTTGCTTTGTTCAGGTTGTCTTTTCACAGCAATTAAACACTAAAGCGGGCAATTAAACACTAAGGCGGGCTTTGAACACATAATTTTCCAGAGAAAATCAGCAGATAAAATGCTCAACATCATTATACATTACAGACATGCAGAATGAGCTGGATTCTTGCTTTAATTTACCACAGTCAGAATGGTCATCAATATAAATAAAAATGTCCTCAAATCTAATTATAGATGGGGCAATAACTAACTTATCCATGGGACTGTAAACTGCAGTTTAACCGCTTTCAAAGTCAGTTTGAGGTACCTCTATTTCTAGAAATAGATCTTCTATGTAGCCCAGCAACACAGTTCATGAGCATGACTCCATATTAACATATATTCTACTTTAAAGTCACTTGCATATCCATATTCATTGCAGCTCTGTTCATAGTATCTAGCAAAGAAAATCAGCTTAGATGTCCAGCAACTGATAGATGGAGAGTGAAATGTGGCTATAAAAACTTATTCTGAAATCAGCAGGTTAGTGATCAAAATGAAATTATATTGCACTGAGATAATCCAGACCCCAAAGGTCATATGTTATTTCTTACATATGGATCCTAGGCTTTCCTTTAGCTTTTAGTGTTTAAACTTGAATACTAATCTAAAAAGCAGACAGAGAAAGAGCTGGTCTTAAAATTTGGGACAGCAGAATATTACAAATATGAGGATGGAGAGTGGAAATGGTAGGCATGGGAATTTCAAAAGGGGATAGTGTCCAGGTAAGGGTAGCTTTTATGAATATTGAGGAAAGTTTAATCAAAACTATTAAATAAAAAGCTTAAAGTATGAGGAAATAACAAAAGGCCACGCATAATCCTACTATTTGGTAACACTAAACTTACTTAAAAAGTGAATTTAAATGTAGATGCCATATATAGCTAGACAATACCTGTCATAAGATAAATAGTTCCATATGCAGGGCTCAGTGTGTGATACTTTCAGAAAGTTTTCTCAGCATGGAGATCTCAGAACACAAGTTCTTGTCTTTTATTTTAGCTATCATCTAAACTCATCTGATAAGCCATATTTCTGAAGACACCACACTGTTTATATACAAGATATAGATAAATTAACTGGTACTGAAATGTAAACTTTTTGACTTCTGGCTAGCTTTCTGAGATCTGGATGCTACTAGGAGGTTACTGGGAATATGCAGGCATGACTGGTCTTATCTAGTTATCAGAAATGTTACTTTAAGTATAAAAGTGGCTTAAGTATAAAATCAACTATTTCCTGATTGGATTGAAGGCTCATTCTTCAAAGTACCTATGCATACATAGCATTTTAAACATATCCAGGAACCCATGATTCATGAGATCTTGTGTGTGTGTGTGTGTGTGTATGTGAAAATTTGAATGGGATCATGTCTCCTCCTAATTGGTATGTTAAAGCTTACTCTTGGTGTTAATTATAGAAGTCCTTGTTTGCAGTTAATGAAAGTGGATACCAAGATTTATCACTGAACAAGAAACTGAGAATATAGGTGGTTTGAATACTTAGCAGTAAATAAAGCATCTATAACTCCTAAAGCCTTGGGAAACATTGCAAAAAATGTTAGAAAGCAATAAGAGCCTGACATTAGGGATAAGGACATAAAATATTACATTAAAAGGTTCTTAAAAGAATCATGTAACATGAAATTATAGCAGCTGTGCCCACTGTCATTGGACCTTTACTAAACAATCAGTTATGAATGGGGCAGATATTCATAGGATCCTTACTCTTGCTGTTTATTTACTATAAATTTATACTTAGGGAGCAGGAGACATGATGGTCACTTATTATGAACCAGGATCTTATAGATAGCTTCAAACTCATGGTCAAACAAAGACAACTCTAGTTTAAACATTTGATATTAAAAACAAAACAAAATAAAAATTAATAAACATAATGAATAAATTGGCTTAACATTTGAATATTCACAGAGGAGTAGCTTGCAGGGACAGGAATGAAATAAAAGAAGGTAGGGATGTGTATGTAGAAAGTGTCTATATGAGATATCAGAAAACATATTTGTTAACTAAAAATAAAGTTTGATGTTAATTATAATTTAATAGGTCAAATAAGCATTCTATTGTACATATTCTAATTTAATCTCTATACTAGTTCTTTTCATTAAAAACATTTGTTTTAGAAGTTTCATCATTTTTTTTTATTTATCCATTCCAGTATAATCAATTCTATGGACAACATTTAGATATGGGGTATAGAGATAGCCCAATGGTTAAGAATTTTCTTGCTTTTCCAGAGTTTAAGAATTCATATCTTCATATCCATATTAGGTGACCCACACACACCTGTAAATATAGATCCAGGGTCTCTAACCTCATCTTTTGGACTCATTGTTCACCTACACTGATTCTTAAATATCCATTCTTAGATCCTTACATATAAATATGTGACTTGTTTAAGACACCAACACTATGAAGGGAGAAAGGAAAAATAGGGAATATTTGTCCTAACTTAGGATCTTTTTCTACTAAACAGTCTAACAGACCCCCCCAAAAGGTTTGGGGAAAGCATTATAACTATATGTGACATAATACTATTTAATAAATATTGAGTCTTATCTATTTTCCCTTCATCCCTTACTCTACATGCCTCCTCCTCTCAAGTTAGAGTAAATATCCTATATTTTTCCCCTTCCTCCCTTCATAGTGCTAGTGTCCTAAGCAAGACATAGAGAGACAAATAATACGTTATTTCCATTCAAAGGGCATTGAGAAGTGTTAGATTCATAGAAGCACAGTAAAAAAAAAAAACTTTCTACCAGTTAATATGTAAAGGAAGTGAGGGCTATTCACTGTATGTAGAGCTGCACTCATGGTAGAGAAATGTATACTGGTTAACACTATTATATATATTATATATAATTCTATTAATTTAATAATATCCCTCTTCTGGATTTTCTCTCCACAAATCCCCATCTTACATCTGCCCTTTCTCTCCTACCCTTTTCTTCTATGACGGTGCTCCTACCCTCTCCCTCCCCACTTATCTGGCATCTCTCTAAGCTAAGACATCAACCCTCTATAGGACCAAGGGTCTTCCCTCACATTGATGTCCTCAGCTACATACACATCTAGAGCCATGGATTTCTCCTGGTACACTCTATGGTTGGTGGTCTAGTCCCTGGGAACACTGGCTAGTCTGTCCATCAGGCATTGTTCATCCTATGGGGTTGTAATACTTCTCTGCTCCTCTAGTCTTCTGTCAGCTCCCCAACCAGGGCCCCAGAGCTCAGTCAGATGGTTGGTTGTCTCCAAGCATCCACATCTTAATAGGTCAGTTGCTGGCCAGACCTCCCCAGGAATAGCCACACCAGTTTCCTGTCAGCAAGCACCTCTTGGCAACAGAAACTGTGTCTGACATTGGTGTCTGAAAAGAGGGTGGATCCCCAGGTGGGGTGATCCTCAGATGGCCTTTCATTCAGTCTCTGCTCTATTTTCCCTCCTTCTTTTCTTTGGTTGAGAATATTTCTGGGTTAAAATTTTTGAGATGGGTGTGTAGCCCCATATCTCAACTGGGGCCCATGCCTATCTACTAGAGGTGGTCACTACAAGTTCTGTTTCTCCTTCACTGCACATTTTTTTTTTTGGCAAAAGTCATCCCTATTGGGTCCTGAGAGCCTCTTGCTTTCCTGGAGTCTGGTACTCTCCAGTGGCTATCCCCAGATGTTCTTGAATAAATGAATGGATACAGAAAATGCGGTACATTGACACAATGGAGTACTACTTAGCAGTGAAATACAATGACTTCATGAAATTCTTAAGCAAATGGATATAAGTAGAAAATATCATCCTGAGTGTGGTAAGCCAGATAAAAAAGAACACACATAGTATGTACTCACTGATATGGGGAAAATAGCCTAAAAGCTCATATTGTTATATTTTAAGGGGTCAAAAATCCATATGTATGTGCTGAAATGTAAAATCATGATGTTGTGACATATTGCTAAATTTGTGTGTTGTCATTTATCCAGTAGTGCTTTGCATTTACACAATATAGGCCACTGTAATTTTCAGCACTGTGATTTTCATGAGGAAATGTCTACTGTAGATGAGCCTTTTTTCCTTTCTTATATTGAACCATATTTTTCATATCATAGAAGGTATTTTCTTTAAAAGTTAAAATAGACTTAAAGTTAGCAATATTGGATATTTTTAACAGAATAAATTTTGTGGATGCCTATATAGCATACTGTAAAATATTTATCAGCATTCTTGAACTTTACTAGTTACATCAGTAGTGCCGACACATACTTGGGCCATTTCATAATAAATCTTGACATTACCCAATGTTACCTGTGTCACAAAGTCTACCCTAAAACTCAGCAATTACAAGTCATTGCAATAAAGAATTCTAATGGTACAATTTAATTGGGTCTGTAGCCTAATTTCAAATGAATTTCAAAATCACTTATTTTAGTTATATAATCTTATGAAGTATATTTTGTGATATCAGGACACTTAATATTTCTACCCTCATTTTGTTTTTGTCTTTTAGTTTGGACTAATGCATGTACATTTACATATCTTATACTGCAAATCAGAGTGATGGAGTAACAAACTATGATTATTAATCTCATTTGCAAATTTTATTAGATTTGGATTCAACTAAGAGACCCCCACATCTCTGTATGTGTAAGCACCTGTGTGTGTACTCATGTGCATACATGTTTTTGCTTATATGTTTGTGTATGTTTCAAGAAATGATTTACTTGATAGAAAAAGGCCCTCCTCAGAATGTTTATTACCTAGCATCTTCTACCTTAAGCCAAACTACAACAAAGTTCAAGAAGAAAAACCTTGCTTTCTATATGGTGGCCTTCACTCATTGCGATGGAAAACATTTATGCTTATGTAGTCACTGTTGCTGCTATCACCATCTCTCATTGATATTAAAGTACAGTTTTTTTTTTGTCTTCCAATTTGGATGGTAGATGAGTGACTCTCTATAAATTCCCCAAGTCTATAATATTAGATTAAGGTATCTAAAGCGTTCAGCCTCATAAAGCAACTTCTAGACTTCTAGTGTCCCCAGTATGAAAACAGCCATTGTTGAATTACTTCCATCAAATAAATACCATCTTTTTTTTGGAAAAACTGTATTTTAAAAAACAAAAATTTAAGCATCTTTGCATAAAAGTATACGAATACATATTTGTCAGTGATAGGTTTTTTTTTTTTTTTTAAGGTTTGATAGTGTGCATTAAGGTCTTACTAGTTACAATGAGCATACGGTACAGGTAAAACAGGATGTAACCGGGAATTAGTTTTCTTGGTGTGTAAGGATTAAGCAAAATGTTTTCTTTTTGTTTTGTTTTGTTTTGTTTATTTTCTTTTCTTGAACTTCACACTGTCTGTGAGTTATTTCTGGGGTGTTCAGAACTTTCTGAGGTTAGTATCCAATTATTAGTGAGTACAAATTATGTCTATTCTTCTGTGACTGGGTTATCTCACTCAGGATGATATTCTCTAGATGCAGCCATTTTCATAAGAATTTCATAAAGTCATTGTTTCTGATAGCTGAGTAGTATTCCATTGTGTAAATGTACCACAATTTTTGTATTCATTCATCTGCTGAAGGACATCTCGGTTCTTTCCAGCTTAAGAATATTATAAATAGAACTGCTATGAACATTGTGGTGCATGTGTCTTTGTTGTATATTGGTGCGTCTCTGGAGTATATGCCCAGAAGTGGAATAATTGGTTCTTCAGGTAGCACTATGTCCAATATACTGAGGAATCGCCAGACTGATTTCCAGAGGGGTGATATCAGTTTATAACTCCACCAAGAGTGAAGAAGTGTTCCTCTTTCTCCACATCCTTGCCTGCATATGCTGTCATCAGAATTTTTGATCTTGGCCAATATGACTGGTGTGCAGCGGAATCACAAGGTTGTTTTGATTTGCATTTTCCTGGTGGCTAACAATGTTGAGCACTTCCTTAGATGCTTCTCAGCCATTAGATATTCCTCAATTGAGAACTTTTTTTTTTAGCTCTGTACCCAATTTTTTAATAGGGTTGTTAGATTCTCTGGTGTGTAGATTCTTGAGTTCATTGTATACCTTGGATATTAGGCCTCTATCTAATGTGGGGTTGATAATGATCTTTTCCCAGTCTGTAGGCTTCCATTTTGTTTTTCTGACAGTGTCCTTAGACTTACAGAAACTTTGCAATCTCATTAAGTCCCATTTGTCAATCTTTGACCTTAGAGCTTGAGCTATTGGTGTTCTGTTCAGGAAATTTTCTCCTGTGCCTATGTGTTCTAAGGTTTTCCCTACTTTCTCATCTAATAGTTTCAGTGTACCAGGTTTAATGTGGAGATCTTTGATCCACTTATACTTGAGCTTTGTACAAGGAGACAAAAAAGGGTCTATTTTCATTCTTCTGTATGTTGAGTACCAGTTGGATCAACAAAATTTGTTGAAGAGGCTGTCCTTCTTCCATTGAATATTTACAGCTTCTTTGTCAAAAATCAGGTGACCATATATGTGAGGGCTCATTTCTAAATCTTCTATTCTATTCCATAGATCCACATTCCTTTCTCTGTACCAGTACCATGCAGTTTTTAGCACAACAGCCTTGTAATATAGCTTGATGACAAAGATAGTGATTCCCGCAAATGTTTTCTAGTTGTTGAGAATGGATTTCGCTATTCTAGGTCTTTTGTTATTCCAGATGAACTTGCACATTCCTCTTTTCAACTCAATGAAAATTGGGTTGGTATTTTGATGGAGATTGCATTGAATCTGTTGATTTCACAATGTTGATCCTTTCAATCCATGAGCAAGGGAGATCTTTCCATTTTCTGAGATCTTCCTCGATTTCCTTCTTTAGAGGTTTGAAGTTCTTGTCCTATAGGTCCTTCACTTGCTTATTTAGTGTCACACCAAAGTATTTCATATTTTTTGTGACTATTATGAAGGGTATCTTTTCCCAAATTTCTTTTTCCACATGATTGTCCTTTGAGTAGAGGAAGGCTACTGATTTGTTTGAGTTAATCTTATATCCAGCCACTTTGCTGAAATTGTTTATCAGCTGTAGGAGTTCTCTGGTGGAATTTGTGGGGTCACTTATGTACACTATCATGTCATCTGCAAATACTGATGTTTTTTACTTCTTCTATTCCAATTTTAATCCCTTTGATTTCCTTGTGATGTCTAATTGCTCTGGCCATGACTTCCAGTACTATGTTGACTACTTAGCAGAAGAGTGGGTAGCCTTCTTGAGTCCCTGATTTTAATGGTATTGCTTCAAGTTTTGCACTGTCAAGTGTGTTGTTGGCTGTTGGTTTGCTGTATATTTATTTTATAATGCTTAGTTAAGGGCCTTGGATTTCTGTTCTTTCCTAGACTTTTAACATGAAGGGGTGTTGAATTTTGTCAAATGCTTTCTCAGCATCTAGTGAGATGACCATGTGGTTTTTCTCTTTGGGTTTGTTTACATGGTAGATTACATTGATGGATTTCCTTATATTAAACCATCCCTGCATCACAGGGATGGAGCCTACTTGATCATGGTGAATGATCATTTTGATGTGTTCTTGGATTTGGTTTGCAAGGATTATGTTGAGTATTTTTGCATCAATGTTCATAAGTGTGATTGGTCTGAAGTTCTGTTTCCTCGTAGGTTCTTTGTGTGGTTTATAAATGAGGGTTATTGTAGCCTCAAAAATGAGTTAGGTAGTGTTCCATCTGATTCTATTTTGTGGAATAGCTTGGAGAGTATTGGTATTATGTCATCAATAATTGTCTGATAAAATTGTGCACTGAACCTCTCTGGACCTGGGCTTATTTTGGTTGGGAGGCTTTTGATAGCTTCTTCTATTTCTTTAGGTGTTATGGGATTTTAGATTGTTTACTTGGTCCTGGCTTAACTTTAGTATCTGGTATCTGTCCAGGAATTCATCCATTTCCTCCAGATTTTCCAGTTTGTTGAGTATAGGCTTTTACAGTAGGATCTGATGATTTCTTGAATTTCCTCACTTTCAGTCATTATGTTTCCACTTTCCTTTCTGTCTTTCTTAATTTGGATACTCTCTCTTTGCTCTCTGGTTAGTCTGGCTAAGAGTTTATCAATCTTGTGAATTTTCTCAATGAACCAGCTCTTGGTTTTATTGATTCTTTGAATGGTTCTTTTAGTTTCTATTTGGTCTATTTCTGCCCTAAGTTTGATTATTTCTAGCCATCTACTCCTCCATCTACTCCTCTGCTTTCTTTTGTACTTGAGCTTTTAACAGTGATGTCAAGTTGATAGTGTATTCTCTCTCCACTTACTTTTTGGAAGCACTCAGAGGTATGGGTTTTCCTTTCATTACTGCTTTCGTTGAATCCTGTAGGTTTGGGTATGTTGTGTTTTTGTTTTCATTGAATTGTAGAAAATCCTTAATTCCTTTCTTTATTTCTTCTTTTGATGCTTGTAATGTTTAATAGAGCATTGTTTATTTTACATATGTTTATTGGCTTTTTGTTTTCTTTGTTGTTATTAAAGTCCAGCCTTAGAGCACGGTGTTCTGAAAGGATGCATGGGAGTATTTCAATCTTCTTATGTCTATTGAGGCTCATTGTGTTACCAATTATGTGGTCAGTTTTTGAGAAGTTACTGTGAGGTGCTGAGAGGTAGGTGTATTATTTTGTTTTAGGATGAAATGTTCTTTAGATATCTATTAATTCCAGTTGGTTCATAACCTCAGCTGGTTTTACAGTGTCCTTGTTCAGTTTCTGTTTCCATGATCTGTCCATTGGTGTGAGTGGGGTACTGATGTCTCCCACTATTATTGTGTGGGGCACAATGGATTTTTTGAGCTGTAGTAGGGTTTCTTTTATGAATATGGGTGATTTTGTATTTGGAGCATATGTTTATGATTGAGAGTTCCTCCTGACATATTTTCCCTGTTATGAATAAAATTTGCCCTTCCTTATTTTTTTGATAAATTTTGGTTGAAAATCTAATTTATTCAATATTAGAATGGCCACTCCAGCTTGCTTCTTGGGGCCATTTGCTTGGAAGTTTATTTCCCAAATTTTACTCTAAGGTAGTGTCTGTCTTTTTCTCTGAGATGAGTTTCCTGTATGCAGCAGAATGTTAGGGTTTGTTTATGTATCCAGGCTGATAGAGCATATCTTTTTATTGGGGAATTGAGTCCATTTATGTTAACAGATATCAAGGAATAGTGGTTGCTGTTTCCTTCTATTTTTGCTTTTGTAGGTTGAATTGTGCCTGCGTGTCTTTCTTCTTTTGGTTTTCTTGCTTAGTAGTTTTCTTGTTTTTACTAGCATGTAGTTCCCCTCGTTGTATTGGCTTTTCATTGTAGTGCTGGGTTTATGGTCAGATATTGTGTAAATTCAGTTTTGTCTTGTAATATCTTCCTCTCTCCATATATGGTTTTTGAGAATTTTGCTGGGTATAGCAGCCTGGGCTGACACTTGTGCTCTCTTAGGGTCTGCATGATGTCTGTCCTGGCTCTTCTAGCTTTCATAGTCTATGTTGAGAAATAGTGTGTGATTCTGATTGGTCTGCCTTTATATGTTACCCGACCTTTTTCTCTTACTGCTTTTAATATTCTTTCTGTGCTTTGGAGACTTGGCATTTTGACTATTATGTGTCAGGAATTTCTTTTCTGGTCCAACCTATTTGTAGTTTGGTATGCTTAATTTATTCTCATGGTCATCTCATTTTTAAGGGTAGGGAAGTTTTCTTCTATGATTTTGTTGAAGATATTTACTGTACCTCTTAGTTGATATTCTTTTCCCTCTTCTATTCCTATTATCCTTAGGTTTGTTTTTCTCATTGTGTCCTGGATCTTCTAGACATTTTGGGTTAGGAGCTTTTTGGTTTTTGCATCTTCTCTGACTGTTTTGTGTATGTTTTCATTGTTGTTTTTGGCCCCTGAGATTCTCTCTTTCATCTCTTGCAGTCTGTTGGAAATGCTTGCATCTGTGACTCCTGATTTCTTTTTTATATTTTCTACCTCTATGGTTGTCTCTTTTAGTGTTTCCTTTATTGTTTCCATTTCCATTTTAAATTTCTTCTTCCATTCCTTCATCTCTTTGGTTCTGGTTTCCTCTAGTTCTTTGAGTTCTTTGAGTGTTTTCTTGTTTCCTCTTTTAAAGCTTCTAATTCTTTATGCTTTTCCTCCCGTTTTTGTTTATGGATATCTATCATCATCTTGAGTATGATTTCGGGTCTGAGTCTTCTTTTTCTGGAGTGCTTGGCATTCTGCTGTTTGCTGTGATGGGAAAGCTGGGTTCTGGTGTTGCCAGGTTGTCTTGGTTTCCCTGGGGTATGTTCTTTCGCTTTCCTCTTGCCATCTTGTTGTTGGTTATTGGTTCTTGCCTTTCTCTTGTACCTGGCCTGTGTCTCTGGATCTCCACTATTCCTGATGGTGGATGGCCTGAGGGCCTGTTCTACAACCAAAGGCCTCAGGCTGGGAACAGACAACCCAATGCTTGGTTCCTGGTTCTCTGAACCAATCAGGGGCAGGGGTGCACTTTCCTTGTGGTGGGCAGTGATTTCTCTGCTTCTGGCTACTCAGAACGCCTTATTACCAGGTCTCAATACCTCTTAATATATATTTTATTGTATACTTTGAATGCACCTGAATAATCCACTACCTCTATTACACACTTTGTGTTCACAAACATCAGTAACTCCTTTATGCTAATCACAAATGTATAATAGAGTACTGTGCACTATTTTTGTAATTGTGAAATTACAAACTATAATTTACTATTCCTCTCTAATTTGGTAGCCACTCTGCAATCTTTTCACATTCTTAGCTCATAAAATCATTAGTCTACATTTAAGCTTGTTTAGTAACGATATATAGGATATAACATTATTATTTACTCTTCTTTGCATTTTAGTCATTTAATAAATAAAATTTCAAATAAGTGGAGCACTTTAAAGAAATGCTAATGCTTTAAGAATTACTAGATAAACTGTCTTGGAAGCAGAAACATTTCTGGTCAACCCTAAGAAACCATGTAAATCATTGGCCATTATGGTGAATATTTAAGAGAGATAAACACATGAATCTTTTGGACTTCCTGGCCTTCCAGGTTTCTAGATTAAAAAAGAGAGCTCCAGGTCAATGAAAATCCTTGTCTCAAAATTAGATGACAATGTTGAAGAGCATTTTATCTTATATTGGCATCTCACTGCCAAATGTACAAAGTTTTTGCATCTGAAAATACACACCACACCAAGATATAATCATGGAAAAGAAGAGAAAAAATTTCAGCATTTCACAATGGTGAATTATGTTCACTTTACACTACTTTAATTAAATAACAGAAGAAACTATGTTAATAAAAAATATTTCTTTTGGTGCACATTTTATGAAGATTCATTTCCAGATCATTTGATCATCTGGCATCTTTGTTTCTGGTCTGAGTTAGACAGCATCATCATGGTAGAGTGGAACTGCTCTCAAGGAACAGAAAGAATATGCTCAAAATAATTTATAGCCCCCATGAGCCAGTTCTCAATGACCCACTTTTCCAATTATGTTTAACTGAAAATCTTCTCCAACTCCCAATAATCTTTTAGTGGATTAATTTACTGATTGACTTTGTTCCTATCCAATCAAGTCTCAAAAGGCTCTATGTAATTGACCACTGCATTGAGTATCGGGTTATTGACACAGGATTCATTTTTAGAGATGATTTATATACAAATGACAACAAAAGTATTATGAAAAATTTAAGAAAGCACAACTGCATATGAGAAGATCTTAAAGATGGCTAACTTTTTAGACTTAAAAAATGGATGTAGGGAAAAAATTAATAAAACTTAAGTCCTTAAAGTAAAATATTTTATTTTAACCTCTTTTTATAGTGAAAAGAAAAAAAATACTTTGAAAAATCCATGTAATGAGTGACTGAAATATTCGTCCTGTATGAAAATCAGAACACTGAAATAGAGGGAAAAACTTCAAAGACTATTTTTTATTTTATGTCTGCATGTATCATGTACTTTATGACTCTTTTCCTTTAGGACTTGTCCTTTTTGAAATCCTACCTTCATTTGCATAAATGGGAGAATTTTGCTGCTACCAGAAGAAACTTGCCCTTAATGCTATTTTTTCCACACCCCTTAGCAATAAGTATTATGGTCATTGTGCATACATTTTAAATAATAATTTTTATAAAGATTGATATCCTTTCGGAAACATTTGATTGCTGTCATGTTTCATAGTTCTCCTATGCAGTGCAGTAACTGAAGAGGGGATGAATCATGATCAAAGTCACTGAAGAAGAGAGAGATCACAGTGACAATGTTTTAAATGACCATGAGCTAAAGACTTGATTCCAACTTGACTTATTACCTCTCTTATGATCTGAAAATCTGTACATTGCTTCTGAAGTCACTTTGTACAGTTGTTTCCAAAATTCACATGAGACTTACTCAATTTCTACCTTATGATAATGTCCTTAAATATATGAAAACACTGCTGTTGAATCTTGCCATATGTCAAGTATACCAGACTTGCTAGAGAATAGCAGGTGGTCTCAAAGATGTAGACCAGAAACAATGGATGTAATCTGGTTTTATTTTTTAGGTTAATTTGAGATGTTTAAAACAGAAGTCATCAAAGACTTATGTCACCAACTAAAAGCACATATTGTGCCACTTGGCTATTTTAAAAGTGGCCTAAATAAGGTCATGGTGAGGTATAGTATTTTCACTATCTAGCAGGTTGTGTGTGTGTGTGTGTGTGTGTGTGTGTGTGTGTTTGTGCTTGAAAACATGTTTGTTCTTTCTATAGATACCCTCTTCTATCTCTCTCTTCCCAAGGACACAATGTTGGATCCTTATTTATTCTTTTAAGACTTTAAACCTGTAACTTATATTGAAAGATTCTGTAATTCATTTTTAGACATTCATAGAGAAATTGTAATTGTTTCTTTGTGACCCAACTATACCAGTTTCATTATAAACTCAATCTATTTCATTACATGTACTATATTATACTACATAAACTTATGTATTGCTTGTATCCCATTGTAATGAATACTCTATTTGAAAATGGAAAACATTAACTCTTAGGGTGAGTAACTAGCATGGTTCCTATGAAGCATTTTGAACAATGAAATACTTTCATCTGCCCATTTACCTGACTCTCTATACTTGTTAGAAGTTGTTCTATATTAAATAGGAATAGAAATTTCCCTTTGGTTTGAGTATGGAAAGAAAATGTGAAACTCTACATTGCTATGTGATTACTCTTTAATAAAATATATTTATTTTATGGGATTACATTGTTAACTGTTTTGCATTTCTATGATCACTGGAGGGCCCACTTTACACTGAGTTTCTTTGTTTTCTAGACACTTCAGTATTTGCAGCCTATCTTAAATATCTTTATTCCCACCACAGGTGTTTAGTGAAAGGATGATAATTTAAATGAACAATGCCATGTGATTGAAACAAATTTTCTTTTTGTTATTATAAATTATTTTTTAATCATTTTACTTCCTTATCACAGCACCACTCCCTCCTCTTTTCCAATTCCCATTGTTACAAGACCCTCTACTCAATGACCTCTCCCCTTCTACTCAGAAGGGGAGCCCCCTTGGGTACCACGCCTCCCTGGGACATCTAGTGCCAGCAATACTAGGCATGTTCTCTCCCCAGACAGTACATATAGAGGGAGAGAATCCAATAGCAGCAAAAAGAGACTGAGACATACCCACTCCACATGTTATGAGACCCACATGAAGACCAAACTACACATATATGATACAGATGTGTAGGGCATCTAATGAGCCCCTATGGGTCCAGGTTAGTTGACTCTATATGTCTTCTTGTAGTATCTTTGACACCACTGTATTGTTCACTTCTATCCCAGACTCTTCTACAAGACTCTCTGAGCTCCACCTGATGTTTGTCAACAACTATGTATAGAAGGGTGGTGGTTGTGACCCTTCTTGTTTGCTCAGTACTATCCCACATTCTTTTACAAGATGACCTGAGCTCTGCCTGATGTTTGGTTGTGGTTCTCTGAGTCTGTCTGAATCCACTGCTGAATGAAGCCTCTCAGGAAACATTTATGCTAGGATCCTGTATGCTATCATAGGAGGATATCATTTATAGTGTCAGGGGTTGGTCTTTCACATGGGAAGTTTCAAGTTTCAAGTTGGGCAGTCATTGGATGGTCTGTTTTTTTTTTCTTTTTAGTTTCTGTTCCATCTTAATTCCTGTGCATAATTTGCAGGTAGATGGATGTCTCTATTCATGCTCTGGGGTTCCTGCAGTTGCAGGAAATGTCCACTTGAATATATATTCCACTCATAGGAGTATCAGCTATTGTTAACCCAAGAAAACCCCCAGGTTCTTCCCAATCCTAGGCTTCCAGCTAGTCATGACAAATGCCCCCTATTGATTTTCACTCTCAAACCTCCTGGTCCCCTGTCCCCATACCTGAGTACCACCCCTGTTTTTCCTTTTACTCACTCTTCTGCACAGTTCACTCTCTCCATATACCTCTAATGAATATTTTACTTTTTATTCTGAGGGCATTTTTTTCATCCAATCTTGAGAACTCCTTATTACTCAGTTTCTTTGAGTCTGAAGATATCACAGTTGTCCTAAACTTTATGGCATTATGTCCTTTATAAGTGAATATATATGTGTCATTGTCCCGCGCAACCATCTCGCCTGCAAGAACGACGCGGCACACGAAATAGGATCCTTCTGCGGTAAACTTTAATGCTCTCGAGAGGCAGAGCATAAGCATACATTATGTAGAAGCGAAGACCATGAACTATCTAGCCCGTCCCCTTATAAAGGGATCAGTCCTTGCCTTGGACGTGGAGCCCCCCTGATTGGTTGAAACTCATCAGGCCCTATGACGCCATGGGAGAGGCAGAGCTCAAGGAGTGGAAAGTTACCCAGCACGTGCGCACATGACTTGTTTACTGCTAACTCCAGCCGGATGTCAGCGCCATCTTGTAATGGAGAATGTGCAGGTGGCGCCCCACATGTCATCCTTGTTTATCTCACTCAGGATGATACTCTCTAGTTATATCCATTTGCCTGCAAAGTTGAGTTTTCAAACCAAATTCTTTGGTTTTCAAAGCTGAATAGTATTCCATCGCATAAATGTACTACTTTTTTTTTATTCATTCTTCAATTGAGGGACATGCTTTCAGTTACTACCTTCTATGGACTTAATTGAGCATGTGTCCCTGTTGTATATGAGTATATACCCAGAGATTGTACAGCTGGATCTTGAGGTAGAACAATTTTCTGTTTTTTTGAGAAAGTACCAAATTGATTTCCAAAGTGGTTGCATAAGATTTCACTCCTCATAGGAATGGAGCTGTGTTATTCTTCACCACATTCTCCCCAGCATGTATTGCCACATAAGTTTTTTAAAGATTTATTTTTTATTTATTTAATGTATGTGTGCTCTATCTACTTGTACAATGGATAACAAAAGATGTCATCAGACCCCATTGGATGACATTACATATGGTTGTGAGCCACCATGTTGTCACAGGGAGTTGAACTCAAGACTGCTGGAAGTACAGGCAGTGCCCTTAACCTCTAAGTTATTTCTTCACTAGGTTGTGGTGGCACAAGTTACTAGGAGTGGCTGAAGGAGGCAGAGGCAGGAGAGTCATTTGAGTTGTTGATCTTAGACATTCAGAGGAGTGAAAAGTGGAATCTCAGGGACATTTGGATTTGCATTTTCCTGAAGACTAAGGATGCTGCAAATTTCTTTAAGTATGTCTCATGCATTTGAGATTCCTCTGTTGAGAGTTCTCTGTTTATCTCTCTATTCCATTTTAAATTGGGTTATTTGGCTTGGTGATGTCTAATTTCTCAAATTCTTTATAAATTTTGAATATCAGCCCTCTGTCAGATTAGTGAAGATCTTTTTCCAATCTGTATTTTGCCCATTTTGTCTTATTGACATTATCCTTTGCCTTGCAGAAGCTTTTCAGTTTCATGAGGTTCCATTGGTCAACTGTTGATCTTAGAGCATGAGCCATTGGTGTTCTGCTCAGGAAGTTGTCTCCTGTACCTATTCTCTACTTTCCCTTCTATTAAATTTACTTTATCTGGTTTTATATTGAGGTATTTTGTCCCTTAGACTTGAGTTTTGTCCAGGGTGATAAATATGTATCAATGTGCAGCCTTTTCCAGGTAGACACCCAGTTAGACAAACAGTATTTGTTGAACATACCTTCTCTTTTTCATTGTATGGGTTTGATTTGTTTGCCAATAATCAAGTATCCATAGGGATGTGGATTTATTTCAAGGTCTGATTAGATTCTGTTGATCAACCTGTCTGTTCCCGCACCAATACAATACAAATTTTTATTGCTATTGCTATGTAATACAGCTTGAGATCAGGGGTATTGATACTGCCAAAATTTCTTTAATTTTCAGAATTGTTAAAAAACATTCAATTCAAGTTTTTGGTGGTTTAATAATAATCAAATCATCTTTATCTTTCATATACAAAACATTCTAGTGTAAATCTTGCATCTTTTAAGTTTGAATTACTTTTTGATAGTGATCCAACATAATTACCCTGGGATAGAAGCCAGTCAGAACTCAATTTTACTTATTTCTGACATGAATGGAGGCTGCTAGACAGGCGTATACAGGGCTTTCTGCCTACAGACACAGCAACATCTATTGGAGCTGTAGGGAACATTGTGCAACACGAAAGCAGGTAGAGGACTCGCTTATAGATTTCCTAATTTGAGAAATTAGGGTAACAATGTTGAGATATATGTTTTACTTAGCTTTCAGTTTTTAGTTTATTTTTATTGGGTATTGTCTATATTTACAATTCAAAGTTATCTCCCCCTTACTTTGCCACTCTTCCCCTACTTACTTCCATGACAGTGCTCCCTCTCCCAACCATCCTCTCTACCTCACTGCCTTGGCATTCCCCTACACTGGGAAAAAAATGCCTTCACTGGACTGAAGGCCTCTTCTTTTCAAGGAAAAAAATTGACTGGACTTAAGGCTTAACATTGTCAATATCTCAGTTTAGAGAAAACACAATATTATTAAATGCAGGAATGGCTAGAATACATATCCTAATGATATTAGTGTATGAAGTATTATATTTGGTAAATGATAGCTTCTATCTTGATCAATGAATGATAGGTATGCTTGCCATCAGAGATACAGAGGTTTGGCATAATTTACATATTCTGATTTCAGATTTTACCTTATTTTGTATTAGTTTTATGGTAGTATACACATAAGAAAAGGTCATTCGTAAAACAGTACATAGAAATTTCTTACTTCTAAGATTATAATTTTTACACATGGAAAGACCCATGGCTCCAGCCACATATGTAGTTGAGAATGGCCATGTCTGGTATCAATGGGAGGAGAGGCCCATTGTCTTGTGGAGCCTCCATCTCATAGTGTAGAAAAACACCAGGGCAGAGAGGTGGGTGAGGGAGCACCATTATAGGGGGTGGGGGAGGGGGATAGAATAGGGAGTTTCTGGAGCAGAAACTGGGAAAGGGGATATTTGAAATGTAAACAAATATCGAATTAAAAAGATTATAATTTTTAAAACCTCTAAGAGATCAATCTAGGCTACAATTGTCAATAGATGCTGAAAGCAAAAAGAGTCAATGAAGAATTGTGAGCCTCTAAATAAAAATCCACCTACCTCTTAAACAATCTGAAAACAAAAAAATGTAAATAAATCTATGGAAGACAGAAGAACTTATTATGGCAAAGGGCCTGAATGACCTAAAGAACATATTGTAGGCAATTTACATAGATAAACATACATAGAATCCAATGTATTTTAATCTTACAAATGGATTTTGCTAGATTTACACATGAAAACTTGCATATGAAAGACATCAAAAGTCCATTTGATAATTATAAAACATCCAAGAATTTTGAACTGGAAATATTGTTTTAATATGGGCATTTAAATTATACTTCTTTACTAAACCCCTGAGTTAAGAAAAATGAATATTTTTGTAAAAATTGTGTGCATTCATATATTTGTATCTATTACATATAATTTTAGATAAATATAATTGGTTATAAATATGATTGACTGGCTATTTAAAACATCATTAGTGTCTTTGTCAGGATTTCTATTTCTACACAAAACATCATGACCAAGAAGCAAGTTGGGGAAGACAGGGTTAATTTAGCTTATACTTCCACATTGTTCACCAAAGGAAGTCAGGACTGGAACTCAAGCAGGTCAGGAAGCAGGAGCTGATGCAGAGGCCATGGAGGGATGTCACTTACTGGCTTGCTTCTCTTGGCTTGCTCAGTCTGCTTTCTTATAGAACCCAGGTCTACCAGCCCAGGCATGGCAACATCCACAATGCTGGACCCTCCTCCCTTGATCACTAGTTGAGAAAATGCCTTACAGCTGGATCTCATGAGGCATTTTCTCAACTGAGACTCCTTTCTCTGTGATAACTCCAGCTTCTGTCAAGTTGAAACAAAACCAGCCAGTATATTTAGTATTTATTCTGCTTCCTTCAATTTGTTTTTAATTGAGTCATATTTTCACATTTTGGTTAGGGTTTACCTCCTCTGTTTTTTTTCTCCCTTATACCCCCTCTAAACCTCCCCCACTCTGATATTCACTTTCATTTTACTTGATTCTGCAATTACTTCAAGTTATATAATCACATCTGATGGTCTGGAGGAAACATTTATAAAGAAGAAAACATGGGGCTTTTCTCTTTCTGATTTTGTGTCACCTCACTCAGTTTAATATTTTCTAGTTTCTTACTTTTGGGAAAAAATAGAATTTACATATTTCTCAGTTGTTTACTACATCACAATTTAAAAAGTGTGGGCTCTTAAAGAGCCAGTGAACTTTTGCAGTAAATATTTAAAAAGGCAGCACTAGGTTTCCTTGTGGCCTAGTCTGCGTAGAGCTGTGTGATCCGCAAGCCACAAAGCTGTATGGCTCTGCTCCCAGCAGAGCCATGATCTCAGACAGACCCTCACTTCCAGGTGGTCTGATTTACCTGCCCTTGCTGCTTCTAACTAGGGTGGTCAATGACTGTCACAGTGTGCTGTTTTTACTCATTACCCCTTGGTGAGTTGTTACCATGCCTGGCACACACACACACACACACACACACACACACACACACATTATGCATTGGTATTTGTGTGTCCTGCCACTACTTATTTGAACTCTAATAAGTTGCCACATTAATGAATTCACCAAAATCCTCATAACATCCTGTCATTAACATTCCAATTCTGTAGAAAAGGTCATCCCCGAGAAGGACCTGAACAGGTAATGCAGCTATACAATCGCATCTATAGGACACTTGTTGCAGTTTATTCATAAGAATAATTTTTCTTTTCTGTTTAATTGAACAAGTTTATACTTAAAAACAGAGATTAATGTAGAGATTTTAAAAACATTTTCTGCATAAAAGTATATGAATACATTTTTCCAGTACTTGATTTTTTTAAGGTTTCATTCATTGTGTACATTAAAATCTTACTAGTTAAAATGAACATAAAGTACATGTAAAACAAGATGTAACCTAGAAATATTCAAAGTTTTCTTGGTGTGTAAAGATTAAGAATAATGGATTTTCATTTCCTTTTCTTTCTCTTCTTCTTCTTCTTCTTCTTCTTCTTCTTCTTCTTCTTCTTCTTCTTCTTCTTCTTCTTTTTTTTTTTTTTTTTTTTTTTTTGGCCTTTGTTTTTCTTGCACTTCACACAGTCTGTGAGTTGTTTCTTGGGTGTTCAGAGATTTCTGGGTCTAGTATCGAATTATCAGTGACTGCATATTATGTCTGTTCTTTAGTGACTGGGTTACCTCACTCAGGATGATATTCTCTAGATGCATCCATTTCCTAGGAATTTCATAAAGTCATTGTTTCTGATAGCTGAGAAGTACTCCATCGTGTAAATGTACCAAATTTTTGCATCCATTCATCTACTAAATGTTTTTTTCTTAAGTCAGGTTTTCAGGAAAACTAGTAGCTGCACATACTGCTATTGCTAGAAAATAATCTTAAGTACATTATTTTTAAGGGAATAAAGAAAGAAAAATGAGTAAGATCATATAAATATTGGTGGGATTCTAGTCAGCACCATCTTATGTGGATCAATTGTGTCAGTAATGTCCTTCAGAACGCTCTTGAATTATGGATATGGAGTGGAGTCTCTCCTTTTTTTTTTTTTTTTTTTGGTTAGTTAAAGTATTTAATGTGTAAACAATTTGGAAATATTTTTTTTATTATTTTTTAAAGGGACTTTATTTTACAAAACAAAAATAAATGTACAGATTTTAAACATTTTTTGCTTAAAATTATACATTTTTGTCAGTACTGTTTTTTCAGACATTAAAATAATTTTTACATAAAACTATGTGAATATAAGTCCCATTTGTTAATATTTGACCTTAGAGCTTGAGCCATTGGTGTTTGTTCAGGAAATTTTCTCCTGTGCCTATGTGTTCTAAGGTTTTCCCTACTTTCTCATCTAATAGTTTCAGTGTATCTGGTTTAATGTGGAGATCTTTGTTCCACTTAAACTTGAGCTTTGTACAAAGAGATAAGAAAGGGTCTATTTTCATTCTTTTGCATGTTGAGTGCCAGTTGGACCAGCACCATTTGTTGAATAGGCTGTCCTTTTTTCATTGAATGTTTACGGCTCCTTTGTCAAAAATCAGGTGACCATATACATGAGGGCTCATTTCTGGATCTTCTATTCTATTCCATTGATCCACATGCATATTTCTGTACCAGTACCATGAAGTTTTCAGCACAATTGCCTTGTAATATAGCTTGAGGTCAGGGATAGTGATTCCCGCAGATGTTTTTTTTTTTTTTTTTTTTGTTGTTGAAGATGGATTTCACTATTCTAGGTCTTTTGTTATTCCATATGAAATTGCACATTGATCTTTCCAATTCCTTGAAGAATTGGGTTGGAATTTTGATGGGGATTGCATTGAATCTGTAGATTGCTTTTGGTAGGATGGCCATTTTTAAGATGTTGATCTTTCCAATCCATGAGCATGGGAGATCTTTCCATTTTCTGAAATCCTCCTCAATTTCTTTCTTTAGAGGTTTGAAGTTCTTGTCATACAGGTCCTTCACTTGCTTAGTTCGAGTCACACCAAGGTATTTCATAGTTTTTGTGAAAATTGTGAAGGGTACCTTTTCCCTACTTTCTTTATCCACATGTTTGTCCTTTGAGAATAGAAAGGCTACTGATTTGTTCGAATTAATTTAGTATCCAGAAACTTTGCTGAACTTGTTTAACAGCTGTAGGAGTTCTCTGGTGGAATTTTTGGGGTCACTCAAGTACACTATCATGTCATCGGCAATGAGTGATGTTTTTATCTCTTCCTTTCCGATTTGTATCCCCTTGAACTCCTTTTGCTTTCTAATTGCTTCAGCCAGGCCTTCCAGTACTATGTTGAATAGGTAGGTGGAGAGTGGGCAGCCTTGTCGAGTCCCTGATTTTAGTGGGATTGCTTCAAGTTTCTTGCCATTAAGTTTGATGTTGGCTGTTGGTTTGCTGTATATTGCTTTTATTATGTTTAGGTATGGACCTTGCATTCCTGTTCTTTCCAGGACTTTTAACATGAAGGGGTGTTGGATTTTGTCAAATGCTTTCTCAGCATCTAGTGAGATGATTATGTAATTTTGATTTTTCAGTTTGATTATATGGTGGATTATGTTGATGGATTTCCTTATATTAAACCATCCCTGCATCCCTGGGATGAAGCCTACTTGGTCATGATGAATGATTGTTTTGATGTGTTCTTGGATTCGGTTTGCAAGGATTTTGTTGAGTATTTTTGCATCAATGTTCATAAGTGAGATTGGTCTGAAGTTCTATTTCCTTGTAGGGTTTTTGTGTGGTTTAGGTAGGAGGGTTATTGTAGCCTCAAAAAATGAGTTAGGTAGTATTCCATCTGATTCTATCTTTTGGAATAGTTTGGCGAGTATTGGTGTTATATCCCCAATTAATGTCTGATAAAATTCTGCACTGAACTTGTCTGGACCTGGGCTTTTTTTGGTTGGGAGTCTTTTGATGACTTCTTCTATTTTTTCAGGTATTATAGGTTATTTAGATGGTTTACTTGGTCCTGGTTTAACTTTAGCATCTTGTATCTGTCTAGGAATTTGTCCATTTCCTCCAGATTTTCCAATTTTGTGGATTATAACTTTTTGTAGTACGATCTGATGATTTTTTGAATTTCCTCAGTTTCAGTTGTTATGTCACCACTTTCCTTTTTGATTTTGTTAATTTGGATACTCTCTCTTTGCCCTCTAGTTAGTCTGGCTAGGGGTTTATCAATCTTGTTGATTTTCTCAAAGAACCAACTCTTGGTTTTGTTGATTTTTTCAATGATTCTTTTTGATTGTATTTGGTCTATTTCTGCCCTAATTTTGATTATTTCTTGCTGTCTACTTTTTTGGGTATATCTGCTTCCTTTTGTACTAGGGCTTTTAGCTGTGCTGTCAGGTTGCTGTTGTAAGATCTCTCCAGTTTCTTTTTGGAAGCACTTAGGGCTATGAGATTTCTTCTCAGTACTATTTTTATTGCATCCCATAGGTTTGGGTATGTTGTGTTTTCATTTTTGTTAAATTCTAGAAAATCCTTAATTCCTTTTTTTTTCTTTCTTCTTTGACCCTGTTATAGTTTAACAGAGCATTGTTTAGTTTCATGTATATGTGGGCTTTTTGTTGTCTTTGTTTTTGTTAAAGACCTGTCATAGACCATAGTGGTCTGAGAGGATGCATGGGAGTATTTCAATCTTCTTATATCGATTGAGGCTCACTCTGTGTTCAATTATGTGGTCTATTTTCGAGAAAGTGCCATGGGGTGGTGAGAAGAACGTATATTCTTTTATTTTAGGATAATATGTTTTGTATATATCTATTAATTCTAGTTGATTCAACGTCTCTGCTAGTTTTGCAGTGTCCTTGTTCAGTTTCTTTTTCCATGATTTGTCCATTGTTGAGAGTGGGGTATTAAAGTCTCCTACTATTATTGTGTGGGGTGAAATGCATTTTTTGAGCTTTAGTAGGGTTTCTTTAATGAATGTGGGTGCTTTTTTATCTGGAGCATATATGTTAAGGATTGAGAGTTTCTCCTGACAGATTTCCCTGGTAATGAATAAAAGTGTCCTTCCTTATCTTTTTTGATAACTTTTGGTTGGAAATTTACTTTATTCGATATTTGAATAGCCACTCCTGCTTGCTTCTTGGAGCTGTGTGCTTGGAAGTTTTTTTCCCACACTTTTACTCGGAGATAGTATTTGTCTTTGTCTCTGAGATGAGTTTCCTGTATTCAGCAAAAGGCTAGGTTTTGTTTATGTATCCAGTCTGATAGCCTATGTCTCTAATTGGGGAGTTTAGTCCATTTATGTTAATAGATATCAAGGAATAGTTGTTTCTGTTTCCTGCCATTATTGCTTTTGTGGTTTGAGTTGTGTCTGTGTCTTTTTCTTCTTTTAGTTTTCTTGTTTAGGATTTTTCTTGTTTTTACTAGGCTGTATTTTCCCTCATTGTATTGGGTTTTCTACCTATAATTCGTTGTAATGCTTGGTTTGTGGTCAGATATTTTGTAAATTTTGATTTGTCTTGAAATATCTTCATCGCTCTATCGATGGTGATTGATAGTTTTGCTGGGTATAGCTGCTTGGACTGGCACTTGTGCTCTCTTAGGGTGTGCATGATGTCTGTCTAGGCTCGTCTAGCTTTCATAGTCTCTGTTGAGAAATCGGGTGTTAGTCTGATTTGTCTGCCTCTATATGTTACCTGACTTTTTTTCCTTACTGCTTTTAGTATTCTTTCTTTGCTTTGGGCACTTGATGTTTTTACTATTATGTGTCGGGAGGTATTTCTTTTCTGGTCCAACCTATTTGGAGTTCTGAAGGCTTCTTTTATGCTCGTGGTCATCTCATTCTTGAGGGTAGGGAAGTTTTCTTCTTCGATTTTGTTGAGAATATTTACTGAGCCTCTTAGTTGATACTCTTCTCCCTCTTCTATTCCTATTATCCTTAGGTTCGGTCTTCTCATTGTGTCCTGGATTTCCTGGATATTTTGGGTTCGTAGCTTTTTGTTTTTTGTGTCTTCTCTGGCTGTTTAGTCTCTGTTTACAATGTTGTCTTCTGCCCACGAGATTCTCTCTTCCATCTCTTGTAATCTATTTGAAATGCTTGCTTCTGTGACTCCTGATTTCTTTTTTAGGTGTTCTACCTCTAGGGTTATCTCTTTTTGTGTTTTCTTTATTGTGTCAATTTCTGTTTTAAATTCCCTTTTCCATTCTTTCATCTCTTTGATTCTGTTTTCCTGTAGTTCTAGTTCTTTGAGTGTTTTTCTTGTTTCCTCTTTAAAAGCTTTTGAATCTTTTTGCTTTTCCTCCCGTTCTTGTTCAAGTATCTCTACCAGCATCTTGAGGTATGATTTCAAGTCTGTGTCTTCCTTTTCTGGAGTGTTTGGAATTCCGATGCTTGCTGTTATGGGAGAGCTGGGTTCTGGTGTTGCCAGGTTGTTTTGGTTTTTTTGGGATATACTCTTTTGCTTTCCTCTTGCCATTTTGTCGTCAGTGATATGTTCTTGCCTTTCCCTTGTATCTGGTCTGTGTCCCTGGATCTCCACTGGTCCAGGTGGCCGATGGGTCGAGCCCTGTTCTATGCCTCAGAGTCGGCGGGTGGGAACAGAAGTTCCAATGTTCTTTTCCTGGTCGCTGGATCAGACAGGGCAGGGCAGGGCAAGGCAAGGGGTGCACTTTCCATGTGCACTCCACAGAGATCTCTCTGCTCCCTGGCAGCCCAGGTCTCCCACCCACCGGTTGCTCAGCCTCTATGAGCCGTCGTTCCGGGTGTCAGATGGGCCAGGCTCTGCTCTGCGTCCTCTCTTTCTTATACTTCTTAGTATTCAATCATTTGTTGCAACTTGCTACTTTAATAAGACGATAATTTTAGGTGATATCACTTCATAGGTCACGGTAAATTCATGGAGTAAAAAATCAGCTTTGTAATGTTCAAAAGCACCATTTTGACCAAACAAGGAAAACTTGTTTTGTCCTGAGGAATATATTTAGATAGAGCACTGCACCATGCATTCTATTTTCTATGATGGCTAGTCCTTTCTGATTATAGATTGTTATGTACATTAAGCAATTTTCATTTCAGTCTCATTTTTTCCATAGTACACGTTAAAACAGAATGTAGCATTTAATGGTATCCCTTCAGTCAATAAATTTTATGGAATGCTTATTATGCCAAGCACAATGGTGGGCACTAAGAACACAGCCATAAGCATTCTGCACATGAAAGAATAAAATCATCCCCTTTAGTCCCACCAGATGGAGACTGGGAATTAGACTCATCTTTGACTTAGAATTTAGTCATTATAAACCGTATTTTCAAAGCTTCAGCTGCATCATTCTGTAGTTAAAGGAAAGGACATAAAGAAGTGTATGGCTCAGCAAACATGCTATTTCCTATTCTCAACTGCCTAAAAAAAAATAATAATTGGAAGGGATCTGGGTGTAAAGAAAATGAAAAAAATGAAGAACCAACACTTTGCTTTATAATATAATTATTTGGCATCTATGTGAGAGAAGACATGCAAGTTATGTGATAGTTGATATATTGAGACTACAGTGGTTTCAAAATTAACTGAAGTGTCATTTTCTTTGGTTAGTTTTATTAATATACATATATATGTATATATATATATATATATATAGTGGGTTTCACTATTTTAAGTGTGCAATTTAATGAGCTTTGACAAATTATTATAGTCGTATAACAACCACCAAATTAATATGTACAATGTTTTTATAAGTTTTTCCATAGATTTTATTGTATTCCTTTATATTATACCTTGTTAATACCTTACTGATCTGATCCTGGAAAAATGATTTTTTTCTCTTTTGATTTTAAGTTAATACTATAATGCAACATGTAATGTTGTATGTCTCTTTTATCTTAGTTTTGATATTTACCAACATAGGGAGATGTAAATATTCAACAGTTCTTTATTCATACATATTCTAATCTAGAAACAATGGAAATACTCACTGTCTATGCAAATAATAAATGACCTACACTTCAAGCAATAAAATATAATATTTTGTTATTTGATGTTTAACTTTTATTTGGCTTTTGAACTGGTTGAACTCTGAAGAAATTTTAAAATGTGCAAAAATTTCCAAAAATGCATCTTGTATAAATAATCACTTATTCAAGTATATTTGATTAAGCTGTCTTGAGTCCCTGGTAACTTCTTGCCTATTTTATGGTAAGTGACTCCAATAAACTCACTGAATCAGTAAACTACACTTCAGTGGAATAATCACTTTACCTGCCATCGGTGCTTTGTCTGGAGATATTTGCTCATTATTGCCTTGAAAAATAAAATTATATCACTTGAAGCAATGTGTATTCATTCTTCAACTGTGGGCAACTATTTATTTTTTCATTATGTCTATAGTTTCATTTTTCCCAGATGTTATATAGTTATAACTATATAAAATGTAGAATTTTCATATTGTTGGGAAAGTTAAGAAAAATACTTTTTTACTTAACAATGACATTTTTAAAGATCTTTGTTAACTTTAATGACTTAATATAATATTTATTAATTCTTAAACTTGCATGGATGTATGCACATATGTATAATTTACAAATATAATTCACCGTCCAAAAGTACATGTTTAAATTAGATGATGAGAATTTTGTACAATTATCAATAATATTGTTAAAATTATGTAATTATTTTACAAAAATATTAAATTATTTTTGATCCACTACTTTGCCACTTTTTAATGTTTTTAGTTTTTTATATTAAAACTCTTCTAGTATGTATGTAGTTGAAATATAATTATATATACATATATATATATATATATATATATCTTTATGTGCATACATTTGTATGTACATGCCTATATATGTATGTAAGTTCTGGACACATGTGTGCTACTGTGAGCATGCAGGTCAAAAGTTACTTTGCTGGAGTTCATTATCTCCTTATACCATGTTGGTGATGAGCATTCATTCTTGTTTGGCTGCAAGAAACTTTACATGTTAAAATGTGTCACTAGCTCATATGCTAATTTATTCAATATGCAGTTCTGTAATGACATGGTGTTGAGTGTGCTTTTTATTAGTCATTCAGGATCTTTAAGTTTTCTTTTATGTTTGGCAGGTTGGTTACTCTATAACAGAATAATTTTACTTGGATTCAGTAATACTAGTGTATTTTTCTCTCTGCATTGGAATAGTTAGATTTTCCTCAATTTATAAGTGAAGTTAACTGCATCAAAGAGAAAAGAGAGAATTATAATTGTGTTTTCAATAAGCTAAATTTTTGTGGGAGCTAGTTATATAAAGTCCTAGTAGTAAATAAATGTTTGTTAGTTGCCGGTATAAAAAACTATGATTGTATATATGTCAAGAAATTTTGACCTGGTAATTAGTACATAGTTATTTTCAATAATAATCAAGTAAAAATTAACTGAGATTATATGATTTGCACAGAGATGAGTAAACAAAATTAATGGAAATCCCAATAGACTTTATTAAAAATTATTTTGTCAGGTTCTATGTTAAAGATTTTTAGCAATTTATAAATGTGTGTGTGTGTGTGTGTGTGTGTGTGTGTGTGTGTGTGTGTGCTTATGTGCATGTAAGTGAAGGTACTCCAGAAATCTTAAGATGCCTCTGGTTCTGAGTTACAGGTAATTGAGAATTGCCCAAATTTGATGCTAGAAATTAATTCCAGGTTCTTAGAAAGAACACTGAATACTATTAGTTATACACTCTGTATTTTCATTATTATAAATATACACTAAATTTAACTATTTTGTACCTACCTACAATTAAGAAATAACAGATCAAAGGTCTCTCAAAGGACAAAAGCTAACTTAATTCTACTGTACACATTTCTCCCTAGATAGAAAATATATCATGGTTTATGAGTGCAATAATAATTTAATATTCAGTCCCGAGATAAATTATGTTTTTGCAAAATTTATTTGTAGAAAACTAGCATCCTAAAGCTAAGGTTATGATCATACTTGGAGGAAACTCATTGTTTTTAATTGTTTTATTGCACTATCTGTATTTACATTTCAAATGTTATCCCCTATAATCCCTACTTCTATTCCCAGTCCCTTTCAACTTGTCTTCAGAAAGGTGCACCCTCTCAAAATTCTTCTACATTTGGAATACATGCCCTCCCTGGACCAAAGGTCTCTTGTAACATTGATGCCAGATACTGCTATCCTCTGCTACATATGCAACTGGTGTCATGGGTCTGTCTATGGGATTTGTGGAGGGTTTCATTGGTTGATAATGTTGTTCTTCCCATGAGGTTGCAAAACCTTTCTGCTGCTTCAGTCCTTTCTCTAGCACCTTCATTGGGATTCCTGTGTTTAGTCCGTTGGTTAGCTGCAAGCATGATCAGCTGTATCTTTATGACTCTGGCAGAGCTTCAGAAGAAGCATCCATATCCGGTTCCTGCCAGTATTTTTTGGAATCAGCAATAGTGTTTAGGTTTGGTGTGTGCGTACTGGGTAGATCCCCAGGTAAGGCAACCTCTGAATGATCCCTTCTTCAATCCATGCTCCTCTATTTGACCTTGTTTATTCTCCTGTGATTGTTTTGTTCTTCCTTCTAAGAAGGACTAAGGCATCCACATACTGGCTTTCCTTCTTTTTGAGCTTCATAAGGTCTGTAAATTGTTTTTTTTTTTGGGGGGGGGGAATTTCAGAGCTTTCTGGGTCTACAATCCACTTATCAGTGAGTGCATATTTTTTCCTTACAATTTTATTTAAAAAAAAAAACAGAGATACATGTACAGATTATTAAAAGCATTTAGCATAAAAATATATGAATATATTTTTGTCAGTACTTGATTTTTAAAGGTTTGATAGTATACATTGAAATCTTACTATTTGCAATGATCATAATATATATGTAAAACAAAATGAAACATGGAAATAGTCAAAATTTTCTTGGTATGTATAGATTAAACATAATAATTTTTAACTACTAAAAATTGCCCCAAGGCTATCTTCCTAGCTCACAGTATGAGGGTTTTTTTGTGACTGGGTTGCCTCACTACAGTTTCTGTATCCATTCTTCTGAAGGATTGAAGGACATCTGGATATTTTCCAGCTTCTGACTAATATAGATAAGGGTGATATGGACATTGTGGAGCATGTGTCCCTGTTAGATATTAAGCAACTTTTTGGTATATGACAAGGAGTGATAGAGCTAGGTCTTCAGGTAGCACTATGACCAATTTTCTGAGGCACTATCTGACTGATTTTCAGAGTGATATTCTAGATTGTAATCACAGCAACAATGGAGGAGTGTTTTTCTTTCCCCAAATCCTCACTAGCATCTGCTCTTATCTTAGTTTTTGATCATAGCCATTCTGACTGGAGTGAGGCTGAATCTCAGAGTTGTTTTGATTTGCATTTCCCTGATGACTAGAGATGTTGAGCAAGTCTTTAGGTGCTTTTCAGTCATTCGGTATTCCTCAGTTGAGAATTTTTTGTTTAGCTCTGTACCCCACCTTTTAATAAGATTGTTTGATTCTCCAGAGTATACATGCTTGAGTTCTTTGTATACATATTAGATATTATCCCTCTATCAGATGTACAAATGGTAAAGGTCATTTCCCAATCTCTTGCCTGCCATTCTGTCTTCTTGAGAGTATTATTATCTTATAGATATTTTGCAATTTCATGAGGTTCCATTTGTTGATTCTTGATCTTAGAGCATAAACCTTTTGTGTTCTGTTCAGGAAAGTTTCTCCTGTGTCTATGTGTTCTAAACTATTCCTCAGTATCTCTTTTAAGAGTTTGTGTGTACTTTGTTTTGTGTGGAGTTCTTAGATGCACTTGAGCTTTGTACAAGTAGATAAGAATGGATCAATTTGCATTGTTCTGCATGCTGACAGCCAGTTGAACCAACACAATTTGTAGAAGAAGATTTATTTAATGTTTTTAGCTGTTGTGTCAAAGATCAAATGAACATAAGAGGGTGTGTTCATTTCTGGGTCTTCAATTGACATACTTGCCTCTCTGTACCAATACCATGTATTTCTTATCACTACCTATCTGTATTACAGCCTGAGGTCAGGAATGGTGATTCCCCTGGAAGTTCTTTTATTGTTGAGAATAGTTTTTGCTCTCCTAGGTCTTTGCTATTCCAAATGAATTTGCAAATTTCTCTTTCTAACTCAATGACAAAATAAGTCAGTGGGGATTGCATTGAATCTGTACATTGCATTCAACAAGATGGCTATTTTAAAAATGTTGATCTTTCCAATCAATGAGCATGGGAGATTATCCCATATTTTGAGATCTTCTTCAATTTCCTTCTTCAGAAATTTGAAGTTCTTACTTAGTGAGTGTCACTCCAATGTATTTCATATTGTTTTGTCTATTGTGAAGGGTGTGATTTCCCTAACTTTTTTCTCAGCTTATTTATTCTTTGAATACAGCGAGGCTGCTGATTTGCTTAATTTTCTAAGCAGCCAATTTACTGAAGTTGTTTATCAGCTTGTAGGAATTCTTTGGTGGAAATTTTAGGGTCACATAAGTATACTATCACGTCATCTGCAAATAGTGATATTTTGACTTTGTTATTTCTGATTTGTATCCCTTTGACTTCTTTTTGTTGTCTAATTGCTCTGGCCAGAACTTCCAGTAAAATATTGATCAGATAGGGGGAAGAGTGGGCAGCCTTGTCTAGTTTCTGTTTTAGTTAGAATGGTTCAAGTTTCTGACTATTAAATTTGATGTTGTCTACTCTTTTGCTGTATATTGCTTTTACTATGTTTAGGTATAGGCCTTGAATTCCTGATCTTTCTAAAACTTTAAATATGAAGATGTGGTGAATTTTCTCAAATGCTTACTCAGCATCTAGTGAAATGATCATATATATATATATATATATATATATATATATATATATATATATATATATATATATATATATATATATATATATATATATTTCCTTTGAGTTCATTTATATGGAATATTATGTTGATGAATTTCCAAATATTCAATCATCCCTGCCTCTCTGGAATTAAGCATACAAGAACACGTTGAATGATTATATTTATGTCTTTTTAGATTCAGTTTGCAAGAAATTTATTGAGTATTATTACATTGATGTTCATGAGGGATACTGGTCTGAAGATGACTTTTTTTGGTAGGGTCTTTGTGTGGTTTAGGTAAGAGCATAACTGTGGCTTTGAAGAATGAGTTGGGTAGTGTTCCTTCTGTTTCTATTTTGTGGAATAGTTTGGACAGTATTAGTATGAGGATTTCTATGAGAGTCAGACAAAATTCTGGACTGTACCCTACTGGTCCAGGACCTTTTTTTGGATGGGAGGCTTTGGAGTACTGTTTCTATTGCTACAGGGGCTATGTGACTGTTTATATGGTTTATCTGATCCTGATTTAACTCTGGTACCTGGTTTTGTCTAGAAATCTGTCCATTTTTTCTAGATTTTCCAATTTTGTTGAGTATAGGCTTTTGTAGGAGGACCTGATAATTTTTTTAAATTTCTTCAGGTTCTGTTTCATGTCTCCACCATGATTTCTGATTTAGTTAATTTGGATACTCTCTATGTCCTCTATTTATTCTTTCTAATGATTTATCAATCTTGTTGATTTTCTCAAAGAATAATCTCCTGGTTTTGTTGATTCTTTGTATGGTTCTTTTTGTTTCTACTTGGTTGATTTCTGCTATGAGTTTAACTATTTCCTGCTCTACTCCTTTTGCTTATATTTGCTTCTTTTTGTTCTAGAGCTTTCAGGTGAACTGTCAAGCTCCTAGTGTATACTCTCTCTAGTTTCATTTTGGAGGCACTCAGAGGTATGAATTTTCTTCTTATTACAAATAAATTCATTGTATCCCATCATTTTAGGTATATTGTGCCTCTATTTTTGTTAAATTCTAGAAAATTTCTTAATTTTTTTATTTCTTTTTAACCATGTTATCATTGAGTAGAGCATTGTTCAGCTTCCATGTGTATGCTGGGTTTTTATTGTTTTTGTTATTAAAGACTAGCCTTAGACCATGTTGATCTGATGGGATACATTGGAAAATTTTGATCTTCTCCTATCAGTGAATGACCATTTTGTTACAGACTATAAGGTCAATTTCTGAGAAGGTATCATGAGGTGCTGAGAAAAAAAAGTATATTCTTTTGTTTTATGATGAAATTTTCTGTAGATGTCTGTTAAATCCTTTTGGCTCATAACCTCTGCTAGTTTCACTGTGTCTCTGTTCTGTTTCTGCTTCCATAATCTGTCATTGATGAGAGTGGAAAGTTGAAGTCTCCCACTATTACTGAGTGGTACAATATATGCTTTGAGCTTTGCTAAGCTTTCTTTTATGAATGTGGGTATCCTTTTATTTGGATCATAGATCTTCAGGATTGAGAGTCACCTTGATAGATTTTTTCCTGTGATAAATAAAAAGTGTCTTTCCTTATTATTTTTTTTGATAACTGTTGGTTGAAAATCTGTACCATTCAATATTAGAATGAATACTCCAGCTTGTTTCTTGGGTTCATTTGCTTAGAAGGATTTTCTCAGCCTGTCTTTGTCTCTGAGATAAGTTACCTGTATGTAGCAAAATAGGATCCCGTTTATATATCCAGTCTGATAGGCTATGTCTTTTTTCTTTTTGGGGAGGAGGAATTGATCCCATTGATATCAAAAGATATTAAGAAATAGTGATTGTTGTTTCCTATTATTTTTTTTTTTGCTTAGATGTTACTATATCTCTCAATCCTTATCAAAGAAGCTTAGTTTGTGTATGACACTGGGATTGATGCAGAGATCCACACACTTAGAAACATGAATCTCGTAAGAGAATACAAAATTTTCAGCTTTATATAGTGTATTTAAACAATCATTTTATTGCATTGAATCTACAAAATAATACATCACGCAGATAGATTATGGTAGACATTCCATTGATTATTTTGCTGGTAACTCTTTTCCCACTATGATCACCTTTTATATAGTTAGCATGTCCATTGTGAAGACATGGAACTTTGCTTAGAGTTTTACACTTTCACTATTTGTTATAGGTTTCTTTTTTAATGTTATCACACAAAAGACAGATTAGAAAATAGAGCAAACAACTGACTGTAGATCACCATTCAGGACTTTTCTTGAACTACACTGATACTTTCCTTATCATTTAACATTAGACTTTCCTCTTCCCAATTGTAAATGCTATTCTATACCAGTGCTAACAGACATATAAAGCTGTGTATACAAATGTTAGGTCATAGACAAATTTGTGGAAGGACATGTAGGTTTGTTCCTTTCTGAATTGAGATAGCCTTGCTTAATAGTATACTTATGCGACCTATTTTCCTGAAAGATTTGTGATATTATATTCTTGTATAGCTAAATAATTTTGTGCATCAGACACATTTGTTGTGTCATCATCCACACATTTGTTGACGGACATCTAGATTAATTCAATTGCTTCATTGTTCTAAAGAGAGTAACAATAATCATGATGTGCAAATGTCTCAATGGTAGAGTGAATACATAATTCTTTGGTATGAGACCAAGAGTGAAAGAGCTGGGTCATAGGTGCTGATTTGTTATTCATTTCCTTCATTACTGTAATAATTTATACTCTGACCAATAGTAAATAAAAATTTATTTTGTCATGTCTTCTCCAGTATTTGTTGTCATATTCTCACAGGGAGTAATGGAATGCCAAGACAGTTTTAATTTTTGTTTTCTCAAATAAATAATGATAACAACAATTTTGAAATAATAATTGTATAATTATTGGACATTTGTATTTTTTCTTTTGAAAGTCATTTGTTAAGTTCACTAAATTACTTCATGGTTTATGTGGTTAAAATGAAAAGAGGTCTAGCACAAGGTATGTCATTGGATGAGAAGAATGTGTAGGTGAGAACAAAGTTTTAAGAAGAAAGAGAAGAGAAGTTAAAAGGAGGATGGTAGATTGAGTAGGATGCAGATGATCTACTCTGTGTTTCTCTGCATAGATACAGGTTGTTATTGATATTTTGAAGGGATGGATTTTTACAGCATGATTTGTCTTGTATAGATTGGCAAATTATATCATATCATTTGGCTCTGAGTTAATAGTATGGATGTTTAGTGGAGATAAAGTCATTGTTAAATTAAAAGTTTCTGGAGATTTGAATTTTTCAGGCTAGTTGGAGTGTGGTTAAAATTAGATGCTGGCCCTTTGCTAGGTGAGAGATGCCAGAGGGGAGAGAATGGTGATGAGATAAATATATGTTAGTTCTATATGGCCTTCCAATGCCAGAACTAAAATGGTTGAGACCGTGGGGGCAGCATGGAGCTGTGACATGCCTAAACTGGTTGCCATCCTTTTTATTATTTACTGCAACAGGTTGATACTTCAAATTCCTTGAATCTTGATGTTCTTCAGTTCTTTTTAAAATATGAATAACTATTAGATACATGTAAAAGGACTTCTCCTATTCTGTGAGTTATCTGTATATTCAGCTGATAGTTTCATTATTTGTTCAGGGACTGTTTAATTTCATATAGTTCCATCCTTTGATATAAATGGCTAGTAATTGTGCAATCAAGTTTTATACAGAAACTTCTTAATAACTCCAAATTCTTGAAGAACTTTCACCAAATATTCTATTAGTTTCAGATATTTGGTTTATAAATTAAAATATTTTATCCATTTTAAATTGAATTTTGTACAAGGTGAGATATATGCATCTACTTTCTTCAAGTAGGTACCCAGTTTTGTCAACATCCTTTGTTGAATAGACTGCATTATTCTATAGCATGTTTTTTTCTTTTCATCACTATCTTAGTTATGCTTTCTATTGTTATGATAAGATACCATGACTAAAATCAACTTGGGCAAAAAATGTTTTATTTCATCTTATACTTGCGGATAACTGTACATCCATCATAGAGTGTAATCTCCACAAAAACTAAAGCCACACAGAAATCTGAAAGTAGGAACTAAGGCAGAGGCTATGGGGTAGTTATATTTACTGGCTTATTACCATGACTTGCATTAACTATTTTTTCATAGAATTAATGAACAGCAGCACAAAATTTGCACAACCTAGAATGAGCTGAGCCCTTTCATCATTCAAAAAATTAACCACAGGCTTGTCTACTGGCTAATCCTATGGAGACATTTTATTGATTAAGAATCCTTCTAGCCAAATTAACCTACTTGTATCAGATTGATATAAAAACTAGCCAGCACACTCAACTTTCTCCAAAATTAATTGACTACAGCTTTGTCAATTTATATCTGGAGTCTTAAATTGTGCTTTTGGTCTACCTGATTTTTTTGTGAATTCCATCCTATCTTGTAAAATTTTTGAGGTTTGGAATTACTTTTACCACTTCTTTTTCCCATTCTTACTCAAAACTCTCCTGCTCTGTTTCAAATCAATGGACTATTTTTATTAATGGTAGCTAAATTCATGTATATATATATATATATATATATATATATATATATATATATATATATATATATGGCCATTTTGGGTGTGGGGGGCACCTCTTCAATTCCCCCTTTTTTGTTTGTTTGTTTAAATAAACCTTTAGGGTGTGATAAGCACGTTCAATGATGCCTTGACCCTGAGGATTATAAGGCAATCCTGTCAGGAGTGAAATTCCCATGTGATGGCAAAATTGCTTGAATTTTGCTGAAGTATAGGCAGGACCATTATCCATTTTTAACACTTTAGGAATGCCCCATGCACTCCATGCTTCAAGACAATGAGTAATAACATGAGAAGCCTTTTCTCCTGATAAAGGAGAAGCAAAGATAACTCCTGAGCAAGTATCAATGGACACATGTACATATTTTAATTTTCCGAAGGAGGAACCATGGGTGACATCTATTTGCCAATGCCTCTTTTTGGGGATATACCCCATATTAGTCATTATCTCTTGTGCAGGCAGGGAATAATTATTCATAAGTTTAAGACCTAGTTCTTTTAAAATGTCTCTTCCCCATTGATTAACCGGTAGAGGAAGGACATATGGTGTAAAAGTTCCTTTTTGTCCCTCAGGGGTTTTCCATTTTAATGATTTAGAGCTAATAGCAGGACTGGCTTCATAGCCAAGGCCTCAAAAAGAATGGGAAGATGGATTAACTGGCCACTTAGCTGGCCACCACCTAGTAGATAAGATGCTTAAGTTTTCCTTTTCAAAGTTCTCTAAATTCAAGGTTGGTATTCAAATCTACTAATAGATATGCTAAGTCAGTTCCTGAAGAACTGAAGTCTTTGTTCCCTCTTCTCACTTTGTTCTCCCTTCTTGCCCAGTTTGATGCAAATTGGGCAGGACAATTGGGGAGGATGAGCAATTGAGCAATCTGATTTCCAGTGGAGATGGGAAACAAACCCCTCTGGGAGGAGCACATGATCTTTAGTTGGCCTTTATAATTTTAATCAATCACCCCAGGGTGTACTACCAAACCTTTAAGGGTGGCAGATGACAGTCCCAAAAGCAGCCCTATTGTATTAGCCGGTAATGGCCCATTAAAGTCACAAGGGATAGGCTGAACTCTCATTTGTGGGGTCAGGACAATTCTGGTGGTGGCAAGGAGGTCCAATCCCGCAGAACCTGGAGTGGCTCTCCACGGGGGTTCTCCTGCTCCCAGACTACTGGGGAGCTGGTTGCCCCATATATTTGAGGGCCCTGAGGATGGGGGCCCCGCTGTACATTTTTTGACGCTTCCAGGGGCCTCCCAGTGATATCTTTTACTGATCTACATTCATTAGCCCAATGCTTCCCTTTCTTACACTTAGGGCACAGGTCAGGAATACTCTTAAGGTTGAATCCAGAGCTCTGACTTTTACACTCTCTCTTTATATGACCAGGCTTCTCACATTGAAAACAAATGACACTCTTCTTAAAAAGACCCAGCTGCCGTTGCTCCTGTAGTATGGCGGCAGCTAAACCTGCATTAGTTAAAAGTCCTCCGATCTCTCTACAGGCTTTAATCCAGGCTTGTAATCCTTTTGCCTTGCAGGGGACGATGGCATTATGACATTCCTTAGTACATTGTTCAAAAATTAGTTGCTCTATCAAGGGCATGGCCTGTTCTTGGTCTCCAAATATTTTTCCTGCTGTCTCCATCATTCGAGCCACAAAATCTGAGAAGGGTTCACTTGGACTCTGAATAATTTTTGTTAGATTTCCTGACACTTCTCCCTTATTAGTGAGCGCTTTCCATGCCTTTACGGCACAAAGCGCTATCTGGCCATAGACTTCCACGGGATAGGCGGTTTGATTAACCGCCCACTGTCCCTGTACAGACAACATCTCGAAATCCCAGGCTGGCTGTCCTACGGTTGCATTGGCACGAGCCTGGGCCTGACAAGCATCATGCCACAAGGCTTTCCACTCAATGTATTGACCCATACTTGGGAGACAAGCTTTGGTAACAAACTGCCAATCAGCAGGGATCATGGATATTGTAGTTAATCTCTCTATCAGAGACATGGTAAAATTAGCAGTGACTCAATAAACTCAGACTGGCTCCACCAACTCTTTGACTTGTTTATGTTCTAAAGGGTGATAACTGCGGACATTGTTATTCTCCTTGAACACTGGAAACATTTGCCTGAGGGCTTGGCCTGTCTCCGGAGTACAAAAGGAGAACTCACACATCCTCTCTGAGTGAGGCTGAGGAACAGAGGTGGTGGCTGCTTTAAGAACTTCCGGTTGTGCTACAGGAGTCCTCAGTCCGGGCTGAAACCGCTCCACCTCACATTCTGCTGCCTCCTCCTCTAAATCTTCCCCCACAGGTTCAAATAATTCATCCTGTAATTTTTCTTCTGCCAGCTGTAAAGCTTTTTGCTCTTTTAGCGGATACAAAGTATCCTCTCCGGGAAACTTGTACTTTGTTTCCTGGGGCACAATCCTCTCTTCTCCAGGTGGTCTTTCTGCCTTTGAATTCCCTCTGTTTCTGACTTGTTTTGAACATGCAACTCGGAGCCTACCTCTTTTACTTTTTTCTTGCGCGCTCCCTTTTTCATTATGCTCCATTTCTTACCTGCCCTCTTGGTGCTGCGTGATAACTTTTTGCGTAGATAACTTCCACAACAGTAATGTTACATCAGTTGCCACAAATGCAAGCAATAACCCTTCTACTACGCTCTTTTGGCACCCTGTAAAATCCAAAGAGAGACATGTCTCTCGGAGCTTACCATTTACCTTTTCGAAGTTCTGAATCCACTTCAGCGAACTGAAGGGTCCCCTCGGCGCTCCCAGGATTTCGGCACCACTTGTCGCTCGCCCCACGTCCCACCGGCAGGAATAGGCAAACAACCTTTATTGTACAATACTCTGAGCAGGGGATCTCCTACGTGGGAGAGAAATGCATTGCTTATATATGCCCAGGAGACTCGTGTCACTCCCTGATTGGTACACTCTCCAGTAGCTCATTAGTATGCCCTGAGAGCAGGCTATGACATATGTGGCACATGTGCTCTAAGTCTCTTGGCTGGGCAACAGCTCTGTTTGCTGAGTCCTTGGCGGGAAGCGGGCACCATGTTTGGGTGCGGCACAAACGGCTCTCTACAACTCTCTAGATGAAATCATTTTCTTAAAAATTTGGATAAGTCATTGTTTCTGATAGCTGAGTAGTACTCCAATGTGTAAATGCACCACAATTTTTGTATCCATTCATCTACTGAGGATATCTGGGTTCTATCCAGCTTATGAATATTATAAATAAAGCTGCTATGAACATTGTGGTGCATGCGTCTTTGTTGTATATTGGAGTGTCTCTGGGGTATATGCCCAGAAGTGGAATAGCTGGATCTTCAGGTAGTACTATCTCCAATATTCTGAGGAATCGCCAGATTGACTTCCAGAATGGCTGCAAAAGTTTACAACCCCACCAAAAGTGGAGGATTGTTCCTCTTTCTCCACATACTCTCCAGCATCTGTTGTAATCTGAGTTTTGGATCTTGGCCAATCTGACAGGTGTGAGGTGGAATCTCAGGGTTGTTTTGATTTGCATTTCCCTGATGGTTAAGGATGTTGAGCACTTACTTAGATGTTTCTCAGCCATTCGATATTCTTCAATTAAGAACTTTTTGTTAGCTCTGTACCCCATTTTTAATAGAGTTGTTTGATTCTCTGATGTCTAGCTTTTTGAGTTCTTTATAGAACTTAGATATTAGGCCTCTGTCTGATGTGGGGTTGGAAAAGATCTTTTCCCACTCTGTAGCCTTCCATTTTGTTTTCTTGACAGTGTCCTTATCCTTACAGAAACTTTGCAATCTCATTAAGTCCTAATTGTAAATCTTTGACCTTAGAGTACGAGCCATTGGTGTTCTGTTCAGGAAATTTTCTCTTGTACCTGTGTGTTCTAAGGTTTTTCCTACTTTCTCATCTAGTAGTTTCAGACTACATAGTTTAATGTGGAGATCTTTTTCCACTTGAACTTGAGCTTTGGACAAGGGGATAAGAAAGGGTCTATTTTCATTCTTCCAAATGTTGAGTGTCAGTTGAACCAACACCATTTGTTGAATAGGCTCTAATTTTTCCATTGAATGTTTACAGCTCCTTTGTCAAAAAAAAGGTTCATTTCTGGATCTTCTATTCTATTCCAATGATCGACATTCCTATTTCTGTACCAGTACCATACAGTTTTTAGCAAAACTGCCTTAAGATATATAGCTTGAGGACAGTTATAGTGGTTCCCCCAGATGTTTTCCTGTTGCTGAGGATGTATTTAGGTATTCTGGGTCTTTTGTTATTCAAGATGAAACTGCACATTGCTCTTTCCAACTAAATGAAGAATTGAGTTGGTATTTTGATGGGGATTGCATTGAATCTGTACCTTGCTTTTGGTAGGATGGCTATTTTTAAAATGTTAATCCTTCTACTCCCTGAGTTTAGGAGATCTTTCTATTTTCTGAGATCTTCCTGGATTTCCTTCTTTAGAGGTTTGAAATTCTTGTCATACAGGTCCTTCACTTGCTTAGTTAGAGTCACACCAAGGTATTTCATATTTTTTGTGACTAATGTAAAGGGTGTCTTTTTCCAAATTTCTATCTCCATATTTGTCCTTTGAATATGGAAAGGCTACTGATTTATTTGAGTTAATCTTCTTTTTTTTTAAACGCCTTTATTTTACAAAACAAAGTTAAATGTACAGATTTTAAACATTTTTTGCTTGAAATTCTACTTTTTTTAGTACTGTTTTTTCAGACATTAAAATAATTTTTCACATAAAACCATGTGAATATATTTTTTTTAGCCAATACTTGATTTTTTTCAAGGGCTCGACAGTATACATTGAAAACCCAATAGTTACAATAAGCGTAAAGTACATGCAAAACAAAACGAAACATGGAAACAGTCAAAGTCTTCTTGTTTGTAAATATATGTATATTTTTTTGTTTTCTTTATTTCTTGGACTTCATACAGTCTGTGAGTTGTTTCTGGGGGAGTGAAAGCCTCTGGGGTTAGCATCCCATTATCAGTGATTGCATATTATGTCTGTTCTTTTGTGACTGGGTTATCTCCATCAGGATGATATTCTCTAGATGCAGCCATTTTCTTAAGAATTTGGTTAAGTCATTGTTTCTGGTGGCTGAGTAGTATTCCATTTTGTATATGTACCACAATTTTTGTATCCATTCATCTTCTGAAGGACATCTGGGTTCCTTCCAGCTTCTGGCTATTATAAATAGAGCTGCTATGAACATTGTGGTGCATATATCTTTGTTGTGTATTAAAGTGTCTCTGGGGTATATGCCCAGAAGTGGAATAGCTGGGTCTTCAGGTAGTACTATATCCAATTTTCTGAGGTATCGCCAGACAGATTTCCAGAGTGGTTGTATTAGCTTGCAACCCCACCAACAGTGGAGAAGTGTTCCTCTTTCTCCGAAGCCTTGCCAGCATCTGCTGTCATCTGAGTTTTGGATCTTGGCCAATCTTTTTGGAATAGTTTGGCGAGTATTGGTGTTATATCCTCAATAAATGTCTGATAAAATTCTGCAGTGAACCCGTCTGGACCTGGGCTTTTTTTGGTTGGGAGGCTTTTGATGACTTCTTCTATTTCTTTAGGTGTTATAGGGTTATTTAGATGGTTTACTTGGTCCTGGTTTAACTTTGGGACCTTGTATCTGTCTAGGAATTCATCCATTTCCTCCAGATTTTTCAATTTTGTGGAGTATAAGTTTTTGTAGTAGGATCTGATGATTTCTTGAATTTCCTCAGTTTCAGTTGTTATGTCCCCATTTTCCTTTTTGATTTTGTTAATTTGGATACTCTCTCTTTGCCCTCTAGTTAGTCTGGATAGGGGTTTATCAATTTTGTTGATTTTCTCAAAGAACCAACTCTTGGTTTTGTTGATTTTTTCAATGGTTCTTTTTTTTTCTATTTTGTCTATTTCTGCCCTAATTTTGATTATTTCTTGCCGTCTACTCTTTTTGGGTATATCTGCTTCCTTTTGTTCTAGGGCTTTTAGCTGTGCTGTCAGGTTGCTGATGTGAGCTCTCTCCAGTTTCTTTGTGGAAGCACTTAGGGCTATGAGTTTTCCTCTCAATACTGCTTTCATTGCATCCCATAGGTTTGGGTATGTTGTGTTTTCGTTTTCATTGAATTTTAGAAAATTCTTAATTTCTTTCTTTATTTCTTCTTTGACCCTGCTATCCTTTAACAGAGCATTGTTTAGTTTCCATGTGTATGTGGGCTTTCTGTTGTCTTTGTTGTTGTTAAAGACCAGCCGTAGACCATGGTGATCTGAGAAGAAGCATGGGAGTATTTCAATCTTCTTATATCGATGGAGGCTCGTTCTGTGTCCAATTATGTGTTCAATTTTCGAGAAGGTGCCATGGGGTGGTGAGAAGAAGGTGTATTCTTTTACTTTGGGATAGTATGTTCTGTATATATCTATTAATTCTAGTTGTTTTGAGTTAATTTTCTATACAGCCACTTTATTTAACTTGTTTATCAGCTGTAGGAGTTCTCTGGTGGAATTTATGGGGTAACTTAAGTTAACTATCATGTCACCTGGAAACAGTGATATTTTTACTTCTACCTTTCCAATTTGTATTTCTTTGATTTACTTTTGCTGTCTAAATGCTCCAGCCAGGACTTTAAGTACTATGTTGAATAGGTAGGGGGAGAATGGACAGCCTTGTGGAGTCACTGATTTTAGTGGGGTTGCTTCAAATTTCCCACCGTTAAGTTTGATATTGGCTGTTGATTTGCTGTATATTACTTTTATTATGTTTAGGTATGGGCCTTGGATTCTTTTTGTTCCAAGACTTTTAACATGAAGGGGTGTTTAATTGTGCCAAATGCTTTCTCAGCATTTGGTGAGATGACCATGTGGTTTTTTTCTTTTATTTTGTTTATATGGTGGATTACATTGATGGATTTCTATATTGCAAAGTATCCTTGCATCCCAGGGATGAAGCCTACATGTTCATAAGTCAGTTTGGTCTGAAGTTCTCTTTCCTTGTAAGGGTCTTTGTGCAGTTTAGGAACAAGGGTTATTGTAGCCTCAAAAATGAGTTAGGTAGTATTAAATCTGATTCTATTTTGTGAAATAGTTTGCCCTCTAGTTAATCTGGCTAAGGGTTTATCAATCTTGTTAATGTTCTCATAGCACCAGCTGTTGATTTTATTGATTCTCTGAATGGTTCTTTTTGTTTCTATTTGGACAATTTCTGCCATAAGTTTGATTATTACTTGCAATCTACTCCTCTTGGGTGTATCTGCTTCCATTTGTTCTAGAGCTTTCAACTGTGCTGTCAGGTTGCTAGTGTATGCTCTCTTCAGTTTCTTTTTGACAGCACTCATAGCTATGAGTTTTCCTCTCAGTACTGCTTTCATTGCATCCAATAGGTTTGGTTATGCCATGTTTTCATTTTCACTGTAATCTAGAAAATCCTTAATTTCTTTCTTTATTTCTTCTTTGACCCTAATATTATTTAATAGAGCATTGTATAGTTTCCATATGTATATGGGCTTTTGTTGTTTTTGTTGTTATTTAAGACCAGCCTTAGACCATGGTGATCTGAAAGGATGCATGGGAGTATTTCAATCTTTTTTATATCAATTGAGGCTCATTCTGTGTCCAGTTATGTGGTCAGTTTTCGAGAAGGTGCTGTGACATCCTGAGAAGAAGTTGTATTCTTTTGTTTTCAGATGATATGTTATGTAGATAACTATTAATTCCAGTTGGTTCGTAACCCCAGCTAGTTTTACAGTGTCCCTGTTCAGTTTCTGTTTCCATGATCTGTCCATTGGTGAGAGTGGGGTATTAAAGTCTCCCACTATTATTGCTTGATCCAGGGACTAGGAAGTCAGCATTGGGTCCTATGTTCCCATCCGTTGGCTTTTGGGTGCAGAACAGGCACTAGGACCATCTTCCACCAAGAACAGCAGAGATCCAGGGACACAGGCCAGGTACAAGTGAAAGGCAAGAACCAATCACCGACAACAAGATGGAAAGAGGAAAGTAAAATAACGTACCCAGGGAAACCAAGACAACCTGGCAACACTAGAACCCAGCTCTACCATCACAGCAAACAGAGAAATGTCAAACACTCCCGAAAAAGAAGACTCAAACCCGAAATCCTACCTCAAGATGAAGATAGAGGTCCTTAAACAAGAACAGGAGGAAAAGCAGAAAGAATTAGAACCTTTTGAAGAAGAAAAAAGAAAAACACTCAAAGAACTCAAAAAACTGGTAGAAAACAGAATCAAAGAGAGGAAGGAATGGAAGAAGGAATTTAAAACGGAAATGGACACAATAAAGAATACACTAAACCTGACAACACTAGAGGTAGAAATCCTAATAAAGAAATCAGGAGTCACAGATGCAAGCATTTCCAACAGACTAGAAGAGATGGAAGAGAAAATCTCGGGGGCTGAAGACAACATTGTAAACATAGACAAAACAGTCAGAGAAGATGCAAAAACTAAAAAGCTCCTAACACAATATGTTCAGGACATCCAGGACACAATGAGAAGACCAAACCTAAGGATAATAGGAATAGAAGAGGACATAGAATATCAACTAAAAGGCACAGTAAATATCTTCAACAGAATTGTAGAAGAAAACTTCCTTACCTTTAAGTATTAATTGACCATGAACATAAAAGAAGCCTACAGAACTCCAAATAGGTTGGACCAGAAAATAAATTCCTCCCGACACATAATAGTCAAAATACTAAGTGGCCAAAGCAAATAAAGAACACTAAAGGCAGTAAGGGAAAAAGGTCATGTAACGTATAAAGGCAGACCAATGAGAATCAGACCCAACTTCTCAACAGAGACTATGAAAGCTAGAAGATTCTACACAGACATCATGCAGATCCTAAGAGAACACAAGTGCAGCCCAAGCTGCTATATTCAGCAAAACTATCAATCACCATAGATAGAGATACAAAGATATTCCAATATAAAACTGAATTTACACAATATCTGACCACAAACCCAGCACTACACCGAATTGTAGTTGGAAAACCCAATACAATGAGGGGAACTACATCTTTCAAAAACAAGAAAACACCTAAGCAAGAAAACCAAAAGAAGAAAGACATACAGGTACAATTCAACCTCCAAAAGCAAAACCAGCAGGAAACAGCAACCACTATTCCTTGATATCTATTAACATAAGTTAACTCAATTCCCCAATAAAAAGATATAGGCTATTACACTGGAAACATAAACAAAACCCAGCATTTTGCTGCATATAGGAAACTCATCTCAGAGACAAAGACAGACACTATCTCAGAGTAAAAGGCTGGGGAAAAAAACTTTCAAGCAAACGGCCCTAAGAAGCAAGCTGGAGTGGCTATTCTAATATCGAATAAAGGGAATTTCCCACCAAAACTTATCAAAAAAGATAAGGAAAGACACTTTTTACTCATTACAGGGGAAATGTGTCAGGAGGAACTCTCAATCCTTAACATATATGCTCCAAATACAAAAGCACCCATATTCATAAAAGAAACCCTACTAAAGCTGAAAAAAAATTTACCCCACACAATTTAGTTGAATTCTAAAGGCTAGAATTTTATTTTGTAATTTTATATTAGTCAAAGACATAGCTTCATCCAAGTCTGTTTTCTTTTCTTTTCTTTTTGTGACAAACCATCTTGACATTATACTTGGTGGACTAATAGGCAATTACTTAACTTAGTAACTGCTGATACTCTTTTGTTACTGGCATCTGTAAGTGGTATTTATGTAAGTGAAGGCAGGCACAAGATAAAATAATGTCTGTCATTGGACAAGAAATATGTGTAGTCAGGAACAAAGTTGGATAAAGTGGAAGAGAGAAGAAGCCAAGAGGGAAAGAAAGATGGAGGAAGACAAGATGATCCTCTCTCCGTGTCTCTACACAAATATAGTTAGTTATAAATATTTTATAAGGCATGGATTTGCACAGGATAATTTGTCTTTTCTAGTTGGGCAAACTATATCATAACATTTGGCTCTGAGTTTATGGTGTGAACGATCAGTGGAGTGTAAAATTTGGTGAATAAATATGAGTTAAAACCATTGATAAATTATATATTTCTGAAGTTTTGAGTATGTTCTACAGGTTGGAGTGTGGGCAGAGTTCATATCCAACAAAGAGGCAGAGAGAAGAGATTATATCAAAGGGAGGCCACGGCTAAAATAAATATGCTATAGTTCTATATGGCCCTCTCGTGCTGGAACTAATGCCAGGGAACAGTGTAGGGAGGTGACACACTGGAACAGCTCCCAGACTGCCTGGGTCAGAAAGTACATGGGGACAGCACATAGCTGTCAAGATGAATTAATTTTAGTTCTATTTGTTCCTCTGGTGCAGGAACTAACATGGGTGAGACTACCCACATTAGATAGTACCTTGGGGCAGTATGAAGCAATGACAAGCTAGAACCAGTTGCCCATCCACCTTTTAATATGTACCACATGTGGTGCCTAATGTAGTAATATTTTCCACAACAGACATCATTATGAATAAACATTCTGATTTCATTTTTTCTGGAACTTTTAGTAAACATAAGAATGCCAGGGCTTACCTTCATTCATGAGGATCGTGTTGAAGAATAACATATTTATTCCAATAAGCCAAGAGAACTGCATTGTATTCTTGAACAATACTTTTCTGAAGTATGTCTTCACATGGAGCTGAGTAGTAGGACTCTGGGGTTAATAGGGCAAAGAAGATAGACACAGTATTAAAGGGAGGATACAAACTTTTCTGTCACAGATTTTATATCCATCATATATCTATATGTACTAGTATCAGTGTTTTAAGCAAAAGCAGCCTTCAAGTTCATATGAAGGAATTAAGACAACTGTTATCATAAACTTCACATCAGAGATGGTATCAGAGCTAATGAAACTTACCAACAGTATTCTCAGCTGTGAATATTTAGCTATTATTTTAAATTAGTTACAAGTGAATTTAAATAAATATATAAATTTGTAAATACAATATTTCTTCTTCCCTTTCATCCACATTTGTGTAGCTCCACCTGATTTAACATGTCTTATTTCCTAGAGAGCTCTTAGTGCAATCTCTTGTTTTTATTTCAAAGAGGATAATAACACATTTTTAATAGAAAAGACTAAGGGAACAAAGTTACTTTTCCTTTGTAGTTCTGTTGATATCCCCACCTATTACAATGCCCAGAGATGCAGAATTATTCTAAGTGTTTAAAGCATAGTTAAACATCTTTTGTTCAAATTCAATGTTGCTTATGATAAGTAATGACTTTTCTCTTTTTTGTTAACACTTTTGATTATCTTTAAATTTTTCGGTTCCTTTTATTTTTTTTTATAGAGAGCTTCATGTGACTTAAATTAACTTCCAAATAATTATACAGAAAAATATATTCCTGAACTTTTGTTTCTTCTATATCTACTTTTCTCAAGAGATAGAAGGACAGGTGTATACAACAATATCCAAACTACTTTTACTTCCTAAATGTTGTAATAAGTTGTAATTTCATACATTATTAAGTTAATTCTAAGACTTTGCAATTAAAAATTTTAGAACATTGATAAAGTTAAAAACTATCACAATGCATTGTACTAGTTTTTGGTCTTTATTATTCCTCATAGCAGTTTTTCCCTGCTTTATCACTCACAACCAATGTAAACTAGTAATCTTTAGTTTTTTAGGGAATGTACATGAACACTATTCCATATCATATGATAAAATGTATTTTGGGAACAAATGAGCTATTTATTGAATTTCAGTGGTTCAAATTACAGAATTTTGCTGCTAAAGGTTTTAGAACATAGCTAGCTAGATGCTTAATATGATAAGAACAGGTAGTTTTTAGTTCATGAAGAAAATCTGATGCATTATTGGACTATAATTGATGCCTTGATGCGCTGAAGATTTATAGAACTTTGTTTTCCATATTTATGGATACTTTATGTATTTCCATTTCTAATCTTCTCGCCTTTTGCCCCTCTCCCATCCTCTTCTTCCTCCTCCTCCTCCTGCTTTTATAAAGATATTCCCATTCCTACCCACCCACTCCCAATACAACACCTTGGCATTCCTCTACACTGAGGAAATGAGCCTTCCCAGGACTAAGGTCTTCTTCTATTGATGCCAGACAATGCCATCCTCTGCAACATATGTGGCTGGAGTCATGTGTCTCTCCATGTGTACTTACTGGTTGGTGGTTTATTCCCTGGGCGCTCTGGGTATTCTGGTTGATTTATATTGTTGTTCTTCCTATCGGGTTGCAAACCCCTTCAGCTCTTTCAGTCCTTTGTCTAACTCCTCCATTGGGGTTCCTTTGCTCAGTCAGATGATTAGCTGCAAGGGTCCTTATCTGTATCAGTAAGGCACTGGCAGAGCCTCTCAGGAGACATTTGTATCTGGCTCCTGTCAGCAACATTTCTTGGCTTCAGCAATAGTGGCTGGGTTTCATGGCTGCATATGAAATGGATCCCCAGGAAGGGCAGTCTCTGGAAGCTGTTTTCTACGTAAGATTGTTGTAAACTCTTGGCTAGGTAAAAGACTAGATATGTTGAATAATATCATCTTATTAGATCCATATTAAAAATCTCAGAAAGTATTAATAAGAAAAGTGTTTGAAGATGTGACTTATCTTGAGATTAGGCCCATACAGTTCCATGTTTATTTTTTGGAGTGTGGGGGAAAAGGATGCAACAGAGACAAATGGGAAAAGGAGAGAAGAAGGGGTGAAGGCTTTATATTTTAGCAGTGCTGTAACTGCTCACAGGTAAGGATGGGAAGTGAGCCAGGTGGATGCTGAGAAATACATGGCGATTACCATGGCAACAGATGTGCGAATCCCTGTCCCCTATGGGTGATCTCATCATCATCACTTGGTTCGAGTCAATCTGCAATGATAAAGCTCGTTCCTGATACCAACATTATGGAATGAAATAGCTGTTAGATAAAGCAGTAGAGACAACATTACTAACAGATATATTCTCATGTGTTCTTTACATTCACAAAAATAATGAAAAAATATGCCACAGACAACCAAGAAAATTATATGGAATGCTTTATTTGTAGTGTGTTTGTATTTAATATTACATGAAATTTTAGTATTGCATGGACTATATTAATATGATTCATTTACTATGTTGTAAATCCTTGAGGCATATATCTTAAAATACTTATAATCAAAAATTAAATTATAGAGTAGACTTTACTCTTATCCTTGTTCTAGATATACTGTCAACTCTTTGTTTTCTAGACTAGAAATTGCTTTATGTCGGAAAAAATGCTTTACTGATATCCAATTCAACCACGTATACCATATCAGGAAAAGGAATTCAACAAATATTAATAAGTCTATACATAAACATCCATAGCATAGAGAAAGATATGTTCTTATATTTAACAAGTATACCACATGACTGTTTCTAGTTACTCAGAGGTAATTATTTGCTGATATATGAGTATATATAACATACTAATTTTCTAAACCACCTATTGTTTTTTCTCCATATAATAACATAGTACCTAAGACAATTTTCTATGAAAATCGTGTATGACATCCTTTTGAATATTTTAAGGATCATTAGACAGGGATCACAAAACTTCCATATAGGTGCATTGTCTAAAAAAGATCCTTTCAATGTTATTCTTAAGCAAATATCATTAAATATTTTCTAATACATGACAATGTAATTTACAGGAGAGGAACTTAACTGACATGATCAGATGGTACCCATTACCTCTGCCTCTCTTACAGCTCAACCTTTTCACTAAACTTTATTGTGCTTGTCACTGTAATTTTAAAGTCTAGAAAGGTCTTTTCAACTGTTTTTTTTCTAAGAAAAGTGTATCTTTAAAATTAGGGTACATGTAAAGAAAATACCTTGTGCAATCCATCTAGCCTCAGTAGCAAATACTGTGTAAGTACACCTGAAATAATCTTTTTCTTTAATTGTTTTTCAGGCCCACTCAAGGGCAGCCCTTTGATTGTTCCACATTCAGTACTTCTTTTCCTCCATCTCCAAGAGTATGCCCATACCCTCACTCTCCACCCTACTAAACCTCCCCATTCCCTGAAGCCTCAAGTCTCTTGAGGGTTAGGTGCATCATCACTCACTGAGTCAAGACAAGGCTGTCCTCTCTAGCATATGTGTTTAGGACCTCATATCAGCTGTTTTATGCTGTCTTCTTGGTGGCTCAGTGTCTGTCTCAGGCGTCAAGTTTAGATAAGGCTGCTGGTCTTCCTATAGCGTCACCCTTCTCTGCTTCTTCAAACTTTTCCCTAATTCAATCAAAAGGATAACCAACTTCTGTCCATTGTATGGGTGTAAATCTCTGCCTCTAACTCTTTCAGCTGATTATTGGGTCTTTCAGAGGGCAACCATGCTTCCCTCCTGTTTGTAAGCACACTATAGTAGACATAGTAGTGCCAGGCCTTAGGGACTTCCCTTGAGCTGGACCCCAATTTAAGCTGGTCACTGTATCTCATTTTCCTCACATCCATGTCCATTTTTGTCCCTGCATTTATTTCAGACAGAAACAATAATTGGTTGGAGTTTTTGACTGTTGGATGGCAACCCCATCCCTCAAAATCGGTTTCCTGTGTTTCTTCTGGAGATGTACTCTACAACTTCCTTCTCTCAACTTTAGAGCATTTCATCTAAGATCCCTCCTTTTTAGTTCTGAGAGTCTCTCACCTCCCAGGTTTCTGGTACATTTTAGAGGATCCCCTCACTTCCTATCTTTCAAAGTTACCCATTTCCATTTTTTCTGCTGGCCATGATGTCCTCAATCTTGTTGAGCCAGCCACCCAATACCTGATCATGTTCTACTCTTCCCTGTCCCCTTTACTACCCAGTTCCCTCTCTCCCCCTCCCCTCTTAAAGGTATTATTAACTCCCCCTATCTTATCACCTTATCTTTAAGTAAAATTTATTTCTTTACAAAGCATCAAACTCAATAGGGTCTAAGAAAAACAAGAATGCACACTCATTGCTGGCAACACAAGCTAATTTGCATAAAATGACCCTACGAAGGCAAGGCACTCTACTATCACTCTCATGTAGAAATGAGCACATGTGGAGTGGGTACGATATAGTTAGTAACTGTGTGAAATGCTTAATTAACACTTATGTTGACTACTATACAATGGGATAAAATAAATGAGAGTTTTTGTTTGTATAAATAGGAGCATGTGTGAAAGTTTATTCTAATTTCATATATAATATAAATCTATCATTTGATGATAATAAATTCATTAATGGATAAGACCACCAATTAAGTATTTCTTATTTCCTCAAGGTAGAAATAGCTTTAAGACATACTATCAAACCTTTAAAAAATCAAGTACTGACAAAAATGTATTCATATACTGTTATGCAAAAATGCTTTTAAAATCTGTACATTTATCTTTGTGTTTTAAAATAAAGTTGTTTAATTAAAAAAAGAAATAGCTGGATCATATTCTATGCATTAATATACTTATTGATTAAAATTTATTTGAATAAGATTACTATTATTATAAAATTGGAGGAAGTAGGGTAATGATAGGATTTATGACACTTATTCGGTTTAGTTACAACATAATTTTGTTTAGTCCTGTGCATTATAAACTGACCTTATTCCTATATTTGTACTATGCAAATATTCTACCATATATTCTTTTTTTAGCTTTTTAAAATATTTTCACAGATTTAACTGATCAGGCAATTCTACATAATCAATACTTCCTTATTTATAAATGAGAGATTACAGACTGTATAATAAGTACAATTCTGTTGTTCGCTGACACTCATACACTATCAAAAAATTATTATTTAAATTTAAAAGGTAAATAAATTGATTACAAAACAGTATTCTATGTTTATAACCACTGTTTTAAAATATTCATTTGAAATATGCATTGTCTTAAATCTAAAATTATATTCATATCATAATGTATATTGCTGACAACTTTAAAATTGTTCACAATTAAATGAATTTTCTTCACTCTCAATGCATATAATAAATGGTCTTTCCTAGATGTTCTCATGGTATGGACACACCATTTACTTATAATTTAACCTCGGATTTTCTAGATTAAGAAGTGACTATTTCTAATGAAATTGTTACTTTGAAACTTAATTTGCCATGTTTTGTTTATTTCAAAAGCTTTGAAACCACTTAGCACTGCTTAATTGTAGTACATGCTGGTTCAGTATAATAATGCTTTTCAACTATTCTGTGGTAATTTTCTTTTTTCACTCAAGAAATTCAAAGGTCATCTTAAATCAGAAGAATAAAATCCATTAGAATTCATCTTTATTGTTGTAATGTTTTCCAGAGTTAATTAGTCTATTCAATGATAAAACACATACCGAGTTGAAACTATGCATTATTCTATTCTAAACACAATTGAACAGCTAACACCCTCCTGCATGAACACATAAAGTTTTATAATATTTGCAAGCTAGTGGGACAGACAGAAAAAAAGTCATGTAAACAGAAGTCACACAAATAGTTTTTGAAAATTGAATTTGAAATATTTTTAGCTATGAATATGAATCCAATTAAATATATTCTTTAAATTATTCTAAGCATTTTCTGTCCTTATATTGTATGCATTATATAGTATCTTGAACAGTATTTACACATCTCCATCATGATCATTTTAATACTTCAATCAGCAGGAATTAATAAGTATAATGAAATAATTTTGCTTCTAAATATTATAAAGAAAACATAAAAATATTTTAAAACTAAAATTAACTTATTGAATGCTACTACTATAAAGATTATGCTTTCTACATGTTGGGAATCCATGACTTTATGGTTTTATGTTATTTTAATTATTTCTTAAACTTACTTATATATTTAAGTGTATTACTCAACAAATTCCACCTCATAAGTTTTTAATATAAACTAAATCATGTCGTACATTTTCTGTGAGTTCTGGTCAGTTTGTATGTAACATTTAGTCTCCTGGTGAAACAATAGAAGTCTTGACATTTTCCCATTTTTTTGAACCTTAATAAATATCAATCTAATCAACCAAACTGTTCATTTAGTGAAGTCATATAGTGTGTCCAGAATATTACTTGATTAAAATAGACTTTGTTAGCACACACAATACTCCTTGGTAAATTACTGGTCCCAAAATTTTATCAAAAAGAGTAATTTTTTTTCCTGTAGATAGCACATTGATCTCTAAGAAAGTCAATAATCTTATTTTGTTTGTTATTTGAGGATGATAGACTATTAAGAGGGGGAAATTTTCTTCAAATCTCTATTAGAGATTTTAACATTATATTTGTTAAGATACAGTTGAGGTCATGGAACTCTTTGGAAGAGTTAGGGGAAGGATCAGAGGAGTTGAAAGAGATGGCAACCCCATAGGAATAACAATAGTTACAACTAAACTGGACTCCTTGAAACACCCTAAGACTAAGCCACCAACCAAAGAGCATACATGGGCTGGTGAGTAACCCCTGGCACATTTGTAGTAGAGGACTTACTTGTCTGGTCTCAGTGGGAAAGGATGTGCCTAATCTTGTAGCAACTTGTTACCCTAGAGAAAGGAGATGGAAGATGAGGTGGGTTGGTGAGTGGGGCAACACCCTCTCAGAAGCAAAGAAGGGGAATAGGGTGAAAAACTCTGGGATGGGAGACCCAGAAAGGGGGGGGAGACAACATTTGGAATGTAGATGAATAAAATAATTTTAAAAATATGACATAAGAAGATAACCTATAATCCATTATACTGTAACAAGATTAAATACCTAAATATTATCAATAAATTATCAATAAAGTAAATACAGCTATGGAAAGAAGCGAAAAAGAATCTCATTTAGATTCATCTTTAGTTTTCAATATTTTCTTTGACCTTTCATACTTTGTAAAAATCAGAGACACTGATCTAGAAATACTAATCAAACCTCTTCAGTTTAGTGAGAACCATAAAAATACACTTATTCAACCTATTCATATAGATAGAATGTGTTCAGGATCTGATTATAAAGGTAAGAAACAGAATAAAAAATACTGGTTCAAGTTGAATTCATATTTTAGTGATGTCATACTTGTAAACAAATACATATTTTTATGAAATATACTATTAAGTGTTGTAGGAGATAAAATATTTTAAAAAAGGAAACTTTGAGAAACTTTTATTTTTTTTTCCTGTTTTCTGATTATATACATGTTAGTTTCATTGTTTCTGATTCAGAAAGACACACACAAGAACTTTGAATTTACAAAAACAACTTCAGGGTTAAGTAATGAAAATATAGAAGACAATTTTAGGGGTTTGGCAGTTAATACATGGTAAACAATTTATTTAAAAGTTAATACAAGGTATACACTCATTTTCTTTGCACAACATAGTATAGACCATGAAGACACAAATTAATTCCATTTCAGTAATATTAGGTGATTTTAAAACACCAACTTTCTCTAATACATAAGTCATCTACACAAAATTTAATTGAAGAATTCTAGACTTAAAGGATAATGTATATCAAAAAGACTTCACAGATATCAACAGAATATTCCACCAATGCATATTCGTGATCCTTTTAGATTTTGAGAATCTTCAATACAGGCTCAGTAAGCATAAGAAAAATGACAGAGCAAAATATCTCATATTATTTTTCAGACAGTCATAAAAATTTATTTATCTCTATTGGACATTATATATGTCATCACTTCCCCAAACCCACCCCATCAGGATCCATTAAATTTTTGATATTTTAGTGCTTATGCTATTAGTGCTCTCTTCTGGAATTTCTGTAATTTGTCAATGTATTCACATTTTTTCCTCACTTTCTCTTTCATCACATTCAGTGTATTTGGTTTTATGTTGAGGTCTTTGGTCCACTTGGACTTCATTTTTGTATGGGGTAAGAGATATGAACATATTTACAATCTTATATATTCACACATCCAGTTAGACAAGAACCATGTGTTGAAATTGAAGATGCTTTAATTTTTCTACATTACAACTCTAGATACTTTATAAAAATATGTATACATGAGTGTGTGTTTATCTATGAATATTTGATTTAATGTAATTGAAAATACTGTCTGTTTATATGTCAATAACATGTAATTATTAATATTGCTCTGTAGTACAGCTAGAAGTGAGAAATGAAGATATGTCCAAAAGTTTTTTGATTGTTTACCATTCAAGAATTATTTTGTGGACTTAAAACTTAAGGTACTTTAATAAAATTTGGTGTATTTGTGTTCAGTTCATATATAATTAGAATTGTTGATTTCTTCTTAATGAGTATAAAATAACCTTTCTTTCTTCATATGACTAGTTTTGGTTCTGTATATTCTGTAAGATACTAGAACTATGCCTGCCTTTTTGCATAGTTCTATTTGATTGGAATACATTTTCTATGCTTTTGTTCAAGATGATTTCTATTGTTGATGTTTAAGCATATTTCTTGAGAACAAGAAAAACTAGAGCACATTTTTCTAGTTTTATGTTAATCTGTGTCTATTAGGAAACTGAGAATATTGATGTGATTATCGAAAACTGTATTGATTCCTTATATTTGTAGGGATTTTTGATCTTTAAATAACTATTCTGGGATTGTTTAATTTTGCATAATCTCTTGGTGCACAAATTTTCTTAAAGTCCTCACTTTATAGCTAACTGAATGGACTTAGCTATTTTTAATCTACTTTTATCGCAAGAGGTTTTTTCTTTCTTTCTTAATTTTTGACCCTCCCTGCCTCTTGGGGTTTATTGCCCAGTATGGGTCCACAAGTACAAAGAGAGCAGACTCAGGTCAGGTCGAAGATGGGGTCAGAATCTCTAAGGGCATTATAATGCAGTAGCATTTCAGGAATCTAAGGTGCTTGCTGAACAAGTTCTTATTAACAGAAAGTTGAACCTGTAGTCTAACAAGTCAATGTGACATTCTCAAGGTAGATGTGTGCTTGAGTTTTTGAACTTCAAAGAGAAGGTCAGACAAAATGAAGCCATGCCAATGAAGGCTGTCCTCCATATTCTGCCTAGTCCAGAAAGCTATATAAACAATGGTAGACTTTGAATTTAATTAACTGGTTAACAAGTTTTTGAATTATAATAGGATATTGCATTGTTGGTTGATAATTCTGGTATTTTCAATTAAGAAATGCCTTATTAGGATGAGACATTTGGAACATTTTCATGTTTATTTTTTTCTAGATACCTTGAGTGTTTTTTTTTTTGTTTGTTTGTTTGTTTTGTTTTTTTCTGGGAGAGTGGTATTGACAGGCCTAAAAGAGAAGATGACAATAATCTCATCTAGATCAGGAAGTTTCCTGGTGATATAAGAAGGCCATAATAAAAGCATTTAGATCATTACTTTCTAGAGGAGCTTGTAAACCTTGAATTATGAAAATTTGCAATTAGATTAAATGGACCTATGGAAAGAAAATCAATACCTTATTTCTCCAAGAGACAGTGTGAGTTGGGGTCCTGCGTGGGGGGGGGGGGGAGGGGAATCTGTAGTTTAGGTGCAAGCGACCATTGTCACAAATAGGAACTATGTGTGTGAATTTGAACATATACATAGGTATACATATGGGTATGTAAATAAATATTAGTAGAGGTTGGTAACCTACATGTTTGTTAATTATTAAAAAAAACAGTTTGCTGCAATTATGTTGTTACTGTAAGCTAGAATATGTATTAATATAATCTTCATTTTTACTTCTTTTTTAACAACTTTATTTTAAAAAACAAATATAAATGTACAAATTTTAAGCATTTTTGTATAAAAGTATGTGAATACATTTTTGTCAGTGATTTTTTTAAAGGTTTCATAGTGTGCATTAAGAACTTTCTCCTTAAAATGAGCATAAAGTACATGTGAAACAGGATGTAACTCAGAATTAGTCAAAGTTTTCTTGGTGTGTAAGGATTACACATAATGTTTCTTTTCTGTTTTTCTTCTCTTGAACTTCATATAGTCTGTGATTTGTTTCTGGGGTGTTCAGAGCTTTCTGGAGTTAGTATCCAATTATCAGTGAATGCATATTATGTCTGTTCTTTTGTGACTGGGTCATCTCACTCTGGATGATATTCTCTAGATTAATCCATTTTCTTAAGAATTTCATAAGGTCATTGTTTCTGATAGGTGAGTAGTACTCCATTGTGTAAATGTACCAAAATTTTTGTATCCATTCATCTACAGAAAGACATATGGGTTCTTTCCAGCATCTGGCTATTATAAACAGAACTGCTATGAACATTGTGGTGCATGTGTCTTTGTTGTATGTTGGAGCTTCTCTGGCGTATATGCCCAGAAGTGGAATAACTGGGTCTTCAGGTAGTACTATGTCCAATTTTCTGAGGAATTGTCATGTTGATTTCCAATGTGGTTGTAACAGTTTAAAACCCCACCAACAGTGGAGAAGTGTACCTCTTCCTCCACATCCTTGCCACCATCTGTTGTCATCTGAATTTTTGATCTTGGCCAATCTGACAGGTTTGGCTATGTTGTGTTTTCATTTTTATTGAATTCTAGATAATTGTTAATTTATTTCTTTATTTCTTCCTTGACCCTGCTATCGTTTAGTAGAGCATTGCTTAGTTTCCATGTGTATATAGGCTTTTTTTTGTCTTTGTTGTTATTAAAGACCAGCCTTAGACCATGGTGATCTGAAAGGATGCATGGGAGTATGTCAATCTTCTTATATCTATTGAGGCTCCTTTTGTGACCAATTATGCCATCAATTTTCAAGAAGATGCTGTCGGGTGCTGAGAAGAAGTTGTATCCTTTTGTTTTAGGATGATATGTTGTATAGATATCTATTAATACCTGTTGGTTCATAACCTCTGTTAGTTTTACTCTGTCCTTGTTCAGTTTCTGTTTGCATGATCTGTCCATTGGAGAGAGTGAGGTATTGAGGTCTCCCAGTATTATTGTGTGGGGTACAATGTATTTTTTGGGCTTTAGTAGGGTTTCTTTTATGAATATGGGTGCTTTTTTATTTGGAGCATATATGTTAAAGATTGAGAGGTCCTCCTGACAAATTTCCCCTGTAATAAGTAAAGAGTGTCCTTTCTTATATTTTTTGATAAATTTTGGTTGAAAATTTACTTTATTTGGTATTAGAATGGCCACTCCAGCTTACTTCTTGGGGCCATTTGATTGGAAGATTTTTCCCTATCTTTTACTCTGAGATAGGGTATGTCTTTGTCTCTGAGATGAGTTTCCTCTATGCAGCAAAATGCTGGGTTTTGTTTATGTTCCAGTCTGATAGCCTATATCCTTTTATTGGGGAATTGAATCCATTTATGTTAACAGATATTAAGGGATAGTGTTTGTTGCTTCCTGCTATTTTTGCTTTCAGAGTTATAATTGTGCCTGTGTGTCTTTCTTCTTTTGGTTTCCTTGCTTAGGAGTTTTCTTGTTTTTACTAGGATGTAGTTCTAATTGTTGTATTGGGTTTTCCACATAGAATTCATTGTAGTGCTGGGTTTGTGGTCAGATATTGTGTAAAATTAGTTTTGCCTCTGAATATCTTAGCCTCTCTATCTATTGTGATTGAGAGTTTTGTTGGGTATAGCAGCCTGGGCTGACACATGTGTAGGGTGTGCATGATATCTTCCCAGAATCTTCTAGCTTTCATAGTTTCTGTTGTGAAATCGGGTGTGATTCTGATTTGTCTGCCTTTATATGTTACATGACCTTTTATCCTTACTGATTTTAGTATTCTTTCTTTGCTTTGGGCACTTGGTGTTTTGACTATTATGTGTCAGGAGGAGTTTATTTTCTGGTTCAACATATTTGGAGTTCTGTATGATTGTTTTATACTCATGGTCATCTCATTCTTAAGGGTAGGGAAGTTTACTTCTATGATTTTGTTGAAGACATTTACTGTGCCTCTTAGTTGATATTCTTTGTCTCTTATATTCCTATTATCCTTAGGTTTGGTCTTCTCATTGTGTCCTGGATCTCCTGGATATATTGGGTTAGGAGCTTTTTGGTTTTTGCATCTTCTCTGACTGTTTTGTATATGCTTTCAATGTTGTCTTCAGTCCCCAAGATTCTCTCTTCCATCTCTTGTCGTCTGTTGGAGATACTTGCATCAGTGACTCCTGATTTCTTTTCTTTTTTTTTTTTCTTTTTTTTTCTTTTGCTTTGATTTTCTATCTCTAGGGTTGTCTCTTTTAGTGTTTTCTTTATTTTGTCCATTTCCTTTTTAAATTCCTTCTTCCATTCTTTCATCTCTTTGCTTCTGTTTTCCTCTAGCTCTTTGAGTTCTTTGAGTGTTCTTCTTGTTTCTTCTTTAAAAGCATCTAATTCATTATGCTTTTCCTCCTGTTGTGTAAAGATCTCTATCATCATCTTGAGGTATGATTTCTGGTCTGAGTCTTATTTTTTTGGAGTGTTTTGCTTTCCAGAAAATGGGAAATTTCTGTTTGCTGTGATGGGAGAGCTGGGTGGGTTCTGGTGGTGACAGGGTGTCTTATTTTCCCTGGAGTATGTTCTTTCGCATTCCTTTTGCCATCTTGTTGTCTTTATTTATATATGGTCTTGTTGGCAGTGATTGATTTTTGCCTTTCCCTTGTACCTGTCCTGTATTTGGCAACAGACAGCCAATGCAGGGTTCCTGGTTCCATGAACCGAATAGGGGGGGTGGCACACTTTCTGTGAGCTTGGCAGAGATCCCTCTGCTCCCAGCTACTTGGAGAGCCTTCTCACCAGACCCATTTTTCCTTCTAAATGTTATGTATCTTTTATGAGAAAATAAGTATCTTCATTTTGAAGACAACATTTTCTTTCTCTATGCATTATCTCTAAAATGGGGATGCTAACATTTATCTATTTCTACATATGCTATTATCAATATGTTTTGTTTCAGAAGGAATGGTTTAAAACTTTCTAAACTTGGCAGTCCCCCTTTATAAAAGCAGGATTCTGATATACTTTCATAATTAACTATCATAGTTTTTAATATCTGACATACTAGAGAGAATACATTCAGTATTTAGGCAAAGGGTACTGAGATTAATTTGAAAAGTCTCATCCATATTCCTGCTCCTTACAGTGTTAGAGCAATATCAATATAGGCTCAGTAAGCACAAAAGTAGTGAGACTGACTACAATATCCCACATTGTTTTCATTTTCTGAATGCCATAAATATTCATGAACAATGACAGTTTTAATAGACCTTTAGTTGTTTCAAACCACAGTGAAGGTTAAACAGGAACTGATAAAATTAAATTAGATATTATACTGCTGATTCATCTCTTTTTCAACAAATATTAAATTATTATGCTCCTTTCTACTGTCAGTACTAATAATAATGTTGTAAAAAATGAAAGACAAAGTATGGAATAATAGAGTCTACAACTAAACTAAAAGTAAATGATTGGGTGAATTAAAAGAAACAAACTTAATGATATTCTAAATTAAATCTACATGAAGATGATTTAGGAGTAATAAGTAAATGATAGCTCAAAGGTCAAAAAAAGCTCAAAGCCTGAAAACCCACCAAAACAATTTGAAGTGATGTAGATTGCCATGAAGCTGTTCATATTTTAATGTTAATTCCATTTCCCCAAGAAGGGCTTCCTAGTCAGACACTCATGAGGTGACTTCATCTGAACCTTCTCATTTTAATTAGGAAAAAGAAAAAAGAAAAAGAAAGAAAGGAGAGTCATTGACTAGGCAGGGTAAGGGAGGTGGAAAGAGAAGATGAAAGGTCTGAGCAGGTAAGAGGACAGGAGAGAGGTCCAACATGAACCTCCATAAAGACCAGCTGGATCCAGGTGGGCATAATTGACATTAAACAATTATGAATATTAAGGATTATACAGGTCTAATATCTCATATAGAAGAACAGTTTGTGTCTTTGTATATTTGATATAATCTTGTTATGTAGAGGGCTTGTGAATTGAGAATTGAAAATATAAACCTGTATGAAAACTCGTGGGCAATAGAGTTGTGTTTGTATTGGTTTTTGGGATAAAGAAACACCCCAGGACAGAGGCCAAAAACAGGTTGTGGTAAATCACCAAGGGAAGGGAGTTGTGCAAATGGAGCGAGACCTGGATGGTGTCTTGGACCTAGCAACAGAAGCATGCTGGGCTCTGGAGTGAGGTGTGGGGCTGATAAAAAGATAAACAAGTTTTTAATTTTTAATATTTACTACAAAGGTGACTCACCAATGTGTTAGGCAATAATCCACTAAAATGTTTAAGGCTAAAGGCTAAGATTTAGTTAAAAAGCACTTATTTTCTGAGTAAGAGTGGGCCAGAGCCATGTTGAGTCACATGATGTCTCAAGCGCAGGAACCTTAAAGAGAAAACCTTTGCTGACAAGCTATAGTGTCTTGTGTCTAAAAAGGCAGGTGACCCAGGTACACACAGAGATAGAGAAAAAGAGAGAGAAAGAGTGAGGGGGGAACGCATGGAGCGAGGGACGCAGGGTGGGTGGGAGGGAGGTAGAGAAGAGAGATTAGTAACTATTTGCTTTAAAAATTGTTTTAAAAATGATTTTTTGCTTTAAGATGGTATAAATAGTTGAGATACAAGTCTAGTTTGTTTTTCTAGTTAGACAAATAGAGTATAGAATTTACCAGAGTCACCTGGAAATTTTCACCAGTGTTTCAGAACTAAGATAAAAGTCTGTACACCAGAAGAATGAATATAGACAAATATTATGATAGATATTAATAATGAAGATCTGATTCCCCAGGCTAAGAGAAAGACAGATCAAAATACTTTAGACTAAAGTCCTAAACTTACAGAATTGTTTAGTAAATCTATGAAAAGTTGGTTCAAACTTAGAAATAATTAGTCACTGACTCCAAGAGAGAAAGAGAATGGTGATTATTGTAGGTTAAAAGTTTCTCATTGATAGAGATCCGAGCCATCAAGAGTATATACAGACATATATTAAGTAAGTTATTAATAATTAAAGATCTGATGCTCCAGGTTGAGAACTAGACAGGTCAAAATACATAAACTAAGCTCTTGGTTTTACAAATTGCTTACTTATTGACTTTTAAGTAATAATAGTAATTTGTTTTGTTAATTATTTTGCTTAGGCCACATGGCTTCTCAGATGCTGGCTATCAAGACTTTATAGTTATCTTAATTGTTTATGTTGTTTCAAAATAGATATGATCTTGAGTTTTGTGTTTATATTATTTCTGTGGGAGAGAATACAAGATACTATACATTCTAGTTGCCAACTAAATGACATGCTATTTTGGGAGAAATTTTTTTGTCTTTGTGTTTTTAAAAAGTGTTATTTAGTTCTGTTTGACTTCCAGAGTTATATAGGTTATATTTGATAGAAGTAGACCACCTGAAAAACTAAATTCAAAAAGATAAAACAAAATATTTCTTGATAATAAAATGTTTTCCGTTGACTTTTATATATGTTACAAAATGTACAACTTGTCATGAGAATGTTGAACTGGCCTGGTTTCAGATGTCAGAGACTACAACAATGGTCAGTGGCTTTCACTCTTGAGGCCTGTCGGCTTCTTCACCCCCTCCCTTCTTCTAAATTCTCAACACTCATATATTACATTCAGCTTGACGAAGCTAAGATGAGTTGCCGCCTAATTCCATTGACTTTGGGGGAGGGGGGCTGGTTATTGTAAGGTTGTTTTTATAAAGAATTTAAAAATGGTCATAATCATACAGGAATGAATTATACCAATTTGATTATATTAGTCATAATCCTATTTTGGTAACTAATCTAAAGTCATATATTCATTGGTAAGAATCTTTCTAATTGATGCAAAGTTAAAGATATAATCTTTACAGAACTAAAAATTTATTTAATATATATTTAAAGTTTATACATTGAGTTTAGTTGATTAAACAATACTAGTTTGGAGCAAGACAACAATCTCATGGTTCTGAGTTATTAAAAGGATGCTTTAAAAAATATAACTTCAATTTAAGATGGCCAAGAGTAGTCAAGGCTTAACAGTTCAGAGATGTTTCATGTAGATAGATAATCTTTAAAGGTGTCAGAAATCCACAAAATAAGACTTTTTAGACATTTTTAAAATTAAAGATGATTTGGCTAGAAACCCGTTTGCTCCTGACAGCACCCTTTCTGAAATTTTAAGAAGAAATTGAGCATCAATAAAGTTGCTGCATTTGTGACAAGACAGACACTAGGCAAGAATTGCCTCATTCATCTAAGGACAATACTGTCCAGAAAGGGACACTTTTGCAGCATCATCAACTGATAATCTTTGCCCAGGCAAAAGTATCAGCCATTCAGATTTCTGCATTATAAAGGTATGTCAGATATTATCCTGGGCCAGAAAGCTGAAGACTGATGCTCTAATGTTTTGAGAGATGTGATACTGTCTTAGGTTTCAGCAATCTCTATTATATTGGCTAGTTTTGGAAGCTATGTTTTGTACTTCTCAGATGTCAGGCAGTAATAGTCATCCTGGGATTTCTGATGTGGTTGAAGACTGGTAGCCTCACAGCCAAACCAGCTGTTTGGTATTAAGAAAGATAATAAATATCTAAAAAGGTGATTTTCAGATGACATAAAATATAGAACTGAGATAAAAGTCAGGTATAGAATTATAGCATTTCAAGATAGATAAAATGGTGCTTTATTTAATAAACAAAATTGATATACTAAGTGTTAAGGCTGTCTTAAATTTTATAAATTGTGAGTTGGTAATACTTGTATTCATTTTATTGTTGAGGGAAAAAGCACTTTAACTGGACAAAAATGGAAAAATGTAGATTGTCCTGAGGCTGTTCATATTTTTTTTAACAAATTTATTTTACAAAACAAGGAAAAATGTACAGATTTTAAACATTTTTGCCTAAAATTATACATTTTTTGTCAGTACTTTTTTCCAGATTTTAACATAATTTTTACATAAAACTATATGAAAATATTTTTTAGTCAGTACTTGATTTTTTTCAAGGTTTGATTGTATGCCTTGAAAACTTAATAGTTACAATGAGCTAAAGTACATGTAAAACAAAATGTAACATGGAAATAGTAAAAGTTTTCTTGTTTTATAATTTTTTTTGTTTTGTTTTCTTTATTTCTTGGACTTCATACAGTCTGTGAGTTGTTTCTGGGGGAGTGCAAGCCTCTGGGGTTAGCATCCCACTATCAGTGACTGCATATTATGTCTGTTCTTTTGTGACTGGGTTATCTCACTTAGGATGATATTCTCTAGATGCAGGCATTTTCTTAGGAATTTGGTTAAGTCATTGTTTCTGGTGGCTGAGTAGTATTCCATTGTATATATGTACCACAATTTTTGTAGCCATTCATCTTCTGAGGGAAATCTGGGTTCCTTCCAGCTTCTGGCTATTATAAATAGAGCTGCTATGAACATTGTGGTGCATATATCTTTGTTGTGTATTAAAGTGTCTATGGGGTATATGCCCAGAAGTGGAATAGCTGGGTCTTCAGGTAGTACTATATCCAATTTTCTAAGGTATCGCCAGACAGATTTCCAGAGTGGTTATATTAGCTTGCAATCCCACCAACAATGGAGAAGTGTTCCTCTTTCTCCGCAGCCTCACCAGCATCTGCTGTCATCTGAGTTTTGGATCTTGGCCAATCTGACTGGTGTGAGGTGGAATCTCAGGGTTGATTTGATTTGCATTTCCCTGATGGCTAAGGATGTCGAGCACTCCCTCAGATGTTTCTCGGCCATTCAGTGTTCCTCAACTGACATTCATAAAAGAAACCTTACTAAAGCTCAAAAAATACATTTCACCCCACACAATAATAGTGGGAGACTTTAATACCCCTCTCTTACCAATGGACAGATCCAGGAAACAGAAACTGAACAAGGACACTGCAAAACTAGCAGAGACTTTGAACCAACTAGAATTAATAGATATATACAGAACATACTATCCTAAAGTAAAAGAATACACCTTCTTCTCACCACCCCATGGCACCTTCTAAAAAATTGACCACATAATTGGACACAGAACGATCCTCCATCGATATAAGAAGACTGAAATACTCCCATGCATCCTCTCAGATCACCATGGTCTATGGCTGGTCTTTAACAACAACAAAGAAAACAAAAAGCCCACATACACATGGAAACTAAACAACGCTCTGTTAAAGGATAGCAGGGTCAAAGAAGAAATAAAGAAAGAAATTAAGGACTTTCTAGAATTCAACGAAAACGAAAACACAACATACCCAAACCTATGGGATGCAATGAAAGCAGTATTGAGAGGAAAACTCATAGCCCTAAGTGCTTCCAAAAAGAAGCTGGAGAGAGCTCACAGCAGCAACCTGACAGCACAGCTAAAAGCCCTAGAACAAAAGGAAGCAGATATACCCAAAAAGAGTAGACGGCAAGAAATAATCAAAATTAGGGCAGATATAGACCAAATAGAAACTAAAAGAACCATTGAAAGAATCAACAAAACCAAGAGTTGGTTCTTTGAGAAAATCAACAAGATTGATAAACCCCTAGCCAGACAAAATGGAGGGCAAAGAGAGAGTATCCAAATTAACAAAATCAGAAAGGAAAGTGGTGACATAACAACTGAAACTGAGGAAATTCAAGAAATCATCAGATTCTACTACAAAAACTTATACTCCACAAAATTGGAAAATCTGGAGGAAATGGACGTTTTCCTAGACAGATACAAGATCCCAAAGTTAGACCAGGACCAAGTAAACCATCTAAATAACCCTAAAACACCTAAAGAAATAGAAGAAGTCATCAAAAGCCTCCCAACCAAAAAAAGCCCAGGTCCAGACGGGTTCAGCGCAGAATACTATCAGACATTTATTGGGGATATAACACCAACTCGCCAAACTATTCCAAAAGATAGAATCAGATGGAATATTACCCAAGTCATTTTTTGAGGCTACAATAACCCTCGTACCTAAACCACACAAAGACCCTACAAGGAAAGAGAACTTCAGACCAATCTCACTTATGAACATTGATGCAAAAATACTCAACAAAATCCTTGCAAACCGAATCCAAGAACACATCAAAATGATCATTTAACATGACCAAGTAGGCTTCATCCCTGGGATGCAGGAATGGTTTAACATAAGGAAATGAATCAACGTAATCCACCATATAAAGAAACTCAAAGACCAAATCACATGGTCATCTCACTAGATGCTGAGAAAGCATTTGGCAAAATCCAACACCCCTTCATATTAAAAGTCCTGAAAAGAACAGGAATCCAAGGCCCATACTTAAACATAATAAAAGCAATATACAGCAAACCAACAGCCAACATCAAACTTAATGGCGAGAAACTTGAAAAAATTCCACTAAAATCAGGGATTCGACAAGGCTGCCCACTTTCCCCCTACCTATGCAACATAGTACTGGAAGTCCTGGCTGGAGCAATTAGACTGCAAAAGAGGATCAAGGGGATAAAAATCGGAAAGGAAGAGATAAAAACATCACTCTTTGCTGATGACATGATAGTGTACTTGAGTGACCCCAAAAATTCCACCAGAGAACTCCTACAGCTGATAAACAAGTTCAGCAAAGTGGCTGGATACAAAATTAACTCAAACAAATCAGTAGCCTTCCTATACTCAAAGGACAAACATGTGGAGAAAGAAATTAGGGAAAAGGTACCCTTCACAATCGTCACAAAAACTATGAAATACCTTGGTGTGACTGTAACTAAGCAAGTGAAGGACCTGTATGACAAGAACTTCAAACCTCTAAAGAAAGAAATTGAGGGGGATCTCAGAAAATGGAAAGATCTCCCAAGCTCATGGATTTAAAAAATCAACATCTTAAAAATGGCCATCCTACCAAAAGCAGTCTACAGATTCAATGCAATCCCCATCAAAATTCCAACCCAGTTCTTCATGGAATTGGAAAGATCAAATTTCAATTTCATATGGAATAACAAAGGACCTAGAATAGCGAAATCCATCCTCAGCAACAAAAAAACATCTGCGGGAATCACTATCCCTGACCTCAGCTATATTACAAGGCAATTTTGCTGAAAACTGCATGGTACTGGTACAGAAATAGGCATGTGGATCAATGGAATAGAATAGAAGCTCCAGAAATGAGCCCTCATGTATATGGTCACCTGATTTTTGACAAAGGAGCAGTAAAAATTCAATGGAAAAAGGACAGCCTATTCAACAAATGGTGCTGGTCCAACTGGCACTCAGCATGCAAAAAATGAAAATAGACCCTTTCTTATCTCCTTGTACAAAGCTCAAGTGTAAGTGGATCAAAGATCTCCACATTAAACCAGATACACTGAAACTATTAGATGAGAAAGTAGGGAAAACCTTAGAACACATAGGCACAGGAGAAAATTTCCTGAACAAAACACCAATGGCTCAAGCTCTAAGGTCAAAGATTAACAAATGTGACTTAATGAGATTGCAATGTTTCTGTAAGGCTAAGCACATCGTCAAGAAAACAAAATGGCAACCCACAGAATGGGAAAAGTTCTTTACCAACACCACATCAGATAGAGGCCTAATATCCAAGGTGCACAAGGAACTCAAAAAGCTAGACACCAGAGAATCAAATAACCCTATTAAAAATGGGGTACAGAGCTAAACAAAACGTTTTCAGTTCAGGAACACCGAATGGCTGAGAAACATCTGAGGAAGTGCTGTTCATATTTTAATGTTAATTCCACTTCTCCAAGAAGGGCTGCCATACTCCAGAGGTGACTTCATCTGAACTTTCCCATTTTAATTAGAAAAAGAAAAGGACAGGCAGTGCCTTGTCATGGTAAGAGAGTTGTAGAGAGAAGATCATAGAGCAGCAGTCACAGCAGAGAGGAAGACAGAAGTGTCGCTTGCCCCACATCCCGCCGGCAGAAACAGGTGTGCAACATCAAGATTCTTCTTCGAACAACCTTTATTATACAGCACTCTGAGCAGGGGAGTTCCTGAGCAGGAAACTTCTCTCTGAGCAGGCGATCTCTCTTGTTGCTTGCCTGGTGGGATCTCCCGGGACAGGCGATCTCCCACGTGCTTTCCTATATAAAGACCTAAACCCGCAATCTCTCCTGGTCAGGGCATCTCCCTTACCTGGTCTTCTCTCCCGAATCTCTCTTACTGAGTCTCTCTCCACGTGGGAGAGAAATGCACTGCTATATATGCCTAAGAGACTTGTGTTGCTACCTGATTGGTGCATCCTCCAGTAGCTCATTCAAGTGCCCCAAGATTGGGCTATGACTTATGTGGTTGCCAAGCAACACGAGGGGAAAGGTTTTTGTAGGCTGAATAATGGGCAGGAAGCTGGCGCCATCTATTGGCGCCAACGGCTTCCTACACAGAAGGACAGGAGAGAGGTCCAACATGAACGAACCCCCGTACAGACCAGCTGGATCCAGGTCGGCTTAATTGGCATTAAACAGCTACTAACATTAAGGATTTTTTAGGTCTAATATCTCATATAGAAGAGCATTTTGTGTCTTTTTCTATTTGATGTAATCTTTTTGTGTATAGGGTTTGTAGATTGAGAATTGAATACATAAACCTGTATGAAAAGCTATCAGGCAATAGAGTTGTGTTTGTATTGGTTTTGGGATAAAGAAATACACTGGGAAGGAGGCAGAAAACAGGTGGTGGAAAACACTCAAGGGAAGGGAGTTGTGCAAATGAAGTTAACCCTGGTTGGTGGCTCACACAGAACAACGGAGGTTGCGTGTGGCTCCGTACTTAAATGGGGCCTACGGAGTGAGACTGCAGCATAATGATATTCTCATAAAGAATCACCATAAACAAGTAGATCTTGTTGATTTATGATGTATATTTACTTTTCACATGTATGTAAAGTAAATCAAAATGATGTTGGCATTTCATATTTTCTTTTATTTTACTTTTCTATAGATAGTATTATTGTGTCAAAGGTGATTTGTGTTTTGTTGCTTAATTCATATTCGCAATTTATTCTCTAAAAGAGTTTGGTTACCATGTAATTTAAGATAATTTTTGTGGGGGTTAAATTGCAAGTAAAAATGAAGTCATAAAAATAGATGGCTTTTCATACAATACTATCTCCTGAATGGAAATCTAAAATTACAATCCTAATGCTGTGAATATGTCTTATTTTTCTGTGAAATTTAATTTCATTGAATCAATTTTTATTTCAGTACATGAAAATTAACTTCTTCTCAACCACTACTTTAAAAATTCTAGTCAACATTTGTTTTTCTTTTATTAATCATAATTTCCAAAGACACTATCATTTACCCAGTTATCCAAGCTATGAATTTGAGAATAACAGATTTTTGTGTATTATCTTCTTTGTCTTTTTATTCAGTCAGTAACCTCTGCTGTGGACTCCCAATCCTAATAAAAAGACCAAGAAACCATAAAAGCAAACTTGGTTCCAAATTTGACAACTGCCTTTCTAACCCTTTTAAACATTTCCCTACAGACCACACCATTATGTGTGACAATTCTTTCTTATATGTATTTATTTGTTTCTTTACTCTTAACTAAAATAACTTATTTTCTCTTTTTCTAGTGTATATCATATCTTCAATTTTTAAGAAAACTTGATGAGCACTGACCCAAAATATATTCATTATGCCATTCTCATAACTTTGACACATATAATATGAATGTATGTCCCTGTACTCTCAATTATTAAGTGTTACCAGCAAATAGTCAAGTGCTATCAGAATATGGGTATTGCCATTTTTATGAACTATTGCCAGTTTTATATTTGTAAATGTTTGTAATTTTTCATTTGCCCAAAAGATGAAGCAAAATACTCTGGTAAAGATAAAGCAGCCCTCAGTGTCAAAGGGAAACTCTAAGAGATGGATAAAGTGTTATCTTGCTGCTGAATGGTTCAAACTAAAATGGCTTTTTTTCATAGTAAGGAGCTGACAGTAGGGCATGGCTCAGCAAGTGTGAGGGCAGGACATCCAGTCAGTTTGGAAGGAAGAAGATGGAAACACGGTCTAACAGATGCAGAAGAATGAAAAAAGAGAAAGAACAGGGCTAGAAGCAGGCAGTGAGAACCATATGAAGGAAAAAAAAAGATGAAAAAAATCAGGATAAGTTTTATAATAGTTGAGAGACTGTCCCAGTAGAAGGCCAACAGCTTTTACATATAAAGATGTCATCATGTCTTAATAAAACTTCAAATTGGATACCTGAAATCCCCAAAACATCAATGACATTTTCTATATAAATGCATCATTTTCATGACTTTATAGCCTCTGTGACTGTTTGTAGATCTATACTATATTAGGTTGGCTAGTAGTCATTCACAGATAATAGCAAGGAAAAGGAATTTTCTCTCATTATTTATAGATTTTTGATGAATTCTAGAAAAAGGGTAGGCATAGTGTTCACTTTAAAACTCATGTTCAGGCAATTCTGATAAAAGTCAGTAAGTCATAAAACAAAACAAAAAGTCTTGAACATAAGAAAGTCATCTGAAGGGAGAATGAGTGTTGACAGGGATGAAATGGAATTTAGAAATGGTAGGAAATAATGAAAGCAATCATAATTTGTACATATGCACATGCATTTGTGAAAAATTAAGTTAATAAAAACATTTAATGAAAGTTATAAAAAGCATCATATGGTTTACTTTTCAGTTCAGTGTTCAATGACTTATGCCACTAATTTGAAATTGAACATGGTGTGAGTTCTTATTGCATAAAAAATGACAAAATTAAAAAAAAGAGACTCTCTTGTGAAAATGGTATTAGCCAATCATTATAATATTAATCTAAAAATTTGGTTTATATCTTATTTTAGTCCAACAATGAAACTCTAATTTTTCATTCTACTCTATTTCAAATTTATTTATCAATTATCTTTTCTTCCTAATTTGGGTTTTTAATGCTCTTCTTATTTTCCAAGTCTTTGACTCTCTCCTTCAGGCATCAATTATGGCATTACAGGTAAACCCTGTTGAACATTGACCTCAAATGTATCTCATCCTTTGCCATAGACTGAAAGAACACTTTAATACTGGCAGAGTTGATTTCAGATATGCTGTTTTGCTCATTCATGCTTTCTTTGTAATTTGATCATGATAGTTGTATTTATTTTGTTTGTGTGTCTAATGTGATAATCTGGCCTTCCTTAGACTGAGTAACAGCAGGAGAACAAGCTGTTAAATTGGATTAGGAATGAAAGTTCCCAAACAACCAGCTCCGAACTAGACCCATGCAAAGAGGATATAAATGAAGGGGATTTATGGCTACAGATACGGAATTAGGCTTATAGGATTTTAAGACTTGGTGAGATGGTGGAAGGAGGCAAAAAGAAGAAGCAACTTACCCAGGAAAGGTCATTAATACACAAAGAACATTCTCAATCTGGGCTCTGTTACTACTCTGTTCTGGGGTTTTTTATATCAACCTTGAGAAGATTTTTCCTTATATTGTGAACTAAATAATTTTCCTGTTATGAATTCAAATAATATTCTTCTGTTATCCATGAAATATTATATTCACTTTGTTGAGTACAGTTGTGACATAATACATTATATCACAAATATTTTAATATATAGTCGGGCATTTGTTCATATTTATTAGTCTGTGATTTCTTTTACTTTAGGTATTATAGATATATGAATGATTTTAAGTAATTAGCACTCAATAGTTTTTTATCTTTCTACTTATTTTTTGCCAAGTGGTCAATTTGCATGCATTCATTTCATTATACTGGCAGCCTCAAAAGTACAGAAAATTTGAATTATAAATGACTTACCATTACATTGACCTTTTGAGTCAAGTAATCTACTCACTTTGGACTATTAACTTGTAATAGTTTTAATTACATATTTGTCATTATAAAGTCAATAGATTCTCATTAACTAAAAGTGCATAAACCAGGGATGCCAAAGGAAGCAATAAAATGACCTGCAATAGAAAATTCAAACTAAGAGATGAATAAACATAATGAATAAATGATCCATATATTTTAAATAGCTTTAGAGATATGAAGATGACTGCTGCAAGGAAAGTAATTAAAAGTAGGTTGAATAAAGAGTTATATTAGTTAAAGTTTTCAAAGCAGGATCTTATTTAGAAAATAAAATCAAAGATATAATGTGAACTAGGATAAAAGAAATAATGACATCAGAAGATAGGAATTTTTAGGACGAGAATATTTATTTCGAACTCATAAATACAGAAGTGAATATAATAGATAAAGAATACCAGAAAGTGCATGCTGAATGAAAGGGTGCATAACTAGAGTATTAGTTTATTTATAGAATAATCTCTCTTATGAGATGTAACTGTAATGGAAATTCCTGGAGAAAGTGAAACAGTAGGAGATATATGAAAAGAAAGAGAGAAAGCAGAGGAGGCAAAGAAGAAGTAAGTTCATGGAAAAAAAAACAAAGTGAGGTAAAGGAAGAAGAAAAAAGAACAAAGGAACAGAGAGAAAGAAGGAAGGGAGAAAGGAAGACACACAAGTAATCTTCATATATAACAATGAAAAACATGTCAAAAAATTCATGGAGCAATCCCCTTCACAGTAACCTCAAAGAAATTAAAAAAAAAATAGAATAACTCTAACCACTGAAGTGAATGGTTTGTACCATGAAAACATTCAGACACTAAAAAAAATGATACTGAATATAATATCAGAATATGGAAAGTGTCCATATGCTTGTGGATTAGTACACTTATTTTTTTTTAAATAGACATCCTGCCATACACAATTTAATTCAACCACCATTAAAATCCCAGTAGAGTTCTTAAAATAAAATTTCAAAAAAAAATCTTTAAATTTACACGGAACCACAAAAGTTCAAGTATAGCTAAAACAATCTTGAAATGATTTCAAGATATACTGCATATTTGTAATAATAAATCAATATAGTTCCAGCATTAAAAAAATATTTTTCAGTGGCCACAGGATACTGAGCGTAGACAGCAACAGTGAGGAAGGTTTTCCTGTGGAGGCTGGTGGGCTCGGCCTCCCCCTGGGCTGTGCGCACCTCCTCCATGGGCACTTTGCCAAAGTGAGTGAAGGCTGATTGTAGAGGTTCATCCCAGAGATGGCCTGCAGAATGAAAAGAGTACCTACCCGGTGAAAATTAGGCTGATAAACATGCTTTCAGAATCAGGGCTCCCCGTTATCCAGGCCACCAGCTTAGCCTCTCCCAAGTGGGTGCTGCAGATGGCTGACTACTCTGACGTCTGGAAGGTCATTCACAAGTGTCCTGGCATCAACTGCCCAGTCCTGACTCCAAATGTGAAAGGCTTGGAGGAAGCCGTAGCTGCAGGTGCAAACAAATGAGCATCTTTGGGGCCGTGTCAGAGCTCTTCATCCAGAAGAATGTGAACATCTATAGGAGAGAGTTTTCAGCACTTCGATGGAGTCATGCAGGCCGCATGGGCCACTAGCATCCCTGTGAGAGGTTATATCTGCTTTACCCTCGGATGTCCCCACGAAGGGAAGGTCTCCCCATCTAAATTTGCTGAGGTTGCCAAGAAGTTGTACTCAATAGACTGCTATGATATTTCCCTTGGGGATACCTTTGGCGTAGGAACCCCAGGACTCATGAAAGACATGCCGACTGCTGCCATGCATGAAGTGCCCGTGGTCCCATTGGCTGTCCACTGCCATGATACCTACGGTCAAGCTCTGGCCAGCATCGTGGCCTTGCAGATGAGAATAAGCATTGTGAACTCCTCTGGTGGGACTTGGAGGGAGTTTCTATGCAAAAGGGGCATCAGGGAACTTGGCTACAGAGAACCTGGCCTACTTGCTGACTGACTTAGGGATTCACATGGGTAAACCTCCAGAAGCTCCTTGAAGCCAGGGACTTCGTCTGTCAAGCTCCGAACAGAAGAACCAGTTCCAAAGTGGCCCAGGGCAGCTGCAAACTCTGAGCCCCTTGTTCACCTGAACCGGAACAGTGGGAGTTGAGTGTACATAATGATTCCAGGTTGGGGAAACAGAATGAGAGCAAATGAGCTGGCATCACAGAGGTCCCTCTCCTAGACAGAAAGGGCTTGAGCTGCCAGGTTCTGTCCAGCGCCCCTGAGTTGTATGCCTAAGCACTAGCTTGCGATGGCCCTGGGTGAGTCTGGTAGCCAACAGATCTGATATCCACTGTGCCACAACTGTGGGTACTGTGTTCTACCTCTGAGGACAGAAAGTGGTCTCCCCTTATGCCAGCAGAGCATTTGCTGAAATAGGGGGAGGGGGTTGATCTGCCATGGCCATCTGCCAATTCCAACATCTCTGGGAAATCTCCACTCTGTACAAGATTTTCCTGAACATCTTACATGATTAAAGGTTTAATTTTCTAATTAAAAATACTTTTCAAAAGAATAGAGAATTTTTATCTATTTGGACTTGAGGATTGTGCAGGGTAATACATATTGGTCTATTTGCATTCATCCAGTGCAGGCATCCAGTTAGATCAGCACAATTTATTGAAGATGCTTTTGCTTTCCCATTGTATGGATTGTCAAGAATCTAGTGTCTGTAGGGACATGGATTTATTTCTGGGACGTTGATTCTATTTCATTTATCATCCTGTCTGTGTGTATGCTAATAACATGTGGTTTTTGTTGCTATTACTCCATAGTATATTTTGAAATTAGGGAAGGTAATACTTCCATAATGTCTTTTATTATGCAGAATAGTTTTAGCTATCCTGGGTCTTTTACTTTTTCATATGAAATTGACAATAGCTATTTTAAGAATTGTGTTAATAATTTGAGGAGGATTTCATTGCATCAGTAGACGGCTTTTGGTAAGATGGTTGTTTTACTATGTCAAATCCTGAGGGCCATAAAGAAGGAAATACAAATAGCTTTAGTATTCGTGGAATATAGTCCACCAGTTATCACACCCATGATGGGTGGGCCTCAGTTGAGGCAGAGCTCTGAGGAATATGTGTCCTGAGGCCTTCATTGTATTATGGAGTTCTGCTCTGCTTCCTGATTTCACTTACCTCGTAATCTAAAGATGGTATGAATATGCTAAGGGGGCTTCTAGCCCCTTACTGGGCAGTAAATATGTCTGACATTCAAAATAATAGTGCTTGATCTCTTTTAGTCATTGCTGCTGGAACAGATTAATGAGTCAGTCACCACTTTAGGAAAGAACTTAGAGATGTAACTTACATAGAAAACGTGGAAAATTAAAATTGTTAATGGAGATAGTTTAAGATGTTTTTGTTACTGACTCTGATACAAAAATATCTCAGGGAATAATTTGAATTTTGGAAAGACAGATTTTTATTAATAAATCTAGGGACCTTTTATGGTCAGGGAACAAAAACAATGGCAGAAGTGGATAATTTGGACACATGCTCCACTATGTTCATGACAGTCTTATTTTTATAATAGCCAGAAGCTAGAAAAACAGAGATGTCCCTCAGCAGAAGAATGGATACAGAATATGTGGTACATATACACAATGGAGTACTATGCAATAATTAAAAACAATGACTTCATGAAATTCATATGCAAATGGATGAAATTAGAAAATATTATTCTGAGTGAGGTAATCCAGACACACACACACACACACACACACACACACACACACACACACACAAAACATATATGGTATATACTCACTAATGAGTGGATATTAGATTATCAGCCCAAAATATCCATGTTATAACCCACTGAGCATATAAAGAACGGAAGACCAGGGTGTGGACGCTTCAGTCCTGTATTGAAGGGGAACAGGATGATTATAAGAGGTGGAGGAAAAGGGAGACCGGAGAGGGTGAAAAAAGGGAGGAAATAAGGGTGGTAACATCAGGATCTGGATGAGATGTGATAGAGTTACAGAGGGTCTGGGAGGCAAAATAATAATAATAATAATGATAATAATAATAATAATAATAATAATAATAATAATAAACATAATAATAGTTGTAGCAGGGATATGAGAAACCGGAGGTAGCCACCTGAGGGTCCCAGACACCAGGATAACATTAGGTCCCCAGGTTCCAACAGAGATGTATTTTGCCAAATGTACAGAAATGCCAGATAGATTCTGTAGAGACCTCCTCCAGCAAATAAGCATAGTTCCTGGCCAAGGGATGGGGATACCCACACATCCCAAAATTTTGAATACAGAAATGTTCCTGTCCAATGTAAAAACAGGGACAATAAAATGGAACACAGACTGAACAAAGGGCCAACTGGGGACTGCCCCACATGGAGATTCATCATATCTGCAGACGTCAGGGAGTGCTTGCTGATAGGATGCAGGCCCTGAGGAAGTTTGGCTGGCAACTGACTGATGCAGATTTAGATGCTTGGAGCCAACCAGTAGTCTGAGCTCAGGAAACCTGATAGGGAGCTGGCAGGAAGACTGGAAGAATAGAGGGGCATTGCATTCCTATTAAAACAAGTAGGTTGGCCAGACCACCCAGTTTTCCTAGAGTTTAGGCTATCAACCAAGGAGTGTACCTGGAGAGATACACAGTTCCAGATACATATGCAGTAGAGGATGGCCTTGCCTGACCCTTGGTCCTGGGGATGCCTGATACCTCAGTGTACAGTGATGCTAGAGTGGTGGGGCAGAGAAGTGTGGGTGGTCAGGGTAGCACTCTCGTATAGGCAATGTGTAGAGGGAGGGTTGATGTAGGATAGGGGGCTGGTAGAGGGGTAACTGGGAAGTGGGTTATCATGGTATGGGGTTTTGGTGAAGGTAGTAACAGGGAAGTGAGATATCATTTGAGATATAAATGAATAGAATGAATAATTGAAAAAAAAGAGATTACAGAAAATTATTTAACACCCCCCCAAAGAAAGTAGAAAAAAAAGAATTGCTGATGAGTTTATATGTATTCTGAAAATTTAAAGTAGATGTGATTATTTTTATATTAAAGTTAAGATTTGTGATTGAGTTATCACTCTTACAAGATTATTTTTAAAGATAAATAATAATTTAATCTTTTCATTGTATCTGGAAATTGCTGCCTTCCAGTAAGAGAAAATGACTGAGAAAACTTCCTTACTTACACTTTGTTAATCTATAGCAAGTTGCTTAGTTATGAATGTACATAGGTTCTTGGGAATAATTTGTTTTCTCTATCTGTACTATGTAACATTTTTGCTTGTAAATGAATTGTTGAAAACATTGCTTTTTCATAGTCATTCACTAGAAGAAAGCTGAAATGAAATCACATTGTAACTTTATATTTCCTAAAAGAATTTTTTGAGATACATAACCCCTAGGAGAAAGAATAAAATTGTTGGCATGCTGGTAATTTCATCCATTAACTACATGTGTATTTGTATATATGGAAAGCAAGTATAAAAATATTTTGGAACTTTGTTCCTTAGACCCTCCAAGTATGTATGCATAGATATAAATGTATGTGTAAAGTTTGTGTTAGAATGTGTTAGAACTTTGTTTCATTCATCAAATCTGTATGTATGATTTATGTGCATGTAAAGCTTATCTGAGTGTGTATGAGGACTTGCTCCATCTACCAATTGTGTGTGTGTGTGTGTGTGTGTGCGTGTGTGTGTGTGTGTTGTCTGGAGCCTACTTGCTGGAGGTTTGCACCAATAATTCAATGCATGAACTTATGTATGTCTGTTTTTAGGCCTGTATGCATGTAGGTGGTATGTATGCATGAATGTATATATTTGTATGTATGAAGTTAGTGGAGTCCACATTTTTGTTCATTTACTTACTGTTTAAGTATTTGTATGTCTTTATATGAAATTTATCTCATTTATTGTCTTTCTCACTGGCCCCAGGGGATTTTAAGAGTTCAAAGTTTTTTTTTCCTGGCAACAGGCAGTGCCATCCTTAGTAAATAAAGCTTTGTTCCCCCAGAAAAGTTTCTTTAATTTCTCTAACCTCTGGCTAGTAGGCAGCAGCAACTCTCAATATCTGGACCAACTCTAATAAGCCACTCCAAATATTTATCCCCATCAGCTGCCTTCTTTGTTTCACCCATTCCACAGATGTCAAATCTGGGTATTGGCAGTAAATATTACTGATATCTGATCATGGGATAAGAGAAAATTTAGTATAATATAAGTATTCCACTTGCTTGGTTAGAGTTATACTACAATGTTATATATTATTTGTGGCTAATGTAAAGTGTATTTTCTCCTATCTTCTTTTTTGTGACATTTGTTGCTTTTATAAAGGAGGACTACTGATTCCTTGAGTTGATTTTTTATCCAGACATTTTTTTGAAGTTGTTTATCAACTGTAGAAATTATCTGGTAGAATTTTAAGGTCACTTATGTATACTATCACATAATCTGCAGATAGTGACACTTTGACTTCTTTTCAATTTTTATCCCCTTGATCTCCTTTTGTTTTCTTAGTTGCTCTAGTTAGAACAGAGAACACAAATACAATGTTGAAATATACAATTAATAACTGGGACCTCATGAAACTGAAAAGCATTTGTAAGGCTAATTTCTCCATTAATAGGAAAAATGTCAGACTGAAGAATGGGAAAAGTTCTTAATGAACCCTACATCTGACAGAGTCTAATATCCAAAATATATAAAATTCTCAAGAAGTTAAACACCAACAAAGCCTATAACCCAATTAAAAATTGGGTATGGTTCTAAACAGAATTCTTAACTGACAAATCTTGGATGGTCAAGAAGTACTTAAAGACAGGACCAAAGTCCTTAGGCATAAGGAAAATGAAAATCAAGGCTACTAGGAGATTCTGGTTTATACCAGTCAGTATGTTTAAGATCTAAACATCAAATGATATCTTATGATGGCAAAGATTTGGAGCAATAGAATAGCAAAATCCATCCTCAACAACAACAACAACAACAAAAAAAAATCTTCAGGAATCACTATCTCTGCCCTCAAGCTATATTAAAGGCTAAAAACTGCATGGTACTGGTACAGAGATAGGCATGTGGATCTATGGAATAGAATAGAAGATCCAGAAATGAACCCTCACATATATGGTCACCTGATTTTTGACGAAGGAGCTGTAAACATTCAATGGAAAAAGGACAGCCTATTCAACAAATGGTGCTGGTCCAACTGGCACTCAGCATGCAGAAGAATGAAAATAGACCCGTTCTTATCTCCTTGTACAAAGCTCAAGTGCAAGTGGATCAAAGATCTCCACATTAAACCAGGTACACTGAAACTATTAGTAGAGAAAATAGGGAAAATTTTAGAAAACATAAGGACAGGAGAAAATTTCCTGAACAGAACACCAATGACTCGTACGCTAAGGCCAAAGATTGACAAATGGGACTTAATGAGATTGCAAAGTTTCTGTAAGGCTAAAGACACTGTCAAGAAAACAAAGCAGCAACCAACAGATTGGGAAAAGATCTTTACCAACCCCACATCAGATAGAAACCTAAAATACAAGGTATACAAAGAACTCAAAAAGCCAGACACCAGAGAACCAAACAAACCTATTAAAAATGGGGTACAGAACTAAACAAAATGTTCTCAATTGAGAAATATCAAATGGCTGAAAAACATCTAAGGAAGTGCTTGACATCAGGGAAATGCAAATCAAAACAACCCCGAGATTCCACCTCACACCAGTCAGCTTGGCCAAAATCAAAAATTCAGATGACAGCAGATGCTAGCAAGGATTCAGAGAAAAAGGAACACTTCTCCACTGTTGGTGGGGTTGTAAACTGGTACAACCACTCTGGAAATCAGTCTGGCGATTCTGGTTGTCTTTCTTGGGCAGACTGTCTTATAGTCAAACAGGACTTTCAGTGAAGGGAAAGAGAGACAGTAACCCACCCACAAAAACTTCAACCCAAAATTTCTCCAGCTTACAGGGATAAATATAGAATAGAGATTTGGGGAATGGCTAGCTTATGGGATTCTTGCTCATGGGATGGGTTTAAATTTGGGGCAGTAGTTTGGCAATTCTCTCACTCTTTGCTCTATCTCTGTCCCTGTACATCTCTTAGAGAAAAGATACTTTGAATCTAATGGTTTGTAATACATCCCGCCTTTCACTATTCTTGAGTAACTATTCTTGAAGAATAGAGAATATAATTAAGGAATATGCTCCAAATTGAGAAAAACTGTCTGCAAAATTATTAGAGAAAGAAACCAATCTTGCTAGTCTAAACACTGCCTAGTATAGAAACTAGATCTTCATAAATCTGAAAGTAGGTTATCTCACACTTCATACAGCTGGATAGACACACTCTGCCACATGCATATTCTCAAGACAACCAATACTAGAAGTCACTTATGTAGTCAACACACTCCCTGTGTCATTAATGTTCACATTCCCATTAGATTTACCACCTGGTAGTCGGGAAGGGCACATCTGTATTCTTATTGTTTTATGCACAGCTAAAATCATAAATTCATATCTTTGGGGTTATGCAATTCTGACTGTGCCAGTTCAGGTTGAATTTATACTCCCATGTCTCAAAGTAACTGAGACATCTAGATGCAATATTCATTGGTAATTAACCTTCAAAGTTTCTCTTCCTAGGTCCTTGGAAAGAGAACACTAACCTGTAAAGCTGTCAAAGAACATTATCTTGAAAAATTATTTCTATGCATTATAGACAAATAATGAAATAAAATGTTATTATAAATAAATAAATATATTAGTAGTAGTAGTAGTAATGGATATTTTTACTTACATTTCAAATGTTATCCCCTTTCCTTGTTTCCCCTCTAGAATTCCCCTATTCTTCCCCCCCCACATCTGCCTCTATGAGAGGTTTCTTCACCCTAACCTCTCCCTCCCATTGCCCCATCCTCTCATTCCCCTATACTAGTGTATTGACCCTTTACAGGGCCAAGGGCCTTTTTTCTCCTTGATGCCTCATAAGGCCATTCTCTGCTAAATATAGTGCTGGAACCATGTGTTTCACCATGTGTACTACTTGGTTGGTGGTTTAGACTCTGGGAGCTCTGGAGGGTCTGGTTGGTTGATATTGTTGTATTTCCTGTGGGTTTGCAAACCCCTTCAGCTCTTTCAGTCCTTTTTTTCTAAATCCTCCATTGGGGACTCCATTCTTGGTTGAATGGATGGTTGAGAGCATCTGACTCTGTATTTCTCAGGCTCCATCAGAGCCTCCCAGAAGACAGCTGTATCAGGTACTTGGCAGCATGCACTTCTTGGCATCTAGAATATTGTCTGGGTTTGGTGACTATATATGGAATCAGTCCCTGGGTGCTGCGGTCTCTGGATAGCACTTCCTCCTGTCTCTGCTCCACACTTTGTCTCTATATTTCCTCCTGTGAATATTTTGTTCCCTCTTTTAAGGACTGAACCACCCACTCTTTGGTCTTTCAACTTCTTGAGCTTCATGTGGTCTGTTGATTGTATCTTGGGTATTGTGAGGTTTTGTGCTAATATCTACTTATTATTGAGTGCATACTTTGTTTGTTCTTTTGTGATTGGGTTATATCACATAGACAATATTTTCTCGTTCCATTCATTTGTCTAAGAATTTTTTGAAGTCAATGTTTTTAAGCACTGAGTAATATTCCATTGTGTAAATGTACCACAGTTTTTGTATCCAATCCTCTGTTGATGAACATCTGAGTTCTTTTCAGCTTCTGCCTATTTTAATAAGGCTACTGTGAACATAGTAGCACAAATGTCCTTGTTATATGTTGGAGCATCTTTTGGGTATATGCCTAAGAGTGGTACAGCTGAGTCCTCAGGTAGTACTATGTTCAATTTTCTATAAAAAGAAGGGGACTAATTCTACTTTTCTTTGTTAATGATAGATTTAAAATATTTTTGATTTTATTTTGAAAGTCATTTTTCCACTATTGAATTCTTGGACTACAATGAACCTTTACTATATAATTTTTGGTCACCAAGTTATATGCTGTCCCCTGGGACTGGGGGCAGAAAAGGGAGGGGCACACAGATGATCTGTTGTAAAACTTGGGATAAAACAAGGGGATTTTAATTGTGGGACATGAGGTATTGAGAATCTTGTATACCTGATTTCTTGGCCAGCCAGGTGGTTTGGTCAGGGGATTTTCAGGGAGTTGCTTCAAGAGTAAGTGACTGAAAAAAGGGAATCATAGTTTGTAGGCAAAGCTTCATGTGATCCTCTCAGAGTGAGGATAAATAGGAATGTTAGGATGAAGCATGTGGTATGCTACTAAATGACCAGGAGACTGGGAGATTTAAATTCACTAGCCTAAATGAATAAAGTATAAATATGTAACATAGAAGTCTACTACTTTGTAAATCAATTTAAAAAGGCAAAATAAGAATTTGAAGGCAGACTATACAATAGCATTCTTACATGTACTATAGCATAAAACAAAAATTTCCAGTGCCAAATGTTTGAAATATATTAGGAGTTGTTGCAACCCATACAACAATTCATGGGATGTGGTATTTCCCTTGATTTAGAAAATAGTTTATAGAATACTATTGTTGATGACATAACATACCTTGGTGGTATGATGTAGAAAAAAAGTTACATTGAAACTAGAAACTTCATCCCTACTGCCTAGCTTTTTTTGATTCATATAGTGACATACAGGCCTCCAAAGCATTAATGAATGGTCTCTAAGAAGTATACTACTAGACTGGCAATGAAGGTGCTCCCATTAGTATACTTACTCAGCAGTTTCTGTAGTGATAATCAGCTACACATTCTTTGACTTGGGGTCGGCTTCATAGGAAAGAATCTGTACCTAGTATTGTAAATATGGTAAAAGAAATAAAGCTGAGGAGCTCTTGGGACCTAGAAGGGAGCCTACTGTAAATTGGTGTAGCAAAAAAAAAAAAAAAACCTCCTTCTAAATAACTGTATTTATATAAAAGGCAAAGGCTATTCTCAAACTTTGTTCTCTTTTTAGTGAACAGAAATGAGTACAGAAACCCCTTGGCTGCACAGAACACTAAGAAAATAAATAATGGTGAGTGCTCAGTCCTAAAGAAGACATTTATATTTCTCTTAAGGAACATTCATCATTTTAGAAAAAAAAGTTAAGTGATAGAAGATAGAAGAATAAAACAGCTGCAAGAAGCAATCATATAATAAAACATGAAAGCATGTCAATTAAGACTGTTGTCACTAGGCTTAAGCAAGACAAGCCAGTAAAATATTCACAATGGAAGTGGGGCTCCTTGGACCTTATCATTTACTTCTGAACTACTGGCAACAAGCATAGTATCCACTTGTGTACTCAGTGGTAAGCAAGCCATTAGTCGCCAAAATCATGATTTCACAGATGGTAGGTTTTAAACTACGGACACAAAACAAAATAAATATTGCGTGAATATGGGATATTGGGAGGAAACTTATAAGGAAGAAGCATAGATGGCAGTGACAGGAGGTAGACAAGAGTAGCAGGGGAGAGAGTAATTAGAAAGCAATTCGTGCCTCTATGAACATGTCAGATAATGTTCCTTACCATTACATTTGGGAAAGTAGATTAATTTATGGTTAAAATTTGGTAAACACAACTGTATTTCTTGTCAATCTGTATTGAGAGCTATGTACCTTTATTAGAACCCATTATAGAATATCAAGATTTTGAGCAATGAAAAAGATGACTCGTGTTATCCTTTAGAACCTGGACTTAATACAGTGTATACTAGAAAAAAGTTTAAAGAAGTTTCTGTATTTCAAATTACAACTAATATATTGTTTAATGATAATGTTCCTGATGCAAGTTTATCCCTTATTAGTGTAATCTTATGAAGCACTAAAATGTATGTATACTTCTAATGCATTGGCAAATCAAATGAAAAGAATGGATCATTGCTAATAGTTTGTGGAGTTGGTTTTTTAATACTAATTGAATTATCATTACAAATTTATGTGACAGATAATATCACATTATCTGTTTTAGAGAAGTCTTGAGCTTCAGAAACTAAGCAATGTAGTTGAGGTCACAGATCTTGTAAGAAATAATTTTAAACTGAACAGGTTTTTTTTTTTTCCCCATAGCACTCAACTAACTCATTTTAACACTTAAAATTTCCTCTTTAATTGTTTAAGGTGTACAAATTAACTATGTATTCAAATTTATGAGAATGCAGATGAATTCATCTATTAAAATTTTTCCCCTCAGGAATTTTAACTGTCATTATTTATCTGAGTATTATGATACAAAAGAAGGATATAGACGATGAAAATATAGGTCTCAATTCACAATATTTAGTGTCCACCCAGAAGACCCTTGCATGTGAACCAAATGCTCAAGCCATTTGCCACCTAGATCAGTGGAGATCCAGGGATGCAGGCCTGGTGAGACTGCACCACTAATGGCCAGGGTGCAGAGAGGTCTGGTCCGAGTGCACGGAAGCACGGGCCCCCCAAGTTGGTTCAGGGGAGCAGGAACCCTAGAATAGGGATCTCTTATCTGCCCAGAAAGCCTTCCCATGCGGACCAAACGCTCAGGACATTTGCCACCAGGAACAACAACAGAGATCCAGGGACACAGGCCTGACAAGAGTTTGGTGCACTGTGAGAAGCCTGCGTACAGAGAGGGCTAGGCCTAGAGTGCTGTTAGTGTGACCCTGCAGTTTGTCCTGGGAAGAAGGAACTCTGGCATAGGGATTCGGTGTCCACCCAGAAGGCTCTTGCATGCACACAAAATGCTCAAGCCATTTGCCACATAAAACAGCTGAGATCCAGGTACACAGGCCAGATACATGGGGGAAATGGGAACCAATCACTAACAACAAGATGGCAAGACAAAAGTGAATGAACTTACACAATGGAAACCAAGACAACCTGGCAACATCAGTACCAAGCTCTTCCATCACTGCAAGTAGCAGAGTGCAAACACTCCAAAAAAGAAAAAAAAAAAAAAAAAAAAAAAAAAAGAAGAAGAAGACTCAGACCTGAAATCATACCTCAAGATGATGATGGATATCTTCGAGAAAAGCGTGAATAACGCACTTAAACAAGAACGAGAGAAAAACCATGAGGAAATGCAAGCTTTTGAAGAGGAAACACGAAAACATTCAAAGAAATCAAAGAACTAGAGGAAAACAGAACCAAAGAGATGAAGGAATTGAAGAAGTAATTTAAAACTGAAATGGAAACAATAACGAAAACACTAAAAGAGACAACCCTGGTAATAGAAAACCTAAAAAATAAATCATCGTCACAGATGCAAGCATCTCCAACAGTCTACAAGAGATGAAAGAGAGAATCTCATGGGTCAAAGACAACATTGAAAAAATAGACAAAACAGTCAGAGAAGATGCAAAAGCCAAAAAGCTCCTAACCCAAAATGTTCAGGATTTCCAGGATACAATTAGAAGACCAAACCTAAGGATAATAGCAGTAGAAAAGAGCGAAGAATATCAACTAAGAGGCACAGTAAATATCTTCAAAGAAACCTAGAAGAAAACATCCCTACCCTTAAGAATGAAATGACCATAAGCATAAAAGAAGCCTACAGAACCACAAATAGAGTGGACCAGAAAGGAAATTCTTCCAGACACATAATAAACAAAAAGCCAAGTGCCCAATGCAAAAAAAGAGCAATAAAAGCAGTGAGGGAAAAAGGTCATGTAACATATAAAGGCAGACCAACAAGAATAACACCAGGCTTCTCAACAGAGACTATGAAAGATAGAAGAGCCTGGACAGACATCATACAGACCCTAAGAGAACACAAGTGTCAGCCCAAGCTGCTATACCTAACAAAAGTCTCAATCACCATAGTTGGAGAGACTAAGATACTCCAAGACAAAACTAAATTCACACAACATCTGACCACAAATCCAGCACTACAACAAATTATAGATGGAAAACACAAAATAAGGAGGGAAACTATATCCTAGTAAAAATGAGAAAATAACTAAGAAAGAAAACCAAAATAAGGAAGACACACAAGCACAATTCTACCTCTAGATAGAATAGCAGGAACCAGCAACCACTATCCCTTTGTATCTGATAAAATAAATGAACTCAATTCCCCAATAAAAAGACATAGGATATCAGACTGTTTACATAAACAGAATCCAGTATTTTGCTACATATAGGAAACTCATCTCAGAGGCAAAGAAAGACACTATCTCAGAGTAAAAGTTTGGGAAAAAAAAAAAAAAAAAAAAAAAAAAAAAAAAAAAAAAAAAAAAAAAAAAAAAAAACTTCCAAGTAAACTTCCCAAGAAACAAGCTGGAGTAGCCACTCTAATATTGAATAAAGTAGATTTTCAACCAAACCTTATCAAAAGAGATAAGGAAGAACACTTTTACTCATTACAGGGAAAATTTATCAGGAGAACCTCTATGTCATTGCCAATTATGCTCCAAAAACAAGAAAACCCATATTCATAGAAGGAACCCTACTAAAGCTCAAAAAATACAATGTACCCCACAAAATAATAGTGGAAGACCCCAAACCCCACTCTCATCAGTGGACAGATCATGGGAACAGAAACTGAACAAGGACACAGTGAAAGTAGCAGAGGTTATAAACCAATTGGAATTAATAGACATCTAAAGAATATTTCATCCTAAAAGAATACACCTTCTTCTCAGCACCTCATGGCACCTTCCCCAAAATTGACCATATAATAAGTCAGAAATCAAGACTCAATAGATATAAGAAGATTGACATACTCCCATGCATCTTATCAGATCAACATGGACTCAGGCTGATCTTTAATACCAACAAAGACAGCAAAAAGCCTATATACACTTGGAAACTAAACAATGCTCTATTAAACTATAGCATGGACAAAGAAGAAATAAAGAAAGAAATTAAGAATTTTTTAGAATTTAATGAAAATGAAAACACAGCATACCCAAACCTATTGGATGAAAAGAAAGCAGTACTGAGAGGAAAACTCATAACTGAGTGCTTCCAAAAAGAAACTGCAGAGAGCATACACTAACAAATTGACAGCACATTTGAAAGCTCTAGAACAAAAGAAAGCAGATTCACCCAAGAGGAGTAGATGGCAAGAAATAATCAAACTCAGAGCAGAAATTTACCAAATAGAAACAAAAAGAACCATTAAAAGAATCAGCAAAACCAAGAGCTGGTTCTTTGAGAAAATTAGCAAGATTGATAAACCCTTAGCCAGACCAACTAGAGGGCAAAGAGAGTATCAAAATTAATAAAATCAGAAATGAAAGTTGAGACATAACAACTGAAACTGCTGAAATTCAAGAAAACATCAGATCATACTACAAAACATTTACTCAACAAAGCTAGAAAATCTGGAGGAAATGTATGAATTCCTAGACAGATACCAAATCCGAATTTATACTAGGACCAGGTAAACCATCTAAATATTCTCATAACACCTAAAGAAATAGAAGCAATCATCAAAAGCCTCCCAAGCCAAAAAAAAAAAAAAAAAAAAAAAAAAACAGGTTCAGATGGGTTCAGTGCAGAATTCTATCAGACATTTATTGATGACCTAATACCAATGCTCTCCAAACTATTACTCAAAATAAAGTCAGATGCAACACTATCTAACTCATTTTGAGGCCACAATAACCCTCGTTCTTAAACCACACAAAGACCCTACAAGGAAAGAGAATTTCAGAGCAATTTCACTTATGATTATTGAGGCAAAATTAATCAACAAAATTTTTGCAAACCAAATCCATGAACTCATCAAACTGATCATTAAACATGATCAAGTAGGCTTCATTTCTGGGATGAAGTGATGGTTTAATATATGGAAATCCATCAATGTAAAACACCATGAAAACAAACTAAAACACACACACACACACACACACACACACACATGGTCATTTCGCTAGATGCTGAGAGAGCATTTGATAAAATTCAACACCCCTTCATGTTAAAAATCTTGGAAAGAACAGAATTCCAAGGCCCATACCTTAACATAATAAAAGCAATATACAACAAACCAATAGCCAACATCAAACTTTATGGTTAGAAACTTGACACAATCCCACTAAAATCAGTGACTAGACAATGCTGCCCATTCTCTCCCTACCTAGTCAATATAGTACTGGAAGTCCTGGCTGGAGCAATTAGAGATCAAAAGGCAATCAAAGGGATACATGTTGAAAAGGAAGAAGTAAGCATATCACTGTTTTCAGAGGACAGGATTGTGTATGTAAGTGACCCAAACAATTCCACCAGAGATCTTCTACAGTTGATAAACAAGTTCAGCAAAGTGTCTGGATATAAAATTAACTCAGACAAATCAGTAGCTTTCCTATACTCAAAGGACAAACATGTGGAGAAAGAAATTAGGGAAAAAATACACTTCACAATAGTCACAAACAATATGAAATACCTTGGTCTGACTCTAACTAAGCAAGTGAAGGACATATATGTCTTTAAAACTTTGAAGAAGGAATTCGAGGAAGATCACAGAAGATGGAAAGATCTCCCATGCTCATGGATTGGAAGGATCAACATTGTAAAAATGGCCATATTATGAAAAGCAATCTACAGATTCAATGCAATCCCCAACAAAATTCCAACCCAATTCTTCATAGAGTTGGAAAGAGAAATGTGAAATTTTATCTGGAATAACAAGATACATAGAATAATGAAACCACCCTCAACAATAAGAAAACATCTACAGGAATCACCATCCCTGACCTCAAGCTATATTACAAAGCAATTGTGTGAAAAAAAAATAAAAACTTCATGGTACTGGTACAGAGATTGGCACATGGATCAATGGAATGGAATAGAATATCCAGAAATGAGCCCTCACATATATGGTCAATTGAGTTTTGACAAAGGAGCTGCAAACACTCAATGGAAAAAGGACAGCCTGTTCAACAAGTGCTGTTAGTCCTACTGGCACTCAGCATGCAGAAGAATGAAAATAGACCCTTCCTTATCTCCTTGTAGAAAGCTCAAGTACAAGTGGATCAAAGATCCCCACATTAAACCAGATACACTCAAACTATTAGAAGAAAAAGTAGGGAAAATTTTAGAACACATAGGCACAGGGGAAAATTTCCTGACCAGAACACCAATGGCTGGTACTATAAGTTCAAAGATGACAAATGGGACTTGATGAAATTGCAAAGTTTCTGTAAGGCTAAGGACACTATCATGAAAACAAAATGGCAGGCGGCAGATTTGGAAATAACCTTACCAACTCCATATCAGATAGAGGCCTAATATCCAAAGTATACAAAGAACTCAAGAAGTTAGACACCAGAGAATCAAACAGTCCTATTAAAAAATGGAGTACACGTCCTCCATCAAATCCATTCTCTTGCTGTTGAATCAGCCCCTGAGCTTGTAGCCCAGGCTGTTTTTAGACTTTAAGTATGGAGTCTCTAGAGTGTTCAGTATGGCTGTTCTTGTCCTCAGGTCAGGAAATAAGAGCACTGAAAAAAAATGGAGTACAGAGCTAATAAAAAATTCACAATTGAGGAATATGGAATGGCTGAGAAGCATCTAGGGAAATGCTCGACATCCTTAGTGATCAGGTAAATGCAAATCAAGACAACTCTGAGATTCCACCTCACACCAACCAGAATTGGTAAGATCAAAAACTCAGATGACAGCAGATGCTGGTGAGGATGTGGAGAAAGAGGAACACTTCTCCACTGTTGGTGGGGTTGTAAACTGGTACAACCACTCTGGAAATCAGTCTGGCAATTCCTCATATAATTGGACATAATACTACCTGAAGAATCAGTTATTCCACTTCTGTGCATATACCCCAGAGAAGCTCCAACAAACAACAAAGGCACATACACCACAATGTTCATAGCAGCTCTATTTATAATAGCAAGAAGCTGGAAAGAACCCAGGTGTACTTCAGTAGATGAATGGATACAAAAATTGTATTATATGTACACAATTGAGTACTACTCAGTTATCAGAATCAATGACTTTATGAATTTCCTAAGAAAATGGATGCATCTATAGGATATTATTCTGAGTGAGATAACCCAGTCACAAAAGAACAGATATAATATGCAGTCACTGATAATTGAATACTAACCCCAGAAAGCTCTGAACACCCCAGAAACAACTCACAGACTATATGAAGCTCTTATTGCACCCTCTCAGAGAGTGATACACATGGACCTCAAATCATTATTAATCCAAGAGCTAAGATAATAATCTTGCTGCAAGTTTTTGTATTCACAGATCATTATGCTTATTCTATACCAACAAAAAATCTGTTTCCATGTTAATTCTGTTATATGTGTACTTTGTGCTTATCATAACCAGTGGGATTTCAATGCATGCTATCAAACCTCTGAAAGAATTATGTACTGACAAAATTATTCATATAATGTTATGAAAAATGCCTTTAAAAATCTGTACTTTTTCCTCATTGAAACTAGTAAAATCTTAATGCACCCTTTCAAACCTTTACAAAAACCAAGTACTGACAGAAATGTATTTGTATACTTTTATGCAAAATTGCTTTAAATCTGTACATTTATCTTTGTTTTTTAAAATAAAGTTGTTCAATTAAAAAAAGTTTGATAACAAAAACATCTGTTATTGTATCCCTCTTTTTTAAAAATAAAGGAATAGTAAAAAATGTAAACACAACATAAAAAAAAGAAAGAATTCTATTTTCTTAAGTCACATGATTGGTCAAGATATATGAGCCAGAACACTTGTCTACAAATGTATTATGGTGGGGTTTATGGAGTACAGATTTCATTTGCCTTTTTAAAAGTATGACATCCTTAGCCATCAGGGAAATGCAAATCAAAACAACCCTGAGATTCCACCTCACACCAGTCAGATTGGCCAAGATCAAAAACTCAGAGGACAACAGATGCTGGCGAGATTGCGGAGAAAGAGGAACACTTCTCCACTGTTGGTGGGGTTGCAAACTAATACAACCACTCTGGAATTTAGTCTGGCGATACCTCAGAAATTTGGAAATAATACTACCTGAAGACCCAGCTATTCCACTTCTGGGCATATACCTCAGAGACACCTTAGTACACAACAAAGGTATATGCACCACAATGTTTCTAGCAGCTCTATTTATAATAGCCAGAAGCTGGAAAGAACCCAGATGTCCTTCAGAAGATGAATGGATACAAAAATTGTGGTACATTTACACAATGGAATACTACTCAGCCACCAGAAACAATGACTAAACCAAATTCTTAAGAAAATGGCTGCATCTAGAGAAGATCATTCTGAGTGAGATAACCCAGTCACAAAATAACAGACATAATATGCAGTCACTGATAATGGGGTGCTAACCCCAGAGGCTTGCACTGCCCCAGAAACAACTCACAGTCTGTTTGAAGTCCAAGAAATAAAGAAAACAAAACAAAACAAAACAAAAAGATTTCTGTACAACAAGAAAACTTTGACTATTTCCATGTTACATTTTGTTTTACATGTACTTTATGCTCATTGTAACTATTAAGTTTTCAATGCATACTATCAAACCTTTAAAAATATCAAGTACTGACTAAAAATATATTTATACAGTTTTATGTAAAAATTATTTTAAAATATGAAAAAAGTACTGACAAAAATGTATTGTATAATTTTATGCAAATAATGCTTTAAATCTGTACATTTATCTTTGTTTTGTAAAATAAAGTTGTTAAAAAAAGTATGATGCGTAATATCTTTGGAATAAGCTAAGATACAGCTTGTATAGCATGCTGCTCATGAATTAGAATACTGATGCTAGGAATCAAACTAACATTTTTAAAATCAAATATGTTTACTAATATCCAACAATTTGAAAAAAAAGAGTCCACAAAAGCTTACATCTGTTTGTTCTTGGCTCCATCCCAGCAAATGAGCACTTACTGCCATTGAGCATTTTTGTTTTCTTTGCAAATGTTGAACCTTTGGAAATTTTGAACATTTGCTGCCTTCATTTTTTTTTTTTTTTTTTTTTTTTTTGCAAAATAAAGGTTTGTAGTATGCAAAAGAAACATACAAACATTTGCACACATATCTCCCACAGTACAGATTGTAGAATTTTTGGCAAAAGATACAGGAAAGTCTAAACACATGTGGGGAGAGACAAGTAAGGGGCATAGAAAAGAAAACCTAATATTGAAAACTGAATGGAGAGAAGAAGAACAGGGACCATGGGATAAGTATGAGTGGAGGGAGAGATAAAATAAAGAGATAGGAAATGAGGAGGGGAAGGGAGGGGAGAGGAACAGAATGTGAGAGTGTGCTCTTGCTTCTGGGAATACTTCACAGTAAATATTAGGCTGAGAAAATATTTTTGAGAACAGTCAATCAGTACTATTAACCCAGCAGTGACATGGTGATATGAGGCAATATAGTCTCTGTTGATGATCTAAAGCAATCAATCTCAGTTTAAATAGTTAATGTGGAAAGATGCCCATAATCATATAAACCAAATCCTTTTGTAGGCTTCCACAATATACTGGCCTCAATTTCATATATATTATATGATATGTATAAATAAGTGTTATTTATTGTCCCAGAGATTTATTAATTAAGCAAGCCAAGATTTTCAGTTAGCAAGACTTCAGTGATATCTATGTATAGAATATGAATAATTGTACATCACTTTTACATTTTTTACTTAATTAAATCTCAGCTAGATATTCTCAGCAAAATGTAAATGAAGATATTGAATTTTCTTGGGAAATAGGGTTGAAAATAACCTTATACTGGCAGAGTTTTGCACCTGAAAACTACTGTTTTCTTGGCGTATTCTCAAATATTAAAAATGATTTTTATTGTTTGATAATTTAATATGATATATCCTAATAAAGCACAATATCTGTATAGGATATAAAATATAGTATTAATTTGTTAGGACATAAACATTTTAAATTAGTATATAACCTAAATACTAGCATAAAAAATTAACTATACTCTAAAAAATAAGAATGGTGTCACATAAAAGGGATAATATTCAAACAAGAGTGTTTTAGAAAGTAGGGGAATGCCTGTTGAAATGAAGGAGTAGGTGTCTGGGAGTGGAAGCATATTCGTAGAAGCAGGGGAAAGTGTATGGAAGAGGGTGGAAGGGGGATAACTTTTGAAATGTAAATGCATAAAATATCCAATTAAGAAAACTTAAAAAGGATGAACAAACACAGAAAATAAGAAGTTATGCCTCATTGTTATATTAATATTACACTATCAAACACATTCAAACATAAATGTAACTATTTTTTAATACTATAAGATAAATGTATATAGGACTGTGATAAAATTACATAGATCTTTATTCAGTTAACTTTTTCCTATTGTAATATTTCCAAATATTATAATCTACTTATTTTAATGTACTTTAAAATAATAATTTATTAATTTTATGTCACTTTCAAATACTACATTAGCATCTGTGGATACATTCACACATGTGAAGAAGGCATATATTATGTGTTCATACTATATTAAATTATTGTGATTGTGTTTCACAAAGTTTCATTATACTTGGATATGAATTTAATATTAAATTTATAATAATTAAATTTGAGTTTGGTGACCCAAATAGCAATGTCAAGAGAGTTACAATTGTTTCAGAAACACTAAAGAGCTTTAATCTTTTGTCTTTGCTGCTTCTAAACGAGTTCCCAATCCACATGAGCCAAAACAAAGATAACTATTAATAGTTACATGTATACATGCATATATAGAAAGTCATAATACCTGCGTAGTAATATGCCATTATGTAGTTTATATGACAATATAATGGGAAATAAATAGAAAGTTTTTAGAACACATTAGACCTGATAAAGCATTTCCTGTCATGTTATGTATTATTTATTATATAATCATAAATATATTTTGTACTATAATAGAGATATGTATAAGCCCATGTATGTATGTATGTATGTATGTATGTATGCATGCATGTATGTATGTATGTATGTATGTATATAATGTATAAATATATATATATATATGCACACACACACACACACACACACACACATATATATATATATATATATATATATATATATATATATATATATATATATAATAAGGAAAGCTCTATAAGAAAAGTTCAATATGCATAGTATTCACCCTTATTCATCAGACTGTTTCTTGAATTTGGATTTTTAGCCACAGCTCAAGGAAGTCAAACCTATTCAAAGCTGATCTACAAAGAACATTTGGAGAATATTTATATAGAAACATCACTTGAGAAAAGAGCAACTCTAAAATAAATATTACTGATGAATTAGTAACTACACAAAAGTGATGAAAGGTCTAGAGATTAATAAATCTTCAATCATATACTAATCTATGTACAAATTGTTGGAAATTAAAATGAATAAATATTCCCTTTCACCATATCTGTGCTATTATCTGTATGTATGGTTGTAGTTATTGTGACTGGTGTCAGATGAAATCTCAAAGAAAGTTTGGTTTAAATTTCTTTGACTCCCAGTAAGAGATGAGAACACCAACCCACCCACAAAATATTTGACTCAAAATTTGTTCTGTCTCCAAAAATAAAGGGACAAAGATGGGGCAGAGACTGTGGAAGTAGACAAACAATAACCAGCCTACCTTGAGACCTGACCCATGTGCAAGCACTAATTCCTGGTACTACTATTGCTTCTCTGTAATGTTTGAAGACAGAAGACTAAAATAACTGTCCTTTGTGAGGTTGCATTGAGCAGCTGACTGAAACATATACCCAAACATTGGGTACTGAAACAAATTACCTATGACTTAAGACATGAAGTAGGGTTAGATTTTGTCAAAGAATTTTCCTGTATTTAATGAGATGACCAGTGTCTTTTGACATTCAGTTTGTTTTTATGGTGAGTTACATTGAAACAATTGATGAATATGTTTAATGTTCCCTGCATCTCTGAGATGAAGCCTACTTGACCATATCGATGATCTTTTAGATATGTTGCTGGATTTGGTTGCAAGTAGTTTACTGAGTTGTTTACAGCTGTGTTCATAAGGGAAAATGATCTATACTTCTCTATATTTCTCGAAGTTTTATGTTCCATAGTAACTTTGGCCATATAAAAGATTTGGGTAACATTCTTTCTGATTCTATTCTGTAGAATGATTTGAAGAGGAATTTTTTAATTTGAAAATTTGGTAAAATTATTTACTGCAATAACAACCTTAGGAAATGTTTTTCATTGGGAGACTTTAATCATTACTTCTCTTTTCTTTGGAGTATATTGAAATTCTTTATTTGATCTTGATTTAACTTTTGTAAGTGCTATCTACCAAGAATATTGTTTATTTCTTTTAGATTTTCCAATATTGTGGAGTACAATTTTTTGATTCCTTGTATTTCCTCCTGTCTGTTGTTATGTTTCTTTTTGGCTTTCATTTTCTTCATTTGGCTTTTATTCTTTGCCCTTTAATTACTTTGGATAACAATTTGTCACTTTTATTGTCTTGCTAATAAAAACAATTATTTTTAATGGATATTTTGTATTAGTAATGCTGTTTATTTCTATCTTATTAATTTCAGACATGAGTTTGATAAAATTATTTGATTGCTGCTTTATAGTGGAGTGACTCTAATTTTGCTGTTGTGGTAGTGTAGGATTGTGCATATGTGCACATTTGGGGAGTGGAAGATTTTCTTTCAGGACCTTTGATATGACTGGATTTATATATATATTGCTTACATTTGATTTATCATGGAATATATTGTATTTTTTTCTATGTAATGTGATTGGATTTTTTCTGGGCATAATAATCTGTTCTGGCATCTGTGGTCTCTTAGAATCTGTTAAACATCTCTTAAAGCCTGTTCAATTAGGTATGTTTACTCATGTGATTCTTGGTACACTGAAACTAGCAAGTATGTACTTCCATGTATGTACCTTGTCTTTACATTGTGTGTGTTTCTCTTGTAACTTCTCATTTCAGTAAGCAATTTTATTGACTCCTTTGTGTATTTTTTTCTTTGGAGTTTTATATCCAATGTTTTAAGGTTTAATTGTAATATTGTGTGTGGCTGATGCATGTGTGTGTGTGTGTGTGTGTGTGTGTGTGTGTGTGTGTGTGTGTCTGTGTGGTTTAGGGATTTGACCCATGTGTATACATAGACAGGTAAGTAAAGGATACTAGGTGCTGTATCACTTTCCATTTTGTTGCCTGTATTAGATAAATTTCTTTTAAACACACACACACACACACACACACACACACACACAAAGGTGCAGGCTGTAGTCTGGCTAGCATAATAATTGCTGTCTTGACAGAAAAGCCAATCATCTGGAAGTTTTTCAGATTACGAAATTGGATGTCTCAGGTGTTCTCCTATTTATGTTGAATTCTCAAAAATAGTATGTTCTAAGACCAGCAATGTAATTTCTCTGCAGCAAGATGGAGGGATTGACAAGATAAAGCCATATCTTTAGCCCCAGTTTGAGATTGTAAAACTGATTTGAACAGATGATTTTTTCAACGTTATAATTAGAAGTGAATAATGGCAAAAGACTTATGAAATAAAATTCAAAGCAAAAAATAACCCTAACCAAATACTCAAAAAAAATTACACAAAGGTTAAATCTCCCAAAACTCATGAACTTAAATGCTATTGCATCTATTTCAGAATTTTTAAATAGAATATCATGTACTGTCTGCTCATTGTTAAAATAAAAAAAAAAATCTTTACACACCAAGAAAACTTTGACTATTTCCAGGTTGCATCTTGTTTTACATGTACTTTTTGCTCATTGTAACTGGTGGGATCTTGATCACACTATCAAACCTTTAAAAAAAAAAACAAGTACTGACAAAAATGTATTATATACTTTTATTCAAAAAAAAATAGAATATCAAATATTTAAATTTGAATTTGGTGTAGTTAAAACCTCACTGATCCTACATTTAACTCTAGAATTTAATACAAGTAATCTCTATTATAACATATGACCTTTTAGTTCTGTTAGAATTAGAATTGTATATTTTAAATCTATATTGAGCGTCTTTATTTCCCCACCACTTCATAATATAATGTATTTGGAACATAATGTTTCTTTGTTTTGGTTGACTTTTATTTTGTTTTCCTAAAAGTTTTTCTATATGTAACCAACACAGGTTTCAAATTATTGATATTTCATGGGATTTATATTATAAAAACGTCACAAAGGAGTGAAATTTCAAGCAGAAATTGAAGTTAAACAAGGCAATTGGACTTGTAAAACTCCTATTTGACTTGCACTGTTTTGGAAAGAGACTAGGTTACATATACCTAGGCAAAGAATGTAAGACAAAGAGAAGAGGTTACTCAAGTCAAGTGGAGATGTATTTGAGCATAGTAAATCAGCTTATATTTTCTTTGGAACTTCTACCATCTGGCATTATAAAAATAGATATATGGGGTTTAATCCTCTAGGCTGGTATTTTGTTAAGACATACAGAGCAAACAATGAAAGAATATCAACTTCATTTTATTGCTTTCACATTTAAAATGAATGGATAAGGAATTTGTCAAATATTCTTGAACTTATATGTATCTAATATTTTCCTAATTATTACACAAGTGTTATGCATGTTAGGTAAAATCCTGAATAGATTTAAGTCTCCTTTCCATTACATTATAGCTGGTGTTGTATGACATCAATATTACTCCTTACAAAAGATTTTTAACTTCATTGTTTCTTTAATACAGTATTTACCAACTTTCTTTGCCATTTCCATAATATTATAATTTTCCTCTTTCTATACTGTTGCTTTTGGAATGAGTCATTCTGTCTCTTTCACTCTCTCTCTCTCTCTCTCTCTCTCTCTCTCTCTCTCTCTCTCTCTCTCTCTCTCTCTCTCTCTTTCTCTCTCTCTCTGTCTATCTATTTATCTATGTATATGTTTATGTATATATGTTCTGCATATATAACATTATATATGTATATATATGATTTTATGTATATTGTGTGATCTAAATTTTGTCATCTTAATATGTCTATTGTGATGGTGATTCCAAAAACTTCAAATTACTTGGTTTTTGTTGTAGTAGTTGTTGTTACTGGTGCACATCCTTGGAATATATTCCTGACCAGTTCCTTACCTAAAACCAGTGATGTCAGCATCATCTCTGCTATCTGAATAATAAGTCAGATTTTTCCCTTTTAGCTTTTTAGCTGTATTGGTGATTCAGAGAGTATAATTATAATAGACATTTCATTATCATCGTCATGACAACAAAGTAGTTCCAAACATAATTTTTCCTTTGGTTAAATTGTGAAAACTCTCGAATTGTTTTATCAAGCTATGATTAAATATGTTTGGAACTACAGTATTTATCAGGGTGAGGCAAGAGGATCAGAGCTACTTTAAAACCATTCTAAGGCAACATATTGATACTCTGTTGAGGGTGGAAAAGGAAACAGAGAAAAATAAAAAAAAAAAACAATTATATTGTTGCTTCTCTAATAAAACATTGTTTTTTTTTTTTTTCTTGATAGAGAATATTACCATATTCATTAGCCATTATGTGATTGTGGTTTGCTTTCTTTCTTTAAAAACATAAACTTATTGTTTTTCCTTTGTTATTATTTCCTTAATCTTAGAGAAATTTAGGATATTCAATAAGACTGTGATATTAATGTTAGACCATTATGGTTAATGTTTCAGCTTTCAGTGGTTCTTGTTTGAAAGCCTAATCTATATATTTGAGTAATATATAGTTCATTGTATATTATGCTTTGAATTTTACAATATATTCTTTAAGATTGAGGATACCATGCAATTCCTTTAGGGTCTGGATTATGTCACTTAGGACAATATTATCTCATTTTATCTGCTTGTCTGAAAATTTAATTGCTTTTAATACATGAGTAGTATTCTATTGTGCAAATGAACCACATTTTCTTCCTCCATCCTTCAGTTGAGGGACATCTAGATTATTTTAACTTCCTGGCTATTGGGAACTGCCAGAATTAATTATTACCCAGGGGATTTAGGAAGGTATATGTGAGTGGGGAACAGTGGGGTGGGAGATTGTGATCAGAATGTAAAGTAAATGAATAAATAAATTAATGGTAAAATAACTATAAATATGCCAAATTGATGCTTAAAATATATTGTTCATAGACTAATTAGATATTACTTTAAAGGGGAAACTTGTATCAGGCTGTTAATGTCAGAAGAATGATGGACTATTTTCATTATATACATAGAGATATCTGATAAAAATTAATCATTGTGTGAAGATGGGACTGAACCATTTACAAGTATATGAAAAGCTATCTGGATATTTCAGGCATACTTATAAAGATACGCAACTCTTTTCTGTGATTTGGGAAAATAAAAAAGGTTGAAAGGTTATAAATATACTTTCAGATCTGTCAGTACACTATTACAGAGAGATTTGGAAGGCTCAAAGCAATATTTCACTCTCTACTGAAATCCACATAAAGGGCACATTCCCACGCTTCTGTTTCTTACATGATCAGTCTAGCAGTTGAGTGTAGCACAATCTTTTATGGTATATTACACTGTTTCTTAATGAAAAAAAAGGCTCAGAATTTTAAATTGTTCAGAAAGTGTCCAGGTATTTCAATAAAAATTCTCATGAACTTCTAAGATGTAAGTAGCATTCTTTCCTCAGCACACTGATACTATTATATAGAATATGTAAATAAATTTTCAAAATAGTAATATTTTTATTAATTGTACATATAGCCACCATCACTTCCTCTCATTTGTCTGCATCTTGGTTGGAAATATTGATTCATTTATTCAACAAACACGTTTTTAGCGACTATCATATTTTTTAGGTTTCAGCATCAATGTCAAGAAGACTTTGGCCTAATTGATCAGAACCCTTTTGGATGTGACAGATATTACACAGTTGTAAAATGTGTATAAAATGTATTATACAATATTGTGCTATCCTGATGGTGTGTGATGATTCGATATTTTGCATAATGAACTCAACATGGTAAACATTTTGTTTCTTTCTCTATTTAGTCTTGCCTTTTACTTTCACCTAAACATTCACATTACAATCAAAAGAGAAGGGCAGAAATAAATCCTGAGCAACTCAGACCCCACATGTATTCTTACCTTTATTGTGCCTAAACAATATAATTTTGTGTGTCTGTTTTGTCATACTTTGTCAGTGAATTTGACTTCTAACACACAGACATGATAGATAATTTCCTTGAGTTCACTGAAATTCACAGGGTGGTCATATTAATATAGCAGCTCCCGGATAAACTGAAGGCTGATGCTCGTCTAAGTGAAGAAGGAATTACTATTATTTCTCATGAACCTGAAAACTATGACAATGGAATAAACTATCCGTTATGTTATTTTTTTATTGAACAAATTTATTTTAAAAAACAAAGATAAATGTAGATTTTTTTTAGCATTTTTGAATAATGGTATACAAAGACATTTTTGTCAGTGCTTGGTTTTTTTTAAAGGTTTGATAGTGTGCATTAAGATCCTACTAGTTACAATGAGCATAAACTACATGTAAAACAAGATGTAACCCGGAATTAGGCAAAGTTTTCTTGGTGTGAAAGGATAAAGCATAATGATTTGTTATTTTCTTTTCTTTTTTTTTTTTTTTTTTTCTTTTCTTGAACTTCACACAGTCTGTGAGTTTTTTCTGGGGTGTTCAGAGTTTTCTGGGGTTAGTATCCAATTATCAGTGACTGCATATTATGTCTGTTCTTTTGTGACTCACTCACAATGATATTCTCTAGATGCATCCATTTTCTTAAAAATTTCATAAAGTCATTTTTTTTCTGATAGCATTGTGGAAATGTACCAAAAATTTTTGTATCCATTCATCTACTGAAGGACATCTGTGTTTATTCAAGCTTCTGGCTTCTATAAATAGAGCTGCTATGAACATTGTGGTGCATGTATCTTTGTTGTTTGTTGGAGCGTCTCTGGGGTATATGACTAGAAGTGGAATAACCGGGTCTTGAGGTACTACTATGTCCAATTTTCTGAGGAATAGTCAGACTGATTTCAAGAGTGGTTGTACCAGTTTACATCCCCAGCAAAAGGGGAGAAGTGTCCCTCTTTCTCCACATCCTCACCAGCATCTGCTGTCATCTGAGTTTTTGATCTTGGCCAATCTGACTGGTATGAGGTGGAATCTGAGTGTTGTTTTGATTTGCATTTCTCTGATGGCTAAGGATGTCCAGCACTTCCTTAGATGCTTCTTAGCCATTCAATATTCCTCAATTGAGAAGTGCTTGTTTAGCTCTGTACCCCATTTTTAATAGGGATGTTTGATTCTCTGGTATCTAGCTTCTTGAGTTCTTTGTATATCTTGGATGTTAGGCCTATATCTGAAGTGGGGTTGGTAAAGATCTTTTCTCACTCTGTAGGGTGCCTTTTGGTTTTCTTGAGAGTGTCCTTACCCTTACAGAAACTTTGCAATCAAATTAAGTCCCATTTGTCAATCATTGACCTTAGAGCATGAACCATTGTTGTTCGTTTCAGGAAATTTTCTCCTGTCCCTATGTGTTCTAAGGTTTTCCCTAATTAATCATCTAATAGTTTCAGTGAACCTGGTTTAATGTGGATATCTTTGATCCACTTACACTTCAGCTTTGTACAAGGAGATAAGAAAGGATCTATTTTCATTCTTCTGCATGCTGAGTGCCAATTGGAACAACACCAAAAAGGCTGTCCTTTTTCCATTGAATGTTTACTGCTTCTTTGTCAAAAATCAGGTGACCATATAAGTGAGGGCTCATTTCTGAATCTTCTATTCTATTCCATTTGTCCACTTGCCTATTTCTGTACCAGTACCATGCAGTTTTTTCCTCACATTTGCCTTGTAATGTAGCTTAAGGTCAGGGATGGTGATTTCCACAGATGTTTTCTTGTTTTGAGGATGGATTTCCTATTCTAGGTTTTTTGTTATTCCAGATGAAATTGAACATTGCTCTTTCCAACTCAATAAAGAATTGGGTTGGTATTTTGATGGGGATTGCATTGAATCTCTAGATTGCATTTGGTAAGATGGCAATTTTTAAAATGTTGATCTTTCCAATCCATGAGCATGGGAGATCTTTCCATTTTCCTCAATTACCTTCTTTAGAGGTTTGATTTTCTTGTCATACAGTTCCTTCACTTGCTTAGTTAGATGTCCTAATACCAATACTCTCCAAACTATTCCACAAAGTAAAATCAGATGAAACACTTCCTAACTCATATTTTGAGGCTACAATACCCCTCATTCTTAAACCACACAAATCCCCTACAAGGAAAGAGTACTTCAGACCAATCTCACTTATGAACATTGATGCAAAAATAGTCAACAAAATCCTTGCAAACCGAATCCAAGAACACATCAAAACGATCATTCACCATGATCAAGTAGGCTTCATTCCTGGGATGCAGGATGGCTTAATATATGAAAATCCATCAATGTAATCGACCATATAAACAAACTCAAAGAAAAAACCACATGGTTATGTCACTAGATGCTAAGAAAGCATTTGACTAAATCCAACACCCTTTCATGTTAAAAGTCTTGGAAAGAACAGGAATCCAAGTCCCATACCTAAACATAGTAAAAGCAATACACAGCAAACCAACAGCCAACATCAAACTTAACAGTGGGAAACTTGAAGCAATTGCACTAAAATCAGGGACTTGACAAGGCTGCCCACTCTCCCACTACCTATTCAAAATAGTACTGGAGATCCTGGTCAGAGCAATTAGACAGCAAAAGGAAATCAAAGGGATACAAATTGGAAAGGAAGAGGTAAAAACATCACTATTTGCAGATGACATGATAGTGTACTTAAGGGACCCTACAATTTCCATAAGAGAACTTCTACAGCTGATAAACATGTTAAACAAAGTGGCTGGATATAAAATTAACTCAAACAAATCAGTAGCCTTCCTGTACTCAAAAGACAATTGTGTGGAGAAAGAAATTAGGGAACAGACATCCTTCACAATAGTCACAGAAAATAAGAAATACCTTGGTGTGACTCTAAGGAATGCTAATTTTTGTCTTTTATTTCTCATGGATGCTAGTCCCTATTTTTCACTGGTTCTTAGAAAATCAAAAAGCAGCATGTAAATATACACAGTATTTTTTATTTCCAATATTTTCTTCTAATGGAAAACACAATCAGCAGATTAAAAAAACACATGGGATATTTTCATCAATACATTTTCTACAAGTCAGCACTTGATTGATCTATTACACACAGCTAGGCAAGTTAGAGTTATTTTATACTTTTTTTTTCATTTTAGATTGATATAATGAGTATCAGTTAAGAAGTAGTAAAATGGAGATGGGGCATTCTACAAAGAGGAAATATTCTAATTAAAATCTTTAAAGTAAATGACAAATATGCAACTGATGCATGATGATTTTGATCAAAAATGTAGAGATTAGGTATTATAGATTTGTTTGTTATTTTATGAATTACACTATGTATCTAAAGCAACTTAGAATAGCCACATATCATAGATAAAATAATATTGTATAACATTATTAAACTTATATCTTAAGAAGATGATTGTCCGTAATATGCAGAAATTATGGTTAGAAATGTATAGGTAGTAACAATTGCTTTGAAGTGATTTATTTATATTAAATATCTTTCCTCATCAGTTACATTGCCAATGAACTTAATTTTCATCTTGACTCTATAGATGTGGAAAGTGAAATAATGTATTTATTACACACAGGAAATAGGCAGTAAAACCAAGGTTTAAACTTAAGAGATACTGATTTCAGAAGTGATATCCTAAACCTAGTTTTAGTGATATATGATAATTACTTGCATTTGTGAAGGGTTATGGGGACTAATATGAGTATGTTTATTCATAAAATATCTGTAATTTTAAAATTACAATCTATAAAAACAAAAAGTATAGTAAATATGTTTACTTACACTTAGAATATGCAAATATATTTTGTTGAACTCAATCACTGATACAGAGAATATCACAAAGGAACCAGATTGTAGGCATAGACATATTTTTCTCTGGGATGTCTTATCTATAAGACAAGTGTCAGAAAAGTGATGCAATGTACAGTAACCCGATAAGCACTGTCAATCAGAGCCTGAAGGTATCCTGTGTTTATCTATTTTTGAACAATTACGGATCATGGTTACCTACCTCTGTGGCTTCAGAGTGATCTATCTTGAAAGCTCATGTCGAATAATATCAAGTTTCTAAATGAATAATATCTAGAGGTCTTATAAACTGGAGAGAGAAAAACAGAACAAAAAAGTCTTATAACTATTAGAACTGAGTAAAATGTAAAGAATTAGTAGTGAGATTGAAAAGAAAATTTTAAAAAATGTGTGCTAGATTAAAATTGCTGGGTGAAGGAATCTTATCAATGCATAACAACTAAGTTTAGAAATAAAAATTATAGGAACATAATAATGTGTAATGAACAGTGTTGAGTGTAAATGAGTCCTTGAAAGAAGGAGAGATATTGGGAGAATATAAGAATGATATGTTAGTTATCTTTGTAACAAATACCTGAGGAATCACCTTATAAAGAATAAAAGTTTGATTGTATTCCAGCTGTATTCCTTTGGTTCTGTGGCAATGCAATATTTATGGCAAGAGAATGTCAAATAAAAACTAAGGCAGGATGGATAAATATGAATACATGAAGATTTTATATATTATATATATAAACTTTATTTCAGGAAGGTTCTCCCTCCTTAGGGTCTCATGACTGTCCAATAATGCCATAAGCTTGGGACTTTGCCTTTAACAACATGGACCTCACTTAGGATTTAAACTACACTGTCAAATTAACCAATAAAACACTTGTAAAATGATTGTGCCTTAAAAAAATGTCAGAGCACAGATATCCTTAGGATAAAATGTTGTTTATTCCTCTTTAAACATTTTCAATAATAGCAGGATCAATAATTTTTACAACATCAACTATTACATCCTTAAAATTTGTTTTGTTTACATTTCCCCTTTTTTGTTTCAGTTTCTCAAGGATACTGTTAATTTTCTACATTGTTAATTTGCTATACTTCTGACTTGAAAAAAAATTCAGAAATGTTACTGTATTTAACACATGTAATATGGCCAAGTAAGCTGGAAATAAAAACTAAATCATTGTAATGATGACTTTATATCTTAATCACGTCACTCACTTGATGTTCCTTATTCTATCTCTATTCACATGTTTTTAAAGGTAGCATATTAGTTGTAGTTAAGTATTATTAATAACTGTGAAATTTCAATACATCAAAAGTCATAGAAAATACATGAACACTCCTAGATATAGGTTTGCATATAAAAATGGGAAAAGTAAACAAATATGTGAATAAAAGGAAATATCACATGTATTCAAATATATCACAAATACTGAATTAGAATGGAGTCATGTCCGAATGTCTATATTATAAATTAATAATACTATAAGTGAAAAAGCATTTAGTATCCCTTACCTTCTAAATATTATAGCTTAATGTACCATAACTTGGAAGCAACTAGGTGACTTAACATAGACTAGATAAAATTTCATCAACAGGCAACTCAAAAAGATACTCTGGCAAATTTAATTCTGCCAGGTGATATAAAAGCATAACTATTTAATTCAGCCTTCAGGTATTTCTTGTGTGTGTCTATCTGATTCTGTGATCATTGCAACAGTCAACTTACCATGTTTGAGAAAAAGAAAGAAAAAGTTCTAGTCATCATAGCAGTGTGATTCCCTATGTTCTCCTCCAATTATCCAACAAATTATCATGACTATCTGATGATTAAAATCATGTATTCTTATTTATGATGAGTATGACTATATACTTGTACAAGCCATACCCTAATATACTGCTCATCCTGTTTAATGCTAGCAACACAACAGTTAAACTATTAATCTTTACCAATTATTCTGCCTACCACCAATTATTTTGGTGATTTGGCTAGGGTGGGCCACATACACTCATGTATTTGAATATTTGGCCCACAAGAAGTTGTGCTACTAGGAGTTGTGGCCTTATAGTAAGTAGGAGGTGTGACCTTATTGGAGGAAGTGGGCCACTGTGGGTGTGGCCTTTGAGGTTTCATGTGTTTAGGCTCTGCCCAGAATGAAATGAGAACCTCCTCCTATCTGCTTTTGGATCAAGATATAGAAATCTTGGCTCTTTAGCACCATGTTTGTCTAGACACTACCATGCATCACACCATATAGCACTATGATTATAATGGACTGAATCCCTAAAAACTTAAGCCAGCTACAATTACCTGTTTTATGTATAAGACTTGCCTTTGTCATCATGTCTCTTCATAACAACAAAACCCTAAGACAGAAGTTGGTACCAGGAATAAGGGCTATGTTATCGTAGGCCTGACCATGTCTCTCTTTGGAAGAATATAGACTTCGGATTTTGGATTATGAAAGCAGTAGAATGCTTTAACTGGAGCTTCATGAGCCATAATGGTAGAAGCACTGAAGACAATGGTGCTGAGGGTGATTTTAACTATGTAGGCCTAGTTCAAGATACTTCAGAGGAGAAGAATTTTGTAAGTGATTGAGAGACTTTTATTGTGACAATTTATTAGAGAATTCAGTTGTTTTTTGCTCTCATCCAAGGAGTCTGTCTGAGGCTAAATAAAGATATTTAGATTAATTAATTGTCAAAGAAAATCTCAAGACAACCTAGTTGATACTTTTTTGTAATTTACTTTTAGGAGTGTTTTGATTTGTGTAGCAAACTTAAAAAGCAATAAAGACGTACCAGGAAATGGGAAGAAGCAAAATCCAGTGTTCAAAGATATTAAATCAAATTAAGGGAATGGTGATTTTGGGGTAAGATCTCACCTGATTAAGATTATTATTATTTATGTATTTGAAAAGGGTATAGTTATATCATATAATACCTTTTTTATTTCTTGGTTATTGTTTTTATTTGGATGTTTAATCTGGAAGACACTACAATCCACAAATGGAGTCATTGATTTATATATTAAAATTGGAAGACCAAGGGTCTTGATTCAGATCTTGCTATGGGTTATCACACCTTATTGACCCAAATTTGGAGTCACAGTGGCCAAGAAATAAACCTACACACCTATGGTCACTTGATCTTTGACCAAGGAGCTAAAATCATTCAGTGGAAAAAGGACAGCTTCTTCAACAAATAGTGTTGGTCCAACTGGCACTCAGTATGCAGAAGAATGAAAATAGACCCTTTCTTATCTCCTTGTACGAAGCTCAAGTGCAAGTGGATCAAAGACCTCCACATAAAACCAGGTATACTTAAACTATTAGAAGAGAAATTGGGGGAAGCACTTTTACTTCCAATTACGCATATTATGACATGGTGTATTTTAGACATTACATGGATGATTCAGCAAGAAACATCAGTATAAATAAGACTTACATCTTGTAAATATCCATTAACATGCTAATATACAAGTAAACCTTCACAAGACCCCAAGACCAGATGAAGAATTACAGTGAATTTAGAGCCAGTGAGAGAGGAGAAATCAGGTTTTGCTTCCATTGACATGCACATTAATGAGTTTTCCAGTCACAATTGGGGACTTCTAAACATATCTACAGAACAATAATTATAATTGTACTTAGCAGGACACACACACACACACACACACACACACACACACACACACACACACAGACCTATAATGTATTATATGTGTAATATGTAATTATTATTTAAAAAGATGTCATGAATTCAAAAGTATTTTCTTGAAACATGGGCAGAATTGGAATGGAGAGGAGGGAATAAAACTGATGTGAATACAATGTACCCATGCATGGAATTCTGAAAAACATTTTAAAAGTTCAGCAATCTCTCTCTCTCTCTCTCTCTCTCTCTCTCTCTCTCTCTCTCTCTTTCTCTCTTTCTCTCTCTCTCTCTCTACCCCCTCCCCCCCATGTGTATGTGTCTTTGTGTGTCTATGTTTCTGTCTCTGCCTCTGTCTCTGTCTCTCTGTCTCTTTGTCTCTGTCTCTCTGTCTCTTTGTCTCTGTCTCTCTGTCTCTTTGTCTCTGTCTCTCTGTATCTCTGTCTGTCTCTGTCTCTGTCTCTGTCTCTCTCTCTCTCTCTCTCTCTCTCTCTCTCTCTGCGTGTGTGTGCTTTTTGTCTACCATTTCATCAACTGATGAACATATGATGTTATGAAACCATTTATGATGCCAGTGGTGCTAGAACAGAAATAAATATGGAAATGGAGATATTTTATGAGGTGGTGTGTCGGGAGCCATAACAGACAAGCTAATAACTAGCTGGTGATCACCCTGTGATGGCCAGCCTCGGATTATTTTATAGTCTGCAACTGGTTCCCTTCATTCAGCAAGGCTGTAAGGGATTCAGTTTAGAAAATATCCCTCTATTATTATGCTTTACCCGTTATTATTAAGCATATATAACAGTCATTAAGTAATAGCACATCCTTTTTAGAGCAGATCTCTGCAGATATATGAAGATGTACTATCTTGTAGTGATGCTATATAGACAGACAACTTCTTAAGTTTTAATTAGGATCCTATAAGAATTCCTAAAATTATAACTGATTGCTAAGCTCTTTTATAGTGGGACTGCTATTGGGTCATTTCTGATAGCCAAAACTGCAATGGAAACTTTGTCAGTCTCCCAAGTCACACTAGTTAATTACTCTTAGATAGTAACCAGACTTTATCCTATTCAGAGCACATTCCAAGAGGTTGTAAAACAATTAACCAAAGGTCATAAAAAGGGAACTAATGATTTATTATAGGTGTTAGGAAGGAAGATAAAATATTGACTGGGTTTATCGATGCAAAACTTCACTAGTAAGTTAGTTGTAGTTTTAAACCTTTAGTGAACCTGTGGAACTGAGACAGGTGATGGATGTTTACCCAGATAATTACTCCTAATGGATATGTACCGAAACATTCTCTGCTGTAAACTTCTATCTCAGTTTATGATTTGATTTTTTTTTTTGTTGTGATGAACTTTGTAACAAGGGATCAGGTACTATGAAAGATGTATGAGTACTGAGGACAAAGAGAGGAATATCCCTCCCATCACCCCCATTTTCTGAAATTCCATTCCTATTCAGGATCTCTTTCCCTTTCCACACCACCTTGTCCTTTTTTCCCTTGGAAAAACTTGTTCTTTTAGAAACCTTTTTTCCTTTTCCCCATTTAGGATCTTTCTGCTTTCCCTTTAGATGACTTTCATAGGACACTTTCACTATGTGCAAACAGACTAAAAGCCCAGCAGTTTCAGCTGAGATAGTACAATTTCTATTCAGTTAATCTTTTGTTGTTTTAGGAAGAGGTGCTAAGTGCCAGAGACTGCAGTCTATGGCCTCAGAAGATCACAGAACGCAGGTCAGCTACAGTAGCATAGTAACTTAGATAGCAACCCTAAATATTTTGTAAGACCAAGTCTTACCCTCCACTGACTCAAGAAGAACCAACAAGAAAGAAGAATCCCAAAGCTGAGGCTGGATCCTGACCGTGGTGATCTCTCATGGGTATGTATCTATAAAAGTAAATAAAAAGCCATATGTTACTTCAATTTAATATAATTTAGAAGCACCTATACTGTTTTACATGTGTGTGTACAGTCTATACTTTCAGTAACATTTTAAATGGTTTACTTCTCTCTGATCTTTGGCCTACATTTAGTCTTTACCATAGATATAATGCTTCATAATTTATATTTGGTGGATGGTCAATAATAAGAACCTTTTCTATTTGTCACTTTATTTCACCCTTACCAAAATGTACACTCAGTTACTAAATGCCTATACATTTGCTGGATTACATGTTTCCTACTGAGTATCACTATTCAAATATTAACCCTTTATCAAGCATGTGCCATCTGTGATCACTTGTAGCAATAGAGAAGGAAACCAGTCAAGACAGTTTGCCAAGAGAAGCAACATCCTGTGGTGTAAAAGCAAGTATGAACTGAGAAAAGATAACTCTAAACCAAACATCTGATCTTTTTAAATCTAGAAAATATTAAATTTGACACTACTACTTCTGCTTTATATTTATTCTGTTTTTAAAGCTTATCAATATCTATTTTAATAATGGTTTTCTATTGACAACTGCCTCTGAACTACTCCATCCTTTGGTTTATCTCACCCCTCAGCTACTATAATTGCTTTATTTTTTAATAGTGCTAACATTAATTTATTTTAATTGAAACAGTCTAGAAGACTTTCCATACTAATCTATAGTGTTCTCTATTACAATTTTAATTTTACATTTACACTCACGATTTTATTTCCCTCCATGTCTGACTCCCTACTGTTCCACAACCCATACCTCCTCCCTGACCCCCTGTCTCCACAAGGATGTTCCCACCCAATCCTGCCTGCCAGACCTCTAAACTCCCTGGGGCCTACAGTCTCCGGAGGGTTGCGTGCATTTTCTCTGACTGAATCCAGACCCATTTTTAAACGTTTACATTTGTTTTTTCACATTGGATCCTAATATCAGCTGCCCCTCCTCAAAGAATCCTCTCATGCAGAACCTCCCTCTATTCCTCCTCTCCTTGTTCTTTGAAAAGGGAGAGCACCCCTTAATCTTCATCCCCCTGATTTCTGCTCCCTAACCCCCAGCCTATCAGTTTGCTGAAGGACTTGACACATCCTCTCTTATTGAGGTCAGACACCCCATTTCATTTAGGGGAACAGCACATCCACAGGAAAATAGGCAATAGATTCAGGATAGATTCAGGGAGAGCCCAACTCCTGTGGTTGAGGACCATGCTGCTCATTTTCTGTTTGTGCAGTTCCTAAATTCAGCGCTTTCTTGTTCTTTGGTTGGTAATTCAGTCCCTGGGGCCCCCAACGGTCCATATTTGTTGACCCTATTCGTCTTCCTGTGGAGGCCCTGTCCTCTTTGGTTCCTGTAATCAGTTTCCCAACTCTTTGGTAAGACTCCTGGAGCTTCATTTAATGTTTGACTCTGGATCTTTACATCTCTTTTTGCACTGGTATTAACTGATATAATGATGTCTTTAGATGTATCTTCTATGCCTGATATTTTTTTCTTTTATCTTTTATATTCTGATTGTGATCCTTAAGTCTGTAGTCTCTGTTTTTTCTTCTAGGTTTTCCATCTCCTGGATTGCTTCAGTTTGTCGTTTCTTTATTGCTTCTATTTCCCTTTTCAAATCTTATACAGACTTATTCATACCCTTCACCAATTTGTTTTTTTTTCTGTATTTGTTTATATTTATTTGTCTCCTCTTTAAATGTCTCTACATGTTTGAGTAAATTCTCCTGTATTACTTTTAGAAATTTATGTATGTCCTCCTTAATGGCCTCTATCATCTTTATAAAGACCAAGATCATTGTCTTATGCTTCAATTTTATGAGGATATCCAGGGTCTACTGTAGCAGGATAGCTGGGCTCCAGTGGTGCCATATTTTCCAGGTTCTTATTCACTATGTTTGTATACTTTCTTTAGGTATCTGGTTTTCCCTGGTGCTGGTTGGATAATCCTGATAGCAGCCTTACTTCTCAGAAAGGTATAAGAAGCTGAATCAGAAATTAGCAGCAAGAGTACCTGACTCTGCTGGCTGTGCCTAAAGCAGAATCCATTGGTAAGGTATTTGTGGGGCAGAGATCAATGGTAATCTGCTTTGGGGAACCTGAAGAATTCCATGTGTGAGCAGGACACTGCAAAGTGAGCCCAGAGCTATACAATGTAGTCCAGAGGACTGCAGGCAACTAACCCTTCCATTGTTCGCCTTATTAACATAATTTCTTTATAAATATTTTAGGAAATCCATGTAGATAAAATGAGCAAGAGAAATGGAATGACTTAGCCTGTAGAAATGCTAGCCTTTAAGTCTTATGGCAAGTTTGATATCTGAGATTTATTCAGCTTATCTTGTAGGCTAAAGAAACTTCTACCCCATCGAAGCTGCTCATCTTATTTGTCATCAGATGGCATTGGCATCTCCAACAATGCAGAGGAGTAAACTTCAATGTGATAAATAACTTTGGCAGAACTAATGACTAATGACTTATTACTGTAAAATGGAACTTTCTAGCAAGAATTTTAGGCATTACAAAGAAGATTTGTCATATTATATTTTGCATTTTTTATTTAAGGGCATAATGAATAACTTAGAGATTAATTATAAACTATCATATACTTTCATCTTAAACTGTGCTTATTTATTATGTATATTTGCCTATTTTGCACATGTGAAGGAAAAGATGACAGTAGTCAAATGATAATATTTTAAGTTTTCTATTTATTAGCTTCAAAATATATCTACTGTATAAACATATTATAAGTTAAGACTCAACCACACTGAGCAATATATCTTTATTAAGCAATTATAAAATAATTTTATATAGGTACAAATAAGTAAGCATGTTATAGTTTTGAATCCCATGAAATCAGTATAATAATCATTTAGTTCTAGTTACTCAAAATGCAACCAATAGATGACATGAAATTCAAGAAATTGAAAGACCAAATAATGGATGCTTCAGTCCTTCATAAAAAGGGGAACAAAATATTGACAGGAGAAAATACAGAGCAATGTTTGGAGCAGAGAATAAAAAGAGACCATCCAGAGACTGTCCAACCTGTGGATCCATCCCATATGGAGTCAACAAACCCAGACAATATTGTGGATGCCAAGAAGTGCATGCTGAAAGGTGCCTGATGTGGCTGTCCCCTGAGAGGCTCTGCCAGAGTCTGAGAAATACAGAGCTGGTTTCTATCAACCAATCATTGGACTAAGAATGGGGTCCCCAATAGCAAAGTTAGAAAAAGAACTGAAGGAGTTGAAGGGATTTGCAACCTCACAAGAAATATAACAATATCAACAACCAGACTGCCCCAGAGCTCCGAGAGACTAAACCACCAACCAGACAGCACACAAGGAAGGACACATGGCTCCAGCCACACATGTAGCATAGGATGGCCTTATGAGGCATCAAAGAGAGTAACGGTTTTTGGCCCTGGGATGGCTCAATACCCCAGTGTAGGAGAATGTCAGGGCAAAGAAGTAGAAGGGAGTTGATGGATGGGGGAGCAACTCTTATAGAGGAAGCGGGAAGGGGGATGAGATAGGGGAATTCCAGAAGGGAAATATGGAAACAGGATGATATGTGAAATGTAAGTAAAGAATATATCCAATAAAAATAAATAAATAAATAAATAAATTGCCATAATAAAGCAACATAACATAAGCAATATACAAACCATGTTCAAAAATGACATCTAAACATCAAAATGTACAGTGAAAAAGAAAATTTTCTGAAGTTAACAGAAACTAATTACTTATAATAAAACATAGTATCTATAATTTAATGTAGTATGTACACTTTGTTTAATTATTGGTGATACAATGTTATGGTGATTATAAAATTCTCTTTAATTTTCCCATAAAAGAGCAATCATTAGCCTCAGTAAACAGATCATAAGATAGTAGATTAAAAAATAAAAGATGATATTTTGTTTCTTACGTGCTTTATTAACCTAGTCTATTGGCCATCAAAAATACAGATTTTTTTATACATACACACAGATTTTTGGTTCTCTTTGTATAATGTGCCATTCTGGACACTAAGTCATGTCAGCATAATAGTTACTATTAGCCAAATAGTCTGAGTAGTTAACATTTGGTATATACACTCAACCAAAAGTTGAACGAAGTAAGTGAATCTGCAGATGATATTGTGAACTTTCAGTGATTCTTTCCAGCTAACAGTGTTTTCCTTGGTTATGCTCTAAGTTAGCACTTTTCTGGCAATTTAACTTGGTCAGTGTTTTTTATTTCAGGATATTCAAACTATCAGAGCTTGTATAACCTTCAAGTATGTAACAAAATTATAGTAATACACATGCTTATAAAAAGAAGTTTTATATGTATATGAACATATCTTCATAAAATTTCAGCAGCAAAATATTGCTTTTTTAAATTAGATACTCTGTATTTGAGATGGTATCCCGTTACACTGCCCCACTCCCATCCCCCCTCCTCCTCATTTGCCTTCACAAAGGTACACTACTTTCTGATCCCCCTCTCCATCCCATTGCCTTGTCATTCCCCTACATTAAGAAAACATGCCCTATCTGGAACAAAAGTCTCTTCTCACATTGATGACAGACACTGCTATCTTCAGTTACATAAGCAGTGGGAATAATAGGTCTCTCAAAGTTCGCACAAGGTTGCTGTTTTACTCAATGGGAGTATTTTATTAAAATTATTTACAAAACTTTTAATAACTTTCATGACAAGAAATTATTAACTATCTACCAACTTGTATTTTCTTCTGTTGATCAGAACTAGAATCAACAAAGTAGAAAGAAAAAGAACTATATAAAGAATCAACAAAACCAGGAGCTGGTTCTTTAAGAAAATCAAGATTGAAAAACCCTTAGCCATACTAACTAGAGGGCACAGAGAGAGTACCCAAATTAACAAAATTAGAAATGAAAGGGAAGACATAACAACAGAAACTGAGGAAATTCAAAAAAATCATAGATTCTACTAAAAAAGGCTATACTCAAAAAACAAAAACAAAAACAAAAAACAAAACAAAAAAAACTGAAAACAACAACTTGAAAATCTAGAGGAAATGGCATATTTTCTAAACAGATACCAGATAACAAAGTTAAATGAGGATAAGATAAACCATTTAAACACTTCCATATTCCCTAAAAAAAAATAGAAGCAGTCATCAAAAGCATCCAAACCAAAAAAAAAAAAAAAAAAAAAAAGTCAATGGCCAGATTGGTTTAGTGCAAAATTCTATCAGACCTTCATAGAAGACCTAATACTAATACTCTCCAAACTATTACATAAAATAGAAACAGAAGGAACACTACCCAATTCATTCTTTGAAGCCACAAGTATGTTCACACCTAAACCACAAAAAGACCCTACAAAAAAGCAAGAACTTCAGAGAAATTTCACACAAAAACATTGATGAAAAATACTCAATAAAATTCTTGCAAACTTAATCCAAGAACACATCAAAACAAACATATATTTTCCTAAGGAATATCCTTTAATTTCACCCACCAACATAATTTGACAGAGTGCAACTGATTTTGCCATTACTCCTATTTTAAGCTTGTCTTCCACTTTTAGCCATACAAACAGAATATTGTTCATTTTAAATTAATCTTTCCCCATTTGTCTATCATACTCAAGAATAAAACTGAATTCTCCTGTAAGGTACCATATGACCATATAACAAGCCAGATCTCTGATGACATAGCACATTTCATTCCTTTCTTGAGTAAACTGACACTCAATTCTCTGGTTGAGTTTAAGCTCTTGCTCTTTCTTGTGCCCTAAATTATCTGTATCATATTGGATAATTGTATTTACAAAAGATAAAGATAAACCATCCATGAAGTGTTCTACCTTTAAAAGAAAATAGTGAAGAATACTTTTTAATAAAACCAGAAGTAGTGGTGGTATTGGCTTGCTATCCTACAGTTGAAAACTTTGTTCCAGGATTGTTCTTGACTAAAATAACTACAGGGCAAAATTGAGAATAGACTGAGAAAAAGGAGGTCTAGTGACCAGCCCAACTTGGGATCCATCTCAAGGGGAGGCTCCAAGGCCTAACACTATTACCAATGCTATGGTGTGCTTAAAGACAGGAACCCAATATGGCTGTCCTCCAAGAAGCCAAAAAAGTAGCTGACTGAGACAGAGTCAGATACTTGACACACAACCAACAAACTAATGTTGAGCACTCCTGTGGCTGGAATAGTGTTAAGGCTGGAAAAATGAGGAAGAAAACCCCATAGGAAGACAAGCAGTCTCAAATAACCCAGACACCTGATTTATCAGACACTAAACCACCAACCAGGAAGCACCAGCTGGACTGAGGCCCCCTGACATATATACAGCAGAGGACTGCCTAGACTGGCCTCAGTGAAAGAATCCATTCCTTAACTTTGAGAGACTTGAAGCACCAGAGAGTGGAATGGGTGACCTTGCAAGGGGCATCTCTGAGGTATGGGATGAAGTGGGATAGTAAGGACATCTTGGAGACTGAAGGGAGGAGGAACTGGATGAGAAACTGTAGGTGGATAAATTTGGAGCAAGGAAATGCCTGAATTAAATAATAATAATAATAACAACAACAATAAAGATAATAATAATAATAATAATAATAGACTGGGGCACCTAGATAAAAACTAAATGTCTGAAAAATATTACAAGAGGTTGTTTGGCTTTCCATCTAAAGACTTAGAAAGTGCAATGGTACGATGTTTAACATGATGATACATGTAATTACATATTGTGTATGAATTCCATAAAAGTATAGACATATTCATAATAACAGAAAAAACATGATTCACCATATATTACTACACAGGAATGCCAGTGCCATATAATATGGGAATTGTAAGTTTACCTTTCAAGTGTTTTTATGTTTCATATATCAATTTGTATTTCATATTATGTTCTGAGATATGTTACCCTTATAATGGTGAAAAGTAGCAGAAATATTTTTAAAAGCAAAATTGTAGAATTATGTTGTATTATTCTTCTGTAACTAGATTGTAAGTGTACCAAATTTTCTAGGAGAATTTATCAATTTTTAATTTATTTAAAATTTATATCTCAATACATTTTAAACAAATTTGTAGAAGCTAGGAAAGGAAATGTTTTAAAGAAAGAATATTTTTTATCTTACCAGAGTAAGGAAAACTGAACAGCATTATATGAAAGGAAGAAGTGAATATTACACTTATTTCTACAGTACCTGTTCAATTATCTGTAAGCTTTTTGAATAGCATTGTGAAACAGAAAACATGACAATTTTATGGACACCTTATCTACTCCAACAAAACAAAATCACACATGAATATGAGGAATTGTTCTGAGTGATATCCTTTACCTCATTTTTCTTCTTTGGGAAACTTATAAACAGGCAATCTTTAGGCAATTTCATGGTTTAAACAGAGAAAAAAAAAACATATTTCTAGAGTGTTTGGGCCATTTAGTAGTTATTTTATCCAGTTACATCAATGGCTGAGAAGTACCTAAAGAATGTTCCACATCATTAGTTGTCCTGGAAATGCAAATCAAAACAATCCCTAGATTCCACCTCACACAAGTCAGAATGTCTAAGGTCAAATCTCAGGACAGCAGATGCTGGTGAGGATGTGGAGAAAGAGGAACACTCTTCCATTGTTGGTATGATTATAAGCTTGTATCTCTGGAAATCAGTCTGGTGGATCCTTAAAAAATTGTATATAATACTATCTGAGGCCCCAGCTATATTATTCCTGGGCATATTCCCAAAAGATGCTCCAACATATAATAAAGACATTGCTCCGCTATGTTCATTGCCACCTTGTTTGTCATAGCCAGAATCAGGAAAGAACCCAGATGCTGTAATTAACTTCCATCTATGTCAATTAAGCTGCTATGTCAGCTCCTTCTTGTAGCCTGAGAAAAGGGTATAGATATTTGTACATAGTATGTAAGATGTGTAAGAAGATGTCAACATGAAATAAACAAAATGATGAAGGATTTTGAGCAATAAGAAAACTTTGCTGAAATCAAATAGCCCTTATGTAGTGTGGGTGCTGTAAGGCTTCCAGAGGAATTAATGATGTTTGACACATAATGTTTTGCAATGGCTTTCATATACATACAGTTATCCATTCAGCTTACACAAAAATAATGCTCAAGTAAAACTCCTTTTGTCATAATATTTTAAAGTCTTCATAGAACAATAAAGAAAAATTCAACATAAAAAACTAAAAGCAAGTAATAGAACACATTTAAGAATACACTTCAAAGGGGAAAGAAAAACCTTTTTCATAGATTTAACCATTCACTATTATTTTATAATGCACTTCTTAAAAAGTATAGTCATGAGGGCTGGGTCTCTGTCATCAGGACTCGGGATATGCCCAGGAAAAGCCATGCTCAAAGATCAGCTACACAGCCTCTTTTCCACCTGGACCAGCAGAGATCCTGGGGCACAAGCTTGAGGAGGTCACACAAGGAGTTCTCTAGATGCTGAAAGAACTGTGCTCTCTGGAAAAGGGTCCTTTTTAGCCTAGAAAAAGACCCGGGTCTCCCCCAGTAGGACTAAGGACCTGTGGGCAGAGGGCTGAGCACCCGGAAGAGTCTCACAAGATCTCCCATACTTCAGCCCAGAAAGACAGAACTGAGTCACAGCTAGCAGAACTGACTGCTTGCACACAAAAAGCTGAACACTCAGAAGCAATTTTCTTCCTGAGCTAACAGGCACTCAGATTCATAAAAGAGACAGACACCATTCAGTGACAACAAGATAACCTATAATCATGGATAACACAATGGCTAGAGGAAAGCGAAAGAACTTAAGCAATGAAAACGAAGAGAACCTGGCAACATCAGAATCCAGCTCTCCCAAAACATCAGGTAGTGGAATGCCAAACACACCAGCAAAACAAGATCTAGACGTCAAATACTTCACAATGATGATGGAAATCATCGCAAAGCAAGTGAATAACTCCCTTAAACAATTACAGGAGAACCAAGAGTGCAGGAAAACACAACCAAACATATGATTGAATTGAAAACAGAAATAGAAAAAATAAAGAAAACACAAAAAGAGACAACCCTGGAGATGGAAAACCTAAAAATGAAATCATGAGTCACAGATGCAAGCATTTCTAATAGACTAGAAGAGATGGAAAAGAAGATTTCAGGGGCTGAAGACAACATTAAAAACATAGACAAAAGAGTCAGAGAAGATGCAAAAACCAAAAAGTTCCAAACCCCAGATGTCCAGGAGATCCAGGACACAATGAGAAGACGAACCTAAGGATAATAGGAGAGGGCAAAGAATATCAACTAAAAACACAGTAAATATCTTCAACAAGATCATAGACGAAAATGTCCTTACCCTTAAGAACAAGATGACCATGACCATAAAAGAAGCCTACAGAACACTAAATAGATTGGACCAGAAAAGAAATTTTTCCTGACACATAATATTCAAAACACAAAATGTTCAAAATAATGAATACTAAAAGCAGGAAGGGAAAAAGGATATGTAACATATAAAGGCAGACCAATCAGAATTACACCCGACTTCTTAACAGAGACTGTACTACTCAGCTATCAGAAACAATGGCTTAATGAAATTCTTAAGAAAATTGATGCATCTAGAGAATATCATCCTGAGTGAGGTAACCCAGTCACAAAAGAACAAACATAATATGCAGTCACTGATAGTGGGATACTAACCCAAGAAAGGTCTGAACACCCTAGAAACAGCTCACAGACCTTGTGAAGTTCAAGAAAAAAAAAAAAGAATATATTTTAATTAAAATAGAACTGTATCACATCCCCCTTTCCTTCCTACAGCCCCTCCCAGTTTCTCTCCTATCCCCTGAAATTAATAACCTCTTTTCCTATATTATTGTTACATATATACATATGTGTATGTATATGTACCCACAAATACTTAATTATAACCTTAAAAATGTATTCGTATACTTTTATGCAAAAATGCTTAAAAATTTATACATTTACCTTTGTTTTTTAAAATAATGTTTTTCAATAAAAAATAAAAAAAGAAACAGAGACTGTAAAACCTAGAAGATCCTGGACAGACATCATACAGTCTCTAAGAGAACACAAATGCCAGCCTAGGTTACTATATCCAGCAAAACTCTTCTGGGTTCTTAACCCTCTGTCCACAGGTCCTGAGTAAGACTGGAGGAGACCCGGTTCTTTTTCTTTGTGGGTTTTGTTTTTGTGGGCTCAGTTGTGGGAGCTCTTGTGAGGCTGTTCTGGGAGCTCAGTCCTCTGCCCACAGGGTTTTATATGTACTTTATGCTCATTGTAGCTAGTAAGTTTTCAATACATACTATAAAACCTTTAAAAAAATCAAGTGCTGACAAAAATATATTCATATATTTTAATGCAATTTTAAAAAATCTGTAAATTTATATTTGTTTTTGCGAAACAAATTTGTTTAATAAAAAGAACATATAATCATAATGGTTGAGAATCAAAAATTAAAAGTAAACTTAAATTTGTATTTTATTTGTTCTAACACTTATTTTTAAACTGAATTATTTAAAAGGCCATTTGATTAAACTACTTTAAGAATTGGTATAAGTTTCAATAACTTATGCATTGAAACAAGTTCAATGGAAAATAAAGCAGCATATACAGTATAAGATGATATATCTCTTTCTAACATTTAATTGTAATGATCATTCCTAAAAGTATATACATTTCTAGTATTATAAGACGAATACCAATTAGGAAGATAGCTATAAATAAAAAGTAGGTAATGTTACTTATATAATTAACAATAAAACCTTGAGCTTCCAGTCTGCACCTGAGCCTGGAGCAAACCAAGGTCTATGGCTCCCCACTTCAGGAACACTAAGAGAAAGCGTGACCACAGGAGCTCTGAAATACTGGGATCTCAGGTGAGGACACAGCTTCTGCCTCAACACCAGCATAACTGGGACTCACTGTGATCCAGAGACTCAGGAAAGCCTGTTCAGGAGGAGGCACAAGCTCCTTCCGGTCTGCAACTGTGTCGGAAGTAGACCCAGGACTCTGACTCCCCAGACACTCCACCAACACCCAGAGAAAGCATGACTCCCAAGAGCTGTGATATGCCAAGGACCACAGGAGCTCTGACACACCCAGTGTCACAGGATCTCATGATCTCAGGGCAGACACAGGGCTTTGTCTCCCTAATCATTGCCACAACATCATAAGGAAGCTTTACACTCAGAACCTCTGACAAACCCAGAACCACAGGATCACAGGAGTTACTACAGACCAGAATTTCAGGATCTCAGCATCTCAGAGGCAGATTGATGCACAGGAGCTCTGCCATACCCAGGATCTCAGGATCACAGGATTCTCAAATTTCAGTAGCACAGAGGCAGCTGTACTCCAAGGAACTCTGTCACAACCAGGCTCACAGGAAATCTAGCTCCAGTAAGAAACAGCAAGGCCAGTATGCAGTAGAGATAATGACATGAGAAGCAAGCACAAGAACATAAGCAATAGAAACCAATGCTACTTGGCAGCATGAGAACCTAATTCTCTCACCACAACAAGCTCAGATAACCCGACAAACCTGAAAAGTAGGACTCAGATTTAAAATAGACTTTCACCAAAAGTTACCAAAAACATACTCATCAAAGGGAAAAATTCAAGATAAATCCTCAGTTCTGATCATTTATGCTCCAAATGTAAGGGTAAACACATTTTAAAAAGAAACATTACTGAGGCTCAAAGCATACATTGAACTACATAAAATAATATTAGGAGGATTCAACACTCTATTCTCACAGTGCACAGACCATGAAAACAGAAGCCAAACAGAGACACATTGAAACTAAGAGAATTTATGAACCAAATGGATTGAACAGATATCTACAGAAGATTTTACTCTAAAACAAAATACCTTCTTCTTAGCATTACATTGTACCTTCTCCTAAACTGACCATATAATCGGACATAAAATGAGCTTTCACATATAAAAGAGACTGAAACAATCACATGAATCCTATCAAATCACCATGGACTAAGACTGTTCTTCACTAAGAAAAAAACAACAGGAAATCCATATAAACTCTCTACTAAATGATAACCTATTCAGGAAAGAAATTGAAATGGAGACATTTTAGAATTTAAGGAAAATGAAGGCACAATGATAACCTAGTCAGGAAAGAAATTGAAATGGAGACATTTTAGAATTTAAGGAAAATGAAGGCACAATGATAACCTAGTCAGGAAAGAAATTGAAATGGGGACATTTTAGAATTTAAGGAAAATGAAGGCACAATAGAGCCAAAAATTTGGAATAGGAAAAAGCATTGCTAAGAGGAAATCTCAAAGCTCTTAGTGTCTCCATAAATAAATTGGAGAGAAAAAACACTAGAAGCTTAACAACACATATGAAATCTCTAGAACAAAAAAGAACCAAATATAACCAAGAGGAGTAGACTGCAGGAAATAATCAAACTCAGGTCTAAAATCAACCAAGTAGAAACAAAGAGAACTATATAAAGAATCAACAAAACCAGGAGCTGGTTTTTTTGAGAAAATCAGCAGATTGATAGTTCCTTAAACAGTCTAACCAGAAGGCACAGAGACAGTATCCAAATTAACAAAATTAAAAAAGAAAATATAAGATATAACAACAGAAAACTTATACTCAACAAACCTGGAAAATATCAAATGGATGATTTTCTAGACAGGTACTTGGTACCAAAATTAAATCAGGACCATATAAATATTCTCAATAGTCTCATAACTCTGAAGTAAATCAAAGCAGTTATAAAAAGACCTCAAGCTAAAAAAATAATAACACAAAAACAAAAGAAACAAACGAACAAAAAAAAAAAAAAAAAAAAAAAAAAAAAAAAAAAAAAAAAAACAAGACCAGATGGCTATAGTGGAAAATTCTATCCGATCTTCAAAGAAGAGCTAAAACCACAATCCGTATCAATGTATTCTAGAAATCAACAATAGGAGAAATCCCTGAAAATACATCTTGAGAAGTAGAGATGACCTATAGATATTCCATTTAGATGTAAAAAATAGTTTCTTAGACACAGCAGAAAAATTTAAACCATGAGCATTAGATGCCTTTTTATTGTCTAATTTCTTCCTCTCTTTTATTTGCCTTCAGTATTTTAAAGCTTTGGTAATGTATGTGTATTTTACACTACTTTGATTATGCTCATTCCTATTTATTTGAGGTTATTATAAATAGTGCATAATATATGATCATCTATATGCCAAAATATTTTTATATTTTTCACCAATGTCATTACATTTATTTGTCACAAAATGTGAGGAAATACAAATTACCTTATTATAAAGAATAACCCAGTAAACTTAAAGGCTTCTCTGTGGTCACATATATGGTTAGTAATTGAGAACGTTTACAACACCAGGATCATGAGTTTTGTAGGTTTAGTTTTTGTTATATCTAATCCAGGGTAATTTCATTCTATATGCATATAAATTTCTTCTAGCTTTATATGTAGGGGAATAGTATTAAAAATAAACTGAGTGATGTGGTTTATTTCTATATGAAGATGAGGGCAGGCACAAGATAAGACACAGTCTGTGATGGGACAGTGAAAAAGTAAGGTGAGGACAGAGTTTTTGAAAGGTAGAGGAGTATGCCCAATTTTCTTTTTCTATTTTTTTTTACATTCTATTTTTTATAGAAAATCTTTATTTTAAAAAACAAAGATAAATGTACAACTTTTCAGCATTTTTGCATAAAAGTATACAAATACATTTTTAAGGTTGTTATCAAGTATTTGTGGGTACCTATACATACACATATGTACATATGTAACAATAATATGGGAAAAGATGCTATTAATTTGAGGGGATAGGAGAGAAACTAGAAGAGGCTGAAGGGAGGAAAGGGGGATGTGATATAGTTCTATTTTAATTAAAATATATTCTTTTTTTTCATGAAATTCACACAGGCTGTGAGTTGTTTCTGGGGTGTTCAGAGCTTTCTGGGGTTAATATCCCATTATCAGTGACTGCATATTATGTCTGTTCTTTTGTGACTGGGCTATCTCACTCAGGATGATATTCTCTAGATGCATCCATTTCTTAAGAATTTGGTTAAGCCATTGTTTCTGATAGCTGAGTAGTACTCCATTGTGTAAATGTACAACAATTTTTGTATCCATTCATCTACTGAAGGACATCTGGGTTCTTTCCAGCTTCTGGCTATTATAAATAGAGCTGCAATAAACTGAGGAACCGCCAAACTGATTTCCAGAGTGGTTGTATCAGTTTACAACTCCACCAACAGTGGAGGAATGTTGCTCTTTCTCTACATTCTTACCAGCATCTGCAGTCATCTGAGTTTTTGGTCTTAACCATACTGACTGGTGTGAGGTGGAATCCTTGTTTTGATTTGCATTTCCCTGATGACTAGGGATGTTGAGTACTTCCTTTGATGCTTCTCAGCCATTCGATATTCCTCAATTGAGAAATTTTTGTTTAGCTCTGTACCCCATTTTTAATAGGGTTGTTTGATTCTCTGGTGTCTAGCTTCTTGAGTTCTTTGTATACCTTGGATATTAGGCCTCTATCCGATGTGGGCTTGTTAAACATCTTTTCCCAATGCCGTTTTGTTTTCTTGACAGTGTCTTTAGCCTTATAGAAACTGCAATCTCATTAAGTCCCATTTCTAGATCTTTGACATTAAAGCACAAGTCATTGGTGTTCTGTTCAGGAAATTTTCCCCTGTGCCGATGTGCTTTAACGTTTTCCCCACTTTCTCTTCTAATAATTTCAGTGTACCTGGTTTAATGTGGAGATCTTTGATCCACTTACGCTTGAACTTTGTACAAGGAGATAAGATTTTCATTCTTCTGCATGCTGAGTGTCAGTTGAAACAACACCATGTGTTGAATAGGCTGTCCTTTTTCCATTGAATGTTTACAGCTTTTTTGCCAAAAATCAAGTGACCATATTGTGAGGGTTCATTTCTGGATCTTCTATACTGCTCCATTGATCAACGTGCCTATCTATGTACCAGTACCATGTGGTTTTTAACACCGTTGCCTTGTAATATAGCTTGAGGTCAGGGATGGTGATTCCTGCAGATGTTTTCTTGTTGTTGTGGATAAATTTTGATGTTCTAGGTTTTTTTTGTTATTCCAGATAAATTTGCAAATTGCTCTTTACAACTCTATGAAGAATTGAGTTGGAATTTTGATGGGTATTGCATTGATGAAAGCCTCAGTCCTTCTTAGGAAGAATATATAAATATATAGCACCCTCTCACAGTATGGTAAACCTGAACCTTAAATCATTAATAATCCAAGAGCTAAGAATATAACCTTGTTGAAATATTTTGTATTCATAGATTATTATGCTTAATCTATATTCAACAAAAAACTGACTGTTTCCATTTTACCTTCTGCCCTACATGTACTTCATGCTTATGGTAACTAGTGGGATTTCAATGCATGCTATCAAACCTCTAAAAGAATTACGTATTGACAAAAATATATTCATATAGTGTTATGCCATAATACCTTTAAAATCTGTACTTGTATCTCTCTTTTTTTAAAATAGCTTTGTGAGAGAAAAAAAAAATCAAGTACTGATGAAAATATATTCACGTCATTTATGCAAAAGTGTTTTTAAAATCTGTATCTTTATCTCTGTTTTTTATAATAAAGTTTTTGAATTTACCAAAAAAGAAACGTAGAGGAGATAGATGAAGAGAAAAAAAAAAGAGGATGAGGATGACCTGGGCCTCGGTGGCTTTAATTAGCCACAGGTAGCTATGAATATCTCATAAAGGACGGATTATTACAAGACAATCTATATTTTGGAGGTGAGCATTTTTTATTCATATCAATTGGCTCTGAGTTTATCGTATGGACATTTTCTAGAGTGAGAATTTAATGATATACATCTGTTTGATAAATTACACGTTTTGATTTTTTTTCAGGTTACTGGGAATAGTAGCAATAACCACAGGGTGTGGATACTAGGAATGCGAGCAGGGTTAGCAACATAGAGTCTCCTGCGTGCAGAGGTCACAAGAGTGATGCTGCTGCAGGGGACAGGTAATAGCAGGTATTAGCATGGCATGGTGTATGGAACCACTTACCCTTTCTAATATTTACTGCTACTGAAAACCTTCTTTAATTTTCATCTAGCTATTGCCTTCTATAGCATCACCAACTACTAATAGCTCATTTTCCTTAGTGCTTTGCCTATAAGTTTCTTCATAATTATTCTTTTATCATCCCTAATGAGTTAAAATTGACTTTCTTTTTAAGTTATCTATTTTATAGTAGTTATTCTTGATAATGGATACTATGAAAGTTCCTTTGACATAAATTTGAATATTTGACCTACTTGTTTTGTGGAGGAGAGTCCACAATGAGATAAACATATTAGTCGTCTTAGATAGTAAGTCTTTAATATGAACGATGATTCTTAAATAAATTTACATTCCATTAATTTATTTTCCACCAAAATGATTAATTATATTTTTGATCTTTAAATATTTATAATCCCTTCAACAATTATTTAAAAAAAATTAGTTTGGATAAGGTGGCACAGAAGTTCATTTACAGCCCTGGAAAGTCAGAGGCAAATCTAAGCAAAAATTTTCCATTTCAGGACAGCCTTGTCTACAGAGCACTTCCCTGGCTAGCCAGTGATACATAATGAGACACAGTTTGCAAACAAACAGACACATTAGAATAGGTAAATGTAAAAATAATGTAGTTTTTATGCCAGTGATACATATAACTAGGACTTGTTTAAGGAAAGAAAATCTTTTGGAAATGCAAATTGTCTATTCTTTTATTATTCATAAGTATGACTTGCCTTTTTCTGACTTTGTGCTACTCTGAACTATATTTTAGATCATGGGGTTTTGTACTTCAACAAAATATTCTCTAAACATCATTAGAATGCTGGAGGGAAACATCGAAGACACCAATTATAAAAGAAAACAGATCAGCATTGACACACACCTGAATCGATAGCCACAGCAAAGTCATTATAATAATTTGTCTAGTTTCATCACTTACCTCCTGTAGTTTGGAAATGTTATCTTCCTAGTTTTTCAAGTAAAAAACTTTAAAATTGTTTTATATTTCTCTATAATATCTTCTAAGTTATTTCCATACAAATTTTTCTTCAAAAACTGACCATGTTTAATAGGTATGAAAATTTTTTTTATTTATTCATATTATTTGTTTTACCAAAAGAAGTGTTAGTTGTTTCTGTTTGTTGGCTCACAGTTTAAATATATTTTTTATCATTGTCGGTAAATCACACCAGAAGGAGCTTGGGAAATTATCTGGTTACCTTGTAGCCATTGATAGGAAGCAGAAGAAAATAAAATTCACAAAGACTATGAAGGGAAGACTCTGTTATCTAGAACTATAAAGATCAAATGCAGAAGAGCATAAATCTAAAGGTTAGCTTCACAGAGGGTGGATCACATAAGGAGTAGATTCCTGAAAAGGAGTCATTAGGTTCTCCCTTATGTACAGTAATTATACAAGACTATAAATACCATAGCAACTGATGAATGTTGTCCAAAACACAAAATATTTAGAAAGAGAAGACACATCAGAAAATGAAGAAATTTTGTAATTTGGTAAACATTTGATTTTTGAGTATTTTTTCGCTATATAAAAATGTCATATAATGCTCTGCCTAGGTATGATTTTTTCAAATAATGCAACTGAATTTATATTTTACTATGCTGCATAGTCTTTATATTAGCTTGACACAAGCTGGACTTATATGGGAAGGACAATTCTCAGTTAAAATAAATGCTACCATCAGACTTGCCTGTAGGGATGTTTGTGGGCATTGCTTGAATGGTGTTTAAAGTGACTAGACCCATCTCACAGAGGATTACAGAGCTACTTCTTGGCAGGTAGTACTGATTTATATAAGAAAACAGGCAAGTAAGCAATGAGGAACACACCAGTAAGCAACATTTCTACATAGATTCTATATCAGTTCCTACCTCCATGTTGGTAGTCTGAATTTTACACTACTTTTCTTAGATGATGGATTACAAACAATAAGAAGAAATAAATTATTCTGTCCCCAAGTTGCTTTACTCATGATATTTTATCACAGAAATAGAAACCTTAAGGAAACATGAATTTATATTGTGTTGTAGAATGTTCCTATGACATATTTGACCATGTTCTATTGTGGCATTTAAATTTTTGGTTAGAAATGACATTGAATTATCGAAGTTAAGTGGAATTTCTTGTGGCAGCCTGGAAGTTAAGAATGTTGATGGGGGATGGGAGTTTCAGGATCAGGTATGGGGAAGGACAGGAAAAATGGCTATGAAAATAAATAAAAATCTACAGCCAACCAGCGAGGAGGTAGGGAGCATCTACAGGATGTGACAGAGACCTTGTATGGGGGAGGTACCCAAGAATCAATGGCTGTGAGTTTAGTTGTGACTCACATCATTGAGGATAAGGAAGGTAAACAGGAAACCTTCTGTAGCCAGACAGGAAACTTGGTGGAGCTGTAGAGACAGCAACTGTCTTAGTTAGGTTTTTACTGCTGTTAACAGACAACATAAGCAAGGCAACTTTTACAAGGAAAATATTTAATTGTGGTTGGTGTTCGAATCAGGGGTTCAGCCCATTATCATCAAAACATGATTATGGCAGTACTCAGGCAGGCCTGATGCAAGAGGAGCTGAAAATTCTATATCTTAATCTAAAAGCTATTAGCAGAATATTCTCTTTGAGTGTCTTAAAGCCCACACCTACAGTGACATGTTTACTCCAACATGCCACACCCACTCTAGCAGGAACACACATTCTAATAGTACTACTCCCTGGACTGAGCATGTATAAACCATTATATTCCATCTTCTGGCCCTCATAGGGTTGTGGAAACATATGATTCCATATCTGCCCAGAGCCACAGGAAGATCAGGCACATTGACTTCTGGACTGGTGGCCTGCCTGAAGAGAAAGGAGCCCCTAGGGGAGACACAGAAGCACTCTCCCCACTGAACCAATGGGGGAGCCCAAGCTCTCTCTCCACTGATTGTCTGAGGAGGACCTCTGAGATCTCTCTGGTAACAGGGATCCCAGTGAAGTCTGGGATCAGAGAGGTCTGGCCTCTATCAAGATGCACTATCTATGCTCCAAATTCAAGGGCAACTATATTCACAAAAGCAAACAAACAAACAAAACAAATCTACTAAAGCTCAAACCATATATTGCCCCCCCCCCCCCGCCACACACACAGTAATAGTGAGAAACTTCAACACCACAATTTCATCAAATGTACAGATCATGGAAACAGAAACTGAACAAAGTCAAAATGAAACTAACAGAAGTTATGAAGCAAATGGATTTGACAAACATCTATACAATATTTCATCCTAAAACCAAATAATATACCTGCTTCTCAGCATGTCACAGCACCTTCTCCAAAATTGGCCATATAGTTGGTCACAAAACAGGCCTCAACAGATACAAAAACGTGGAAATAATCCCATGAATCCTGTCAGATCATCATGGACTAAGCTCTTCAATAACAACAAGAATATCAAAAAGCCTACATATATATGGATGATTAACAATGCTCTACTCCATAATAGCTTGATCAAGGAAGAAATAAAGAACAAAATCAGATTTGTTTTGAAATGTAAAGAAAATGAGCACACAACACACCAAAACTTATGGGATGGATGCAATGAAAGCAGTGCTAAGATGAAAACTCATAGCTCTGATCACTGCCAAAAAGAAATTTGAAAGAGCATTCACTTACACCTTAAATCCCTCCTGAAAGCTATAGAACAGAGAGAATGAGATACACCCAAGAGGAGTAGACAGCAGGAAATAATAAATTCAGAGCTGTCTGAATAAATTAACCAAATGAAAACACAAAGAACAATGCAGAGAATCACCAAAAAAAAAAAAAAAAAAAAAAAAAAAAAAAACAAGAGCTGGTTATTTGAGAAAAATCAACAGGATCAATAAATCCTTAGACAGACTAACTGGAGGGCACAGAGAGACTATCCAAATTTACAAAACCAGAAAATAGAGAGAGAAAAATAAAAACTGAGAAAATTCAAGAATTCATCAACTCCTACTACAAAAGCTTGTACTCAACAAAGCTGGAAAATCTAGAGGAAATTGACGATTTTTTAGAAAGTTATCAGATACCAAACTTAAATCAGGATCAGATAAACTATCTAAACAGTCCCTTAAACCCCAAAGATAGAGAAGTGGTTCTCAAAAGTTCCCCAATCATAAAATGCCCAGGGCCTGATGGGTGTAGTGCAGAATTCCATCAGACCTTCATAGAAGACCTAATACCGATACTCTCCAAAGTATTACACAACATGGGAAGAGTGGGAATACTACCCAACTCATTCTTCGAAGCCAGAATTACCATCATCCCTAAACCCAAAAAGACCCTACAAATAGAGAATTTTGGACTAATTTCCCTCATGAATATTGGTGCAAAAATACCCAATAAAATTCTGGCGAAACATATCCAAGAGCACATCAAAACAATAATTCACCATGATCAAGTAAGCTTCATCCCAGGGATGCAAGGCTTGTTAAATATAAGGAAATCCAACAATACCATGCACTATATAAACAAACTCAAAAGAAAAACAAACAAACAAACACATAATCATCTCTCTACATGCTGAGAAAGCAGCTGACAAAATTCAATACCGCTTCATGTTAAAAGTACTGGAAAGGTCAGAAATTCAATGATCAAACTTAGCCATAGTAAAAGCAATATAAAACAAACCAGTAGTCAACATTAAACTAAATGTTTAGAAGCTTGAAGCAATCACACTAAAATCAGGAACTAGACAATTCTGCCCACTCTCTCCTTACCTATTTAATATAGCACTGGAAGTACTACCAAGAGCCATCAGAAAGCAAAAACAGGTAAAAGGAGTATAAATTGGATAGGAGGAATTCAAAATATCAATATTTGTAGATGATACGATAGTATACTTAAGTGAAATAAAAACTTCCACAATAGAGCTCCTAGAACTGATAAACAACTTCAACAAAGTGACTGGATATAGTCAAAAAAATAGTAGCCTTCCTCTACTCAAAGGACAAAAAGCTGAGAAAAAAAATAGAGAATCTATACCCTTCACAGTAGTCACAAAGTATATAAAATACCTTGGTGTGACACTAAAAGAGTAAGTGAAGGATCTGTATGACAAGCACTTCAACTCTCTGAAGAAAGAATTTGAAGAATACCTCAGAAGACGTAAAGAATCCCATGCTCATAGATTAGCATCATCAACATAGTAACAATGGCCATCTTGCCTAAGGCAATCTACAGATTCAATGCAATCCCCATCAAAATTCTAATTTAATTCTTCATAGAGTTATAAATAACGATTTACAAATTCATTTGGAATAATAAAAAACCCAGAATAGCAAAAACAATTCTCAACAGTATAAAAACTTCCACAGAATAAAAAAAAAGTATGATGTTTGTACAGAGAGAGGTGAGTAGATTAATGAAATAAAATTGAAGAGCCAGAAATGAATACACACACTTATGATCACTTGATCTTGACAAAGGACCTAAAAACATTCAATGGATAAAGGGCAACTTCTTCAACAAATGGTGCTGGTTCAGCTGGCAGTCAGCATGGAGAAGAATGCAAATTGATCCTTTCTTATCTCCTTGTACAAAGCTCGAGTCCAGGTAGATCAAAGACCAACACATAAAACCAGATACATAGAAATTATTAGAAGAGAAAGTGGTGAAGCACTTAAAACACATAAGCACAGGGGAACATTTCCTGAATGTAATACCAGTGGTTTATGCTCTAAGATCAAGTATCAATAAATGGGACCTCATGGAATTGCCAAGTTTCTGTAAGGTTAAGGAAAGATGACAAAATGGCAGCCAACAGATTGATAAAAAATCTTTACCATCATACATATAATAGAGGCCTAATATCTAATATATATATATATATATATATATATATATATATATAGAGAGAGAGAGAGAGAGAGAGAGAGAGAGAGAGAGAGAACACAAGAAGTTAGACTCCAGAGAATCAAATTATCCTATTAAAATAGGGTACTTATCTAAACAAAATTTCTTAAATGAGGAATACCTAATGTAAAGACATACTCACCATCCCTAGTCATCAGGGAAATGAAAATCAAAACAACCATGAGATTCCACCTCACGCCAGTCATAATGGCTAAGATCAAGATACAGATAAGGACCTCAGAAAAAGAGGAAGACTTCTCCATCATTGGTGGGAATGCAAGTTGGTACAACCACTTGGGAAATCAGTCTGAAGGTTCCTCAGAAAATTAAACATAGTACTCTTAGGCATATGCCCAAAAGATGCTCCAACATAAAAGAAGGACTCATGCTCTACTATGTTAATAGCAGCCTTATATCTAATACCCAGAAGCTGGAAAAAGCCCAGTTGCGTTTCAGCAGAAGATTGGATACAGAATTTTTTGTACATTACACAATGGAGTACTATTCAGCTAATAGAAACAGTGAATTCATGAAATTCCTAGGGAAAGTGATGGAACTAGAAGCTATCAACCTTAGTGTGGTATCCCAGACACAAAAGTACACACATTGTATGCAATCACTCATAAATGGATACAAACCCCCAAAGCTTGAAATACCCATGAAACGATTCACAGACCTTATGAAGCTCAAAACAATCAACGTTCAGAAGGTGGATGACTTAGTCCTTCTTAGAAGAGAAAACAAAATACTCATGGGAGGAATTACAGGGACATATAGAGGAGCAAGGATTAAGAAAAGATCACTCAGACGCTGCCTCACCTGGTGATCTCATCTCTCTGCAGCCACCAAACTCAAACACTATTGCTGATGCCAATAATTTCTGACTGGCAGGAGCCATATGTGGATGCTCCCCACAGAGGTGCTGCCAGAGTCATTCAGATTTAGTTAAGGATTCTCACAGCTAACAACTGGACTGAACACTGGGACCCTAATGAAAGAGATAGAGACAGGAGTGAAGGAGCTGCAAGAGTTTTTAACCCCATGGAAAGAACACCATTAACAACCAAACCAACCCTGTAGAACTCCCATGGACAAAACACCAACCATTGAGTACACATGGAGAGATCCATGGCTCCAGTTGCATATGTAGCAGAGCATAGCACTGTCTGGCATAAATGAGAGAAGCCTTTGGTCCAGTGAAGGTACATTTTCTCATTATAGGGGAATACCAAGGTGATGATGTGGAGAGGGTGGTTGGGATATGGAGCACCTTCATGGAAGTGAAGGGAGGGTAATGGGGGCATGGAATTGAGGGGAAAGGGGATAACATTTGAAATTTAAATACAGAGAATATCCAAAAAAAGGAAAAAAAAGAATGTGAGTCCTTATATATGAATAGACCACGAACTTCACATACAGGTTCAGATACCCCTTAGCTGTAACTTACCTGAATGCACCCATCCCTAAGGACTACCTTTTATGGCAATAGAAGGTAACACGAAGGTTTCTAAAGGAAGAATATGATGAAAATTTCTGCCTAGATATGATGCCTATTAACTACATCCATGGTCAATACAACAAAATGAACATATGTGTGTACTAAACACACAAACACACACACACATACACACAACAGAGGGGAGTAAGAAAGGAGAGGGAAGAAGTGAGAGGGAGAGAGCCAGGAAGGTTTGACAGTGGGAGCATGGAAGAAGGAAGGGAGAGAGAGACAGAGGCAGAGAGAAACAGAGACATAAAAAGAGACAGAGTCAGTGACAGACAGATACAGAGGCAGAGAGAAATGCTTGAAACTGAAAATATTTTGAAAGTTATGATTCTCTAGTTTTGGTAATATCACTACAGCTGTGGCCTGAAACCTTCAAGCAGGACTAGAAGAAAAGTAAGAGAAGATGAGGTAAATCTATAGCCCATTGTCAACTGTGAAAGAGTCTTGCTAACAATATCAAAGACAGTTGTGAAATGCCAGGATACTGTTACATGAGCAACTTCAATGAAGTTAATTTATTTGGAAAGGAGGTAAATTATGGGAGTTACCATAATTTGCCACTCAGAATTTTTAATACAGTTTGCATGGTAGAGTATTCTATAGTTGGATCTTGGTTTTTGCAAAGATTTCATGTTTCATCTAATTTGAAACCAATGGCATTACTTGTCTTTAATCCAATATTTAATTAGCAAGTTTAAGTTGGAATTACTAGAAATGATTTTTATTTTTTTATTTATGTCTTATTTCTGAATATTTAGCTTTCCATATGTTTGCTATAATTTGTTTTTATGTTTTGATACAAGCTGCAGTCAGGTAAATATCATCAAATATGTATTTTAAATTATACTTTTCACTGTTATACCTTCTTACTTTGCATTTTTCAATATTTATACATATGTGTTGATACAGTTAGCATAATATGTTTCATTAGTCTGTGTTGTTATAGAATATAATGCATTGCTCCATTTGCTTTTCCTCATTCCAAATATACTAGGCTCATCTATTGAATTTTTGTATATGTCCATGTCCATGTTTATGTGTGCATACGTATAGATGCCAGATTTTAATTTTTAGTATTTTCTTCCAACACTTTCTGTCTTAGTCTTTAAAACAAGATCAGGCATTGTACTTGGAACTCACTGGTTTAGCTAGGCTGGCTGGTAAGTAAGTCCCAGGGACCCTCCCATCCTCTTATATTTCAGCACTGGGATGATAGACCTGCTTCAACATGTTTGTTCATCATTTTAGTGGATGCTGAAAATGGTGGTTGATTCTTTATGTTTGTGTGTCAAGGACTTCACTCACTAAGACCTTTCCTTGCTCCTTCTAGTGCAGTTTCATTTGTTATGTTCCTTCCATGTTTATCTAACTAAAAGATTTGATTTCATTTTAATAATTAATATTTCCATATGAAATTTAATTCCATAAAATTATGAACCTTTTATTCCTTTATTATTATTGAAGAACATTTTCCCTTTTTTCTATCAACCTTCTTTATAACTGTTGCTGAAGTTTCTATTCAGTGCCCCATCTGTGTCTGTGAGCATTCTGCCAGTTGTTTTTCTTTCTTTGTGAATGCATAAATTTTCCTGTTTCTTTCCTTGACTCACATTTTTTTGTAATATGGACATTTTAAGTAAAAAATTATAGCCTTGACATTAATCTACAGAGTAACAGTTTGTTTTTATTGTCCCTTGTATGATTACTTGGTTACTTACAAAGGTTATTTTAGGAGTACTATTGTCTCTCTCTGCAGATAACTGTTGTTTCTTAGAAGCTGCAACCCAGTTTGTATTACTTTGGTTCAGGGATATTAATTTTAGTATAAGAAATTCTGTCAATAATTTCTTGCTCTTATCATTCAGTTACTGCAAGCAGATATTATTTAACAATAATTGCGAATGGTCTTTCATTTATTTTCAGTAATTGCTTGGGGCATAAACTCATATATAATGTAATCATATTATATATGATACCACTTTGCCAAGGCATTCCCTGGAACAAGTCTCCCTGGAAATTGAATTGACCCTAGAAGGGCATTTTACAGAATTCAATGTGGTTTATTATCTGTTATATAGTATAACCTATTACTTCATGGAAGTATCATTATTCTTCCTATGTACTTACTTCCATAGTTCTTATTTTATCAATGACCTTGCACATTTCTTTGCTCTTATAAACTTTCCATTATATAAAATGATTCAGAGACCTATTTTCTAAACATTTGTCTACTCATGCCGCTTGAAGTATTTATATTATAATTCTTGACTATAAAAAATTCAGAAAATGAAATGTTTGTAGACTATTTGTAATGTATTCTACTTCCTAAATTTTCTAATTTAATAATTTTTCTAGAATCCTCACAAAACAACCCAAACAACAAATAAAAGACTGACTTTGTTGTCTTTCAAAGACCAAATATTACAAGATAAAATATTCAGAGATAGGTAGAGGATGGGGCTTAGTGGTATGGTAACCAGAAAATAGAATAACATCTGAGATATAAATTAATGAAATGATTAATTTAAAAAATGCTGTGAAAAAGTTATATCAAATCTTACAATGTCATATTAAAAGCCAATATATATTGAAAAAAAGATAAAATATTGAATACACCTTCTAGATGCATTCTTTTGGGAGTTTGATAAATAAGTTTTCATATACAATACTAAATTTGGGATCAGGAATCTTTACTAAGGAATTTACCTATATTGTATATCTAGTTCTTGTTCCAGAAATGAATAATTCATTTTTTTCTGTGAAAAGGAGAATAATGGTACTCAGCTAGCAAAGATCACTAGTACAGATTATTTAATCGGTATTCATTTTCTCACAAATATTATATCTTTTTCATTTTGTCCAAAAGAGACACTCTGAGGTTTTTTTTTTTTTTTCTTTTTTTTAAAGTAACATAGGAGTAGTAAATAGACAATTGATATGAATTATGTGATATGGAAATTAATGGTGCAACTAAAATCTCTCATTGTCAATTCACCATTTTCCATTTTCAGGAAATAGATAGTGCACATATTTGGAAAATAATCCTCTTTTAGTTCTCATATATATCCATGTCCTCACACAACAATGAAACATAGTACCTGAGTGGTGAGCAGCTTCAATAATTTAACTCTCCCTGTCAGTACAGTATTTTCTAATCCTGGCAGATAATTTTATGTAACTATCGTTTATAATGTAAATGAGCCATTTGTAGTAAAATTTCATGAGAAATAGTGGAAATTGACTTTCAGCCCAAGAACAGAGCTGACCCAGTTTCAACACGACTGGAAACCTGCCCACAGTTTGCTGGGCACCCGGAAGAGCAACAGGACGTCTTCATTCATGAGACTAGGGCTGAGTTCATACTACCTCTCCACTGACTATCCTGGGAGAAACCACCTGGAATTCTCAGGGCACAGGTAGCAGTGCTGCCTAGGCACAGACACTTTCAGCTCAAGGACAGAGTTTGACCAGTTGCATCAGGATTGATCACTGTCATCAGAATTCACAGACTACCCAGAGAGCTGAATACCCAAGAACAAACTCATTCTGGAGACCATGGGACCACAGACCCAGTGGAGAGACAAACTCCAGTCAGAGACAAGATCACATAGCATCACCTATAACAAGATGACAAGAGGCATGTGCAAGAATCTAAGAAAGCAAAACAACCTGGCAATATCAGAACTCAGTTCTCCCACCACATCAAATAATCGATATCCCAACTCACCAGAAAAACAATATCTAGACTTAAAATCATACTTCATGATGATGATGGAGGTCTTCAAGAAGCACATGAAAAACTCCCTGAAAAAATAAAGGAGAACACAGGTAAACAATTACAGATGAAACACAAAAATCACATCAAGAGCTACTGTAAGACCTTAATGCACGCTATCAAACTTTTGGAAAAAAAATAAATAAACAAGCACTGACAAAAATGTATTAATATACATTTATGCAAAAATGCTTAAAATTTGTTCTTTTGTCTTTGTTTTTTAAAATAAAGTTGTTCAAAAAAAAAGAGTTACAGGGAAAAGAAAAGAAAAGAAAAGAAAAGAAAAAAAAAAAAAAAAAAAAAAAAAAAAAAACAGGAATTGGATAAAGCCATCCACGATCTAAAGATGGAAATAGAAACAAGAAAGAAATCACAAAAAGACACAACCCTGAAGATAGAAAACCTAGGAAAGAAACCAGGAGTCATAGAAGCAGGCATCACAAACAAAATACAAGAGATGAAAGAGAGGATATCAACGGCAGAAGATAACACAGAAAACATTGATACAACAGTCAGAGAAAATGTAAAAATCAAAAAGCTCCTAACTCAAAAAATCCAGGATATCCAGACACAATACGAAGACCAAACCTACGGATAATGGGTATAGAAGAGAGTGAAGACTCCCAACTAAAAGACTCTCAACTAAAAGGCCCAGTAAATATCTTCAAAAAATTATAGAAGAAAACTTCCACAACCTAAAGAAACAGATAACGATGAACATGCAAGAAGCCTATAGAACCCCAAATAGATTGAGCCAGAAAAGAAATTCTCCCTGACACATAATAGTCAAAACAACAAATTTTGAAAACAAAGAAGGAATACTAAAAGCAGTAAGGAAAAAAGAATAATAGATGGGTAATTCCACCACAAAGGAGGAAACTTCACCCCATGAAAAGTAAGAAAATATTCTTCTTGCAACAAACCTCAAAGTAGGAAAACACACAAACATAATTCTACCTCAAGAACAAAAATAATAGGAAACAACCATCACTCTTCCTTAATATCTTTTGACATCAATGGACTCAATTTTCCAATAAAATGACATAGACTATCAGACTGGATACATAAACAGGATCCGGTATTTTATGGCATATAGAGAAGTTGTCTCAGCAACAAAGACAGGCATTACCACAGACTAAAAGTTTAGAAAAAAAAATTTCCAAGCAAATAGTCCCAAGAAACAAGTTGGAGTAGACATCCTGATATCGAATAAAATAGGTTTTCAACCAAAACTCATCAAAAAAGTTAAGGAAGTACACTTTTTCACTCATCAAAGGAAAAATCTATCAGTATGCACTCTCAATCCTGAACACCTATTCTCCAAATACAAGTGCACCCACATTCATAAAAGAAACTCTACTAAAGCTCAAAGCATATATTATACCGTACGCACTAGTGGTTTGTCAGCACACCTGAGAGATCTAGAAGAAAAAGATGCTGATACACTAACAAGGCAGAAAATAATCAAACTCAAAGCTGGAATCATGCAAATAGAAACAATAAAACTATTCAAAGATTCAACAATTCCATAAACTGTTTCTTAGAGAAAATCAGTATGATTATTCTACCCTTAGCCAGAATAATTAAAGGTCACAGGGAGAATATCCAAATTAACAAAATCAGAAATGAAAGGGGAAAGATAAAAACAAAAACTGAGGAAATGCAAATACTGATCAGATTCTACTACAAAAGCCTATACTCAGCAACAATAAAAAATCTAAAGGAAATGGACAATTTTCTAGACAGATATCAGGTACCAAAGTTCAATTAGGATCCATCTAAATGGCTCCATGACCCCAAAAGTAATAGAAGCAGTCATCAATATTTTCTCAACCAAAAAATCTCAGAACCAGATGAGTTTACTGCAAAATTCTATCAAACCTTCATAAAAGAAGTAATACCAAAAACTCTCTAAACTATTCCACAAAATTGACACAGAGGGAATAGTACTGAACTCATTCTTTAAAGTTACAATTGTACTCATTCATAAACCACCCAAAGAAAGTGCCAAGGAAAGAGAACGTTAGACCAATTTCCCTCATGCACATTAACACAAAATTATTCTATAAAATTCATGCAAACTGAATACAAGAAAATGTCAATATGATCACTTACCATCATTAATTTGGCTTCATCCCAGTGATCTAAGGATGGTTCAATATACAAAAACGTTAAAGTAATCCACTATATAAACAAACTCAAAGGGGAAAAAAAAAAAAAAAAAAAAAAAAAAAAAAAAACATGATCATCACTTTAGATCCTGAGAAAACATTTGACAAAATTCAACACCCCTCCATGCTAAAAGACTTCAAAAGATCAGCCAATCAAGAATCATTCCTAAACATAATGAAAGCAATATACAGCAAACCAACAACCAAGAAAAAAAAACTAAATGGTGAGAAACTTGAAGCAATTCCACTAAAATAAGGGATTAGACAAGGCAATCCACTCTCTAACAATATATTAAAGACAGTACTAGAAGCAATAGCCAGAACAATCAGACAGCAAAAAAAAGTCAAAGAGATACAAAATTGACAAGAATAAGTCAAAATATCATCTTTTTCAGATGATATGATAGTAAACTTAAATGACCCACAAAAAGTACACAAGAGAAATTTTTCAACAGATAAACCACTTCAGTAAAGTAGCTGGATATAAAATTAATTCATGCAAACCAGTAGCCTTTGACTAATCAAAGGATAAGTAGGAAGAGAAAGAAGTTAGAAAATATATACACTCTTCACAATAGTCACAAAGAATATAAAATAATCTAGAGTAAACCTAACCAAACAAGTGAATGCTATTTATGCCAAGAACTTCATGTCTCTGAATAAGGAAATTGAAGAAGACCACAGAAGTTAAAAAGACCTCCCATGCTCATGGATTGGGAGGAAAAAATAGTAAAAATATCCTTCTTTCCTAAGGAAATCTACAGATTGAATGCAATCCTCATCAAAACTCCTACTCAATTCTTCATATAGTTAGGAAGAGCAATTTGCAAATTCATTTGGAATAATAAAAATCTTGAATAGCAGAAACTATTCTCAACAATAAAAAAAATATATATATTAAAAAAAAAAAACTTCTAGGGGAAGCACCATCCCTGTATTCCAGTTCTATTACCAATCAGTTGTGAGAAAAAACTTATGATATTGATACAGAGACAGGCAGGTAGATCAGTGAAATAAAATTGAAGAGTCAGAAATGAATACACACACCAATGGTCACTTGATTTTTGACAAAGGAGCTAAAAACATTCAATGGAAAAAGGACACCCTCTTCAACCAATGGTGCTGGTTCAACTGGCAGTCAACATGCAAATCAATCTTTTCTTATCTCCTTGTACAAAGCTCAAGTCCAATTGTATCAAAGACATCCACATAAAACCAGGGACACTAAAACTAATAGAAGAGATAATGGGAAACAACATAGAACACATAGGCACAGAAGAATATTTCTTGAACTGAACACCAATGGCTTATGCTCTATTATCAAGAATCAACAAACTCGCCCTCAAGAAACTGTAAAGTTTTGGTAAGGCAAAGGACTTTGTTCAAAGAATAAACCAGCAACCAACAGATTTGGAATAGATCTATACCAATCCTATATCTGATAGACATCTGGAATTCAATATATACAAAGTATTCAAGAAGTTAAACTCTAGAGAATCAAAAAATCTTATTAAAAATGGGGTGTAGCGCTAAACAAATAATTCTCAACTGAGGAATACCAAATTGCTTAAAAGCACCAAAAGAAATGCTCAACAACCCTATTCATCAGGGACATGCAAATCAAAACAACCCTGAGATTTCACCTCACACCCTTCAGAATGGCTAAGATCAAAAACTCAGTTGACAGCAGATGCTTGAGAAAATGTGGAGAAAGAGAAACTATTCCACTGTTGGTGGGGTTGTAAGCTGGTAAAACCACTCTGGAAATCAGTCTGGTGGTTCCTCAGAAAATTGGACATAGTTCTATCTGAATACCCAGTTATTCCACTTCTAGGCACATACCCCAAAAATGCTCCAACATATAATAAGGACAGATGCACCACCATGTTCTTAGTAGGTTTATTTATATTACCCAGAAGCTGGAAACTACCCAGATGATCTTCAACATAGGAATGGATACAGATACTGTGGTACATACACACAATAGAGTGTATCAGCCCTTAAAAAAAACAACTTCATAAAATTCCTAGGAAAATGGAAGTAACTTGAATTTATCATACTGATTGAGGTAACCCGGTCACAAAACAAACAAACAAACAAACAAAAAACAAAAACAAAAACAAAAAGCACTCATGGTATGCACTGTGATTGTTCTGCCTTTGTATGTTACCTGGTCTCTCCCCTTGAAGCATGTAATATTCTTTGTTATGTACAGTTTGTGTTTTGAGTATTTTTTTCTGGAAGGATTTCTTTTCTGTTTCAGTATAATTGGCATCCTAAAAGCTTCTTATATGCTTAGAGGCATCTCCTTCTTAAGGGGGAGAAAGTTTTCTTCTATGTTTTTGTTGAAAGTATTTTCTGGGCCTTGGAGGTGAGACTATTAACTTCTTCCATTCTTATTTTACTTACATTAGGTCTTTTCATGATATCCTAGATGTTCTGGGTGTTTTGTATAAGGAATTTTTAAGTTTACATTTTTTGACTCGTGTATCAGTTTCTTCTATTGTATCTTCTACACCTGAGATTCTTTCTTCCAATTTCTGTATTTTGATGATGATGCTCATATTATTGTTTCCTATTCTTTTTTCGAGCACTTACATCTCCCTGAGTTTATGTTTTCTTTATTTTTTCTATTTCCACATTCATGTCTTCTACAGTTTTTTATTTACTTTATATGTTTATTTGTACTGTCTTGCATAATTTAAGCAATTTCTTTATTACCTCTATAAAAGCCTCTACCAATTTTATTATATTTTCCTATATTTCTTCATGAGATTTATTCTTTTCTTAAAAACAAACTTCTATCATATTTATAAAATTGTATTTTAGGTCTTTTCTTTGGGTCTTAGAGTTGTGTTAGGATATTGAGGGTTTCTTGAATTATGGTAGCTCTCTTCTGGAGGTTTCAAATTTCTGTGAATTATGTTGATTGTATTTTTGAGAGACTTTAGTCCTCTGAATGAATTTGGATCTGGGTTTTTCCTATTGTAGTAGTTACTGGGATGGGAGTGAACCCATCTTGGTCATGATGTTGCAGGCCTTTGATGAGTAAGTAGTAAGTATCTTTGGGGTGCTTTTTGTTGTTGTTTTTTTTTCAAATCTATAGTTGAATATGGTTTAGAGTTTGCTGTTGGGAGGAAGGTGGGTAGAGAGTTGGCTGGAGAATGGTGGTCCAGAGAGGATACTAGTCTGTTAAGGGCAGTTGGCCTAACCCAACGGGCTTAGTGTGCAGGGCAAATGGGTAGAGAAAAAAAAAGTTACCTATATGTTTCTGTATCTACAGGTAAGATAAAGATGGGTAGAGTGGTATTAGGAGAATAAAGAGTACCCTGGACTCAATTTATCTATCTTAATTAAAATTTCATTTTATCATTATCCTATCCTTTCCTTTGTCCATTATTACCCATATCATGTCTTTTTGGACTAATGTCCTCTCAAATTCATGGAAACTTTAATTATTATTGTTACATATATAAATAAATATATAAGTACTGCCCATTAAGTGTTTTCAGTGTTATATGTATGTCTTTGGGGCTGAATATTCAGTATTTGATTAGCGGTTAGGGGGTTTCATCACTGAACAAGTCTATTTCTCATTTGCTTAGAGGTTAATCGACAAATAGGTCCTCAGGAAATTACAAAGCTTCTGGAAAGCTAAGGACACTGTCAAGAAGACAAAGTAGCCACCAACAGATTGAGAAAGGATCTTCACCAATCCTACATCTGATAGAGGGCTAATATCAATATATACAAAGAACTCAAGTAGTTAGACTCCAGAGGTTCAAATAATCCTATTTAAAAATGGGGTACGAAGCTAAACAAATAATTCTAAACTGAGGAATACCAAATGGTTGAGTAGTACCACAATGTTTATAGCAGCCTTATTTATAATGGCCAGAATCTGGAAAGAACCCAGATGTCTTTCAACAGAGGAATGGATACAGAAATTGTAGTACATTTATACAATGGAGTACTACTCAGCTATTAGAAACAATGACTTCATGAAATTCCTAGACAAATTGATGGAACTAGAAGCTGTCATCCTGAGTGAGGTAACCTAGTCACAAAAGAACACACATTGTATATACTCACTGACAAGCAGAAAATTATCACTAAATACTCTGAATACCCAAGAAACAATTGACAAACCTTAGGAAGCACAAAAAGATGTAAGTCCAGAATGTGGATATTTCAGTATTAAAAAAAAAAAAAAAAAAAAAAAAAAAAAAAAAAAAAAAAAAAAAAAAAAAAAACACTTGTGTGAGGACATACAAGGTCAAATAGAGGATTGAAGAAAAGATTAATCAGAGAATACCTCACCTTGGGATCTACAACATATGCAGTCACCAAACCCAAGCAGTATTGCTGATGCCAAGAAGTGCTTACTGGAAGGAACCAGATACAGATGCTTCCTCAGTGTCTCTGTCAGAGTCATACAGATACAGCTGAGGATGCTTGCAGCTAACCACCTGACTGAACATGGGGAGCCCAGTGAAGGTGCTAGAGAAAACCATGAAAGAGCTGAAAGGCTTTACAACCTCATGGGAAGAACAACATTACCAACAAACTAAACCCTCCACAACTCACATGGTCCAAACACCAACCATTTAGCACACATGGAGAGATCCATGGCTCCAGTTGCATATGCAGCAGAGGATAGCATTGTCTAGCTCCAATGGGCAAAGAGGCCTTTGGTCCAGTGAAGGCCAGTTTACCAGTGTAGGAGAATGCCAAGGCACTAAGGAAGACAGTGTGGTTGGGAGAGGGTACACCTTCATGTAAACAAGTGGAGGGAGAAAGGTTATGAGAGCTGGTGTGTGTGTGAAAGGGATAGCATCTGAAATGTTTATATGGAGGGTATCCAATATAATATAAAAAAGATGTTAATTGCCTGTAGATCTTTATATATGGTCACAACTCTAAACTTTTCCATATCCACACTGATTTGTGAACTCATGTTGTTATTTCTGACTTCTTATTTAGGTTACCATGCTGTTGAGGTTTTATGGGTGCACATTCTTGTCATATCTAAAGATACAATATGGCAACAGGCTTCATGATATATCCTAGTTTTTAATCCTAAAGTAAAAATTGTTTGAAAAAAGAATTTCTTCAAATAATTGCTACATATTTTTTGCATTTTATAAAACAAATATTCTTGAAATAAAAGTACTGGAGCACATGGAAGCTGCAGGAAAGAACCCAACAGAACCAACAGCACCTGTTTCTCTGCTTCTTCCAAAACTCTCTGATAAGTGTTAACACAAGTTTGCTTCAGTATTTGCTTCTCTACTATGTCTCTGTCCCGTTAAAATTCTATTATCTTGTAAAGGTGTGTCAATAGGTTTAAAGGCAACCTTAATTTCCATTATTATTTTATCTTGAGCTCTTTAAATAATTGCATCTGAAGTATCATATTAACAAAAAACTTCACAATAAGGGTTCTGGTTAGATGTGAATTTTGGAAAATACTACTGAACCGAAGATAATACAACATTACAAACATCAGTCAAATTTAGTTCTCATCTTAATCTGTTATTTTCTGATACAGAAAAAAACATAATGCTAATATAAATAAAATATGTACTACAGAAAATATAATATAAAATATTTTATAGTTTAGTAATAAGAATCTAGGCTGGTATATTTATTGTTAAATGTATTGAAATCCGTATGAACACACATATTAATTACTGTTGGTTCTTTAGTCATTTAACAAGAATAATTTTTTTTTTTTCATTATAGACTTCTGACAGGTTCCTGGCATATTGAAACATGAATAGATATATATTTTACTGGCCATTGCAATACTTTAGATCTGTTTTACCATATCAGAATCATGTTTTCTTTGTGAATTCCTGTTGATATTTTGTTATTCATTCACAAAACTTAAGTTATCACTAACTGGAGCATCAAAAGAGTTTATACACCATAAGGCTATTATTATAATTTGGTAATCATTTAGATTGAAAAGACATTCATATTTTTCTGTCTTACTTTCCAGATGTAGGTAGCTGCATAATCTTTTCATATGTGCTCTGTGCTTTAGAAGAAAGAAGGAAATGTAGATACTGAGGCATTTATCTCTAAGAAGTATGCCTAGATATCTCACATATCAGCATTCTTTGTATTTAATTGGCTTAAATTTAGTTTTCTAAGCAGTGCTTGCTCTAAATTAAGAAAATATTTCTTTAAATGAAAAAGACTGACACAACAAAGACATATTTACGAGGCATTTCTAAGGATAAAGAAATGGTTGTTTCATTAGAAATGAATCATTTCCACATTACCTGTGAAGGAACCTGAGAAAGGGAAGAAAATACTAAAAAAGGAATTGAACATCTATGTGGAAAATGACAACAGTGTTCCAATTAACATGTAATGAATCCCAGATTATTTTATCTAGGTTCATTTTATACAATTATCTACAAAATGAAAAAGCAAAATTTATTCTGATGGAAAATAATAAATTTCACATTCATAAGTTATTGACATTTTTGGATAACCTGCCATTCTTTTGCCCAGGAATTTTCTGATGACCTCAATACATTTAAACATGAGTAAAAGAGAAATGAAGAGAACAATGCTGAGTATTTATTTTGTGCATTCATTTGCTGAGTTGAGGCTTAATAATCCAATCTGTTCTCACTTTGCCCCTATGTATTCATATAATATATCAATAAGTGATGACTACTTTAAAATATACAACACTTCAAAGATAAGATATCCTAAAATACTAGAACCAACAGTTGCATGACATATCTTACTGCCACAAAAATATTTTCTTTTACTTGACTGTCTATTATTAGGATATTATACGATTTTGCTGGAGGACTTTAATAAAGCAATTCTGCACGGATATACCATCCACATTGAAAAGATACTAATGATGTATACATGTCAAGGTCTCCAAATGCTTGAGCTTGTAAAGTAGATAATGGTAAAGTTAGCTTCAAAGACTGCTTGGTATGACAGCATTTTGTTGTCTGTGCTAAAGAGCAGGGCATAGTCTTGCATGGTAGTGCATACCTCCAGTTTCAGAATTCTTGAGAGTGAATCAAGTGCATCTCAATTTCAAGGCCAGTTATGGCTCCCACCTTATAGATACATGTCTCTTTAAAAAGAAGTAACCTGTAAATGCCATATAAAATGGCACTGTTTTATGAATATTGTGCACTTGCAATTATTTTTTTCTCTAGACACCAGTGTGATATTAAATTTGTAGATCCTTTATTTTAAAAGTACATCAAGGATGCCTGTAAAAGGAAATTATCTATATTCTAGAAATTCAAAGAAATTCCCCAAAATGCTTCTGTATTAAGAAAATAGCTACCATGCTGGTTCATTATAAGTAAATTTTGTGCCTAAAAGAAAATCAAGTTGTGTGTTCCTCAAATAGCATAATTTTCAAAGAGCACTGTTAAATCTTTTGAATCCTGTGAGCTTCTTAGTCATGAAGAACCATGTCGCAGTCTGTGCCAGGTCTCCTTTTTTTTTTTTGCAGGAAGCATAATTTTCACAGCTTGCCTAGTCCAGATGCGACTTCCTCCTTCAAAATACCAACAATTTTGAGGCAATTTGTTACTTAGGCCACCTATTCACTTTGCTTTTACTAGGCTGTAACCGACTGGCATACTACATAGTCCCAGATCTAGATATTTACTCTGCAGATGCTGATCTGGGAATGAATAGTGAACTGTTAGGCTCACATATAGTACAACTCCGATCATTCTTTTTTCATTATTGCCGATAATGGTTCCTGGGATCTAATTATTGCAGTGATTTATTCTGTAAGAGGTATTGCTATCATGCATTCTAACCAGGGTTATTTGAACTTCATGGCAATAACTAAATCCAAAGGTTGTATTTCTCATTTAGTTATAACTGTTAGTCAAGATTCAATTGAACTGGGCGGGAGGTGAATACATAGCTCCAATTACTTGCTTTGTTCTAAGTTTCTTCATTTACCTCAATGACACCAAAGCTACTTCAAACTTTTAATAGTCTTTAGTGGCTGCTGTTGATTAGAAAGCTAATATGTCATACAGATAGAGGAGATAATAAACATTTCTTTATTTGCTCAGAAATCCAGTGAACTACTTCTGATACTGTCACCTTTGCTCTATGACTATCAACTCTGTAGCTCACACACTGGCACAATCTCTATGTTATGCATCCATGCTTAGCTGCTGGACCTTGTGGACTGTGTATTGTAAAGAGATGCCAGTAATTTGATTCAAAAACTACTTAGTTCTGAAATGTTTTTGCCTTGTTTCCTTGTATGAAATTAAAGGAAAAACATATATTACATTATTCTGATTATTCTCAGGTTTTATTTTACTCTTTAGTAAGCTATTTATAGTTTACCTAAGAGTTTTCCACTAATTATGATTATAGAACAATATTTTTTTTCAATCATTACTACACAGTTTATAACCAAGACATAATTTTGCCTTGGATATATGTATCAATTTCTTGACATAGTTTTCAGTAAAAATGAGATTATATTAAACAGGTGTTTGGGAGAAACTAACAATTCCAGCTTCAAACATTTAGTGTCCTCTATAAAGAATTGTGATGAATGCACAGATTTTGAAAAAAATTATTCCTCTCTTGTATGTTCAAATATCATATCCAGAAAGGTATGTTTTTCATAGAGATATGTACCTGAGAAGAAATAAAATTATGAAACACTTAAATATATACAAGAGATTGACTTGTTATTAAATATATTGTAATATTACTGATACATTATATTATACTAAAATTAATTTTGCAAATTGAGACTATTTTCAGTGCAAATATTTTGTGTATATTATTAGTTAAAAACTAAAAATGTTGAGATTTTAAAATATATTTATTACAGTTTTTACTGCCACATTAAATTTGGTACATTGGAATCTTAGGTTTTATTACTATTCATCCGGTTATAAGATGTCCCATGTGCTCCATTCCATTATTTAAACCACATATTTATTTGACTTTTTACTAATTAGAAATATGAGTCACAATGAAAACAATATTGAAAATAAAAAGCAATAGTATAATGTTCTTATAATATACTCATATTAAGATATAAATTAACAATATCTTTATTTCAAATGATATCTTTAAACTAATTGGATTCTGTAAATATTAGCTATGAAATATATGAATTATATTTTGTTTTGACTATCTTAATACAAAATGAAATAATATAGAAAAGTCATTCTACATTTATTTGCTTGAAATCTCATTAAGTCTCAAATTAGGGTTTATATTGGTCAATCTGAAGACAAAAAACTAACATATTCTCAATTGGTAAATACTCAGCTCAGCAATTTGAACATAAGACATCAAATTATCAAATAACCTGTAATCATACACATGTAAGAAGTATTCAGACAATAGTCCTTTTTCTACTATTAGAAAATTTTTATACTATTACATTGTATGTCTAACTCCATAAAATGCCCCTGTTTACACAGTCATGTGTGTAGATAAAAATGTCAGGAGACACATCTGTAATATTAAGCAAGTGTGAAGGTGAAAGGATGTTTTCAGCAGTCTAAGCTGTTTACCATCTTGATTGAGACAGTAATTTTTATACCACTGAATATGCTAGGGTACATAGCATATAATCTTCTGGAGAGTCTCCTGTATATATCTACCAGGCTTTTGCATACATTCTTAGATTCTGAGCTAAGATGCTCACACTTGTCTTTTCTCTACTCTTGTCACAAGTCCTTTCTCTACTCTGCCATCTTTCCAGGCCTATTTCTGACCATTTTAAAAATCTCAAATCAAGAATTTTTCCATCTAAATAAAAAGAGTACATAGAAGAGCTAGAAACATTTCTCAGAAAAAAAGAGGGAGAGGGAGGAAAAGATTATATGAAGCTGTGAGAATATGCTTCTACAAATTTCAATTTATTTATATTTTCCCTGATGTAAGGTAGTTTGGTATATAAGTAACAAAACCTATGTAGTAATGCTTAGTGGTACAGAAAAAATATTTGCTATTATACATAGTATTATATTTTCAAGTACAATAAGGGAATGGTAGATAACAGCATATTTTCTTATTTCACTACCTCATGGCATTTAAATAGGTGTTAAAATGAATGTGGAATTAAAGGACTGTAAATGGAATTCAGTATAGCATAGCTAAAAGATCTACTGTTATGTCAGGTCAGCATTCCATCATTTATTAGCTTTGGTCCTCCAGTGGGAGGCAAGTTGCAGATCTTCTAAACTAGTATCTCCAGGACAACCAAATTCTCTTAGAGTAGCTGTGGAGCCTTAATAACATTCTCCCAGTTTTCAGGCACCTAGAGCCTCTTACCATGTGGACCTTCACGCAGAATAATCATTATTAGCCAATCACATGTGGTACAATTATATTATTTTCTTGACCCATGTGTTAAAACAGGTTGAAAACTTGATGATGTCTAAGATTCATAGATTTTCCTGCCAAACATTTAGTTTCTATGGGACTTTAATAGTTATTATACCTAATAATACTTTTGCTACATATTGTACCTAGTAAATAGTAGCCTAATAGATATTATAAACTATTTATAGTTGCTAATAGTCAAAATCTATATCACACACACACATATATACACACACATATATATGCATACCTATCTTGTAGCAGAATTCCTGATCCTCTGATTCAAACAAACCCTCCCCCCTTTCTGGGATATTTCTTGGACATTACTTACATGGACTGTGTTAGGAATATTGTAGTAAGAATTAGATATTCAACAGTCAATTATTTTGTCTAGTTTTTGTTTGTTTAGTGTATATGAATTACACAAATGTAATGCATATAATCTGAATATTGCAAAAAAAAGATTTTTATTAATGGTGGTTTGAAGGTATTTCTTTTTGGTGTTAAGAATAGGATTTTGCATTTCTCAATGACTTAAGAATACTTAATACCTTTAATGATATCTCCTAGCAATTTTAATTTTTTTTCTTTTGAGGATTTACTTTTCAAGCTTATAGTTCTTTTTTTCAATTTAGAATTTAATATTATACATTAATTGATAATAACATGTTTTATAGATAAGTTAAAATATTCTTATGCTGTTATGTCTCTAAGGCACATAACTATCTATACATATTAACTTCAAGTTATTAACCTCATTAAACAAATTTAGTGCTAACAATGGCCCCATGACAGTAATGGTGTGAGATCTCAAGTTAAATGCATATTAAGTAAGCATAAACTTGTTGAATTGAAAATAGGTATTTTTTTACTCTATGTCAGTTGATTTTTTTAGATACTCTGCATTTACATGTGAGATATTACCTCTTTCCCATACCCTGCTCCCACCCTGCCCCCTATTTGCCTTCACAAAGATGCACTCCCTCCTAATCACCTTCTCCATCCTGTTGCCTTGACATTCCCCTACATTGGGAAAACATGCCCTACCTTACTAAAAGGCCTCTTCTCACATTGATTCCAGACACTGTTGTGTTCAGCTATATATGCAACTGGAGCCATATGTCTTTCCATGTATGCTCAATGGTTCATGTTTTATACCATGGGAGCTTTGGAGAGTTTGTTTGGTTGATAATGCTCTTCCCATGAGGTTGCAACCCTTTTCAGCTCCTTCAATCCTTTCTCTAGCACTTTCATTGGTGTCCCCATGTTCAGTCTTATGGTTAGCTGCAAGCATGTTTAGCTGTATCTGTATGAATCATGTAGAGCCCCTGAGGAGGCATCTATATCTGGTTCCTGCCAGTAAGTTCTTCGCATCAACAATACTGCTTGGATTTGGTGGCTGCTTTTGTGGTAGATCCCCAGTTAAAGCAGCCTCTGAATGATCTTTTGTTTAATCCCTATTTCTCTATTTGACCTTGTATTTCCTCCCATGAGTGTCTTGTTCTCCTTTATAAGAAGGACTTGGGCATCCCCAATTTAGCCTTCCTTCCTTTTGAGCTTCATAAGGTACATGAACTGTTTCTTGTGTATGCAGAGCTTTCTGAGGCTAGTATCATTGAGTACCATACCATGTGTGTTCTTTTTTGCCTGGGTTACTTCACCAGGATGATAGCTTCTAGTTCTAAATATTTGCCTAGAAATTTCTTTAAGTCATTGTATTTTTTCTTACAACTTTATTAAAATACAGGGATACATGTACAGATTATTAAAAGCATTTTAGCATAAAACTGTATGAATATATTTTGTCAGTACTTAATGTTTTTTAAAGGTTTGATAGTATGCATTGAAATCTTACTATTTACAATGATCATAAAGTATATGTAAAAACAAAACATAACATGGAAATAGTCAAAGTTTTCTTGGTGTGTAAAGATTAAACATAAAGATTTTTAAATAATAAAAATTGCCACAAGGTTATCTTCTCAGCTCTTTTGTTATTAATGATCTAAGTTTACCACACTCTGAGAGGGTGCTATACACTTCTGTTTTTTTTTTTTTTTTTTTCCCTAAGAAGAACTGGGGCTTCTACTTTGTCCTTTTTTTTGAACTTCATATTATCTGAGATGTTTCTTGGGTAGTCAGTGCTTTCTGGGGCTAGTATCGAATTATCAGTGACTGCATATTATATCTGTTCTTTTGCGATTGGGTTTCCTCACTCAGGATAATAGTCTCTAGATACATCCATTTTCCTAGGAATTTCATAAAGTTATTGTTTCTAATAGCCGAGTAGTACTCCATTGTGTAAATATACCATGATTTCTGTATCCATTCATCCACTGAAGGTCCCAGAGTCATAAGATGAGAGAGGCTCCCAGGACTTCATGGGGATAACCTTAGCCAAAATGCCCAGCATGGGTAGATAGAACATGAATATCCTACCTTGAGTAGATAGAAAGGGTACCACTGGAGGTATGGGTCACAGGCTCACCTTCAAATGTTTTGACCCAGAATTGTCACTGTCTTAAAGAAATGGAGGGACAAAAAAGGAAGCAGAGAATGAAGAAAAGGGTAACTTGTAACCAGCCGAACTTAGAATCCATCCCATGCGCAGACATTAGGCACTTACCTTATTGTTGATGCCACATTTTGCTTGCAGACAGGAGCCTAGCATGCCTGTCCTCTAAGAAGCTCTACAAGCTGCTCAGATTATCACCTTGATATTGAGTACTTCTAAGGAAGATAGGGGAAAGATTGAAGGAGCCTTTAGTTTTCTAAGGTGACACTTTTCAAATGTTAGCCTTAATTCCTGAGAAAATGAGTCATATTCAGAAAGTCATTTCCTGCACCTCTGTATTCTAGAGCACAACCTATGTTTTAGAGCAGGTTCAGTGTTTTGGGCTTCACATTGAGTTATTTGATCCATTTGGAATTGACTTTCATGGAGGTCATAGGCATAAGTCTAATTCCATTCATCTACATATTGATGGGTATGATCACATAAATAACAGCAGTGATCATAATCAAAATACCAGTTAACATGCCAGTGATGATAATAGAAGTTGCACTAAAGCAAACTTTCAGATAAAGAGCTATAGGCATGTAATTTATGTAATAATAAGACTTAAAAGAAAACTCAGGCATTTGAGAAGTGAAGAAAGAACACAGAAATTGTTAGAAAGGGGAGAAAAAAGAGTTAAATAGTGTAAATACATTTAATATATAAAATTCCTTAAAATATTTTGATTCCTAATTAAAAGTCTGTCAGAACTACTTTTTCAATATTTTATTTATTTATTTTTTGGTTATAATTTAATTACCTATTCTCCTTCCCTTTCTTCCCCCAAATCTTTTCATGTACCCTTCCCTACTCTTTTTCAAAATCATGTTCCCTCTTCTCTCCCTCTCCTTCGCATCACCCTCTGTGTTTCTAATGGTTATTGTAGTCATGTGCATGGATACACAAACATATTCCTAGACATAACCTGCTCATTACATATAGTAAAGTCTGAACGTGTGTTTCTAGGGCTGTCCATTTGTCATCTCTTTCTTTATTTACCTGTAGTCATTTGGGAAGTACTGAAACTATTATGGGTTCCTGCTAACCTTAGCTCAGTGGTCTCATCATTGCCCAGATCACATTTTAATAGTCATGGTGAAGAGACTTTATGGATGTACCTTCTGATACTACTAAGAACAGCATAACAGCAAATTTCCTGGTCTTCTGGCTCTTAAAAATCTTTCTGATTCCTTTTTAGTCATGTTAACTCAGTCTTATGTTGAGGACTGTTTTGTAGAGGTATCCTCTCAGACAAGAATCACAACTGTTAATTTTGATTACTTGTGTATTTCTACAGTGTTTTCTGTCTGGTATAAGAAGCTTCTTTGATGAGTATCAGGTGAAGATGACAATTATCTGTGGGTATAAAGTCAAGTGCTTAAATTTATAAATTGTTATTACGAGCTATGTTGAAGTAGTAAATTGAATTTATAGATTCTCCTCCAATAACCATGACTTCACTAGCACTGAGACAGGCTTTGATTATCAGCTAGTGTCTTTCTTTTCTTACACAAGTTTTAAAACCAATTAGAGATCTATCCATTACTTCTATGCACTGTGACATAGTTGTACACTTAGAATTATTATTCCATGCCCACTGATATAGATACTAGGCATCACATCTATTTAATAGTGTTTATTTCCTTCCTGTTTTGGAAAATTGCATGTCTTTAGTTCCAAATCTTCATATATAAGTATGTAGCTTGTAGCAAGTACAAAAATCAGGAAAGTAAAATGGGACCATTGCCAGAATAGGGACTTAGAGAGCAAATATAATGGTACAAGTGATCTGATCACTGAAGTGGAAAAGAGGAGGCACCTTATATAAGAAGTATAAAGCTAATACAGATGTTAAAAGTGGGGTTAAGGAAAATTACAAGATATAAGTAATAGGAGTGATGGAAAATAGCGATCTACATGAAAATGGTGTACATTAAATACGGAAGTCACTGTTCTAAGAATCAATTTTTATAACAGGCAAGCAACAGCACAGTTATTTTAACCATTTACAATATATTTGTTATGCATATAATGCTAGAAAAAAATTAATCAAGGATATGAGTCATTACTTTCTCCTAAGAGATTTTTCCCTTTATTTTTGTCTTCTGAGATGTTTTCTTCAGGCTTTTACATACAACATAACACTTCTTTTGAGTGAGTAGTTGTCAGGAGAGAACAGTTGATTTTGATCATAAGTAGGAAATCTTACGTTACTAACTTATCAAGCTTTCCATTATATCTAGATGTAAGTTTGAAAAATTCCTGGGTTTTATTTTGTTGTCACAACATATTTACTTGTATGAGAGTCTGGCTTTGCTTCTTAGCTTCATTCTCAATAAGGACTTTCACATTGAACGTGCTTTAACAACCTCTGTTCTCTTCATGCCTATTGGACATCCTACATTTGAGTTTATTTAATGACCCCTTTAAAAGTTTCTATACTGTGCAGATGACAACTACTGTGAAAGAAATGTTCCTTATTCTAGACAAAAGCTATAACATTACTAAAGCCCAAGGGAAATATAGACAATTTTGCTTGCATACTCAAAATACGATTGTTTAAATTAGTTTTTGTTTGTTGTTGTTCTGTTCTTTAAGTTTCAGAATTGGGGATTGAACCCAGATGCCCATGCATATTAACCCAGTGCCTTATCATTGACTATAAATCTAGCACATTGAAAGTAGAAAATTGAAGTGATTCTTTTTCTTCAATTTTATTTAATATTCTCTTTATTTCCATTTCAAAAGTTATACTGTTTTCTCTACACTTTCCTCCCTCATACCCCTCAACTTTGTTCCATGAAGGTGCTCACTCTCCCAATCACCCTCTCCACCCTAGTACCTTGGTTGGTTCATGATGTTGTTCTTCCCATGAGGTTGCAAACCTTTGAGCACCTTCAGTTCTTTCTCTAGCACTTTCATTGGGGTCCCCATGTTCATTCTGATCATTAGCTGCAAGCATCCTCATATGTATCAGTATGGCACTGGTAGAGCCTCTGAGGAGACATCCATATCTAGTTCCTGCCAGTAAATATTTCTTGGCATCAACAATAGTTTTGGATTTGGTGGATGCATATGGGGTGGTTCTCCAGATGAGGCAATCACTTCAAATTGTTTCTTCAATCCCAGCTCCTCTATTTGACCTTGTATTTCCTCCCCTGAGTATTTTGTTCTCCCTTATAAGGAGTACTGAGGCATCCACATTCTGTTCTTCCTTCTTTTTGACTTCATAAGTTCTATCAATGGTTTCTTAAGTATTCTGAATTTTTGGGCTAGTATCACCTTATAAGTGAGTACCTACCATGAGTAATCTTTTGTGACAGGGTTACACTACTCAGGATGATAGGTTCAAGTTCCATCCATTTGCCAAGGAATTTCATGAACTCGTTTGTAATAGCTGAGTAATATTCCATTGTGCATATGTACCACAATTCCTGTATCCATTCCTCTGTTGAAAGACATCTGGGTTTTATTCCAGCTTCTGCCTATTGTAAATAAGCCTTCTATGAAGATGGTTGAGCATGTGTCCTTGTTAGAGGTTGAAGCTACTTTTGGGTATATGTCCAGGGGTAGAATAGCTGAGTCCTAAGGTAGTACTATGTCTAATTTTCTGAAGAAATGCCAGACTGATTTCCAGAGTGGTTGTTCCAGTTTACATCCCCACCAAGCGTGGAGGAGTGTTTCTCTTTTTCCTCATCCATGCCAGCATCTGTTGTCACCTGAGTTTTTGATCTTAGTCATTCTGAGTTGTGTGAGGTAGAATCTTAGGGATGTTTTGATTTGCATTTTCCTAATGACTAGGTGTGTTGAGCATTTCTTTAGTTGCTTCTCAGCCAGTCAACATGTCTCAATTGAGAATTCTTTGTTTACCTAAGTACTCCATTTTTAATGGGATTATTTTATTTTCTAGAGTAATTTTCTGACTTCGTTGTATGTATTGGTTACTAGCCCTCTATCAGATATAGGATAGGTAAAGATTCTTAAAGATTAAAATATTTGGTGCGAAAATAAATCCATCCATGTTAAAATATATATATATATATATATATATATATATATATATATATATATATATATATATATATAGTGGCAGAACTGGCACTCAGGCTAACTGCTACCAGGAACAGCAGAAATCCAGGGAAACAGGCTTGGTGAGACTGTGCTGTGAGTAGCCGGGGAGCAGAGAAGTCTAGGTTGAGCACCCAGAAAGAACCCCTCCCGTTAATTTGTTCAGGGGAGCAGAAATGCTGCCATAGGGACTCAGTTTCCAGCCGGAGGACCCTTGTATGCAGAACAAATGCTCAGGTCATCTGCCAACGGGAACAGCAGTGATGCAGGGACACAGGCCAGGTACACCTGAGAGACAGGAACCAGTCACAGAAAAGACCATGTATAATCACAGAAATTTAGATGGCAAGTGGAAAGCAAAAGAACTTACCCCAGGGAAACCAAGACAACCTGGTTACACCAGAACCCAGCTCTCCCATCACAGCAAACATCAGAATGCGAAACACTCCAGAAAAAAAAGACTCAGACCCAAAATTATACATCGAGATGATAATCAAGATCCTTAAACAAGAATGGGAAAAAAGGCAAAAAGAAAAGAAGAAGAAGAAGAAGAAGAAGAAGAAGAAGAAGAAGAAGAAGAAGAAGAAGAAGAAGAAGAAGAAGAAGAAGAAGATGAAGAAGCTTTTAAAGAGGAAACGAGAAAAACACTCAAAAAAAAAAAAAAAAAAAAAAAAAAAAAAAAAAAAAAAAAAAAAAAAACAAAGAACTAGTTAAAAACAGACCCAAAGAGATGAAGAAATTGAAGAAGGAATTTAAAATGGAAATGAAACAATAAGGAAAACACTAAAACAGACAACCCTGGAGGCAGAAAACCTCAAAAAGGAGTCAGGAGTCACAGATGTAAACATCTCAAACAGACTACAAAAGATGAAAGAGAAAATCTCAGGGGCCAAAGACAAGATTGCAAACATAGACAAAACAGTCAGAGAAGATGAAAAAGCCAAGAATTTCCTAACTCAAAATGTCCAGCGGATCCAGGACACAATGAGAAGACCGAACCTAAGGATAATAGGAATAGAAGAGGGAGAAGAATATCAACTGAGAGGCACAGTAAATATCTTCAACAAAATCACAGAAGAAAACTTCCCTACCCTTAAGAATGAGATGACCATGAGCATAAAAGAAGCCTACTGAAATCCAAATAGATTGGACCAGAAAAAATAGCCCCCCCAACACATAATAGTCAAAATGCCAAGTGCCCAAAGCAAAGAAAGAATACTAAAACTAGTAAGGGAAAAAGGTCATGTAACATATAAAGACAGACCAATCAGAATCACAACTGACTTCTCAACAGAGGCTATGAAAGCTAGAATATCCTTGCAGACATGATGCAGACCCTAAAAGAACACAAGTGTCAGCCCAAGCTGCTATACTCAGCAAAATTCTTAATCACGATGGATGGAGAGACCAAGAAATTGCAAGACAAAACTAAATTTACACAATATCTGACCACAAACCAAGCAATACATATAATTACAGGTGGAAAACCCAATATGAGGAGGTAAACTACATACTAGTAAAAACAAGAAAATACCTAAGCATGAAAACCAAAAGAAGACAGCAAGGCACAATTCTAACTCTAAAAGCAAAAATAGCAGGAAACAGCAACCACTATTCCTTAATATCTGTTAATGAATGGACTCAATTCCCCAATAAAAAGACATAGGCTCTCAGACTGAATACATAAACAGAATCCAGCATTTTGCTGCATACAGGAAACTCATCACATAGACAAAGAAAGACACTATCTCAGAGTTAAAGTTTGGGAAAAAAAAAAAAAAAAAAAACTTCTAAGCAAATGGCTTCAAGAAGCAAGCTGGAGTGGCCATTCTAATAACGAATAAAGTAGATTTTCAACCAAAAGTTATCAAAAAATATAAGGAAGCACACTTTTTACTCATTACAGGGAAAATTTGTCAGGAAGAACTCTCAATCCTTAACATATATGCTCCAAATACAAGAGCACACATATAAAAGAAACTCTACTAAAGATGAAAAAACACATTGCAAGACACACAATAATAGTGGGAGACATAAACACCCCACTCTCATTGATGGGCAGATCACGGAAACAGAAATTGAACAAGGACACATTAAACTAGCAGAGGTATAAACTAATTGGAATTGATAGACATCTACAGAACATATTCTAAAACAAAAGAATACACCTTCTAATCTCAGCACCTCAAGGCACCTTCTACAAAACTTACTATATAATTTGTCACAAAACAAGCCTCAATAGATATAAGAAGACTGGAATACTCCCATGCATCCTTTCAGATCACCATGGTCTAAGGCTGGACTTTAATAACAATAAAGACAACAAAGAGCCCATATGCATGTGGAAAGTAAACAATGCTCTGTTAAATAATAGCAGGGTCAAAGAAGAAATAAAGAAAGAAATTAAGGATTTTATAGAATTTAATTAAAATGAAAACATGACATACCCAAACCTATGGGATGCAATGAAAGCAGTACTGAGAGAAAAACCCATAGCTCTGAGTGCTGGCAAAAAGAAACTAAAGAGAGCATACACTAGCAACTTGACAGCAAGTTGTAAGCTCTATAACAAAAGGAATCAGATACACCCAAAAGGGGTAGACAGCAAGAAATAATCAAACTCAGAGAAAAAATAGACTAAATAGAAACAAAAAGACCCATTAAAAGAATCAACAAAACCAAGAGTTGGTTCTTTGACAAAATTAACAAGATTGATAAACCCTTAGCCAGACTAACTAGAGGGCAAAGTGAGTATCCAAATTAATAAAATCAGAAATGAAAGTGGAGACATAATATCTGAAATTGAGGAAACTCAAGAAATCATAGGATAGAGGCTGAGCAACTGCGATTGGGAACAGAAAATTAGAACTTCTGTTTCCACCCGGAGGTGACTTCCAGACGCAGAGCGGAGCCTGGCCTACCTGCCAGGTGGAACGGCGGCTCATAGAGGCTGAGCAACTGGTGAGTGGGAGACCAAGACTGCAGGGGAGCAGAGAGATCTCTGCAGAGGGCACATGGAAAGTGCACACCATAACTTGCCCTGCCCCGCCTTGCCCGATCCAGCGATTTGGAACAGAAAATTAAAACTTCTGTTTCAACCCGGAGGCAACTTCCGGACGCAGAGCGAAGCCTGGCCCATCTGCCACCCGGAACGGAGGCTCATAGAGGCTGAGCAACTGGAGGGTGGGAGACCTGGGCTGCAGGGGAGCAGAAAGATCTCTGTGGAGTACACACGGAAAGTGCACTCCCTGCCTTGCCCTGCCCTACCGTGCCTGATCTAGCAAACAGAAACAGAACGTTGGAACTTTTGCTCACACCCGACGACTCTGAGGCATAAAACAGGGCTCGACCCATCTGACACCTCAACCAGTGGAGAACCAGGGATACAGACCAGATACAAGAGAAAGGCAAGAACATATCACTGAAAACAAAATGGCAAGAGGAAAGAGAAAGAGTATATCCCAAGGGAACCAAGACAATCTAAAACCTCCAGAGCCCAGCTCTCCCATAACAGCAAACATCGGAATTCCAAACACTCCAGAAAAAGAAGACACAGATCTGAAATCATGCCTCAAGACGCTGATAGAGTTACTTAAACAAGAAAGGGAGGAAAAGTAAAAAGATTCAGAAGCTTTTAAAGGAGAAATAATAAAAACACTCAAAGAACTCAAAGAACTAGAGGAAAACAGAACCAAAGAAATAAAGGAATGGAAGAGGGAAATTAAAACAGAGATTGACACAATAAAGAAAACACTAAAAGAGATAACCCTAGAGTCAGAACACCAAAAACGAGAAATCAGGAGTCACAGAAGCAAGCATTTCCAATAGATTACAAGAGATTGAAGAGAGAATCTCGGGGGAAGAAGACAACATTGCAAACATAGACAAAACAGCCAGAGAAGATGCAAAAAAAAAAAAAGCTCCTAATCCAAAATGTCCAGGAAATCCAAGACAAAATGAGAAGACCGAATCTAAGGATAATAGGATTAGAAGAGGGAGAAGAGTATCAACTAAGAGGCACAGTAAATATCTTCAACAAAATCATAGAAGAAAACTTTACTACCCTCAAGAATGAGATGACCATGAGCATAAAAGAAGCCTTCAGAACTCTAAATAGGTTGGACCAGAAAAGAAATACCTCCCGACACATAATAGTAAAAAGATCAAGCGCCCAAAGTAAAGAAAGAATACTAAAAGCAGTAAGGGAAAACGGTCAGGTAACATATAAAGGCAGACCAATCAGACTCACACCCGATTTCTCAACAGAGACTATGAAAGCTAGAAGAGTCTGGACAGACATCATGCACTCCTTAAGAGAGCATAAATGCCAGCCCAAGCTGCTATACCCAGCAAAACTATCAATCACCATCGATGGAGAGACGAAGACATTTCAAGACAAATCAAAACTCACACAATATCTGACCACAAACCCAGCACTACACCGAATTAGAGGTGGAAAACCCAATACAATGAGGGAAAATACAGCCTAGAAAGAACAAGAAATCTCCAAAACAAGAAAACTAAAAGAAGAAAAAAACACAGACACAACTCAACCCAAAAAAGCAATAATGGCAGGAAACAGAAAAAACTATTCCTTGATATCTATTAACATAAATGGTCTCAACTCCCCAATAAAGAGACATAGACTATCAGACTGGATACATAAACAAAATCCAGCCTTTTGCTGCTTACAGAAAAATCATCTTAGAGACAAAGACAGACACTATCTCAGAGTAAAAGGGTGGGAAAAAAACTTCCAAGAAAACAGCTCCAAGAAGCAAGCTGGAGTGGCTATTCTAATATCGAATAAAGTAAATTTCCAATCAAAAGTTATCAAAAAAGATAAGGAAGGACACTTTTTACTCATTACCGGGGAAATCTGTCAGGAGGAACTCTCAATCCTTAACATATATGCTCCAAATAAAAAATCACCCATATTCATAAAAGAAACCCTACTAAAGCTCAAAAAATACATTTCACCCCACACAATAATAGTGGGAGACTTTAATACCCCACTCTCACCAATGGACAGATCAGAAAAACAGAAACTGAACAAGGACACTGCAAAACTAGCAGAAACTTTGAACCAACTAGAATTAATGGATATATACAGAACATACTATCCAAAAGTAAAAGAATACACCTTCTTCTCACCAACCCATGGCGCCTTCTCGAAAATTGACCACATAATTGGACACAGAAAGAGCCTCCATCGATATAAGAAGATTAAAATACTCCCATGCATCCTCTCAGATCACCATGGTCTACGGCTGGTCTTTAACAACAACAAAGACAACAAAAAGCCCACATACACATGGAAACTAAACAATGCTCTGTTAAAGGATAGCAGGGTCAAAGAAGAAATATAGAAAGAAATTAAGGATTTTCTAGAATTCAACGAAAACGAAAACACAACATACTCAAACCTATGGGATGCAATGAAAGCAGTATTGAGAGGAAAACTCATAGCCCTAAGTGCTTCCAAAAAGAAACTGGAGAGAGCTCACATCAGCAACCTGACAGCACAGCTAAAAGCCCTAGAACAAAAGGAAGCAGATATACCCAAAAAGAGTAGACGGCAAGAAATAATCAAAATTAGGGCAGAAATAGACCGAATAGAAACAAAAAGAACCATTGAAAAAATCAACAAAACCAAGAGTTGGTTCTTTGAGAAAATCAACAAGATTGATAAACCCCTAGCCAGACTAACTAAAGGGCAAAGAGAGAGTATCCAAATTAACAAAATCAGAAAGGAAAGTGGGGACATAAGAACGGAAACTGAGGAAATTCAAGAAATCATCAGATCCTACTACAAAAACTTATACTTCACAAAATTGGAAAATCTGGAGGAAAAGAACGAATTCCTAGACAGATACAAGGTCCGAAAGTTAAACCAGGACCAAGTAAACCATCTAAATAACCCTATAACACCTAAAGAAATAGAAGAAGTCATCAAAAGCCTCCAAACCAAAAAAAGCCCAGGTCCAGACAGGTTCAGTGCAGAATTTTGTCATACTTTTATTGAGGATATAACACCAATACTCGCCAAACTATTACAAAAGATAGAATCAGATGGAATATTACCCAACTCATTTTTTGAGGCTACAATAACCCTCGTAACTAAACCACACAAAGACCCTACAAGGAAAGAGAACTTCAGACCAATCTCACTTATGAACATTGATGCAAAAATACTCAACAAAATCCTTGCAAACTGAATCCAAGAACACATCAAAACAATCATTCACCATGACCAAGTAGGCTTCATCCCTGGGATGCACGGATGGTTTAATATAAGGAAATCCATCAACGTAATCCACCATATAAACAAACTCAAGGACAAAAATCACATGATCATCTCACTAGACGCTGAGAAAGCATTTGACAAAATTCAACACCCCTTCATGTTAAAAGTCCTGGAAAGAACAGGAATCCAAGGTCCATACTTAAACATAATAAAAGCAATATATAGCAAACCAACAGCCAACATCAAACTTAATGGCGAGAAACTTGAAGCAATCCCACTAAAATCAGGGACTCGACAAGGCTGCCCACTCTCCCCCTACCTATTCAAGATAGTACTGGAAGTCCTGGCTGGAGCAATTAGACAGCAAAAGGAGATCAAGGGGATACAAATCGGAAAGGAAGAGATAAAAACATCACTCTTTGCCAATGACATGATAGTGTACTTAAGTGACCCCAAAAATTTTACCATAGAACTCCTACAGCTGATAAACAACTTCAGCATAGTGGCTGGATACAAAATTGACTCAAACAAATCAGTAGCCTACCTGTACTCAAAGGACAAACATGTGGAGAAAGAAATTAGGGAAAACGTACCCTTCACAATCGTTACAAAAACTATGAAATACTTTGGTGTGACTCTAACTAAGCAAGTGAAGGACCTGTATGACAAAAACTTCAAACCTCTAAAGAAAGAAATTTAGGAAAATCTCAGAAAATGGAAAGATCTCCCTTGCTCATGGATTGGAAAAATCAACATCTTAAAAATGGCCATCCTACCAAAAGCAATATACAGATTCAATGTAATCCCCATCAAAATTCCAACCCAGTTCTTCATGGAATTGGAAAGATCAATGTGCAATTTCATATGGAATAACAAAAGTCCTAGAATAGCGAAATCCATCCTCAACAACAAAAAAACATCTGCGGGAATCACTATCCCTGACCTCAAGCTATATTACAAGGCAATTGTGCTGAAAACTGCATGGTACTGGTACAGAAATAGGCTTGTGGATCAATGGAATAGAATAGAAGATCCAGAAATGAGCCCTCATGTATATGGTCACCTGATTTTTGACAAAGGAGCAGTAAACATTCAATGGAAAAAGGACAGCCTATTCAACAAATGGTCCTGGTCCAACTGGCACTCAGCATGCAAAAGAATGTAAATAAACCCGTTCTTATCTCCATGTACAAAGCTCAAGTGTAAGTGGATCAAAGACCTCCACATTAATCCAGATACACTGAAACTATTAGATGAGAAAGAAGGGAAAACCTTAGAACACATAGGTACAGTTGAAAATTTCCTGAACAAAAAACCAATGGCTCAAGCTCTAAGGTCAAAGATTAACAAATGGGACTTAATGAGATTGCAAAGTTTCTGTAAGGCTAAAGACATCCTCAAGAAAACAAAACGGCAACCAACAGAATGGGAAAAGATCTTTACCAACACCACATCAGATAGAGGCCTAATATCTAAGGTATACAAAGAACTCAAAAATCTAGACACCAGAGAATCAAATAACCCTATTAAAAATGGGGCACAGAGCTAAAGAAAACGTTCTCAGTTGAGGAATATCGAATGGCTGAGGAACATCCGAGGAAGTGCTTGACATCCTTAGCCATCAGGGAAATGCAAATCAAAACAACCCTGAGATTCCACCTCACACCAGTCAGATTGGCCAAGATCCAAAACTCAGATGACAGCAGATGCTGGCGAGGCTGCGGAGAAAGAGGAACACTTCTCCACTGTTGGTGGGGTTGCAAGCTCATACAACCACTCTGGAAATCACTCTGGCGATACCTCAGAAAATTGGATATAATACTACCTGAAGACCCAGCTATTCCACTTCTGGGCATATACCCCAGAGATATTTTAATACACAACAAAGATATATGCACCACAATGTTCATAGCAGCTCTATTTATAATAGCCAGAAGCTGGAAGGAACCCAGATGTCCTTCAGAAGATGAATGGATACAAAAATTGTGGTACATATACACAATGGAATACTACTCAGCCACCAGAAACAATGACTAAACCAAATTCTTAAGAAAATGGCTGCATCTAGAGAATATCATCCTGAGTGAGATAACCCAGCCACAAAAGAACAGACATAATATGCAGTCACTGATAGTGGGATGCTAACCCCAGAGGCTTGCATTCCTCCAGAAACAACTCACAGACTGTATGAAGTCCAAGAAATAAAGAAAACCAAAAAAAAAAAAATACATATATTTACAAAACAAGAAGACTTTGACTATTTCCATGTTGAGTTTTGTTTTGCATGTACTTTACACTTATTGTAACTATTAGGTTTTCAATGCATACTGTCAAGCCCTTTAAAAAAATCAAGTAATGACTAAAAAAATATATTCACATGGTTTTATGTAAAAATTATTTTAATGTCTGAAAAAACAGTACTGACAAAAATGTATAATTTTAAACAAAAAATATTTAAAATCTGTACATTTATCTTTGTTTTGTAAAATAAAGTCTTTTAAAAAAAAAGAAATCATAGGATCCTACTAAAAAGCCTATACTCAACAAAGCTGGAATATCTGGAGGAAATCAATCATCGCACTGACAAAATTGGATTTGTATACTTTTATGCAAAAATGAGTAAAATCTGTACATTTATTTCTGTTTCTTAAAATAATTTTGTTCATTAAAAATTTATTAATGTTAAAAATAAAAAAATACTTACCTCCAAATGTATACTAGGATATACCAAATACAAAGGAGACTAAAAGAAGTATTCTATTTGACCCTTTAGTGAAGTCACTATGTAATCCATACTTGGGTGATTTCTGATGCTAGTTAAAATATCAGTTCTGTATGTTACCTATAGTTGGTTTAGGAATTTATTTTTTTTATAAACATCACTGAGATGTATGATGTTGATGAACTTTCAGATAACCATTACAGATATATATGATATAGATAAAATATGTAGTCAATGAATTAATACTCTGAGACATTAATCAGATAAATTAAATTTACATTTTAAAATTCGAAAATTGGCATTTTGTCAATAATGACAAGGAACTTAATTGGAAAAAAGTATTTTTCATCAAATGCATGGTAGTTAGAATACATGGATAAGGTTTTGCTAGAATGTATATGAACTTGAACATGAACTTATAGAATCTGAAATAATTTCACATATCAACATTTATTTTTATTTTTTAATAAATTTTTAATATTTTCTCTTTATTAAATTTTAACTATTTTAAAAAACAAAGATAAATGTACAAATTTTAAGCATTTTTGCATAAAAGTATAAGAATACATAAATTTTTGTCAGTACTTGTTTTTTTGTTTTTTTTAAAGGTTTGATAGTGTGCATTAAGATCTTACTCATTACAATGATCATAAAGTACATGTAAAATAGGATGTAACCTGGAATTAGTCAAAGTTTTCTTGGTGAGTAAGTATTAATCATAATGGTTTTTCTTCTCTCTTTTTTTTTTATTTTCTTGAACTTCATATAGTCTGTGAGTTGTTTCGGGGGGGGACAGAGCTTTCTGGGGTTAGTATCCAATTATCAGTGACTGCATATTATGTCTATTGTATTATGACTGGGTTATCTCACTCAGGATGGTATTCTCTAGATGCATCTATTTTCTTAAGAATTTGTAAAGTCATTGTTTCTGGCAGGTGAGTAGTACTCCATTGTGTAAATGTACCACAATTTTTGTATCCATTCATCTACTGAAGTACATCTCGGTTCTTCCCAGCTTCTGGCTATTATAGAGCTGCTATGAACATTGTGGTGCATGTGTCTTCATTGTATGTTGGAGCTTCTCTGGGGTATATGCCCAGAAGTGGAATAACTGGGTCTTCAGATAGTATTATGTCCAATTTTCTGAGGAATCGCCAGAATTATTTCCAGAGTAGTTGTACCACTTTACAACCCACCAACAGTGGAGAAGTGTCCCTCTTTCTCCACATCCTTGCCAGCATCTGCTGTCATCTATCTGACTTTTTGATCTTGGCTAATCTGACTGGTGTGAGGTGGATTCTCAGGGTTGTGTTGATTTGCATTTCCTTGATGGCTAATGATGTCTAGCACTTCCTTAAATGCTTTTTAGCCATTTGATATTCTTCAATTGAGAACTTTTTGTTTAGCTCTGTACCTCATTGTTAATAGGGTTGTTTGATTCTCTGGTGTATATCTTCTTGAGTTCTTTGTGTAACTTGTATATTATGCCTTTATCTGATGTGGAGTTGGAAAAGATCTTTTCCCATTCTGTTTTCTTGACAGTGTCCTTAGCCTTACAGAAACTTTGCAATCTCATTAAGTCCTAAGTGTCAATCTTTGACCTTAGAGCATGAGCCATTGGTGTTCTGTTCACGAAATTTTCTCCTCTGCCTCTGTGTTCTAAGGTTTTCCCTACTTTCTCATCTAATAGTTTCAGTGTACCTGGTTTAATGTGGAGATCTTTTATCCACTTACACTTGAGCTTCATACAAGGAGATAATAAAGGGTCCATTATCATTCTTCTGCATGCTGATTGCCAGTTGGACCAGCACCATTTGTTGAATAGGCTGTCCTTTTTCCATTGAATGTTTAGAGCTCCTTTATCAAAATCAGGTGACCATATATGTGATGGCTCATTTCTGGATCTTTTATTCCATTCCATTGATCCACATGCCTATCTCTGTACCAATATGATGAAGTTTTTAGCACAATTGCCTTGTAATATAGCTTGAGGTCAGGGATAGTGATTCCCACAGATATTTTCTTGTTGTTGAGGATTGATTTTGCTATTCTAGGTCTTTTGTTATTCCAGATGAAATTGCACATTGCTCTTTCCAACTCTATGAAGAATTGGGTTGGAATATTGTTGCAGATTACATTGAATCTGTAGATTGCTTTTGGTAGGATGGCCATTTTTACAGTGTTGATCCTTCCAATCCATGAGCATGGGAGATCTTTCCATTTTCTGAGATTTTCCTCGATTTCCTTCTTTAGAAGTTTGAAGTTCTTTTCATACAGTTCTTCCACTTGCTTAGTTAGAGTCACACTAAGGTATTTCATACTTTTTGTGACTATTGTGAAGGTTTTCTTTTCCCTAATTTATTTCTCTGCATGTTTGTACTTTGAGTAGAGGAAGGCTACTGATTTGTGTGAGTTGATTTTGTATCCAGCCACTTTGCTGAACTTGTTTATCAGCTGTAGGATTTCTCTGGTGGAGTTTTTGGGGTCACTTAAGTACACTATCATTTAAATATGCAAAACAGTTCACTGAATAACAATTGAATGATTTAAATAAAAGGTATTTTAGTAAGATTAATGCTTTAGGAAATTTGTTTTGGCAGGAAAGCCTAAGATGAATTGGGAGCAAAAGAACTTGTGAGATTCTAAAAATCAGGCAGCAAGCTTCTGTTGTTAATTGGCCAAGTAAAAGATGATAAGTATTCAGTATCCACAGTAACAAATTAATACTTCGAAGATGTAAACAGCATACAAGAGAAAGCCCTCCTCAGGACCAGAGGAATATGGAGGATAGCAAGAGAGAGAGGGAGAGAGAGAGAGAGAGAGAGAGAGAGAGAGAGAGAGAGAGAGAGAGAGAGCAGGGAGACTCAGAAAAGTCTGGAAATTTTGGTACTGAAACCAAGGACAAATTAGAGAGACCATTGGCATATATATTAAAATTAGACTAAAGGCATAAGGTTCTACAATAAATGAAGAAAAAAAAATTTGGATTCAATTTATCAGAATTGGGAAAAGAAATAACCAAGAATTTTTCTGACAGGTTCTGCATAAATTTGTTAAAGCATGAGAAAGCAAATATAAACTCCTGCCTACCATAAATGATAAGATTGTTACAACTATATTTATATTACAGTGTGAAACAAATATTTTTCTAATGGAGAAAATAACAAAAATGCATCAGCATTTCATAGGTGGTCCTTATCAGCAAATTACATTGGAAGTTTGTCATCTTTCTAGTCAACAAAATCTGAATAGCCATTGCAATTCTCCTTTAAATTGTGTATCAAATATCATTATAGGTTTTCTTTATTTATTTATTTTAAGTATATGTTTACATTGTAACTTTCTTCAGACATGTCATGGTTTTGAGCCACCATGTGGGTGATGGTAATTGAACTCAGGATCTCGGAAGAAGTGTCAGTCCTCCTAATTGTGAGTTCATCTCTCCAGCCACCTATGTTTTCTTTGATAGAGCAGGACAATCTTTATGGAGGAGAAAATTGAGCAGGCACTGAAATTTCTGTTTTATGTAGTAGGTAATATAGAAGCTTTTCTAATAGCTATTCAGATGGAGATTTTTCCTAACAACAATGAATTGCATGAGTTTAGAATTTCTAAGAGCAACAACAGACTCTAAGGAAGCCAGTCATACTGACAACAACAGAGATTGAAAATGATTGATTTATGAGTAGAAGATCTTGTTTACTCTCAATTTTGAAATGAGAAAAAAAGGGAAAAAAGAGTACCATCCCAGATCATTGTAATTAAATAATCAAAAAAAGGACACCTGAGGAAGGCACAGTTATATTGCTTTGAATCACAATATAGCAGCAGTATATATTTCCCAGAATTTGTAAGTTATTTTATGTGATTTTTGGTTTTTCTGAAAGTTTGTGAATTTTATTTTCAGTCAACATACTTGAAAGGAAACTTTATACCAACCAACTTGAAGTCTCCAGATAACAGTAGGTATAATGTGGAACATATAATGTGGAAAATATGATAGCGAATAGGTTGGCTACCTTCAATTGACTTGAAAATTAAGACAAATGTTTCTCAAGAAGCTAATATTTTACATCACCATCAGGTCCTGGCCAAACATATGTAACTTTTACTTACTTTTGAAAAATAAAAGTTAATCATTATATTTTAGGCTCTAAAATTTAAAATTCCATGCTACAAATTGTTATAATTCTATTATTAAATAACACTTTTAATAATTGTTTGCATATTACTAAAATGGATCATAATAAAACTGAATTTTCAACTTCAGATAGCCAAATGTAAATCCGTAGTGACTTATATATAGATAAATTTAGCAGTATTTTAATTTTTGAGATTATAATAGAATTTCATAATTTCTCTCTTAACCTTCCCTCCTCTGAACTCTTTTGTATATTCCATTTTTACTTCCTTTAAATTCATGGTTTCTTTTTAAAAATCAATTGTTATTTGTATGTAAATGTATTGTTGTTTGAATAAAAATGACACCCCTATAGGCTTATAGGGAATGATACCATTAGACAGTGTGGCCTTATTAGAGGTGTAGTTTGTTGGAGAAAATTTGTCACTGGGAGTGGGAATTAAAGTTTTAGAAGCTCAAGCTAGGTGTAGTGGCTCACCATCTCTTCCTGAGTATTTGGATCCAGATGTAAAATTCTCAGTCTCCTCTTCAGCACCATGCCTTCATTCACATCACCATTATTCTGCCATGATGATAATGGACTAAATCTCTGAACTGTGTGCCAGCCCCAATAAATGTTTTCTTTTCTAGGAGTTGCTGTGTCTATGGTGACTATTCACAGCAATAAAACCCTAACTAAGGCATATATACAGATATATTCATAAATATACCAGTATACTCCTCTCATCATGTATTATTACTTATGTGTATGTTTTTAAAACTGACCATTTGGTATTGGATAAGGAATTAAGATGCTCTTATCTGGGGTAATATGTGTATTGTTGCTGTCTTTGTTCAGCTCATGTTTAGGCAGTCATACTGGGTATGGGTAGAGCTTAAGAGATATAGTGTCATAAAAATTTCCCCTAATCTTTGAATGTTACAATCTTTTTTCCTCCATTTCTATCAGTATTCCCTGAGTCTTATGTTCTGGAGGTATATTCTAGAAATATCCATTATGACTAAAACATGACTTCATTATTTATTGGAATTGTTTTTGTCTGTGGTAAAGAAAAGTTTTCTTGATAAGTGTGGAGAATACACTTATATATTGCTATAATTACAAACATTTAGTTTGTAGTTAGGAATTGCAATGGAAGACACTATGCATTTGAGACACAGGATCCAGAGGTCTGTGAGCTCAAACTTATTTAAAAGCTCCTGTTCTGATGACTAACATTCATAGTACAAGAAGGTGTCATGCAAATTTCCAAAGCATGGAAGTATTTAATAGTCCTACCCTGCTATGAACCACAACATTGACCACAACATTACAGCATAATATCTATTCAGTGTTGGAGTGTAATGACCACTAGCTCTCTAATTGGACTTAAGATCTACTCAGTGAGATAAATTATTTGTGATAACAGAAATCTAACCAACTACACAAGGCTAGTGACATCATAGATCTTTGAGGAGAAGGTTTGCTAAACCAAGAAAATTATATTGGGGATGAATTTTGCTGTTAATTGTGGTACTGTGACAGGAAAGGACTTTTCTGTTACTGAGAAGATGGCATTGTTGGCTTTTATGTTAGTTTTAGTAGATATAAATAGTCTTTGTCTAATTGACTTTAATATTTTGAATGACTTATTTATTAATAGATAAGATTAATTACAGAGAAATATTTCTATAAAATACATACTAAAAGACATTACTGAATTGACTCTTTGAAACATAGGCAGGGAAGAAATATTTAATGTTTTTCAAATAAATTGGATGTTAGAAAGACAATTACTGTATGTAAAAACAGATTTTGTTTGTAATTCATATGCAAAGTTGTGATTGCTACTCAAACTGTTTCACTGGCCTTTGCTCATTTAGGTTGGGTACACTTCACTTATCATATATGCATCTGAAGGATATATTTCTACTTCTGTCAACTCCTAAGGCTTGGTGGTTGGAGGCCATTTTTTGTATGATCTCAAGATACTAAACACTTTTTTCAATAGAAGAAATCTTGTGTCATATATGCCAATAGAGTATTTCCCACTATTCTTTAAAGGGAATCTTGAAAACTGTAGGGCATGAAATAAAAACAAAAAAATTTAAGTACCTAGTGTTACTATTAAAGCTTGTAGATAGAAAGGTACCCAACACCAAAAAGATGAATAAGGAAATGTTGGCTTATATTGGGCCTTCTAAAATATGGGAAAATAGCTACTAGACTTCTGCTGGAATTTCTCAAAACAGCTAATCTAAAATCCTAACAGTCTGAGGGCATCTAATCTTCCCTATCCAGTTATTCAAAGAAATGTATTGCTATTATGTGCTGCAGTATAATTCTACATATTAGACATAGCCTTTGGCAACATATCACTTTGTTTTATCCCTGACTTACCAACAGTATTGGGCACATTTGTTATTTTTTTTTTTGTTTGTCTTTTTTATTGGTTATTTTATTCATTTACATTTTAAATGTTACCCCCCCTTATCAGTTTCCCCTTCAAAAACCACCTATCCACTATTCCTTTCACATGTCTCTATGAGGGTGCTCCCCCACCTGCCCACCTCCTCTTGCTTTAGCACTTTCGCATTCTCCTAAGCTGGGTCATCAACCAAGGGCCTCACATATCCATCTGGAGCCATCAGTTCCCCCATGTGTACTCTTTGGTTGGTGCTTTGGTCCCTTGGGTTATTGGGGCATCTGGTTGGTTGATATTGTTGTTCTTCCTTTGGGATTGCAAAACCCTTCAGGTCCTACAGCCCTGCCTATAACTTATCCATTGGGGCCCCTGAACTCAGTCCAGTGTTTGGTTGTATGCATCTGCATCTGTACTGGTCAGGCTCTCTACGAGCCTCTCAGGGAAAAGCTATATTAGGTTCCTGTCAGTAAGTGCTTGGAATCAGCAATAGTGTCTTGGTTTGGTGTTTGTAGATGGTATAAATTCCTAGGTGTTGTAGATGGCATAAATCTCTGGATGTCTTTTCCTTCCGTCTCTGTTCCACTCTGTCCCTATATTTCCTTTTGACAGGAGGAATTCTGAATCAATATTTGTAATATGAGGGGGTAGCCCCATCCATCAACCTAGGGTTATGCCTATCCACTAGATATGGTCTCTACAGGTTCTATCTTCGCTGTGTTGTATATGTCAGCTAATGTCCTACCTTTTCTGCCCTGGAAAACTCTTGGGTCACTGGCATCTGTTACTTTCTAGTAACTACGCACAGTCCCCCCTGCCCCACTACTACACAATTCCTTTTACATTACTGATCATTTGTATTTCTTCCTCATTTACACCTGTACCTGAATCAGCCCCACTTTGGGGGGTGTGACTGACTTATCTCATGCAGGATGATATTTTCAATTTTCTTCCATTTGCCTGTGAATTTTGTGAAGACATTCTTTTTAATAGCTGAGTAGTATACTCCATTGTTTGAATGCACCACATTTTTTTTTATCTAGTCCTCTGTTGAGTGACATCTGGGTTCTTTCCATATTCTGTCTATTATAAATAAGGCTGTTATGAACATAATTAAACACATGATCGTGTTATATGTTGAAGCATCATTTGGGTATATGCTCAGGAGTGGTATTGCTGGGTCCTCAGATAGTACTATATCTAATTTTCTGAGGAACAACCAGACTTATTTTCAGAGTGGTTATACCAGCTTGTCATTCCACTAGCAATGGAAAAGTGTTCCTTTTTCTTCTCATCCTCACCAGCCTCTGCTCTGTTCTGAGATTTTGATGTTACCCATTCTAGCTGGTGTGAGGTGAAATCTCCAGGTGTGCTCTATGAAGATGACCATGGATGCTGTGCTTATTCTGCCTATAGATCTCTCCAAAGCATCTGGCAGTTAGTAAGTGTTCTAAAGTAATGAATAAATGAATTATCCTAAAAAGTCTACTTTTAGACAATTGATTTTTGCTTTTTTAAATCATCTTAGCAGAAATTAGATTTATCTAATTTATTTTAATATATATTAATAAATTAATACAATTTAATATATTTAAATTGTTGTTTAGGTTATATACTTTAATTATGAAATATATCAGTACTTTAATATACTGTGTCAAAACAATAGGGTAGATTATTTCACCTCTACAATTATAGATAATTATTTTTATGTGGTGGTTAGTCTTGTTAACCATCATGACTTGTCTGGAATTAATTAAAAGACAAGCCCTAAGTATACTTGTGAAAGATTTTCTTGACCTGGAAAGACAAATGCTAACTGTGAATGCAGCTTTCACAGGCAGACCAGAAGGAAGGAGGTAGAATAAGAAAGCATGGTGTCCTGTTTGTCTTCCATCTTTCTGACAAGTTTATCTACAATATTCCTGCATTTCCTGGTATCTCATGCCTTCTCTATCATCAAAACATACATTCTTTCCAGAGTATTTGAGCCTTCAGAACTAGATTAGGATAACTGATATGTTCTGACTCATAGGCTAAGTGACTACTGGAATTCTTCACTTATCTGAAGTAAGTAGCCATTGTTGGACGACTCAAAATATATTGTCTCAAACCAATCAACCCTTTGATGCCATATAGTAGTCCTGTGTCAAGGTAGAAAGCAAATAAGGATAATATTCAGAAGCTAAAGTGCCAACCAGTCTAATGTTTTCAACAGTGAGCTAAAAAAGGGAAGACTATTTTTATCAAGGTAAGCGGCAATAACCAACATTTGAAGTAGTAGTTGGATGTACAATAAAACACTGTGCTCTCATATAAACACACACACACAATTTGATGGGCACACATATCGCATGCTCACATGCTAAAACTAAAATTTTATGATTTAAGATTACTTTGGTATATATTTAACAAATGTATAATGCAAATAAATTCAAATTGTAATACATATCAATTTATTGAAGTTTTCCTTCAACCTTGGTGTTTTGTAAATTTCTCCATCCCATGTTAAATATTTTAGCCCTTATTTTTAACAAAATGCCCTTCCTTCTTGTATTCTTGAATTTTAAGTGAGAGTTTAAATAATAAATACATCAGAAATTTCCTGCAGTCTCTCATCTAAAATAGCTGAATCATGTGGTTGCCTGCCTCTTTTGTGTCTCTAATTTTTGCTTTTCTGTTTAACATATGGAGATGGAATTTTACTATCCTGTTATTTGAAAAAAGTAAAATTCAATATAATTAAATATTTTGGATGCACTTCATTAGAAACCATATATTCATACATATATTTAAGTTCTGTATACAATTTTATGATATGATCACGTTCACACATCAGAGAGTTTTTAAATATTTCTGCCTTTTCACATTTTCAGCTCTTTTGTAATATTTTTTCTGTATAATCAACAATATTCTATAGGTAGTTCTATTTTTATAGTCATTCACTTATTCCTTGCCATTTTTCTTAAAGATAGTGTATTGGAATGCATCTATAGGAAATCTGAGGTCCTGCAAATGAAATATTCAAGAAATTACAGTATTTTGAGCAGCCCCTAAGATGAAGATTCTGAAAGCTATTCTTTGGAACTTAATCTGGTCATAGGAGGTATTAGTATTTTTGGCTAGAAGAACTGTACACATTTGAAACAATGACTCATAAAATCTCAGAGAATTTGTAGTAGACTTTGTACTCTATAGGAGATATCACTTGAACTCTGCAGAAGTAAACATTTGTTAGATGATTACACTGACTGAATGATTATGTTTTGAAATTTGCATGATATTTTTTTCTTTTTTAAAATTTTATTGGATATTCTATGCATTTATATTTCAAATGTTACACCCTCCCCCCAACTCCCTTCCCTACTCCCTGTCAACTTGTTTCAATTAAGGTGCTCTCTCTCCCAAAACCCTCTCCACTCAATGCCTTGGCTGATGATGATGTTCATCTCACAAGGGTGCAAACCTTTCAGCTCTTTCAGTCCTTTCTCTAGCTTTTTCATTGGGGTCACCATGTTCAGTCTGATATTTAGCTGCAAGCATCCTCTTCTGTATCTGTGTGATTCTGGGAGATCCTCTGAGAAGACATCCATGTCTGGTTCCTGACAGTAAACACTTCTTGGCATCAGCAATAGTGCTTGGGTTGGTGGCTGCATATGGGATGGTTCTCTAAGTGAGGCAGTCTCTGTAGATCTTTTCTCCAGTCCCAGATTCTCTATTTGGCTTTCTATTTCCTCTCCTGTTTTGTTTTCTCTTCTAAGAAGGACTGAGACATCCACATTCTGGACTTCCTTCTTTTTGAGTTTCATAAGTTTTGTGTATGGTTTCTTGGGTATTCCCAGCTCTTTTTTTGGGGGGGTGGGGGGCATCTAATATCTGTTTATAAGTGAGTACATACCATGAGTTTTCTTTTGAGACTTGGTTACCTCACTCAGGATGATAGGTTCAAGTTCTATCCATTTTCCTAGGAATTTGATGAAGTCATTTTTTTTTCTGATAGCTGAGTAGTACTCCATTGTGTATTTGTACCACAATTTCTGAATCCATTCCTCTGTTGACAGACATCTGGGTTTTTCCTGCTTATGACTATTATAAATAAGGCAAATATGAACAGTGTTGAACATGTGTCCTTGTTAGATATTGGAGCTTCTTTTGGGTATATACACAGGAGTAGTATAGCTTTGTCCTCAGAACACCAATGACTTATACTCTAAGATCATGAATCAACAAATGGGATCTCATGAAACTGCAAAGCTTCTGTAAGGTCAAGGGCACTGTCAAAAGATAAAATGGCAATAAACAGATTTGAAAAAGATCTTTACCAATCCTACATCTGATAGAGGGCTTGTCTCCAATACATATACAAGGAACACAAAATTCTATACCCTAGAGACTCAAAGAATTCCATTAAAAATGGGGTACAGAGCTACACAGCGACTTTTCAATAGAGGAAGTTTGAATGGCTGAGAAACACCTAAAGAAATGATCAACATCCCTAGTCATCATGGAAATGCAAATCAAAACAACCCTAAGATTCCACCTCACACCAGTCTGAATGGCAAGGATCAAGAACTCAAGTGACAGCAGATGCTGATGAGGATGTGAAGAAAGAGGAACACTTCACTGTTGGTGTGATGACACACTTGAAATCCGTCTGGTGGTTCCTCAGAAAATCGGACATGATCTTTTTTGTTTAATTAAACAACTTAATTAAAAAAACAGAGATAAATATACAGATTTTAAAAACATTTTTGCATAAAACTATAAGAATATATGTTTTTGTCAGTACTTGATTTTTTAAAGGCTTGATAGTATTCATTGAAAACTTACAGAATACAATGAGAAAAGTACATATAAAACAAAATGTAAAATGGAAACAGTAAGTGGTTTTTTTTGGTATATAAAGATTAAATACAATGATTTTTAAACACCAAGGATTGTCACAACGATTCATTCTTAGCAATTGAATTATTAATGAGTTAACTTTTAGGTGTACCACACTCTGAGAGGGTACTATACACTTATTGTTTTTTTCTAAGAAGGACTGAGGATTCCATATTTTGGCCTTGCTTCTTTTATAGCTTCATATGGTCTGTGAGTTGTTTCTTGGGTATTCAGAGCTTTCTCGGGCTAGTATCCAATTATCAGTGACTGCATATTATGTCTGGTCTTTTGTGACTGTGTTACCTCAGATTGATAGTCTCAAGTTTTATCCATTTGCGTAGGAATTTCATAAAGTCATTGTTTTTAATAGCTGAGTAGTACGCCATTGTGTAAATGTACCACAATTTCTGTATCCATTCATCTACTGAAGGATGCATGTTCAAGGAAAAAATATAGAAAGAAATTAAGGATTTTTTTTTAGAATTTAATGAAAATGAAAGCAGTACTGAAATTGATAGGATGCAATGAAAGCAGTACTGAGAGGAAAACTCATAGCTCTGAATGCCTCCAAAAAGAAACTGGAGAGAGAATACACTAGCAGCTTGACAGCACAGCTGAAAGCTCTAGAACAAAAAGAAAGAGATACAACCAAAAGTAGTAGACATCAGAGAATAATCAAAAACAGAGCAGAAATCAACCAAGTATAAACCAAAAATACCATACAAAGAATTAACAAACCAGGAGCTGGTTCTTTGAGAAAATCAATAAGATCAATAAACCCTCACCCAGACTAACTGGAAGGCACAGAGAGTATATCCAAATTAACATAATCAGAAATGAAAGTGGAGACATAAACAGCAGAAACTGAGGAAATTCAATAAATCATTAGATCCTACTACAAAAGCCTATACTCAACAAAACTGGAAACTCTGGAGGAAATTGGCAAATTTCTAGACAGATACCAGATACCAAAGTTAAATCATGATGAGAAAAAAAAATCTAAACTGTCCCATAACACCTAAAGAAATAGAAGCAGTCATCAAAAGCCTCCCCCAAAAATAGCCAGGGAGAATTCTATCAGAGTTTCATAGAAGATGTAGCACCAATACTCTCCCAACTATTCAACAAAATAGAGACAAAGGGAATATTACCCAACTCATTCTTTGAAGATATAATTACTCTCATTCCTAAACCACCCAAAGATGCTACAAGGAAAGAGAATTTCAGATCAATCTTCCTCATGAACATTGATGCAAAAATACTCAATAAAAGTTTTTCAAACTGGATATAAGAACACATCAAAATGATCATTCACCATGATCAAGTAGGCTTAATCCCTGGGATGCAGGGATGGTTTAATATACGGAAGTCCATCAACGTAATTCACCATATAAACAAACTCAAAGAAATAAACCACATGATCATCTCAGTAGATGCTAAGAAGGCATTTGACAGAATTTAATTAATTTTTAAATTCCTAATTGGTGACATAAGAGTACTCAGCCTACTGTAGGTGGTGCCACCCCGGGTTAGGAGATGCTGTCTTGTACAAGAAAGGAATCTAAGTATGCAATGGCTAGCTAGCCAGAAAGCAGTACTGAAATAGCTTCTGCCTCTACTTTTGAGTTTTTGCCCCAACAACTCTTCATAATGAATTATTACCTAGAAGTGTAATAATTGATAAAAATTTTCATTTCCAAGTTCCTTTCAATTAGCTTCAGCACATCAACAGAGAAGAAAATTAACGTATGCTTGCTGTATATTTTGTAGACATTAAAAAAAAAGTTTAGTTATTTCAAAAATATTTGAAAGCTAAACACAAATGTTCTTTTATGCTGTGATTGCATTTATGTCAAAATGAAAATTGTGTACACATGAGAAGTAGAGGAAAGGAAAATTGGTGGACATCAACACACTGTTAAAATAGTTAGAGAGGGATTCTAGTTTAAAAATTCATTTGCTACTGTGATAGAATTGCTATATTTGTTATTATATTTTAAAATTTGTCTGCAACCACTTTTCTCTTAGCCAACTGCTGATTATAATAGGCTTTAATTAATATATTGTTTTAGTCCATTTATCCTTTGGTGTTTAATGCAAGCAGCATTCAAGGGCTGTTAAGTTTTGTGACTCTATAATGACAGAGCAGATTCTCAGAGCATAAGTGACCTCTGCATGGCAAGCAGATTTGCCTAGATTGTCTGCTGTTAAAGCATAAATAACACACACCATTTTCCATAAGTAATCTTATTTAGGTATCTAAAATATGCAAACAAGAATCATTTAAATTACAAACATCTGTTTTATATTTCATACACACAATGGAAACTTAATATACTACATGAGTTTGGCCAAATAAGTAGATGATTCAATAGAATGTTTTGCTTCTGTTATAAAATTCTGATTGAACTCAGCTTAGTGAAATTTAGTTCAATTGGACTTAATTTTAACCCTTTATTATATGACTTTGCAATTATTCTAAGTATAGACCATCAATAAACATTGTAATTTTCCAACAACAAGTATGTCAGACATTATAAATTACTTCATTAGCACGTTTTTTATTGAATGGGTTAGAGAGTAGCATCTGGTATGGTATAAGCAGAATAACTTCCTCAGAAAGATGGTGGCATAGGTGATAATTGGAAACCTTTCACCTTAAATGGCAAAGTTACTCGCAAATGCCATTACATTAAGGGTTCTGGATTGACAATGTAATTTTGTATTATTTGAATGCAGTGAATAATCCAAAACTCCTAATGAAGAAGGCATATCTCATAAAGACCTTGCATAGACAAGTAGGCCATAGGTGAGTGAAATTTGAAGCTTGAATGCTGTTTTCTTGGGAGGTTGAAGATATCCCTAGAGCCCCCACAGAAGGTACTGAGCCCCATGAGTCTCAGGGTTTAGTTCACTAAGGCCAATTTTCGAAGTCTCTTCTTTAGAATTGTAAGATACTCGTTCTGGATTTCTACAATCTACATTTTAGAGTTTTTCAGTACTCCAGACTTTTGTAGCTGGTGGCACTTGCTCTTATTAGTTATATGAATAAAATTGTTACTTTTCTCTTTCATAAGAAAGTCTTATTCTTTATGCACAGAGAGATGTGGTAGGGTTTGACTTCAGATCTGGAAGCTTATCTTTGACATCAAATTTCCTAAATAGCTACCAAATTCAAGTGATGGCACTCTGATAGGAATGAATCTCATTTAGGCACTCACCTGCTATCTGAATAAAAGTTAATCCTGCTCAGAGCAGACATACTGAATAGAGGGCATAGGTGGTTCTTTTTAGGCCTTAGAATAAACTTCTTTATCAAAGCAGCCTAGAGACATTTTCTACCCTCTGACCTCCCCCATTACTCTCTAAAAAAAATGAAATAAAAATTTTCCATAGCTGTAAACTTACATTACTTACTGACTCAGAGGCCAAAGCTTACTGCCACTCTAAGCAATTTTGTGAAAGAATCATTTCATATTGTATAGAAAACATTCTCCAATTTGTGTTTTAGTTGCAATATAAAAGAAAATGCAAAGAAAAAGCTTCCAGAACTTTCAGCAAATACTTTTCATAATTTTCATTTTATGACAAAAGTGCTCAGCATGTGGATTCAGGATAGAAATTAGAAAGCAGAAAATAAACTTGAGTTTATTTTTTAAGTATTTAGTTATTTCAGCAACTCTTACAGTTTACCTACAATATAGTGTTCACTAACTAGGGTACTTTAACTGCTCCTGAGTTAAAAAATAGTTACTTCCCCAATACTCTGTTATATAATATTGCAAAGGAAGTATGCCTATTTCATAATTTTAAAAAGAATTCATCAAGTTAAGTAGAAAAAGATTTAACTTTGACCACTATATGCCCAGTGAGTAGCAAATAAGAGAATCACTGAATTGCTGTACATGAAAAATGAGAGACAAAAGCTGGAGGATAAATGTGTGCAAAAGATTAAACAATTGATCTGGATGAAAAGTAAGAGTGCTGGACACTGAATAATCATGTGGTGTGATTCTTAAGGGCTACATGTGATTGTGATTTGAATATACAAGAGAAAAAAATCTGAGTTAAAAAATTGTTGTACTTTGAAATGATGCAGGTACTATAATATTCACTGTCTTTTTATTATTACTTCTTTTTCATTATTTTATTATTTATAATGGATATTTTCTTTACTTACATTTCAAATGTTATTTCCTTTCCTGGTTTCTTCTCTGGAATTCCCCTGTCCCATTGCCCATCCCACTAATCCCATGAGAGTGTCCTCCCACCCACCCATTCCTTCCCTTCTCCAACTCTGGCAATCCCTAACACTGGGGTATTAAGCCTTCACAGAGACAAAACCTCTTTTCTCCTTGATGCCTGATAAAACCTTCTTCTGTTACTTTTATGTTGCTGGAATCATGGACCTATCCATATGTATTCTTTGGTAGGTAGTTTCATCTCTGGGAGCTCTGGGAAGGTTTGTTTGATTGATATGGTTGTTCTTCCTATGGGATTGCAAGCCCCTTCAGCTCCTTCAGTATTTTTTCTAACTCATCCATTGGGGACCCCATTCTTAGTTCAATGGTTTGTTGGGAACATCCAACTCTATTTCTCAGGCATTGGGCAGAGCCTCTCAGGACACAGCTGTATCAGGAACCTGTCAGCAAGCACCTTTTCACATTTAAATTATTGTTTGGATGTGGTGGCCATCTCTGGAAGGCCCTTCCTTCAGTATCTGCTCCATATTTTTTCTCTGTATTTCCTTCTATGTATATTGTTCCCCCTTTTAAGAAGGATTAAATCACCCCTTCTTTGGTCTTCCAACATTTTTATCTTCATGTGGACTGTGAATTGTATCTTGGGAAATCCGAGGTTTTGGGCTAATATCTATTTATCAGTGATTGCATATCATGTGTGTTCTTTTGTGATTTGGTTACCCAACTCAAGATGATATTTTCTAGTTCCATCCATTTGCTGAAGGATTTCATAAAGGCCTTGTGTTTAATAGCTGAGTAGTACTGCATTGTGTAAATGTACCACAATTACTGTATAAATTTCTCTGTTGAAAGACAATTGGGTTCTTTCCAGCTTCTGGCTCTTACAAACAAAGTAGTTATAAACATAGTGGAGCATGTTGGAACATCTTTTGAGTATATGCCCAGGAGTGGAATAGCTGGATTCTCAGGTAGTACTATGTGCAGTTCTCTGAGAAACTACCAGACTGATTTTCAGAGTGGTTTTACCAGTTTACAACCCCACCAACATTAGAAGTGTGCTCCTCTTTCTCCACATCCTCTCAATCATCTCCCGTCACCTCAGTTTTTGAACTTAGCCCTTCTAAGAGGTGTGAGATAGACTCTCAGGGTTGTTTTGATTTGAATTCCTCAGATGACCAAGGATGTTGAACTTTTTTGTAGGTGTCTCTCTTCCATTCAATATTTCTCCATTGAGAATTCTTTATCAGCTCTGTCTCCATTTTTAATAGTGTCATTTCATTTTCTTGAGTTTAACTTCTTGAGTTCTTTGTATATATTGGATATTATCACTCTATCTGATGTTGGATTGGTAAAGTTCTTTTCCTAGTATATTTGCTGCCATTTTATCCTATTTACAATGTCCTTTACTTTAAAACCTTTGCCATTTCATGTGGTCCGATTTGCTAATTCTTGATTTTAAAGCATAAGGCATTGTTTTTTTCTTCAGAAAAAAATCCTCTGTGCCTATGTTTTCAAGGCTCTTCTCCACTTTTTCTTCTATTAGTTTCAGCTCATCTGGCTTTATGTCAAGGTCCTTGATCCACTTGAACTTGAGCTTTGTACAAAGTGATAAAAATTAATTGATTTGCATGCTTCTGCATGCTGACTTCCAGTTGAACCAGAATGATTTGTTGAAAACGATTTTTTTCCACTGGATGGTTTTAGCTCCTTTGTCAAAGATAAAGTGACCACAGGTGTACTGGTTCATTTCTAGGTCTTTAATTCTATTTCATTGATCTAACTGCATGTCTCTCTACAAATCTCATACAGTTTTTATCATGACTGGTCTGTAATACAGCTTAAGTTTGGGGATGGTGGTTCTCCTAAAAGTTCTTAATAATGTTGAGATTACCTTCCCCTATCACTTTTTTGTTTGTTTGTTTCTTTGATTGTCTGTGATTCCAAATAAATTTGCATTTTGTTCTTTCCAACTCCATGAAGAATTATGTTGGAATGTTGATGGGAATTGCACTGAATCTGTAGATTGCTTTTGGCAAGATGGCCATTTTTACTATATTAATCCTGACAATCCATGAGCATGGGAGGTCTTTCCATCTTATGAGATCATATTCAATTTATTTTTCTTCAGAGAAATGAAATTCTTGTCATGCATATTTTTCACTTATTTGGTTAGATTTACACCAATGTATTTTATATTATTCATGACTAATACGAAGGGTGTCAATTTCCTAATTTCTTTCTCAGCTTGTTTATCCTTTGAGTAGAGGAAGGCCACTGATTTGTTGCAGTTAATTTTATATTCAGCAACTTCTGGTGGTATTCTATATTTTCTTGCAGCTTTGATGGACTTGGTGTATTAACAGTGATGTAAGTTGCTGAGGCAAGACCCCTGGAATGCATGGGATTTCTCCAGGCAGTATAAAAAAGGAAATTACAAGTACTGGTAGCACACCTCCTCAACCAAAAAGAGCCCAGAATTCTATCAGACCTTCATAGAAGACTTAATACCAATACTGTCCAAACTATTCCACAAAAGTAGAAAGAGGCAATACTACACAACTCATTCTTCAAAGCCACAATTATACTTATCCCTAAACCACACAAATATCCTACAAGAAAGAGAACTTTAGAACAATTTTCCTAATGAACGTCGAGATAAAAATACTGAATAAAATTCTTGCAAACTGAGTCAAGAATCTGTCAAAGCAATCATTTTCCATGATTACGTGGGTTTTATCCTAGGTATGGAATTGTGGTTCAATATATTGAATTCCATCAATGTCATCCACTATATAAACAAATTCATAGAAAAAATCACATGATTATGTCTCTTGATGCTGAGAAAGCATTTGACAAAATTCAACACCTGTTTATGTTAAAAGTCTTGGAAAGATCAGGTATTCAAAGCAAATACTTAAACACAGTAAAAGCAGTATAAAGCAAGCCAGTAGAATGCATCAAAATAAATTATGAGAAAATTGAAGCAATCCTACCAAAATCAGGGACTAGACAAGGCTGTCCACTTGCTCCATATCTATTCACTGTAGTACTTGAGATACTAGCCAGAGCAATAAGACAATAAAAAGATGTACAAGGGATACAAATTGGAAAAGAAGTCAAAATATCATTATTTGCAGATAATATGAGAGTATACTTAAGTAACCCTGAAAATTCCACCAGGAAAATTTTACAGCTGGTATACACCTTCAGAATTGTAGCTGGATATAAGATTAGTTTAAGAAAATCAGTAGCTTTCCTCTACTCAAAGGAAAAACAGGCTGAGAAATTAATCAGAGAATTGAAATACTCCAAAATAGCCACACAGACTATAGAATAAATTGCTATAATTCTAACCAAGAAAGTGAAGGACTGTATGACAAGAACTTCAAATCTCTAAAAAAGGAAATTGAACAAGCACTAAGAATATAGAAAGATCTCCCATGCCCATGGATTGGAAGTATCAATATTATAAAAATGGCCATCTTTCCTAAGGCAGTCTCTGGATTCAATGGAAAACCCATCAAAATCTGAACTCAATTATACATAGAGTTAGAAAGAACAATTTGCAAATTCATTTGGTATAATGAAAACCCAGGAGAGCAAAAACCATTCTTAACTATAAAAAAATTCTGGGGGATTCACCATCCCTGACTTCAAGCAGAACAATTGTGATAAGAAACTGTCTGGTATTGGTACAGAGACAGCCAGGTAGACCAGTGGAATAAAATTGAAGCTCCAAAGGTTAAAGCCTGGTGAGAAGGAGATCTGAGCAGCCAGGGAGCAGAGAGATCTCTGCCGAATGCACACAGAAAGCACACCAATGCCCTGCTTGATCCAGGGACCAGGAACCCAGAGTTGGCACCTCTGTTCCCACCCGGCAGCTTTGGGGCACAGAACCTGGCTCAGATCATCTGCCACCTGGACCAGTGGAGATCCAGGGACACAGACCAGGTACAAGGGAAAGGCAAGAACATATCACTGACAACAAGATGGCAAGAGGAAAGCAAAAGAGCATATCCCAAGGAAACCAAGACAACCTGGCAACACCAGTACCCACTGCCATCACAGCAAAGATTGGAATGCCAAAAACTCCAGAAAAAGAAGACACAGACCTAAAATCATACCTCAAGACAATGATAGAGGTCCTTAAACAAAAACGGGAGGAAAAGCAAAAAATAATCAGAAGCTTTTAAAGAGGTAACAAGAAAAACACTCAAAGAACTCAAAGAACTAGAGGAAAACAGAACCAAAAAGATGAAGGAATGGAAGAAGGAATTTAAAACAGAAATTGACACAATAAAGAAAACACTAAAATAGATAACCCTAGATATAGAACACCTAATAAATCAGGAGTCACAGAAACAAGCATTTCAAATAGAACACAAGAGATGGAAGAGAGAATCTCAGGTACCAAAGACAACATTGTAAACAGACAAAACAGCCAGAGAAGATGCAATAACCAAAAAGCTCCTAACCCAAAATGTCCAGGAGATCTAGGACACAATGAGAAGAACAAACATAAGGATAATAGGAATAGAAGAGAAAGAAGAATATCAACTAAGAGGCACAGTAAATATTTTCAACAAAATTGTAGAAGAAAATTTCCCTACCCTTAAGAATGAGATGACCACGAGCATAAAAGAAGACTTCAGAACTCCAAATAGGTTGCACCAGAACAGAAATTCCTCCCGACATACAATAGTCAAAACACCAAGTTCCCAAAGCGAAGAAAGAATACTAAAAGCAGTAAGGGTAAAAGGTCATGTAACATATAAAGGCAGACTAATCGGAATCACACCTGATTTCTCAACAGAGACTTTGAAAGCTAGAAGAGCCTGGACAGACATCATGCAGACCCTAAGAGAGCACAAATACCAGCCCAAGCTGCTATACCCAGCAAAACTATCAATCACCATAGATGAAGAGATGAACATATTTCAAAAAAATATAAATTTACACAATATCTGACCACAAACGCAGCACTACAACGAATAATAGGTGGAAAACCCAACACAATGAGGGGAACTATATCCTAGTAAAAACAAGAAAACTTTTAAGCAAGAAAACCAAAAGAAGAAAGAGACACAGACACAACTCAACCTACAAAAGCAATAACAGCAGGAAACAGAAACCACTCTTCCTTGATATCTATTAACATAAATGGACTCAACTCCCCAATAAAGAGACATAGGCTATCTGACTGGATAAATAAACAAAATCCAGCCTTTTGCTGCATACAAGAAACTCATCTGAGAGAGAACAGCAGACACTATCTCAGAGTAAAAGGGGGGGGGGGGAACTTCCAAGCAAACCGCCCCATGAAGCAAGCTGGAGTGCCTATTCTAATATCGAATAAAGTAAATTTCCAACGAAAAGTTATCAAAAAAAGATAAGAAAGGACACTTTACTCATTACAGGGGAACTTTTTCAGGAGGAACTGTCAATCCTTAACATATATGCTCCAAATACAAAAGCACCTGCATTCATAAAAAAAAAAAAAAACCCTAATAAAGCTAAAAAATACATTTCACCCCACACAATAATTGTGGGGGACTTTAATACCCAACTCTCACCAATGAACAGATCATGGAAACAGAAACTTAACAGGGACACTGTAAAACTAGCAGAGACTTTGAACAAACTGGAATTAATAGATATCTACAGAACATATCATCCTAAAGTAAAAGAATACACCTTCTTTTCAGCACCCCATGGCACCATCTTGAAAATTGACCACATAATTGGACACAGAACGAGCCTCAATCAATATAAGAAGATTGAAATACTCCCATGCATCCTCTCAGATCACAATGGTCTACAGCTGATCTTTAACAACAACAAAGACAACAAAAAGCACACATACACATGGAAACTAAACAACACTCTGTTAAATGATATCAGGGTCAAAGAAGAAATAAAGAAAGAAATTAAGGATTTTCTAGAATTCAATGAAAATGAAAACACAACATACCCAAACCTATGGGATGCAATGAAAACAGCCCTAAGTGCTTCCAAAAAGAAACTGGAGAGAGCTTACATCAGAAACTTCACAGCACAGCTAAAACTGCTAGTACAAAAGGAAGCAGATATACCCAAGAAGAATAGACGGCAAGAAATATTCAAAATTAAGACAGAAATAGACCAAATAGAAACAAAAAGAACCATTGAAAAAAACAACAAAACCAAGAGTTGGTTCTTTGAGAAAATCAACAAGATTGATAAACCCCTATTCAGACTAACTAGAGGGCAAAGAGAGAATATACACAATAACAAAACCAGAAAGCAAAGTGGAGACATAACAACTCAAACTGAGGAAATTCAAGAAATCATCAGATCCTACTACAAAAGCCTATACTCCACAAAGTTGGAAAATCTGGAGGAAATGGATGAATTCCTAGACATATACAAAATCCTAAAGTTAAAGCAGAACTAGGTAAACCATCTAAATAATCCTATTACACCTGAAGAAATAGAAGAAGTCATCAAAAGCCTCCCAACCAAAAAAAGTCCAGGTCCAGAGGGGTTCAGTGCAGAATTTTATCAGACATTTATTGTGAATATAACACCAACACTCTCCAAACTATTCAACAAGATAGAGTTAGATGGAATACTACCTAACTCATTTTTTGAGACTACAATAACCCTCGTACCTAAACCACACAAAGACCCTACAAGGAAAGAGAACTTCAGACCAATCTCACTTATGAACATTGATGCAAAAATATTCAACAATATCCTTGCAAACCAAATCTAAGAACACATCAAAACGATCATTCATCATGACCAAGTAGGCTTCATCCCTGGGATGCAGGGATGGTTTAACATAAGGAAATCCATCAACGTAATCCACCATATAAACAAACTCAAAGACAAAAATCACATGGTCATCTCACTAGACGCTGAGAAAGCATTTGACAAAATTCAACACCCCTTCATGTTAAAAGTCCTGGAAAGAACAGGAATCTAAGGTCCATACCTAAACATAATAAAAGCAATTTACAACACACCAACAGCCAACATCATACTTAATGGTGGGAAACTTGAAACAATCCTACTAAAATCAGGGACTTAACCAGGCTGCCCACTCTCCCCCTACCTATTCAACATAGTACTGGAATCCTGGCTGGAGCAATTAGACAGCAAAAGGAAATCAAGTGGATATAAATCGGAAAGGAAGAAGTAAAAACATCACTCTTTGCAGATGACCTGATAGTGTACTTAAGGAAACCCACAAATTCCACCAGAGAACTCTTACCACTGATAAACAAGTTCAGCAAAGTGGCTGGAAACAAAATTAACACAAACAAATCAGTAGTCTTCCTATATTCAAAGGACAAACATGTGGAGAAAGAAATTAGTGAAAAGATTCCCTTCACAATAGGCCCAACAACTAGGAAATACCTTGGTGTGACTCTAACTAAGCAAGTGAAGAACCTTTATGACAAAAAATTCAAACCTCTAAAGAGGGAAATCGAGGAAGATCTCAGAAAATGGAAAGATCTCCCATGCTCATGGACTGGAAAAATCAACTTTTTAAAAATGGCCATCTTACCAAATGAAATCTACAGATTCAATGCAATCCCCATCAAAATTCCAACCCAGTTCTTCATTGAGTTGGAAAGATCAATGTGCAATTTCATCTGGAATAATAAAAGACCTAGAATAGCAAAATCCATTCTCAACAACAAGAAAACACATTCAGAAATCACTATCCCTGACCTCAAGCTATATTACAAGGCAATAGTGCTGAAAACTACATGGTGCTGGTACAGAAATAAGCACATGGATCAATGGAATAGATTAGAAGATCCAGAAATGAGCCCTCACTTATATGGTCACCTGATTTTTGACCAAGGAGTTGTAAACATTCAATGGAAAAAGGACAGCCTATTCAACAAATGGTGCTGGTCCAACTGGCACTCAGCATGCAGAAGAATGAAAATAGATCCTTTCTTATCTCCTTGTACAAAGCTCAAGTGTAAGTGGATCAAAGATCTCCACATTAAACCAGAATCACTGAAATTATTAGATGAGAAAATAGGGAAAACCTTAGAACACATAGGCACAGGAGAAAATTTCCTGAACAAAACACCAATGTCTCAAACTCTAAGGTCAAAGATTAACAAATGAAACTTAATGAGATTGCAAAGTTTCTGTAAGTCTAAGGACATTTTCAAGAATACAAAATGGCAGCCAACTGAATGGGAATGGATCTTTACCAACTCCACATCAGATAGAGGACTAATATCCAAGGTATACACAGAACTTAAAAAGCTAGACACCAGAAAATCAAACAACCCTATTAAAAATGGGTTATAGAGCTAAAAAAATTCTTCTCAATTGAGGAATATCGAATAGCTGAGAAACATCTAAGGAAATGCTCCATATCCTTAGCCATCAGGTAAAAACAAATCAAAACAACCATGTGATTCCACCTCACACCAGTCAGATTGGCCAAAATCCAAAACTCAGATGACAGCAGATGCTGGCGAGGTTTCAAGAAAGAGGAACACTTCTCCCCTGTTGTTGGGGTTGTAAACTGATACAACCACTTTGCAAATCAGTCTGGAGATTTACTGAAATTTGGACATAGTACTACCTGAAGATCCAGTTATTCCATTTCTGGGCATATATGCCAGAGACACTCCAATATACAACAAAGATACATGCACCACAATGTTCATAGCAGCTCTATTTATAATAGCCAGAAGCTAGAAAGAACCCTGATGTCCTTCAGTAGATGAATGGATACAAAAATTGTGGTACATTTACACAATGGAGTACTACTCATCCATCAGAAACAATGAGTTAACCAAATTCTTAAGAAAATGGTTGCATCTAGAGAATATCATCCTGAGTGAGATAACCCTGTCACAAAAGAACAGACATAATATGCAGTCACTGATAGTGGGATTCTAACGCCAGAGGCTCGGACTGCCCCAGAAACAACTCACAGACTGTGTGAATTTCAAGAAAAAAAGAAAACAAAACAGAGCAAAACGAAAACAAAAAACAAAAACAAAAAAAAAAAAAAAAAAAAACAAAATTAAAAAATAAACCTCATGCTCAATCCTTACACACCAAGAAAATGTTGACTAATTCCGGGTTAAACCCTGTTTTACATGTACTTTTTGCTCATTGTAACTAGTAAGACCTTAATGCAGATTATCAAACCTTAAAAAAAAAAAAAAAAAAAAAAAAAGCCAAGTATTGACACAATTGTATTTGTATACATTTATGCAAAAATGTTTAGAATTTTTTTCTTTTATGTTTGTTTTTTAAAATAATTTTAAAAATATAATAAAAAACAGAACATTTGGAATCCACAGAGTTATAGTGTGGTTTGTGAGTAGAGGTGAAATAAATACATGTTTAAAAGAAAAAAAAAATTGAAGCTCCAAAATGAACTCACATACCTTGGTCACTAGATCTTTGACAAAGGAGTTCAAAACTCTAAATGGTAAATGGACAGCCCCTTCAACAAATGGTGCTGGTTCAACTGGGAGTCAGCTTCCCGAAGAACGCAAATTGATTCCTTCCTATCTCCTTGTAGAAAACTCAAGTTCAGGTGGATCAAAGACCTCTGCAGAAAACCAGGTACACTCAAACTAACAGAACAGAAAGTGGGCAAGAGCAAAGAACACATTGGCACAGGGAAAATTTTCCTGAACAGAACACCAATGGCTTATGCTCTAAGATCAAGAATTGACAAATGGGACTTCAAGAAATTGTAAAGATTCTGTAAGGTGAAGAACATTGTCAATAGGACAAAAAGGCAACCAACAAATTAGGAAAAGATCTTTACCAATCCTACATCTGCTAGAGGGCTAGTATCCAATATATACAAGGGACTCAAGATGTTAAACTCTAGAGAATCAAATAATCCTGTTTAAAATGGGGTATAGAGGTAAAAAAAAAAAAAAAAAAAAAAAAAAAAAAAAAAAAAAAGACTTCTCAACAGAGGGATATCAAATGGCTGAGAAACACCTAAAGAAATGCTCAATATACCTATTCATCAGGGAAATGCAAATTAAAACAACTCTAAGATGATACCTCACACCAATCATAAGAGCTAAGATCAAAAACTCAGGTGACAGAAGATGCTGGCAAGGATGTGTAGAAAGAGGAACACTCCTCCACTCTTGGTGGGATTGTAAACTGGTGAAACCACTTTGGAAATCAGTCTGGCGGTTCCTCAGAAAACTGGACATACTGCTACCTGAGGATACAGCTATACCACACCTCGGCATATACCCAAGAGTAGTTCCAATATCTAACAAGGACACATGTTCAACAATGTTCATATGAGCCGTATACATAACAGCCAGGAGCTGGAAATAACCCAGATGTCTTTCAACAGAGGAATGGGTACAGGTATTGTGGTACATATACACAATGGAATACTACTCAGTTATTTAAAAAATGAGTTTATGAAATTCCTAGGCAAATGGATGGAACTTGAAGCTATCATCCTGAGTGAGGTAATCAGTCACAAAAGAAAACTCTGGTATGTAGTCACTTACAATCAGGTACTAGCATCCCCCCACTACTCCTCCCCCCAACAAAAGAGCTTGGGATACACAAGAGACAATCCTCAGAAGTTATGAAGCTCAAAAAGAAGAATGGCCGGAATTGGATGCCTCAGTCCTTCTTAGAAGGGAGAACAAACAGGGAAGGTAATACAAGTCTAAATAGAGAAACAGGGATTGAAGAAAAGATCTTCAGCAACTGCCTCACCTGGAGAACCACACCATATGCAACCACCAAATATAAGAACTATTGGTGATGCCAAGAAGTGTTTCCTGGCAGGAACCAGACATGCATGTCTCCTCAGAGGCTCTCCCAGAGTCATACTGATACAGATGAAGATGCTTGCAGCTAAACATCAGACTGACCATGGGAACCCTAATGAAAGAGCTAGAGAAAGGATTGAAATAGCTGAAAGCTTTGCACCCTCATGGGAAGAACAACATTATCATCAGTCAAGGCACTTGCTCCAACCCACAGGACAGTCAAGGGAAACCCAGGATTACCTAGGAGAGAATGGGGAATAGAGGCACAAAGAAGGATCAAGCTGACAATTTCTTTTTCTCATGCTAGTTTTATACAGGTAGTAGAAAAAAAATAAGGCATGGGAATGTAAGGTATGGCACTAAGGGAGCTTCCCATTTTAAGGATTTCTCACAATACCCTTTGTGAAGAATCACGTGAGGAGGGGGACAACCTAAGTAGAGGAGGGAATTTTCTGCCAAGCAGGATCCATTGTCTGAGTAATTGTTCTACTCGCCTATCTACCTGACCACAATGAGTTCACCTAATTTTTTGGGAAAGGAACTTTACGGTAGGAAACAGAAAACTAGGCTGAGATCTGTGTAAAATAGTGTTACTCAGGCTAAGGAAGTTTCTTAATTCTGTCAGGTGCCGGCAGCAGGCACTGAGGTGGAGAGGTTGACTGGTAGAGGGAGCACCTTCACAGAATCAAGATGAGGCAAGGACTGAGAGGATTTGGGGGGAGGGTATAACATTTGAAACGTAAAAACATAATATCCAATAAAATTGAAAAATAAAGGATATGACAAACAGTAATAGAGGCTGAGCTTGGCTTGCTTATAGAGCTATCTATGCAACATTTGTTGGTCTAGCATCTTTGTTGATCTTCACTTCATTGAGAGAGGCGCAACCAAGAACTTCTGGCATTTTTCCTGCTTCTTCCTGCTAATTCTTTCCAAGGTTGAGGTCTGGCTTTCTCTGGTAGGTAGTGTCACTGCTGTTGATTTGTATTTGTTATCCTGAATACATGTAACCGGACTGATAGTATACACATGACGTGTTTTGGGAGTGGAATGAGCTGCCACTGCTGACTGGGTAAGTGAAGCTCCAATTTCCTGACATTTCATTTTTTTTTCTCACAAATTTTTTTAAGAGAGATACATGTACAGATTTGTAAAAGCATTTTGTCATAAAATTACGAATGTATTTTTGTCAGTACTTGATTTTTTTTAAAGTTTGATAGTATGCATTGAAATCTTACTAGTTACCATAAGCATAAAGTACATGTAAAACAAATAGTAATATGGAAATAGTCAACATTTTCTTAGTGTGTATAGATTAAACATAATGATTTTTAAATACGAAGAATTGCTCCAAGGTTATCTTCTTATCTCTTGAGATATTAATTAGTTAAGTTCTAGGTGTACCCCACTCTTAGTGGGTGCTATACACTTGTTGTTGTTTCTTTTTTTTAAACAACTTTATTTTACAAAACAAAGATAAATGTACAGATTTTAAGCATTTTTTGCATAAAATTATACAATTCATCTTGTTGTTTCTAAAAGGACTGAGGCTTCTAATTTTTGGCCTGTTTTTGAGCTTCATATGGTCTGTGAGTTGTTTCTGGGGTATTCAGAGCTTTCTAGGTTTAGTATCCAATTATCAGTGACTGCATATTATGTCTGTTTTTTGTGACTGGGTTATCTCACTCAGGATGATATTCTCTAGATGCAGCCATTTTCTTAAGAATTTGGTTAAGTCATTGTTTCTGATAGCTGAGTAGTACTCCATTGTGTAAATGTACCAAAATTTTTGTATCCATTCATCTTCTGAAGGACATCTGGGTTCTTTTCAGCTTCTGGCTATTATAAATAGAGCTGTTATGAACATTGTGGTGCATATATCTTTGTTGTATATTAAAGTGTCTCTGGGGTATATGCCCAGAAGTGGAATAGCTGGGTCTTCAGGTAGTACTATATCCAATATTCTGAGGTATCGCCAGACTGATTTCCAGAGTGGTTGTATTAGTTTGCAACCCCACCAACAGTGGAGAAGTGTTTCTCTTTCTCCGCAGCCTCACCAGCATCTGCTGTCATCTGATTTTTGGATCTTGGCCAATCTGACTGGCGTGAGGTGGAATCTCAGGTTTGTTTTGATTTGCATTTCCCTGATGACTAAGGATGTCGAGAACTTCCTCAGATGTTTCATGGCCATTCAGTGTTCCTCAACTGAGAACGTTTTGTTTAGCTCTGTACCCTATTTTTTAATAGGGTTATTTGATTCTCTGGTGTCTAGCTTTTTGAGTTCCTTGTATACCTTGGATATTAGGCCTCTATCTGAAGTGGTGTTGGTAAAGATCTTTTCCCATTCTGTTGGTTGCCGTTTTGTTTTCTTGATGATGTCCTTAGCCTTACAGAAACTTTGCAATCTCATTAAGTCCCATTTGTTAATCTTTGACCTAAGAGCTTGAGCCATTGGTGATTTGCTCAGAAAATTTTCTCCTGTGCCTATGTGTTCTAAGGTTTTCCCTACTTTCTCATCTAATAGTTTCAGTGTATCTGGTTTAATGTGGAGATCTTTGATCCACTTACACTTGAGCTTTGTACAAGGTGATAAGAAAGGGTCTATTTTCATTCTTTTGCATGCTGAGTGCCAGTTGGACCAGCACCATTTGTTGAATAGGCTGTCCTTTTTCCATTGAATGTTTAGAGCTCCTTTGTCAAAAATTAGGTGACCATATACATGAGGCCTCTTCCTAGTCCAATCTAATTTGTTTTCTGTAAGCATCTTGCATGCTTATAGGCATCTCTTTTTAAGATTGGGGATATTTTCTTCTATAATTTTCTTAAAAATATTTTATGGTCCTTAGAGCTGGAAGTCTTCACCTTCTGTTCATATCATTCTTAAATTGTTTTTTTTATAGTGCCCAAGATATCCTAGATGTTTTGTGTCATGAATATGAAGATTTTTGGATTTTGTTTGACTTTTGTATCTTTTTTTTAATCCTATTTTTCTTATCTGAGATTTTCTTCCATCTCTTTTATTGTGTTTGTAATGCTTTCAACTATGATTTCTGCTCTCTTCCCTGGGTTTTTCACCTCCAGAATTCTCTCAGTTTATGTTTTCTTTATAGCCTCTATTTACATTTTCTTGTCTTTAACAGTTTTATTCATTTTATTCTCCCTCTTAATTGTATTTTCCTGACTTTCTTTAAGGTAATTATTTGCTTCCTTTTTAAATGCCTCTGTTTTGCTGTGTTTCACTATATTCCTTTAAGGGTTTATTAATTTCTTTTTAAAAGCCTGTGTCATCTTTGTAATACTGGATTTAAAGTGATTTTTTTAGTAATTTTTTTGTGTTAGGATATGCAGAGCTTGCTGAATTAGTATAGCTGTTCTCTGATGGTGTTATATTACCCTGGATCTTGTTAATTATATTCTTACCCTGGTCTTTATTCATCTGGTTGCTCCTGAATTTTTCTGGTGTTACTGTTCAATTGGAAAGCAGGTCAAACCTGTGTATTTATGGTGCAACAGAACTCCATTAGGCAGCCTTAGGCTGGACATTAGAAGCAGTATACATCTGTTGCAGTGTACATCTCAGAAAAGATTGTTGTGCCCAGGGCATGTGGAGGGCCTGTTTAGGGCAGAAGAAAGAGCCTAACATAGATGTTCATGTTATAACATGTCTGGTGAAGATGAGTAAATTTGTGGCTGGACAGTGGCAATCAGAAGGTGGGGAGAAACCATGTAGCTCAGGAAAGATTGGTGTATCAGGGGATTTGATGGTCAAGGGATTCAGAGGGGGATTCAAAATGGGATGTTGATGATGCTCTAGGCTTGGTCATCTCACTGTAAGTTGGCTATTTTGTCTTATTGTATTATAATTTTGTAGAAAACTTATAGAGTTATATCATAGTAAACATATTTTATTTATTTTGTAGATGTATTTTGATGCATTTTGATTTATATGTACAGCTATCTATGTCATACTCTTTTCCCCAAAAGCTTATAGATCTTTGTTGGCAAGATGCAAACTGCCAGAAGTCCTAGATAAGGTTTAAAAAAAACAGTATTAACTGAACAAAATGTGCCATGCCTCAAATGGGTTCACAGAGATTGTGACAGCCTCCATAAGACCTACACTATTTCTAGCCAGGGAGAATTTCAGCATGAAGATGGAGAAGTGGGCAATAAAGCTTACTCTTACCTGAAGTGCTAATAGCAACTGGAAGCTAAAAGGAAAGGGAAAGTCAGTTCCTTTTTTACTTTTTCTTTTCTTTTGTTTGTGTGTTTGTACATTATGATATTAGTATGTTTACTACATCCTGTAGCCAAGAATATTGCTTCAGAAATACAAATTGAACTCTATGAGTTTTGACAAGAGAGAAAGAAAGAGAGAGAGAGAGAGAGAGAGAGAGAGAGAGAGAGAGAGAGAGAGAAAGAGAGAGAGAGAGGCAGAATGAGAATGTTGGGTGGGTAGAGAGATGAAAGTAGACCTTTAAATAGTTTGTTATGATCAAGATATAGAGACTGAAATTCTCAAAAATTAATATAAATATTATTTTTGAAAATTAAAAAGCATTCAAAGAAATGATGTTTCACAAGTAGGCTAAGTGCCTGCCAGAACAAACTTGCCTATCATAATTCTAAAATTAGTACTATGCCTCCAACCTCCAAACACTCAAAAATAAATTTCAAGATGTTCATTTTACAATAAGACCTTACTAGACTGGTAAATCTGAATGTATAACCTATTTATATGAAAATATTCAGTAATTAAAATCAGACTGTGAAATAACCCTGCAATCTTATGTGAATCTGTGCTGCTATACAGACAAAGTAGACAAAAATATATGCTGTCAAGATGCTGTAGTCCCAATTAAAAATGCTATTTTGTATCAATTAGCTGTACAGATCGTAGAAAACATTTTATGTACTTATCTCTCTGTAGGTGTCATTTAGTTTTTAATTTTACTTGTTATCCTTTGACTTCATTATTTTTATAAAAACCATGAATCTAACATACAAAATATGTTCAAATGCTATCTTGTTTTGTAAAAAGTTCAATTCTTAGCTTTTAAATGACATTTATTACTTTGTATGTGTGTAGATGTGTGTGAAATTAGGTGAAAGCTTGTAGAGTCATTTGACTTCGGCCATGTGACCCAAACTAAAGTCATAGGCATTAATGGCAGGGGCTGTTACCCACTGATAAACCATCTATCCAGCATAAGAAGTCTATGTTAGAGGACCAATGTCTTACCACATAGCTACCTTACCTGACCAAATAAGATTATTTTAAATCCCTTGCTTGTGTTCCCTTTGGTAATGTCTGATGGTGACTTCTATTTGAATGCCATTGTTGTCAGGTGGAATTTTTCCCTGGTGTTGAGTTAACTTTGTGTCAAATTTATGGTGGTGATTTTTGTTATGTTTTTGGTTTTTTATACTTTTTATTGTTTTTTATTTTAAATTAAAATTTTATAAACTACATTTTGAACATATTTTTAGCAATTGTTAAACTCCTCCCACAACTTCCCCAAATACTTACCCATTCATGCATAGAACATTGAAAAGTTCAAACCAGAAAAAAAACATCTCAGCATTTAGAAGAGGTGCTAGACACAACATTCCAAAATTCCATGCATAACCATGAATCTATTTATCACTGACATTTGCTGGGAAAGAAACAATCAGTTTTCTCCATGTATCTACCACATTTCAGGTCAGTCTCCTACCAATTAGTACTTGTACAACATAAAAAGTACGCCATGTTTCATTTGAGTGCTTTGTGTTTTGGTAGTGGTGGTAATTTCTAAACATACACTTTATTATTTGGTGGTTATTTTTAAACATATACTATAATATATTATTATTTAAAAATTCATATGTTTGTTATATAATAATATTCAAAGTGCTTTTAAAGATGATATCACTTAATAATAAACACATTAATATCAAAAACATGGTAGATGTTAAAATCACAGGATAGTGCAGAGGTTGGGGACCATAGACCAAGGAACTGAGAATCCTGTTACAACAAAAAGTATAAAAACTTAAATCTTTTATTAAAGAATTTCTTGCAGATTCATACTCTAGTAGACAAATTTTCAACTTTTGACAATAAATTAATGTTATTTTGTTTCAGCATGCTTGTGGTAGCTGTTATAGTATGCTTTGTTTCATTTTTTTCCGTATTCTCTCCTCCCATTTTATCCTCCAGCAAGTTCTTCACAATAAGAGGTTAATTTAATAGTGGATTTTAAAAGCTTATTTCCAAATTAAGGGTGTCAGTCATTCTTGATCTATTTCCTCTATAATTGTTTCCCTCATAACATTTTTTCTATATTCTGGGTTTGTTGCTGTTTGTTTGTTTTCTGTTGTGATAAAAAAAATGCAGGGCTGAAAAACTGGGACCAGGAACAGAACTTTGGAACCTCTGTTTCCACCCGTCAGGGAATTCAGAGTGCAGAAGAGAGCCCGGCCCATCAGCCACGCGGACTGCCAGCTCCTAAGGTTGAGAGACTGGTGAGTGGGAGATCTGGGTGGCCGGGGAGCAGAGAGATCTCTGCGGAGTGCGCACGCGGGGTGCACCATCCAGCCTGCCAGATTCGGGGACCAGGAACAGAACTTTGGAATATATGTTCCTACCTGGCGACTCTGAGGCATAGAACAGGGCTCGGCCCATCTGCCACCTGGACCAGTGGAGATCCAGGGACACAGACCAGATACAAGGGAAAGGCGAAAACATATCACTGACAACAAAATGGCAAGAGGAAAGCAAAAAAGTATATCCCAAGGAAACCAAGACAACCTGGCAACACCAGAACCCAGCTCTCCGATAGTAGCAAACATCGGAATTCCAAACACTCCAGAAAAGGAAGACACAGACCTGAAATCATACCTCAAGACGCTGATAGAGATACTTAAACAAGAACAGGAGGAAAAGCAAAAAGATTCAGAAGTTTTAAAGAGGAAACAAGAAAAACACTCAAAGAACTCAAAGAACTAGAGGAAAACAAAAACAAAAAAATGAAGGAATGGAAGAGGAAAATTAAAATGGAAAATGACACAATAAAGAAAACACTAAAAGAGATAACCCTAGAGGCAGAACACCAAAAATAGAAATCAGGAGTCACAGAATCAAGCATTTCCAATAGATTACAAGAGATCGAAGAGAGAATCCCGGGGGCAAAAGAAGACATCGTAAACATTGAAAAAATAGCCAGAGAAGATGCAAAAACCAAAAGCTCCTAACCCAAAATGTCCAGGAAATCCAAGACACAATGAGAAGACCGAACCTAAGCATAATAGGAATAGAAGTGGGAGAAGAGTATCAATTAAGAGGCACAGTAAATATCTTCAACAAAATCATAGAAGAAAACTTCCCTACCCTCAAGAATGAGACGACCACGAGCATAAAAGAAGGCTTCAGAACTCCAAATAGGTTGCACCAGAAAAGAAATACCTCCCGACACATAATAGTCAAAACACCAAGTGCCCAAAGCAAAGAAAGAATACTAAAAGCAGTAAGGGAAAAAGGGCAGGTAACATATAAAGGAAGCCCAATCAGAATCACACCTGATTTCTCAACAGAGACTATAAAGCTAGAAGAGCCTGGACAGACATCATGCAGACCCCAAGAGAGCACAAGTGCCAGCCCAAACTGCTATACCCAGCAAAACTATCAATCACCATAGATGGAGAGATGAATATATTTCAAGACAAATCAAACTTTACACAATATCTGATCACAAACCCAGCACTACAACGAATTATAGGTGGAAAACCCAATACAATGAGGAAAAATACAGCCTAGTAAAAACAAGAAAATTCCTAAAGAAGAAAACCAAAAGAAGAAAAAGACACAGATACAACTCAACCCACAAAAGCAATATTACTAAGAAAGAGAAACAACTATTCCTTGATATCTATTAACATCAATGGACTCAACTCCCCAATAAAGAGACATAGGCTATCAGTCTGGATACATAAACAAAATCCAGCCTTTTCCTGCATACAGGAAACTCATCTCAGAGACAAAGACGGACAATATCTCAGAGTAAAAGGGTGGGAAAAAAACTTCCAAGCAAAGAGCCCAAGAAGCAAGCTGGAGTGACTATTCTAATATCGAATAAAGTAATTTTCCAACCAAAAGTTATCAAAAAAGATAAGGAAGGATACTTTTTATTCATTACCGGGGAAATCTGTCAGGAGGAACTCTCAATTCTTAAAATATATGCTCCAAATAAAAAAGCACCCACATTCATAAAAGAAACCCTACTAAAGCTCAAAAAATACTTTTCATCCCACACAATAATAGTGGCAGACTTTAATACCCCACTCTCACTAATGGACAGATCATGGAAACTGAAACTGAACAAGGACTCTGCAAAGCTAGCAGAGACTTTGAACCAACTAGAATTAATAGATATATACAGAACATATCATCCTAAAGTAAAAGAATACACCTTCTTCTCAGCACCCCATGGCACCTTCTCGAAAATTGACCACATAATTGGATACAGAATGAGCCTCAATCGATATAAGAAGATTGAAATACTCCCATGCATCCTCTCAGATCACCATGGTCTATGGTTGATCTTTAACAACAACAAAGAAAACAAAAAGCCTAAGTACACAGGGAAACTAAACAACACTCTGTTAAACAATAGCAAGGTTAAAGAATAAATAAAGAAAGAAATTAAGGACTTTCTAGAATTCAATGAAAACCAAAACACAGCATGCCCAAACCTATGGGATGCAATGAAAGCAGTACTGAGAGGAAAACTCATAGCCCTAAGTGCTTCCAAAAAGAAACTGGAGAGAGCTTACATCAGCAACTTCACAGCACAGTTAAAACTTCTGGAACAAAAGGAAGCAGATATATCCAAGAAGAGTAGACGGCAAGAAATAATCAAAATTAGGGCAGAAATAGACCAAATAGAAACAAAAAGAACCATTGAAAAAATCAACAAAACCAAGAGTTTGTTCTTTGAGAAAATCAACAAGATTGATAAACCCCTAGCCAGACTAACTAGAGGGCAAAGAGAATATACACATTAACAAAATCAGAAAGGAAAGTGGAGACATAACAACTGAAACTGAGGATATTCAAGAAATCATCAGATCCTACTACAAAAAATCATACTCCACAAAATTGGAAAATCTGGAGGAAATGGACGAATTCCTAGAAAGAACAAGATCCCAAAGTTAAACCAGGACCAAATAAACCATCTAAATAACCCTATAACACCTAAATAAATAGAAGTCATCAAAACCCTCCCAACCAAAAAAAAGCTCAGGTCCAGATGGGTTCAGTACAGAATTTTATCAGATATTTATTGCGGATATAAAACCAATACTCTCCAAACTATTCCAAAAGATAGAATCAGATGGAATACTATCCAACTCATTTTTTGAGGCTACAATAACCTTTGTACCTAAACTACATAAAGACCCTACAAGGAAAGAGAACTTCAGATCAATCTCACTTAAGAACAATGAAGCAAAAATACTCAACAAAATCCTTGCAAACCTAATCCAAGAACATGTCAAAGCGATCATTCATCATGACCAAGTAGGCTTCATCCCTGGGATGCAGAGATGATTTAATATAAGGAAATTTATCAACCTAATCCACCAAATAAACAAACTCAAAAAACAAAATCACATGGTCATCTCACTAGAGGCTGAGAAAGCATTTCACCAAACTCAATACCCCTTCATTTTCAAAGTCCTGGAAAGAACGGGAATCCAAGGTCCATACCTAAACATAATAAAAGCAATATAGAGCAAACCAACAGCCAACATCAAACTTAACAGTGGGAAACTTGAAGCAATCCCACTAAAAGCAGGAACTCGACAAGGCTGCCCAGTCTCCCCCTACCTATTCAACATAGTACTAGAAGTCCTGGCTGGAGCAATTAGATGGAAAAAGGAGATCAAATGAATACAAATCGGAAAGGAAGAGATAAAAACATCACTCTTTGCCAATGACATGATAGTATACTTAAGTGACCCCAAAAACTCCACCAGAGAATTCCTACAGCTGATAAACAAGTTCAGCAAAGTGGCTGGATACAAAATCAACTCAAACAAATCAGTAGCCTTCCTATACTCATAGGACAAACATGTGGAGAAAGAAATTAGGGAAAAGGTGCCCTTCACAATTGTCACAAAAACTATGAAATACCTTGGTGTGACTCTCACTAAGCAAGTGAAGGACCTGTATGACAAGAACTTCAAACCTCTAAAGAAGGAAATTTAGGAGGATCTCAGAAAATTGCAAGATCTCCCATGCTCATGGATTGGAAAGGTCAACATTTTAAAAATGGCCATCCTACCAAAAGCAATCTACAGATTCAATGCAATCCCCATCAAAATTCCAACACAGTTCTTCATGGAATTGGAAAGATCAATGTGCAATTTCATATGGAACAACAAAAGACCTAGACTAGATAAATCCATCCTCAACAACAAGAAAACATCTGTGGGAATAACTATCCCTGACCTCAAGCTATATTGCAAGGCAATTGTGCTGAAAACTGCATGGTACTGGTACAGAAATAGGCATGTGGATCAATGGAATAGAATAGAAGATCCAGAAATGGGCACTCACTTATATGGTCACCTGGTTTTTGACAAAGGAGCCGTAAACATTCAATGGAAAAAGGACAGCCTATTCCACAAATGGTGCTGGTCCAACTGGCACTCAGCATGCAAAGAATGAAAATAAACCCTTTCTTATCTCTTTGTACAATGCTCAAGTGTAAGTGGATCAAAGATCTCCACATTAACCCAGATACACTGAAACTATTAGATGAGATATAGGGAAAACTTTAGAACATATAGGCTCAGGAGAAAATTTTATGAACAAAACACCAATGGCTCAAGCTCTAAGGTCAAAGATTAACAAATGGAACTTAATGAGATTGCAAAGTTTCTGTAAGGCTAAGAACATTGTCAAGAAAACAAAAGGGTAGCCAATAGAATGGGAAAAAATATTTACCAACTCCAAATCAGATAGAGGCCTAATATCTAAGGTATACAAAGAACTCAAAAATCTAGACACCAGAGAATCAAATAACCCTATTAAAAATGGGGTACAGAGCTAAACAACAGGGAAATGCAAATCAAAACAACCTGAGATTCCACCTCACACCAGTCAGATGGGCCAAGATCCAAATCTCAGATGACAACAGATGCTGGTGAGGTTACGGAGAAAGAGGAACACTTCTCCACTGTTGGTGGGGTTGCAAACTAATACAACCACTCTGGAGATACCTCAGAAAATTGGACATAATACTACCTGAAGACCCAGCTATTCCACTTCTGGACATATACCCCCAGAGACACCTTAGTACACAACAAAGATATATGCACCACAATGTTCATAGCAGCTCTATTTATAATAGCCAGAAGCTGGAAAGAACCCAGATATCCTTCAGAAGATGAATGGATACAAAAAGTGTGGTACATTTACACAATGGAATACTACTCAGCCACCAGAAACAATGACTTGACCAAATTCTTAAGAAAATGGCTGCATCTAGAGAATATCATTCTGAGTGAGATAACTCAGTCACAAAAGAACAGACATAATATGCAGTCACTGATAATGGGATGCTAACCCCAGAGGCTCAGACTGCCCCAGAAAAAACTCACAGACTTTATGAAGTCCAAGAAATAAAGAAAACAAAACAAAACAAACAACAAATCTTTATACAACAAGATAACTTTGACTATTTCCATGTTACATTTTGTTATACATGTACTTTATGCTCATTGTAACTATTAAGTTTTCAATGCATACTATCAAACCTTTAAAAAATCAAGTACTGACTAACAAATATATTCATACAGTTTTATGTAAAAATTATTTTAAAATCTTAAAAAAAGTACTGACAAAAATGTATTGTATAATTTTTTGCAAAAATGCTTAAAATTTGTACATTTATCTTTATTTTGTAAAATAAAGTTGTTAAAAAAAACAAGACACAAAAGGCCACTTGCATTCCATTCTGAAGGTAATGTGGAGGAAAAATATACTCATCTCACAAATAAAAAAAAAATGGAGATGATGAACTGATGTCAGAATATACTAGACAATTTTCTGTTTTATTGTTATTAAAAGTAGATTTTCCTTTTTTAAACATGTCACCAGCTGAGTTTTTCTTCCTTAAGTCTTCTAGATTCCTCCCTCTTTTCCTTTCTACCATATTTAGCCTCTTTATTTTTTTTCTTCAGGAAATAGCAAGTCTCTAAGCGACAAAATGCCAAGGAGTACTTTATGCTTATGGTACTAGTAGATTTCAATGCACACTATCAAACTTCTAAAAGAATTAAGCACTGACAAAAATATATTCATATAATTTTATGCAAAAATGCCTTTAAGAATCTGTACATGTATCTCTCTCTTTGTAAAATAAAGTTGAAAGAGAGAAACAAAAACAAAAAACAAAAAACAACAAAACAAAAAAAAAAAAAAAAAAAAAAAAAAAAAAAAAAAAAAAAAAAAGGCCAAGACGACAATAGAAGATACAAAAAGATCCAACAACATCACTCATATCCAGGCTGGACAAGGCAATCCATTAGGGAAAAAAGAGTCCCAAGAGAAGGTAAAAGAGTCAGAAACATATCTGTTTCCATTGTTAGGAGTCCCACAAAAACAAAAGAAAGACAAATAAACTAACAATTAAAATATATATGTAGAGGTCTGGGGAAGACACAGGACTCAGGCTTGCAATGTCAGTCGCTATAAGACATGTGAGTCCTGTTTAGCTGATTTGGTGGGCCATGTTATCATGGTGTATTCCATACCCTATGAAATGTAGAACATTTCCTTCATCTCTTCCACTGGATTCTTTGATATCCAAGGAGCAGGACCCAGTGGAGAAATCTAATTTAGATACTTTCCAAACCATGTCTGTCTGGCTGTGGATTTCTGTACCTACTCCAATTTGCTGACAGAGGAGGCCTCTCTAATGCTGACTGGAAAAGGCACTGATCTTCAAGTGTATGATTGTAGCCAAATATCATTATAATCAACTCACTTCATTGTGCTTTATTTATTTTGCCAGTCAGGTTTTGTACTACCCTAGGTCACAGGAATATCATTAAGAATTATCTGATAGTCTCTACGCAAGTGTGGAAAGGATCTTTTGGGGTCTTTTAATAATAAAATCACCAGTGAAATTTGGTCAACAGAGAATGATTTTCTTTACCTAACAACTACCAATTGCTGATAGTTTCTAAGTAAAGGGTTGTGTTCTGTAGAAAACCTCTTCTACCTACTGCTAAATTTTGCAGACTTGATAGTGTGCATGCAAACACAATAACTCACCTGTGCCTACCTTCACTGTAACTGCATAACTAGCAATCTAAAATATTGTTGGTTTTTGCTTTTGTTTTCCTTCTCTTGATGGAGAAATTGGTGATTACGGCCAAGAAAACCCATTATCTCCTTTCAAAATATATTTAAATATCACAGTCATTAAAAAATAAAATAAAATGCTCAATAGTAGGGAGAAGGATCTAGTAGAGCCCTATAAAGACAGGACATTAAGTGGAGGGATGGACCTGCCATCCCACAACCAAAAATCCTGACCCAGAATTGTTCCTGTCAAAAATAATTGAAGGGCAGGGGAATGCATAAGAGGCTGGGAGAAAGGAAGTTTAGTGACAGGCGCAAATGAGAATCCATCTGATGTGGAGGCTCCAAGGCTTGACACTATTGCTGATGTCATGGTGTGCTTACGGACAGGAACCTAGCGTAGCTTCCCTCTGAGAGGCCCAGCCAGCAGCTGAAATAGTCTGTTGCAGATACTTACAGCCAACCAATGGATAGAAGCCAGGGACCACTGTTGTTGAATTTGAGAAATAGCTGGAAGAACATTTGGAGGAGTGTAACATCAATAGGAAGACTAGCAGTTTTAACTAACTTGAACCCCCAAGATCTCTTGAACACTGAGGTACCAGCCAGGCAGCATACAGTATGCTATATGAGGTCCTGGCACCTATACAACAAAGGACTGCCTGTCCTAACCTAATTAAGAGAAGATGCTTATAACTCTCAAGAGACTTGAGGCCTCAGAGAGTAGGGAGTTCTAGTTGGGAGGGATAGGATTGAAATATCTTCTTGGAGATGAAAGGGAAGGAGGAATGTTATGAGGAATGGTTTGAGAGCAGACCAGGAGGGTGATGTCTACTGTACTGTTGAAAAAAAAAGATTAAAGTATAAAAATAAATAAAATATATTATACCCAATTACTATAAAAACTAAGATGGTACAGAAGTCCTAGGTCATGCCACATAAATTGTTTCACAGATGTCATTCAGAAATTATGTGGCTAATTACATATAATTCTTTGGATTTTTTTGTGACTCTTTCCAATGTTAAATGAAAAAGCAACAACATATAGTGGCTACAAGCTTGAAATGAAGCTCCTTGGTTGTCTCATTATACCTTAGTATTTTGGCATTTTCTAATTATGCATATATTAATTAGTCAGAATATATCAAATGTAACTATAAAATATTATCTTTATAAAAACACACAAAGTAACTTAAATAAGAAATATGATTTTCAGGTAAAATGGAAGGGTTAGAATATTACAAATATTTTACATATTATATTCTGTTGTATCATTTCTGTGCAACCATTATTTATTTGCAGTTGGAAGAAAATGGTTGTCCAATCTCTAATTAATAGTCATGTCACTATAGATTAAATTCTAAAGGTAATCTCCATGTCTCTGACATAGCAATGGCTAATAATTTTGATTTGGATTGATTTATGAGTAACTTTTTAGGAAACACATCTAAGTGCTTGTCTTAGTTAGGGTTACTATATGCTGACGAAGGAAATTGTGGAGGAAAGTATTTATTCAGCAGCTTTTACTTCCATATTACATTCATCATTGTTGGAAATAAGGACTTAAACTGAAAGAGGGCAGCTCCTGGAAGCAGGAACAGAAGTAGAAGGAATGAAGGTGTGTTGCTTACTATCTTGCTCTGCATAACTTGTTCTACCATGCATTCTTATAGAACCCAGGACCATCAGCCAAGAGATGGAACTATACACAATTGGCAGACACTTGCATATAAGTTTCTAATTAAGAAAATATCTTACACCTAGATCATATAGATGTAACTTATTAATTGAGTTTCACTCCTGTCAGATAACCCATTTGTGTATCAATTTGACATAAAATAAGCCAGCAAAGTGTCTTTTGTATAGCATATGTATTCTGAAAACCCAACTTTTTTTTCACAATGACAGACTTTTGCAATATTATCCTAGAAGGATAACCTATCATTCTTTAATCTTAATGTTTCCTTGAAACTTTATTTAGTTTCAGTCAAGTTTTATTTGAAAATGTCTATACTTCCAGCCTTCCTCTTCATTTTAATTCTTTTGTAACTGAAAGTAAATTCTTCTCTTATACAATATATCTCAACCACATTGCCCCTCTTTTCACCATTCCAATCTCCCCCTCATCTCCCTTCTGTCACAGAATTACTCACCACCCCCTGGCAAGGCCATATCCAGTGGCAACAGGGAGAGTTGTGAAGCAAGTATAGCTGCTTTATACAGTTCTGCCAAAGCTGAGCCATTTGCTATGATCTTTGCCCTTCTATCTCTAACTTTTGGGTTTTGTCTCCATGTGTTGGATTCTTAAAGAATTTCTGCATTATGATTCATTTTATGTCTTTTTCTGAGAAAGTTATGTCTGAGTCTCCTTAAGAATATCTTAAAATTAACTTTATCTGATCAGTATGTTAGAGTGTTCTGTACATCCAAGGAAGTCATTAAGCACAGACAAGTACATAGTTAGGTGAGAACACTACTCCAGGAATCTTCTTGAGGTATCAGTCCCTGAGCAAGCTCAAGCAGTATAATTGGTGCTGGGTAAACAGAGAAAATTTGCAAACTATGACTGGCCAGGAGAATGGGTTACAGATTCGAGGTCTCTTTTAATTATAGGCTCAGAGCTTTATAAAATCATAGTGTAAAGATAGAGGATTCCATGCAGTAGACCTCTGGAAGTACAAAGAAATCAGTAAATAAGATAAATAGACTAAAGCAATCCTTCCTACTTTATAGCATAGATGGTGAAATGATTTAGTAAAGATGCTAGGTATTACAATTCATTATTTAGCCAAGACTAATTCAGATATTTTTGTTTGTCTGGAATGGCTTAAAACTATGAACACTGACAGACTAAATTCAGACTGGGATATGATAATTATGTTTGCTTTGAATGGGACATTTTTAGAATCTTTAAATGGGAGATGTAGTGCTAACAATAAGAATAAAATCTGTTCTGTCTATATTTTCTAATTGTAACTAAACTTGTAACCCTGAATATACAATGAAAAGTCAAGCACATAGTCTATACTAGTTGGTTGATAATTTGTCTTTCCTTTTTCTATAAAATTTGCGTAAATAAAGAAGCACCTGTTTGATAGACAGAGTCACAGGGACTGATTGCTAGTCAGACTGATTTGCTAAATTTCTCTGACCATCACTTGACTGACTACATACTCCTTGCTGAAATCTTTCCTCTTCTGCAGTTTTCCCTCTCAGCAATGATCTTAAGACCCTCAGCTGGACAGCATCCTCCCTCCCCTTCTAAAAGTCTCCTAGAAACCCTTTATTTCTTTTTCAGAAAAGAACATTTCTCAAAAAGAAGATTGACAAATAGGACAAAACACTATATAAGAACACTGAAAGTCTTTATATCAAGATTGGGCAATACAACCCAATAAGAGGAAAAGAATCTCAACAGTTATGCAAAAGAGTCAGAGATATACCTGTTCTACTTTATCTCCCTTTATACCAGTCTCTTATACCAAGTCTAATATTCCAGGGGTGTTAGGTAAGTGACAAAGTATCAAAGTATATCAGAGGAGGACCTGACACTTCTGTCCATACCTTTGTCACCTTTCTAGTTCTGGGATTACATGTGTGAATCTATTGGCATGGTTCCTTCAGATCTGAGAATCAGACCCATAGCTTCACAAATGGTAAACAACCACTCTCCCAACTAATCTTAATACTTAGTTGAAAATTAAGTGTCTTTCTCTCTGTTTGTCAAAATATAAGAAAGATATAGAACACAAAGTAGACTGGACCAGAAGAGAAATAATCTATTGCCCTGCTATGTCTTTTTTAGGGATACTCTTATGGTGATGAAAAAAATGACAAAACCATGTTGTAGAGGAAAGGGTTTATATGGCTTATACTTCTTTATCATATCTTCATTGAAGGAATCCAGGAATAGAACTCAAGCATGACTAGTTCCTGAAAACAAGAGGTTATGTTGAAGCCATAGAGGATTGATGCTTACTGGATTGCTCCCATGGCTTGTTTATATTGCTTTCTGATAGACCCAGGCACCATATATTATAAAATAGGTCTTCCCAAAACTCTCAATAGCCAATAAACACTTCTACAGGCTTGTATACAACTCAGTTTTATGACAGCATCTTCTCAGTTGAGATTGTTTCCTCTCTGAGGTAAGATTGTGACAAATTGTTATAAAATAGCCCATAAAACACATAATAATCTGTGGAGCTGACAGGCAGGGCTGGGGGCACAAACCGGTTTGAGATTAGATGAAGCCCCGAAAAATGCTTATAAAAAGTAGTCATGAAATAGTAGGTGCTTTCTGTGCCCAGATTGTAAACCCACTCTACCTGAACACTACCACAGTGGGATAGCAAAAAAAAAAAAAAAAAAAAAAAAAAAAAAAAAAAAAAAAAAAAACTCTAGCCATGTACCAAGTCCTGCCTCCGAAGACAACTTGATGTAGACTGTAGCCAGGTCAGCCACTTCTTAAGTCCCTCCCCTACACACACACACACACACACACACACACACTCACACACACACCTATGGCCAATCTTAGAGGCAAATGAATGGGACGCATGTAGTTGGATCCCGAGCTGTTTAAGAAGGACAGAACAAAGGAGAGAAGGAGCAAAAAATATAGCAAATAGCTTCAGATATCCTCGGTTTTGTCTCCTTTTGTCCTCAGTTACCACTCTGTCCTGGAGAAAAAGTGGTGAAGAGCCTTAAACTCTTGGCACAGAGGGGAAATTTTTTAAACAGAACTCCAATGGGTCATGTTCTAAGATGAAGAAATGATAAACTGGACCTCTTGAAAGTGAAAAAATTCAGTTAAGTAGAGTATATGGACAATAGGACAAATCAGGAACCTACAGACAGGAAAAAAATGTTTACTAACCCAAAATCCAATATAGGATTAATATCTAAAATATATAAAGAACTTGAGAAGCTAACCACCAGGAAAACACACACACACACACACACACACACACACACACACACACACACATCAATACACAACTCAATACAAAATGAAGTACAGAACTGAACCAAAAAATTATAATAAATGTTTAACTTCCTTAGTAATCAGAGAAATCCAAATCAAAACAACCCTGAGACTCTACCCTATACAAATCAAAAGAGCTAAGATCCAAACCTCAGGTAACAACACATGTTGGTAAGGATGTATAGAAAGATGAACATTCCTTCAATGCTGACAGAATTGCAAACTGGTAAAAAAAAAAAAAAAAAAAAAAAAAACACTCTGGGAATCAATTCGGAGGTTCCTCAGAAAATTGAAAATTGATCAACCTGAAGAGCCACTATACCACTCTTGGCAATATACCCAAATGATATCTCACCATACCACACCACAGGGACACATTTTCCACTGTGTTCATAGTGGCCTTATTTGTGATAACCAGAAGCTGGAAACAACCTAAATGTCCCAGGACAAAGGAATGGATGCAATGATTGTGATTTGTTTGCAAAATGGAAGACTACTCAACCATTAAAAACTAGGACATCCTGAGTTTTGCAGGCATGGATCAACTATAAAATATAATTCTGACTGTGGTAACTCAGAGACAAAAAGACATGCATGATATGTGCTCACTAATATGTGGATATTAACCAAAAGGGAAAAAGGGACAGAAAACCCAAGATACAGAACTCAAAAAATAAAATAAAAATAAAAAAATAAACAAGCTGAAAGGCCCAAGTGAGAAAGCCTCATTTCCAATTTGGAGGGAAAAGAAAGAAAATACAAAGGGTGGGGGGTGGCTTGGAGAGAAAGGGGATAAGGAAGAGGAGAGCATAATCTGGTACTGTGTGGAGAAAAAAGCTTAAGCCATGCGGGCCAGCAGAAAGAATGCAAACAGGCAACTCAATAAGTAGGAAGTTGGGAGGACCCTCAAGAATGTATCAGAGACCTGGGAGGTAAAAGACCTAGGATGTGAGACCCTCAGAACTCAAAGTGAGGGATCCTAAATGAAATGTCCTACTGTGGGGAGAGGGAATTTGTAGAGCCCATTTCCAGCAGAAAGTCAGAACATCAAGGAAGGATGGGGTTGCTCTCCCATAATCAAACTCTGACCCATAATGTTTTCTGTCTAAAAGAACTGCAGGGATGGAAATGGAGAAGAGCCTGAGGAAAAGAAGGTCCAGCTTTAGGCCTAAAGTGGAATCCAGGTCAAGGGGTGGCTCCAAGGCCTGACACCACTAATGAGGCTATAGAGTGCTCAGAAACAAGAACCTATTATGACTGTTCTCTGAAAGACCCACCAAGCAGCTGAAAGAGTGAGATGCAGATATTTGCATGCAACCAAGGAATAGAAGCTGCTGACCCCTGTGATTGAAGTAAGGGAAAGCTAATGTAAGCTCAGGAGGAGGGCAACTCTGTAAGAGAAACAGCAGTCTCAACCTGGATCCCTGAGATCTCTCAGCCACTGGATCACCACAAGGCAGCATATACCAGCTGATATGAGGCCACCAACACATATAGAGCAGAGGACTTTCTAGTAGGAGGTCAGTCAGAGAAGATGGACCTAACATTCAAGAGACTGGAGGCCCCAGATAGTTTAGAAGTGTAACAGGGTGGGTAGTGTGTAAACAGCCTAATGGAGACAGAGAGGTGAAGGCAGGGCAGTAGTGTATGATATGGAACAGTAGAAGGGTAGACTGAAAGGAGAACAAAATCTGGTGTGTAAAAAAAAATCTGAGTCACAAAATCCTGAAAATAAATATAAATGCATTCACATTAAAAACAACAAAAACAAACAACAACACTTGAATTTTTATTGAAGACTCTAAATGCCAGAAGGGTCTAAACAAATAATCCTGAGATCATAAAAGACTCTTACTACTCTAATAAGCAAAACTATTGATTGCAATAGATAGAAAAATTAGACCTTACATGATAAAGACAACAATTAAGAGATATTCAATCTATAAAACCAGCCCTAGAGAAGAAACTAGTAGAAAAACTTTAAACTGAAGAGGTGAAGCACATTAAAAAAAAGTCTAAAACAAATACTATCAGACCAGAAAATCAGAAAATGGGGAAAACCCTTTCAACCACAACAAAAATAATACCTAAACACTACTAATTATAAATACAAATTTTGAAGGTAAGTGTATGGTACTAGAAAATATTATCCTGTGTGAGGTAACCCAGACCCAAAGGCCATGCATGGTATTTCCCCACTGATAAGTGAATGTTAGATAAAAAGTTCAAAATACCCAGGATACAACTAACAGACCAGGAAGGTCTTAGGAAGAAGGAAGACCAGGGTGTGGATGTTTCATTCCCACTTAGATGGGGGAGCAAAATAATGATGGGAAGCAGAGGGATAAAGGGACATGGGTGGGAGAGAGAAAGGGGGGTGGAAAGAAGTACAGAGGGCAAGGAGAATTAATAGAAATATGCAGCAGTGTGCAGTGTACAATGTGGGTGTGCTACTAAAACGAACCAGATAACTGGGATATGAGAGGCTCTCAGTACCCAATGGGGACGATATTACCTGAAATTCCCAACAGTAGGGAGATAGAAACTGAAGAAACCACCAACTTCCATTGAGGGATGAGGCTATATACCAACTTTAAAATGTTTGACCCAGTATGGATCCTGTCTAAAGAGAATGCAGGGACAAAAATTGAGCAGAAACTGATGAAAAGGCCATCTAGAGACTGCCCCACCTTTGAACCAACCCCATGTGCATACACCAAACCCCTACACTATTGCTGATGCTAAAATGTGTTTGCATACAGAAAGCCTGGTATGGCTGTCCTTTCAGAGGTCTACCAGCACCTAACTGAGACGTATACTGGTACTTACAGGTAACCATTAGACTGAGCCCACAAACTCCTATGAAAGAGTTATGGAAATGACTAAAAGAGCTGAAGAGGATTGCAACCCCATAAGTAGAATTACAATATCAACTGGACACCTCATTGCTCCCAGGAATTAAACAACTGACCAGAGAGCATGCAGGTCCTTATCTTTGGCCTCTGTTCCTTTTGTAGCTGAGGACTGCCTCATCTGGCCTCAGTGAGAGGATAAGCACTTGGTTCTGTGGAGGGTTGATGCCTAAAAGAAGAGTGATGCTAGAGGGTTAAGATAAGAATGGGTGGGAGGGGAAGTATGTTCTTAGAAACAAACGGGAAGGCGGAAGGCATCAGGGCATCATGGAGCCAGAGACTGGGAAGGGGACAAGAAGAAGAGGAAGAAGAAACCTCTCAGTATCACTGATCTCAGTTCCCTCAATAAAAAAGACAAAGACTACTAGAATAGATATGAAAACATGTTCTATCTTTCTGCTCCAAGCACTCATTAAAAGAAAGGAAAAACATCACCTCAGGGTAAAAGGATTGAAAAAGCTATTCCAAGCAAATGAACATACTGACATTCTTTTTGTTTGTTTGTTTTTGTTTTCCTTCATTTAATTTCTTCAGTCCTATTATAGTATATTTATTTTTTAATCCTAGTTTATTTCATTATTATTATTTAGATGTACATGTTTCTCTAAAGAGATAGATAATTTCCTAAGAAGATATGCTTTTATTTTGCATTTAACTCTATAGAACAATTTTTGTAGAATAATTTGATACTGAATTTATATGCATGAACATGGTTTGTATTTCTACTTAGCCTTCTTGGTATATTGTGTACTATTTTAGAAGTGTGATATAAGTGACTTTTGTTTATTAATGGAATAATTCTTGGGAAGTTGCCACCTTCTGTAAATATTATAATATGTTCTTCAATTGTTTTCTAATTGTTTTTTGTAGTTGTTTTTGTTTTGTTTGTTTTTAACTGTAGTATAGTACATCAGTTGGGAAGGGTTTGTTTGGAAGTACGGATCTACAGTTCTTATTGGTGGAACAGACATTGTAGGATGAACAGAAGACAGCTGGTCTAATTGTATCTAGACTCAGAGAACAAAGAGTTGATTAGGGAATGCTGTCATGCTATAAAACCCCTGCCATCAACCATTTTCTACAGTGAGGTTGAAACTCTACATTTCAAAATACTTTCCATATATTGCAACCATCAGGGAATGAAATGTTCAGGTATATGAACCTATTAGGAAAGTTCATAGTCAAATCACAGCAAGTAGTTTAATGGAATATAGTTTGTTGCTTATGGCTATGGTCAGTAAAGGTAAACTACATTGGTATGAAGTATGGTTCTGTTAAGTTTACTTTTACACATTTTTTAAAATGTTATTTTTTCTAAATTTTCTTAGATATCAGATAGGAATGTTATGTTTTATAATTATGGAAGATACTTAGTATGACTAAAGTAGCCACATAGGCTGTTCCTGATCCATGGAAGAAAAATATAGCAATTAAATGTTACTGATTTTATATAGTTTGCCTTTTGTGAGTTGTATTCTTCATCATTTGATTTGTTTCTAATGTATAAACTAAGTCATCAGCAAATAGGGGAGTTTTGTTTTTCTTCTACTTCTGACACACAGATTTTTTTCATTTAAGTTTACTTCCTAAATTTTGTCAAACAAACCTATAAGTTAGTGATGGTAAGTCATTTTTCCTACATTATAGCCAATTTGTTTTTAAATACTACCTCATTAATGAAGACATTAGAGATTTATTTTTAATGAATTATATATTTAAGTTAAATACGTTCTCCTTAACTTATTTGGATGCTAGACAAGGGATCATTTATGGAAATTTAAACTTAGAAACGAAATGGATCAGTCCACTATGAAGATGCCTTATTTAGTATCTTTGTGAAATGCAGTGATCAGATTGAATTATTTTGAAACACCAATCTAGATAATATAGTATACATTTATTTCACTCAATTAAAGGTAATAAAAACAGGACAAACTCTTTAGCCTGTAAAAAGGGGATTAAGTTAGTGAAGGCCACAGAAGTTTTCCAGAATATTCCCCATTCAGCATGGCTATACTGTAGTATTAGAGTGTAAGAATACACTTGGAAATATTCAGTAATACTGCATTATGAATTAGTAATGTTCTCTGATGATCAAGCATTTCACCACACTTCTTTGTAAACTAACAACTCATAATAATGGCTCTGCCTGGAACTAAATGTCATGAATAGTGAAATTAAGATTGGGGAGTATAATTTTAAGGACTGTTTATACTAAGGAAATTGCTGCTGTGCTTCCTTAAAATTTTAATTATCCAATTAAATGCTGAAATTTAACAACTGTTTACCTTTAAGAAAATAACACAATTATGCTAGAGCAGTTATTTTACTAGACAATAACACTATAGGAGACTAGAAAATTCTCTCTTGTGATTCACAGGAAAAAGGATGAGAAACTACACTAAGGGGAATATGAAAGGAAATAAAATGTGCTAATGTGTTAGGGGCTTCTGAGGGGGTGAAAACATCATTAATTATCAATGGGGAATAGACTTGACTCTTTTCTTTCTAAATTACTTTTCAATTCCCATGCCAAATGTTGCATGTCAATATTTTAGCTGGTACCATTTTAAAATTCATCAAAGAACATTCATATGGCACAGACCCAGTTCATCTGGCATCTACAAAGTTCAAAGCTTTTGTATTATCATCTTTAGAAAACTGTCATGAATAAAGCAAGAACATTACCTTTTGAAAATTAGTCCTTTGTGAAAAACGCCCTTGGTTCAGCAATATTTGAAAAACTGTTCTTTGCTTACATAGCTTTAAAATCTCTCTCTCTCTCTCTCTCTCTCTCTCTCTCTCTCTCTCTCTCTCTCTGTGTGTGTGTGTGTGTGTGTGTGTGTGTATCTAACAATTGAAGACTATATTGTAATAAATATTTATTGTATAGAGAAACATTTATTTTATACCTACTATGTGTCATATATGTGGTGATTTTTTTCTCAGTTACTTCATTCAAAAATTAAAAGTAGGCCAAAAAAATGAAATTAGACAGAATTATCACAGTGTTGAACAATAGAGCATAAGAAAAATAAACCTTGAGTGTTATGAAAATATTGAAGAAGATTCTGTTATCCCTGTCTTCTCATGTCCAAAATAAAAGATAGGAAAATTTTAGAGAGGTAATGGTTTATTCATAAGATATTGAATAGAGATGTTGGATATTTAATCACTTACAGGGCTCTCTTTTTTAGTATATGCAATAATATAGGGGTCTGTAATTGTTAGGGACTTTAGCTAGGTGAATACTGACATGTCAAAATCATTAATATATGCTAAGTTCATTTCGGGTAGACTTTTGAAAAACATGTAGTTAGATCTGTACAAATGTAAGCACTTTTTTTTTTTCTCAGAGAATTATCAGCAAAATACAAAGGAAGGGTAATTGCATCGTTTTGAATAAGAAAGAAAGCAAGAAAACACAATGAGTTTAGGGCTACAAAGACATGTATAAGGGATTGAAGCAAGTCAAGAAAAAATAGAGATTTTTTTCTAAAATGAGAAGTTATAGTCGATTTAGGCCTTGGGAATATTTCTCAAATTCTAACACAGGTTAAATAAATCTTTTATGTCTACAAAAACAAAAGTTACGTGGAAAAGAAATGAAAAAAAAATATTTACTTTAGAAAATATTTTGTTTTGTTGCATTCCAGACACTATCTTTATCATGGGATAAAGCAATGTTTCTCTGATGGAGCTCACATTTTAGGAAGGAAACTTGTTCTTTTATTCTTGTTTTTATTCTCCATCATACAATCCATCCTGACCTCAGCCTTTCTTTCCTCCATTCCTCTCATCAGCCTTCAAAGCTAACATTGCCTCCAGATCATCCTCTGCCAGACAGACTGCTTCTCTGTTTCTCTTCAGAAAAAGAGCAGGCCATGGAACCTGCATATAGGTATATATGATGTTGTTGTATAGCTTGGTGTTTGGGGGACTCATATAAATTTGGATGGGGTGTCTTTGACTTTTTTTTTTCATTTCTGCTTTTGGGACTCCTACTGAATTGCCTAGCCCAGCTTTGATATTAGGGTTTGTGCTTAGGATTATTTCATCATGTTATGTAATGTTCATTTGATACCACTGTGGGGAATCTTATCAATAATCAACTGTTAAAAATAAAAAAATACTAATGATATGGATGGAAAAATATGTGATGTATATAGAAGAGCAAGGTCAAGGTCCTAAGGCAATAACAACACTAAAATCCAGAAAAACATTATGGCTAGTAGGCAGGATTTTATAAATAATGACAAAAATACAGAAAAGGGGTATGCTAAGATATGATACAATCTTATTTTAAATTTAAGAAAATTACCTACTATTAGAGACTTCAGAGAAAGGTTAGAATGCCACCAACTGTATACATTATACTATGAAATAATAACTTTGATGTTTGTATATAGATGATAGACTGTATAAAGGCAGTAGTAGCAGCAGAGAGGTAAGAAACATACTGTAGTAAGATAGTCAACACATATTCATTATGCTATTTTCTATAGTGTTTGTAGCGTTGGTGAAGTGGTACAAGAGTGGAGAATAGTGGTTAAATGTGCTTACTGTTTTTTTTCCAGGACTGGAGTTTAATTTTCAAGTCAGGTAGTATACACTCCTGTAACGTATCTCTAGAGGATTTTGATACTTCTATTTTAGTATCCTCATACACAAGTACACACACACATACACACACACACACACACACTAACACAAACACACATAAAATAGATAGATGGATAGATAGATAGATGGATGGATGGATGGATGGATGGATGGATAGATAGATAGATAGATAGATAGATAATTAAATGTTAAAAAAATTGATATACAAACATTCGATGTAGAGTACATGTTTAATGTAAATAAAACATGGTTGTTAGTGGATTAGATTATTATGTGACAGATCCATGTTTATGTATATGCAGTGGAGTTTTAATTCAGCAAAATGGCTGCTCTAGGAAGGGCTGACATTCAAAACACTTTCTAGGCCTGTGAGATCCAACTAGTATACAGAGACAGGCAAATCTCTGATTTCAAGTCCAGCCTGGTATAAACTTGGTAGATTTCAGGTGAAGAAAATGTTAAGCCCTGGCATGGGGGTAGTACATGCCTTTAATTCTAGCACTCAGGTGACAGTGACATGGAGATCTGAGTTTAAGGTATTTGAGTCAGTTGAGATTCAGTGAACAAATGCAGTTCTTGGGTCAATATGCTCAATATGCTCAGTGAGATAAAAGGCAGGGAATTGGAGTGTAATTTGTGGCAATTCGGTTCTTAGAGTTCAGAGGTAGTTTTTACAGGGACAGTTGTGCAGACAGAATAAGATAGACTCAGATAAAGGTAGAATGTTAGACGATGAGATAGAGCCAGACGATCAGATCAGATTACTAGACTTTGAGGCCAAGCAGAGCAATTCACTGAGAAACTGAGAGAAGAAGACTGAATCAGTCAGCATAGAGTTTGGAGCCAGACAGGCTGAGTTGAACCAGACCGGCAAAGTTTAGAAAAAAACTACAGAAAAAATTGAGCTTATTCAGCAATAAGCCTCTGAGACCACAATTGCATCAGGTGAATACAAGTTATATTTACTGTGAAAAGAGAAAAAATATATCTTGTTAGGTCTCATAGGTTAAGGCAACACATTTGTCTTCCCCAAGGATTTTAAAATCACAGAATAAAATATTCTGTCATTTAAATAGATTTTTGGAATTTTCTTTTTAATCTAAATGTTGTACAGTATATTTTGATAATCTTTTTTTCATCTGCCTCTAATACTGGCTATTATGGTGTAATTCCTTTGGTAATGTGGTATAAGAAACTATTCATAGACTACTTTTATAATCAATGTGCCATAATACAATAAGTATGGTGCATAGGGATTGATAGGAATCTAGGGAAGAGATTAATATGTAGAAAATATAACCAGGAAAAACAATAAAGATTTTGTGAGAGAGATTTCAGTTATAAATATGGTCTTCATTGAATGTCTGGATGAAAAAATAATAAAAATGTAAAGAAGAAAAGCGTTGTATGTAGTTGGATGGCTCATATAGTGAAATTCTTTCCTCCTTTGACTGATGACTGAACTCAATCTCCAGAATCTACTTAAAAATGGAAGGACAGTGCATAAAGTTTTTCTACTTCCAGATAGTTTGACATATAGTTTAAGCACAAACATATCACACACAAAAACACACTCACACATACATGTAAACATTATATAAACAGTTAATAAAAATTAGAGCAAAACTTAATTTCACAATGTATTCATTCATTTCTTTAATGCTCAATGTGTCCTCATATATATTTTATCTGTTTTTATTTGTTAGTTACTTTTAATTTTTATAGAAAATGTAACATACAGTAAAAACAATTCACATATTTTTATTTCTTTATTAATTTTACAAACCAATCTCAGACCTCTATCCATGTTCTCCTCCTAATAATTCCAACTCTTTTCCTCTATTACCCTCCTCCCTTCTTCTCAGAGAAGGGAAAGTCCCCATTGTGTACCAGCTTGCTCTGGGATATACAGTCTTACTGGAACTAATTACATTCTCTCCTCTTGAGGCCCCATCAAATGGGGGAAGGATATCTAATGGAAGGTAACACATTCATAAACAGCTTCTGTTCCACTTGTTAGGGGAATCACATGAAGATGTTACATCTGTTCCAGATGTGTAGGTCTAGCCTGTGCATGTTATTTGGTGGGTAGCATATCTGATAATACTTGTATTCTGATTAACAATAGAATTTTGAAATATAATCAACATTCAAATATTTTTACTTACTGTCCCAACAGACTAAATGTTACTTTTCAAATAGCAATTATAGGCACAAAAGGGTAATTGAAATGTTAGGTCGCTGTAGTGTATGATTCTAGTGAAATTAATTATTATACAGGTTAAGTTTTAGTCCAATAATAATCCGTTTTAAAATTCAATTATAATTTAAATGAAACTTTGAAATTGGCTTGGAAAATAATAAAGCCATGTCTCATTAAAGACACTTTCACTGCCAAAAGAATCCTAGAAAAATAATATTTCCATGATCACTATTCTCCACTGCAGTTTTTGTTCATTTATGTCCAGATCATATCAACAACTATTCTCTCTTCTTCTTCTTCTTCTTCTTCTTCTTCTTCTTCTTCTTCTTCTTCTTCTTCTTCTTCTTCTTCTTCTTCTTCTTCTTCTTCTTCTTCTCCTCTTCTTCATCCTCCTTCTCCTCCTCCCCTCTCTCTCCTCTTCTTCTTTCTTCCTTTTCTCCTCATCCCCCTCCTCTTCCTTCTTTTTCTTAATTTGGTGATCTTATACAGAATACAAATTCTGTGAATTCAGAGTTTTCCTCTACTGTGTTTTCTGATTATTCCAAAAGTGTAGAATAATGGCCAGGATATAAGCATGAAGGCTGTTCATGTATTTGTCTATTAAAGTCACTGGATTGAAGCAAAGAAGAAAGTAAGTTTATGAATTTTAATCCAGTAAAAACTGGTCACAGCAATGTATTCTGTTACCTGTGTTCATTCTAATCTTGCTTTGTCTATAGAAATGTGCTTTTCAAGCATGTGGCAAGGTCTAATAAACAATCTCAGTTTTCTTGAAACTAAGATTGTACTAAGGCACACACACACACACACACACACACACACACACACACACACACACACACATCTATATATAAAGTCTTTGAACCAAAAATTAAGGATAAACTTTAATGATCACTACTCTTGGTGAATAACATGTGTAACTTCTGGGGATACAAAATGTGTCTAAGCATATGACTCATACTTCTGCCCCTTTATTCATACATCCTTTCTACTCAACAGTTAAATCATAGAAAGCTACAACTGTCAATGTCTACCTTCTAGAGCATAATGATCTGAATTAACTGTTTCCTAATGGGCCTTCTAGTTATAAAAGCCCATGTTCCTTATTACTCTCTATATAATAATTGAACCCATGATGATGCATCCTACAGTGGCCTTAGTGATAAGTAATCTAACCAGTCAACTTAATCCAATCATGTACATGAAGTAAGACATATTGACCATTATAAATGACAATTATATTTTGCTTTAAATTGATTCCAGGAGATCGCTTAGCAAATATTTTGGTTTTAACAGATTAACATAATTTATATTGATATAAACTCTAATAAGTTCTCAAAATATTTTTTCTATATGCTTCTTGCTTTTAAAATGACCAAGAGTGGTTGTAGAGATGAATAATTGGTTAGAAGCACTGGATGCTCTTATAGAAAACCTTAGTTCAAATACCAGCATCATTATGGCAGCTTATAACTGCCTATAAACCATGTCTCAGTGAATATGACCTCATCTTCTGAATTTCACATGGACTAGGTACACAGATCCAAAATAGACATTCACTCGGGTAAAATATTTATTCAATAGATAGATAAATAGATAAATAGATAGATAGATAGATAGATAGATAGATAGATAGATAGATAGATAGATAGAGATAGATAGATAGATAGATAGATAGATAGATACATAGATGGATAGATAGAGATAGAATGAAAGTAAAGGGTAATTTATTATTTTAGTAGACTTGTGGAAGACACTTATCTTCCCTGAGTTATTTTCTTATTATTCCTTGGTACCTTAAGATCAGTTAACAATGAATATAGAATGTATTTGAGAAATATTTGGTTAATGGGCATTGACATTCATATTTCATCACACAAATGGAGAAAGCTGATAACAGTTTAGTCTACCATAAAAATAAAGAGCAGAAATAGCAATAGATTATAAAGATGCAAATGGAAAAAAAATAAAAAGTCTTGCCTTTGAATGACACAACACTATTAAATATAACATCACCATTTTCCCCAGTGTATCACTTTAGATTAAATATACCTAGACCCTTTTCAGTTTATGTTAGTACCCAAATTAGTCAATTAATATTTTAATAATACCAATATAATTTATCAAACTTTCATTTTTTACTCATTTCTCAGACTTATTTATTTCTTCAACACAGATGACACAGACATTTATCTGACCTACAATTCTCACAAGTTCCCCTAATGCTAATTAATTGCCAGGTTGCTCACATCAAATTTAGACTCATATAAGAATGCTATTAGTATTTGATTTTACACAGTACATAAGTACATTTTCTGAATGATAATTTTCTCTTAAGAAAAATCTTTCCATGACTTGGTTGAAAATTGGTATTTTGTTCAACTTCTTATGTGCACTGAGTAAGAATGTATTGGGCATTTCTTCTAGCATTTCATTATTCCTGGGTATTTCTTCACTGTTTCAATTAAATCTGTTTTTTCATGAATCTTCTCTTTTTTGAAATTATTTTTGCCTGACAATATCAATCATGATTGAGAAATACCAGGCTTTACATTTGATAGCTCCTTCTAGTATTTGTTTTATATCAATGATTTTGGCAATATTTTAAATATTACATTTTATTAGATAGTTTATGTGATTACACTTCAAATTTTATCCCCTTCCCAGTTCCCATTTTTGCAACCCCCTAACCCTGCTTCTATGAGGATGCTGTTCCGCTCAAACAGCCAGTCCATCTTAAACACCCTGGCATTTCTCTACAATGGAGAAACAGTACTTTTAATGAGCAGAGAAGTCTTATTCCATTGACACCAGACAATGGCATTCTCTGCTACATATGCTGCTAGAGCCATGGGTCACCCACGTGTAATCTTTGGTAGGTGATTTAGTATCTGGGGGATCTGGTTGGTTGATATTGTTGTTATTCCTATGAGGTTGCAAACCATTTAAGCTCCTGCAGTCTTTTCTCTGTATCAACAAGGCTCTAGCAGAGACTTTCAGGATTCCTGTAATCTGCATCAGGTTCCTGTCAGCAAGCATTACTGGGCATAAGCAATAGTGATTGGGTTTGGTGGCTTCATATGGGATTGAGCCTCTGAATGGCCTTTCCTCCAGTCTCTGCTTCATTATTGTCCCTGTATTTCTTCCCATGAGTATTTTGCTCCCCCTTCTAAAAAGAGCTGAAGCATCCACAATTTGGTCTTTCTTCTTCTCAAGCTTCGTATGGTCTCTGCATTATATCTTGGGTGTTTGGTGCTTTGGGGGCTAATATCCACTTATCAGTGAGTGCATACCATATGTGTTCTTTTGTGTCTAGGTTACATCACTCAAGATGATATTGACTAGTTCCATTCATTTGCCTAAGAACTTAATTAACTTATTGTCTTAATAGCTGAGTTGTATTCCATTGTGTAAATGTACCACATTTTTTTAATCCATTCATCTGTTGAAGGGCATCTGGCTAGTTTCCAGTTTCTACCTTTATAAATGAGACTGATATGAACCTAGTGGAGCACGTGTCCTTGTAATATGTTGGAGCAACATTTGGGTATATGCCTAGGAGTGGAATAGTTGGTTCCTCAGGTAGCACTATGCCCAGTCTTCTGAGGAACAGCCAGACTGATTTCCAAAGCCAATAAAAATGGAGAATGTTTCTTTCTTCTTATCCTTACCAGCATCTGCTGTCCCCTGAGGTTTTTGAACTCTGTTATTGTGACTGGTGTGAGGTGGAATCTCAGGGTTGTCTTGATTTGCATTTCCCTGATAACTAAGTTTGTTGAACATTTCTTTAGGTGTTTTGAGGCCATTCAATAATCTTCAGTTGAGAATTCTTCGTTTACTTCTGTATCCCATATAATGTGTTATTTGGTTTTGCTGCAGCATACCTTCTTGAGTTCTTTGTAGATATTAGATATTAGCCCTTTATCAGATGTAGGATTTGTAAAGACCTTTCCAAACATGGTGGTTCCCATTTTGTCCTATTGACAGTATTCTTTGCCTTACAGCAGCTGTGGAAATGAATGAGCTTCCATTTATAAATACTTTTTTAAATTGAAAAACTTTATTTTAAAAAACAAAGATAAATGTACAGATTTTAAGCATTTTTGCATAAAAGTATACAAATATATTGTTGTCAGAACTGGTTTTTTTTTTAAAGGTTTGATAGTGTGCATTAAGATCTTACTAGTTACAATGAGCATAAAGTACATGTAAAACAAGATGAAACATGGAATTAGTCAAAGTTTTCTTGGTTTGTAAAGATTGAGCATTTTGGTTTGTCATTTTCTTTTTTTCTTGAACTTAATATAGTCTGAAAGTTGTTTCTGAGATGTTCTGAGCTTTCTGGGCTTAGTATCCAATTACCAGTGACTGCCTAATATGTCTGTTCTTTTGTGATTGGGTTATCTCACTCATGATGATACTCTCTAGATGCATCTATTTTCTTAAGAATTTCTTAATTGGTTCTGATAGCTGAGTAGTACTCCATTGTTTAAATATACCACAATTTTTATATCCATTCATCTATTGAAGGATATCTGTGTTAATTCCAGCTCCTGGCTATTAAAAATAGGGCTGCTATGAACAGTGTGGTGTATGTATCTGTGTTGTATATTGTATGTGGTATATGCCAAGAAGTGGAATAACTGGGTCTTCAGAAAGTACTATGTCCAAATTTTTGAAGAATACACAGACTGATTTTCAGAATAGTTGTACCAGTTTACAACCCCACCAACAGTGGAGAAGTGTTCTTCTTTCTCCAAATCCTCACCAGCATCTGCTGTAATATGAATTTTGATTTTAGCCATTCTGACTGGTGTTAGTTGGAATCTCAGGGCTGTGTTGATTTGCATTTCTCTGATGGCTAATGATGTCCAGCACTTCTTTAGATGCTTCTCAGCCCTGATTTTAGTGGGATTGTATCTAGTTACCCAGTGTTAAGTTTTATGGTGGCTGTTGGTTTGCTGTATATTGCTATTATTATGTTTAGGTATGGGCTTTGGATTCCTATTCTTTCCAGGACTTTTAAAATGAAGGGGTGTTGAATTTTGTCAAATGCTTTCTCAGCATCTAGTGAGATGACCTGTGTTTTTTTTTTTTTTTTCTTTGAGTTTGTTTATATGGTGGATTACTTTGACTGATTTCTGTATATTAAACTATTTCTACATCCCAGGGATGAAGCCTACTTGATCATGGTGAATGATCGTTTTGATGTGTTCTTGGATTTTGTTTGCAAGGATTTTGTTGAGTATTTTTGCATCAGTGTTCATAAGTGAAATTGGTTTGAAGTTCTCTTTCCTTGTATGGTCTTTTTGTGGTTTAGGAACAAGTGTTATTGTGGCCTCAAAAATGAGTTCGGTATTGTTCCATCTGATTCTATTTTGTTCAATAGTTTGGAGAGTATTGGAATGAGGTTGTCAATAAATGGCTGATAAAATTCTGCACTGATCCCATTTGGAACTGGGTATTTTTGGTTGGGAGACTTTTGATGACTGCTTCTATTACTTTAGGTGTTATGGAGTTATTTAGATGGTTTACCTGGTCCTGGTTTAACTTTAGTATCTGCTGTCTATCTAGGAATTCATCCATCTCCTCAAGAATTTTCCAGCCTTCTTGAGTATAGGCATTTGTAGTAGAATCCGATGATTTCTTGAATTTCCTCAGTTTCATTTGTTATGTCTCCACTTTCATTTTTGATTTGGTTAACTTGGATACTCTCTCTTTGCCTTCCAGTTAGTCAGGCTAAGTTTTTATTAATCTTATTAATTTTCTCAAAGAACCATCTCTTGTCTTTTTGATTCTTTGAATGGTTCTTTTCATTTCTCTTTGGTCAATTTCTGCTCTGAGTTTGATTATTTTTCCCATCTACTCCAATTGGGTGTGTCTGCTGCCTTTTGGTCTAGAGTTTAAAACTGTGCTGTCAAGTTGCTAGGGTATGCTCTCTTCAGTTTCTTTTTTGAAGCACTCAGAGCTGTGAGTTTTCCTCTCAGTACTGCTTCCATTGCATCCTATAAATTTGGGTATTTTCTGTTTTTGTTTTCATTAAATTCTAAAAAATCCTTAATTTTTTTCTTTATTTCTTCTTTGACCATGCTATCATTGAGTAGAGCATAGTTTAGTTTCCATGTACATATGGGTTTTTGTTGTCTTTGTTGTTATTAAAGACCAACCTTAGACCATGGTGATCTGGTAGAATGCATGGGAGAATTTCAGTCATCTTATATCTCTTGAGGCTTGATTGTGACTGATTATATGGTCAATTTTGGAGAAGGTGCCATGAGGTACTGAGAAGAATGTGGATTCTTTTGTTTTAGGATAATATGTTCTGTAGATATCTATTAATTCCAATTGGTTCATAACCTCTGCTTGTTTTACTTTCTCCTTGTTCAGTTTCTGTTTCCATGATCTGTCCATTGGTGAGAGTGGGGTGTTGAGGACTCCCACCATTATTGTGTAGTGTACAATGTATTTTTTTTTAGCTTTAGTAGGGTTTCTTTTATAAATATGGGTTTTCTTGTATTTGGAACATATATGTTAAGGATTGAGAATTCCTCCTGACAAATTTTCACTGTAATGCATAAAAAGTGTCCTTCCTTATATTTTTTGATAACTTTTGATTGAAAATCTACTTTATTCGATATTAGAAAGGCCACTCCAGCTTGCTTCATTGGCCTGTTTGCTTGGAATCTTTTTTTTTTTCCCCAACTTTTACTCTGGGATAGTTTCTGTCTTTGTCTCTGTGATGAGTTTCTTGTATGCAGCAAAATTCTGGGTTTTGTTTATGTATCCAATCTGATAGCCTATATATTTAATTGGGAAATTTAGTCCATTTATGTTAACAGATATTACGGAATAGTGGTTGCTGTTTTTTGCTATTTTTGCTTTTGAAGTTAGAATTGTGCCTGTGTGCCTTTCTTCTTTTGGTTTTCTTGCTTAGGTATTTTCTTGTTTTTACTAAGATGTAGTTTCCCTCCTTGTATTGGCTTTTCCACAAATAATTTTTTTTGTAGTGCTGGGTTTGTGTTTAGATACTGTATAAATTTAGTTTTGTCTTTGAATATCTTGGTCTCTTCATCTATGGTGATTGATAGTTTTGCTGGGTATAGCAGCTTGTGTTGACACTTGTGTTCTCTTAGGGTCTGCATGATGTCTGTCCAGGCTCTTCTAGCTTTCATAGTCTCTGTTGAGAAATCGGGTGTGGTTCCGATTGGTCTGTCTTTATGTGTTGCATGACCTTTTTCCCTTTCTGCTTTTAGTATTCTTTCTTTGTTTTGGGCACTTGTCGTTTTGAATATTATGTGTCGGGAAGAATTTCTTTTCTGGTCCACTCTATTTCGAGTTCTGTAGGCTTCTTTCATGTTCATAGATATCTCATTCTTAAAGGTAGGGGAGTTTTCTTCTATGATTTTGTTGAAGATATTTCTTGTGCCTCTTAGTTGATATTCTTCGCCCTCTTCTATTCCTATTATCCTTAGGTTTGGTTTTCTCATTGTGTCCTGGATCTCCTGTACATTTTGGGTTATGAGCTTTTTAGTTTTTGCATCATCTCTGACTGTTCTGTCTATGTTTTCAATGTTGTCTTCAGACCCCGAGGTTCTCTTTTCCATCTCTTATAGTCTGTTGAAGATGCTTGGATTTGTGACACCTGATTTTTTTTTTTTTTTTTTTTTTTTAGCTTTTCCTCCTCCAGGGTTGTCTCTTTTAGTGTTTTCTTTATTGTTTTCATTTCCATTTTAAATCTCTTCTTCAATTCTTTTATCTCTTTGGTTCTGTTTTCCTCTAGTTCTTTGAGTTCTTTGAGTGTTTTTCTTGTTTTCTCTTTAAAAGCTTCCATTTCTTTATGCTTTTTATTCTGTTCTCTTTCAAGGATGTCTATCATCATTTTGAGGTAGATTATGGGTTTGAGTGCTCTTTTTCTGGAGTGTTTAGCATCCGCTGTTTGCTGTGATGGGAGAGCTGGGTTCTAGTGTTGCCAGGTTGTCTTGGTTTTCCTGTGGTATGTTCTTTCACTTTCCTCTTGCCATCTTGTTGTTTGTGATTATACATGGTCCTGTTGTCAGTGATTGGTTCCTGTCTCTCCCATGTATCTGCCCTGTGTCCCTGGATCTCTGCTGTTTCTGGTGGCAGATGGCCTGATCGCCTTTTCTGCATGCTTGGGCCATAGGGTGGATACAGATATCCTATGGCAGGGTCCCTGCTCCCTTGAAACAATGGGGGGTGCACACTTTCTGAGTGCTCTGCACAGACCTCTCTGCTCGCTGGCTACACAGAACACCATCTCACTAGGCCTGTGTCCCTGGATCTCTGCTGTGCCTGGAGGCAGATGGCCTGAGTGCCTGTTCTGCATGCACAGGTCGCTGGGTGGAAACAGAGATCCTAAGGCAGGGTTCCCGCTCCCCTGTACCAATGGGGGGTTGTCTCACTTCCGAGCGCTAGGCATAGACCTCTCTGCTCCCTGACTACTCTGAGTCTTGTCTCACCAGGCCTGTGTCCCTGGATCTACCATCTATTTTTTTCTTACAACTTTATTTTTTTAAAAAAACAGAGATACTTGTACAGATTTTTAAAGTATTTTGGCATAAAACTATATGAATACATTTTTGTGAGTACTTGATTTTTTTAAAGGTTTGATTGTATGCATTGAAATGTTACATTTTGTTTTACATGTACTTTATACTCATTTGTCAATTCTTAATCTTAGAGAATAAGCCATTAGTGTTACCCCCCTCATGATGATGTGTTCAAGGCTCTTCCTCTGTTGCTCTTCTATTTATTTCAGTGTATCTGTTTATATGTGTATGTTCTTGATCCACTTAGACTGGATCTCTGTATATAAGAATGACATTAGAATGGTTTGATTTCAATTCTTTTAAATTCTGACTACCAGTTGAACCAGAACCATTTGTTTAAAATGCTACCTAGTTTTAGTATGGGGTGGTTTTATCTCCTTTGTCATAGATTAAGTAACCATGGGTGTGTGGGTTCATTTCTGGGTTTTTATTTCTACCTGCTTGTCTCTGTACCAATACCATGCAGTTTTTATTAGGAATACTCTGTAATACAGGTTGAGGTCAGAAAAGGTGATACCACCAGAAGTTCTTTTATTGTTAAATATAGATTTTTTTCTATCTGTTTTTGTTGTTTGTTTGTTTGTTTTGTTATTTCAAATGAATGTGGAAATTTTTCTTTCTATCACTATAAAAATTGAGTTGGAATTTTGATGGAGATTGCATTAAGTCTGTAGATTGCATTCAGCAATATGGCTATTTTTACAATATTAATCCTGCCAATCCATAAGCATGTCAGTTCTTTCCATCTTCTGGATTCTTTTATTTCTTTTTTTCAGTGACTTGAATTTCTTGTCACACAGATATTTCACTTGCTTGGATAGGGTCACAGCAAGGTGTTTTATATTATTTCTGCACTATGTTTTTTTTTTTTTTTTTTTTTTTGACTAGGAGATTTTAATGACTGCTTCTATTTCTTGGGGGTAATGGGACAGTTTAAATGGTTTATCCCATTACACAATGAAAATACTGCATATTCTCACTCATAGGTGCACTCCAATAAGGCAATTTTATAACCAAAATGTAATATTTGTCAATAACAAGAGTGATATTTTCCCAGTGTTCAATTTTAATCATTTCCATGATACTTGTATCTATTAAGAACTGTAATATTTCAATACTCAAGTATATTGATATGTTGGTTTGGTCAAAATTATAGCATAATGCCAGGTTTATTTAGAATATCAGACTTCAATATTTTGTGGGTTTATAAATTGAACATATTATCATTCCATCAAATACATGTACTGAGAGTTTATTCCCAGCTGATAATGCCACTTTAGTTCTAAAAATTTTAGGAAGCTGAATTACTTTCAATAAGTACTTCATGATTGACAGGGGTATCTTTAGAGTCTATCTCTCATCACGAGATTTTCTTCATTCATTCAAATGCTTGCCCAGATTTTATTAGACATTTTAATGTTTCCTGTTTCATGATAGGATAAACTGAAAATATCATGAACAAAATAAATCATTTCTCATTTAAGTTGTTTTAGTCTTGTATTTTCTCAAAGCAATATGAAAGCTAAATATACCAGGGAAAAAACAGCTTCTGTTAGAAATGTACTGCCAGAAAGTGTTCTGTTAGCATGCCTGGGTCTTTTTTAAAATATAATTTTACAAAAAGTTATTTCTCAATAGGTAGTTCGTTATGACATTAGGTTTTCAGTTTGGTTTACGTTTACAATTAAGTAGACATTTTATTTATAATAATGTTCCTATGTCTTTGCTATTAGAGTACTTTTAACAGACCTTTTAACATTATTTCTTTGCTCATTCCACATGATGCAGAAATACTCATCATGTATTTTCCTTTTACTCATTAGAATACTTATAAAGGATGTTTTCACCAGAATAGGGTTTTTATAAAAAAAAAATTTCAGAAATTCACCTTCTGTATTTTATGTTTGAAATATTTTATTTTTTTTAACTGAGACAGCATAATCATATTGCTATGGTCACTAATGCCACAAGCGATCCACTTGAGGGAAAAATATGTATGAACAGTATGTCCTCTTGATTACTCATTTGAAATACATGTAAATTTCTTATCTTAAAAGAACATGGAGTTAAGAAACCCAGACGACTCAACAGTTTTGTTGTTGTTGTTTTATTCGAGTGTACTTATTTCCTTTCTATCTACATAGGATACATTTCCATCTTGTGTCTCCAAGACCATTTTCTCAGTCAGATCTGAACAGAATTAGAAATAGTATGGCAGTGTTTGCAGTGTTCATAACACAACATAGCACAATTTTGTTTTCCTTCTCTCAGAAAATCAAATCATTTACTTTTATACATGTTTTCAAAAATAAAATGAAAACTGACAGAAACAGTTATAGAAAAATGTCTTATGAATATTTACAAAGCTATAGAAATTTTGTTGTTGTACTTCTTTATTGGAAAATTCTGTAAATTATTTGTTCTCTATCCATTAGCTGGTTGAGAAACACACTGCATTTTGTGATATGGTTGGTAGATCCTCTCTATTTTTGTTGGTAAAAATAATGGACATTTAGCTTTTTATGCAAAATGTAACTATTATATCCTAAGAAGATTAAAGCATAATCAAAAAGTACGTGAGAAAGAAAAGGAAGAAAAATAAAAACCAAAAAAATAAGAAATGATGAATAAATACATAAATGAATAAGAGAAAGTCAGAAAGACAAAAAGACAAAGACAAAAAGAAAAAGACAAAGATCAAAATACAGCAAGACAGAAAGAGACCAAGGTAGAGAAAAAAAAAAAAAAAAAAAAAAAAAAAAAAAAAAAACCAATACAGAGGATGAAAGAGATGAAGACAGAAACAATGACATAGATTTTTAACATATGTGCTCCAAGACTACAAACAGAAATCTTCTCATCCAAAACAGCAATGCCCTTTTGTTCACAATCACCAGAAATTTAGGGACAGAAAAACTGTTTATGCATTATGACCCTTATCACCTGTGCTGCTGCTTTTCATCAGCTGACACTTTGCTGTTTGTCAGCCATTTATATGTATTTTCATAAAAGCACAACTATGCTCCATGCTTTCTAAATAATTACAATTTATTAGTATTTATGATCATTTAAAAATTATTAATCCATTAGATTACAGCACTGATATACAGAATGGCCAATTTAACTGAAAGAGTTGGGTATAAATTATTATCAAATTCAATATTAACAAAACTACTTTTCTTATTATCATTGCTATATCATTCATTTGTTTTTAATTTTATAGTTGGTAAAATTTACTGTTTTCTTTAATGAAAATCAGTTAGAAATTATAGTATTTATCAGAAAATTGAAGGTCATATTTGAAAGTACTCTGTGTAATGACCTTTAATGAAGCCAGTAACTACAGCATCAAAATTAGCCAAGGTAGAAGGGAAATTAAAGAATGAAATGTGCCAAGGTACATATTTGAGGGCTTCAGCAGTAGGCAATGCCAATCAATAAAATTTGGAAAACTAGAGACATCTCATGGAAATTTTTTTTCTCTGACCTACATTCTTCCTAATATGTTTTTATATTACTTATATGAGAAATATAGGAAGGGATATAGGGAATCCAGTTAACATCTTAAATATGCATTTGGGGTTACAATTTGAAAGGATGTTTAATGTTCAGTAGATACTATAATATTTGCTTAATATCATCTTAACTTTTGTTATATTTTATTTTCATGTGTTCAGTTTCCTATATACACATTATATTTAAATAAATATATTTCCACATTAGTTTTCATCCCTGCAACTCTTTCTCATGATTGGTGGGTAATAGTCCATAAAGGAGAATTTACTTTTGAAATTTTCCTAAACAAATAAATGGTATTTTTAAAGCCATTCACACAGTTTTTTCTTTTCCTCTAATCTTGAATACTGCCATAAAACCACATTATTAACATTTTGGTGAATTCTATTCATGCATTTAGAATTTGGGGGTAATCTGCTGTATATAAGGAACTAAACAGGCAGCAGAGATTCATCAGTGCATGGAATAAACAAAGTTGTTATCATCATGGATGTATAGTTCAGCAAATAATAAAACAAACAAATAATAAACAGGTGTATTCCTAAGTAAAGCAATTAGTATTTAATAGAAAGAACAAATATAGGTGATAAAGATGAGTGTAAAATTATGAATAAGTATGCTGAGAAGGTCTAAGATGTTGCATTATTGTGGTCTAATTGTCTAGAAGGAGCCAGTTCTATGAAAATCATAAAAAAACTGAACTCCAAGGCAAAGAAAATATAATGCAAATGAACAAGGTCAAGAAAGTAAACGAGATCATATGGAAATAATGAAAGATCAGTATTGCTGACACTTTGAGAGATAAATGAAAGATGAGTTACATGCAAATGAGTATATAACTAAGATATATATCATAACACAGGTGATCTTTATCTGACAAATGACTTCAAGCTATTGTCTTGTAGCCATCTTTTGATTCTCAAAGTTTCAAAATTCTATCTATTAATAGTGTATCTCTATAGAGACTGTAATTGTAACTTAGTATATGGTGTCCTCAGGTAAAGTTCCTGTAGTTTTGTACTTGATACAAAGCACCATGTGAAAAGGACTCTTGGTACATACCTGCAGTCACCATATGCATGAAGTAAGGCAGAAAACTTAGAAACTCAAGGTTATCCTTGGCTACACAGAGATTGAGATGGTCAAAGATATTGAACAAATGTCAGAAACACTAATAATTAAAAATAAAAGTATGATTGTAGGATAAAATTTAGAATAGGGTAGTGTTTAATAATGATATGATTAATTTAAATATAAATACATATAGGCATACATATACATACATATAGAAATATTTAGTAAATGAACTACAGTAGATCAAAATAGTAGGAGAAAAAAGGTAAAATTGATTTTAGTTTTTAATAATTCCACAATTTTGATTGGATAAATATGGAACTAGGACTCAGTAAGTGGTAATGTATTATCATATAAAACTCAGATATACTTTTGTCTGCATGTAGAAAAATGTAAAAAATTATGAGTAAATATATATATATATATGTTGAAAATATAAAAACAAAAACAAAAATACATAAAATTAGCCTTTGTTTTCAGTCTTGTTGACAAAATTGTCTCATTGTGTAAGAAAGTTAATTCAATGCTTTCTCTTCCTAAATAAGATATAATACAATATAACTACAAGCATTTCAGCTAGTTCAAATATAAATCTGTGGTTTAGGTATCAGGGTAACTGATAAAATATAGTTGAAAAAATTTCCTTCCGATTCAAATTTAAGAAATAATTTGAAAAGAATTAGCATTACTTCCTGATTTAAAAAAATGTCTTGTAGAAATTTATGTTAAAATCATCTGGGCTCAGATTATCTGAGAGAATATTAATTAATGATTCTGTTCCAGTAGTGGTTGTAGGTTTAACATAGAAAGAGAATGACAGAACAGTTTCACTTATCAACCTAGAAATAAAAATTCCCGTTAAGATATTTGCAACCATACAGAGCTAAACAAACAATTCTCAATTGTGGAATATCAAATGGCTGAGAAGCATCTAAGGAAATGCTTGACATCCCTAGTCATCAGGAAACTGCAAATCAAAACAATCCTGAGATTCCACCTCATACCAGTCAGAATGGCTAACATCAAAAATTCCGATGACAGCAGATGCTGGTGGTACACCCAGACCTTTAATCATTAACAATCCAAGAGCTAGTAATACAGCCTTGTTGCAATTTTTGGTATGAAAGATCATCATGTTTAAACTATACACACCAAGAATTTCTGACTGTTTCCATGTTACATTCTGTCCTACATGTACTTTATGGTTATGGTGTAAGATTTCAATGCATACTGTCAAACCTCTAAAAGAATTGCCAAAATGCTTTTATAAATCTGTACATATATCTCTCTTCTTTAAAGAAAGTTGTGAGAAAAAAATGCAACCCACTTTATTAACAGATTAAAACATTAAAAAACAAATTATTATCTCATTAGATGCAGAAAGACCTATGACAAAATCTAACAACCTTCAATGATAAAGCCTGTAAACACAATAAAGATAATTTTCATCATACAAATGGGCATCATTAACCCAAGTGAAGAAAAACTCAAAGCAATTCTTATAAATTCAAGAACAAGTCAAGGTTGTTCATACTTTTCATAAGTATTTAATACAGTACTTGAACTCTTGGGCAGAATAATAAGACTATTTAAAAATATGAAAGTTATACAAAAAAGAAGGGAAGACATCATAGTATCTTTATTTGCCAATGATACGTTAGTATATATAAGTGACCCTAAAAATTCCACAGGAAACCCCTATAGATGATAATTTTTTAGCATAGTAGTTTGATACAAAATTAAGTCACAAATATAAGTAGTCCTCCTAAATACAAGTGACAAATATACTAAAATATCAGGACAACAGTACCTTTGACAGTAACAGCAGAAAATAAGTGGGTGAATGAATAAATTTGTAAATAAAATGCTCAAGGATCAGTAAGTAGGATGACAATAATAAATTAACATTTTGCCATAAATAATTCATAGATTGATTACAATTCATTACAATCCCCCATAAAATTTTCAATACAGTTACACACAGATCCTGAAAGGGCAATATCCTGATTCATTTGGAAACACAAAAAATCGGGAATATCTTAAATAATTATGAATAATAAGAGGGCATCAGCAGGTAACATCAGTCCCAATCTTGAATTCTAATACAGAGCTGTATTAGTATAAACAACCTGCTATTGGTATACAAATAGACATGTTGACCAATGAAATTGAATTAAAAAACCAGATGTAAGTCTACATACCTATAAATACCAGAAGTTTTATCAAAAACAAAACACTCACACTGGAAAACATACTGTATTTCTAACTATTGGTTGCTTTGTTAAAGCTAGATGGCTTCATGAAAAAATAGATTGGTACATAAAATCAGGCACAAAACTCAACACCAAGTGGAACAAAGTCCTCAAAATAAAGCCAAATACACTGAACCTCAGAGAAAAGTGAAGTAGTCTTGAATATTTTGTCACAGGAATAGATTTTCTGAAGACTGTTAGCACAAGCACTAAGATCATCAATTCATAAATAGGACCTTATAAAACTGAAAAGCTTCTGTACTTTAAAAGCACCATTATTTGTAAAACTTATAAGGTTAAAAACAGGAAATATTTTATCAACTACATATCTCAAAGTGAGCTAAGATCTAAAATATAAAATAATTTAAAACAGTTTCAAAAAAAAAACAAGAAACACAATTAGAATATGGTATAAATAAGGAAGGCAATGTTCTGAAAAGAGGAAATACAAATTTGTCAGAAGTAACTCTTACCCAAAAGGACATGCATAGTATGTACTCCCTGATGAGTAGATAATACCAAAAAAGTTCAGAATACTCATGATACAACTCAGAGTCCATAGGAAGCTGAACAAGAAGAAAGGCACAACTGTAAATACCTGAAACTCACTTAGAAGGGAAACAAAGTAATCATGGGAGATAGAGGGAGGAAAGGAGGGAGGGAGGAACCTGGGTGGGAGAGAGAAGGAGAGAAAAAAGGGAAGAATGGGATTAGGTATTAGGAGAGACAGGTATGGGGAAAGTCATAAGGGAGGCCCAATGGGACAGGAGAATAAATGGAAATATGCAGCTGTAGGAAGTGGTTGGAAAGTGGGATGGGGAACATCAAGAATGTACTAGATACCTGATATATGAGAGACTCCCAAGAGTCAGTGGGGGTGACATTTGGTGAAATACCCAACATTGGGGAGATAGAACCAGCAGAAACTACCTCCAGTAGATAAACATGGTCCCCAGTTGAGGCAGGGGCTACCCACCCATCTTCCAAACTTTTGGCCAAAATTATTTCTATTTAAAGGATATGTAGGGACAAAATGGAGCAAACTGTAAGAAAGGCCACACAGTGATTAGCCCAAATTGAGACTCATTTCATATATGCACATAAAATCCTGACACTATTACTGAGGTCATATTGTGCTTACAGAGAGAAGCCTGGCATGGCTGGCCTCTGAGAGGTTCAAGAAGCAACTGACTGAGACAAATGCAGATACTTACAGACATCCATTGGACTGGGGTCAAGGACCAATATGGAAGAGTTAGAGGAAGGACTGAAGGAGCTAAAGTGGATTGCCACCGCATGAGAAGAACATCAATGTCAACTAACCCAGACCTCTAAAAACTCTCACAAACTAAGCCAAAAACCAAGGATCATACATGGGCTAGATTGTGGCCCTGGGCACATATATATCAAAAGTTTACCTTGTAAGGCTTCAGTGGGAGAGGATGCACTTAATCCTGTGGAAACATCTTACCCCATGAAAGAAACAGGCTGGAGGGAGCAAGGTGGGTGTGGGTAGATGACAGGTTGGTGAGCACCCTTTCAGACATAGGGGTAGAGGATTAGGGGAAGAGGTCAGAGATGGGAGACCAGGAATGTGGGCAACTTTGGAATCTAAATAAGTAAAATAATTTAATAAAAATTCTTTACAATATTTAATCATCAGAAAAATGAAAGTCAAACTGCTTTGAGTTTATTTCAGGAGAGCACTAAAAATTCTATCATCTATCTATGTATTTATTTGTTTATATTAATATATTTAATTATATGTTTATTTATTCTCCCATACACCACATCCTGACTGCATAATTTCCCCTTCCTGAATTTCTTCCAGTCCTCGTGTCCTTCTATATTCTCCCCCAAATACACTCCTTATGTTATGGAATCAGCAAGGTCAATAAAACGAATGTCAACTCATTGGCTGACAAGAATATGGAGTCATACGAATAGTCATTCATTGCTGGGTGATTGAAAATTTTTATAACCACTATGGAAATCAGCAATATCTCAGGAATCTTGAAATACATCTACTTCAAGATATATCTATATCACACTTGGGCATATGCCCAAAGAATACTTTATTATACCATAGAGACACTTTCTCTCCCATGTTTATTTCTGTTATATTTACAATAACCAGAAAATTGAAATAGCCTAGACACTAACCTATAGATGAATGGATGAAAAAATGTGCTGTATTTACAAAATAGACTATTACTGAGATACTAAAAATAATAAAATCAAAATTCAGAGGTAAACAGAGAGAAAATCATACTGAGTAATATAACACAGTCCCAAAAAAAAAGTACTCTTTTACATGTTGATTATTAGATTTTAAGTCATATTATATGGATTGTAGCTTGTGTGTCAATGACTTAAATACTTGACAGATATTTGGTAGAGAAGTAGAAAATATGGAGAGGGATGAGTATTCCTGGGATGGAGAAATTATGGGTGAATTATGGTGAAACTTATCAAGAAGGGGAATGGCAGAGTGGGGCAAAGGAGGAAATATAAGGAGAAACAGCTCAAGTTCAGGCCTCCTTGTAGAATCTTAAGAAATCTTACTATATTAGAAGCCTCCTAAATAAAATTGCCAAATTGTGGGGGTACAAAGTGCCAACGGTACATCACTTCTCTCCAGCTTCTAGTATTGTGAATGGGTTACATATACTTGAATATTTTAACAAAGGATAATTTGATCAACCCAGTTTACTTTGAAGGCTTGCTTTCCATAAGGGGATGGCAAGTTCCCATTGCTGAAACCAAAACTTACAGAACTCACTAAACACAAAGAATTTGACCTTGTGCCTACCTAAAAGTTTTACCCCTATGTTTTTACAGTGTTCATGGTACTGGAATGTACACTAACAGCTATCAAAGGAGATATGTAAATATGAACGTATCTATATTTATATGTTATATATATATATATAATGCATATAAAATTATAATAGATATAAAATATAGATCTAGATTATAATTGTAATATAAAACCTGATCTATAATTATAAATTGCCTTCTAAATGTATTATGGTAATAGCATCACCAAGCTTGTAGGAATAACCAACCCAAACCTGACTACAATTAAGGCACATTCCATGAGAAAAGACACACACTGATGGGTGACCAAGAATCTGAAACTTTATAGCCTAGAGACCTAGGGGACAATCAAATACTGCTGTACAGGTAAAAGCACAGAGAAATACAATGACACATGACAACATTCTGTTATATTAATAGATCAGTTCCTTGTTCAGTCATCATCAGAGAAGCTTCCTCGTGAAGTAGATGGAAACAATTGTACAGATCCATAGCTGCATAATGCTCAGAGAATAAAAACAAATATTTGAGCACTGATTCTTATATGGAATATTTCTATAATACTCTCTCATTTTAGAGTGCTGCAATTACATGACATGACTGAAGTTATAGAAGAATGTATCTCTGGGTTATATTTACAGAGTATTGGAAACCTTGATGATAGAGTAGGTAGCAGACAACAGGTGGGTGGAGAAGCCCCTGAGAGAATACATCTCAAATAACAAAAGGAAGCAGAGACACAACTAGGAATATGTGTGTATTTTGAGAACTCAAAACCTGTCTTCAGTAACACACTCTCAATAAAGTCATATCTCTTTTCTTAACAGCTCCAACAACTTGGAACAAAGAGTATAAACTTGTATGTATCTGGCAAAGAGCAGAATAACAGTCCTTTTCAAATCACCATACTATTCCATCTTGAAGAGTTATAAGCAATCAACAAGCCCAGATAGAATAATAGTCTTTCAACGGGGTAAAACTAAATTGTTCAAGATGGTGCTTGCTTGGCTCAAAACATAATCACTCATAATACTCTTTCTTCTTTGTTTCTAAACTCAACAGTACACCAACATTCATATATGTGACTTTATATTACTGTAACTATATAGTAATAGACCATTAGTTCATTTAAACTTACTATTTTAACCCCTGCACATGGGAGTTCTTGAGTTTTCACACTGCTGCATCATCTTAACAATTCACCCCAATACTGTAACACACATTCACACACACACACACACACACACACACACACACACACACACACACACAGACACACACAAACACATATGCACACATTCAACTTATTGATCACTTATATAGATATAATCATAATATGTTTTGGTAGATATTAGGGTGAAGAAAAGTGTTTTATAGAAAACCACTTGACCAGATCCTAACCAGTATAAGAAGAAATAGTTGATTACATCGAAAACTGAATTAAAATGTATAGGTATCCAATGAGGATAAAAAGAAACACTATTAGACAGAATTTCTGCAGTGTGTCTAGTGTAAAAACATTGCTCCTAATCATTCTTTGTTCTATCACTTTATCTCTAAAATTATTGAACCATCACAGGCTTATTGGTCCAAATGAGTGAATCATTGACTGAATAAACATGAATCATTCTTTGGAAATTGGTTTCATGATGCCATAAAATGCATTACACTTTATTCATATGACAGAAAATGGAACTTTTACCTTGGTACATATAATTTTACTAAGAGAAATTATCATGATAATAGTTTAGAACATGAATGCATGAATTATTTATAAATATATACATCTCTTGTAATGGAAGTTAGAATGCTTTCTTCTCCCTCCCTAACACTTACTCTAATCCTAGCCACTCACCCCTGACTCCTTGCAATGGGAATACCCTATACTGGGGAATTTAGCCTTCATGGGACCAAGAGCCTCTCCTCCTATTGATACAGAGATAGGCACGGTGATCAGTGGAATACAATAGAAGATCCACAATTGAGCCCTTCCATATATGGTTACCTGATTTTTGACAAAGGAGCTGTAAACATTCAATGGCAAAAGGACAGTCTCTTCAACAAATGGTTTTGGTATTACTGGCACTCAGCATGTAGAAGAATGAAAATAGACCCTTTTTTATCTCCTTGCACAAAACTCAAGTGCAAGTGGATCAAAGATCTCCACATTAAACCAGGTATACTGAAACTATTAGATGAGAAAGTAAAGAAAACCTTAAAACACCTAGGCACAGGACAAAATTTCCTGAACAGAACACCAATGGCTCGTGCTCTAAGGTCAAATATTGACAAAAGGGACTTAATGAGATTGCAAAGTTTTTGCAATGTAAGGACACTGTCAAGAAAACAAAATTGCAGCCAACAAATTGAGAAAAGATCTTTACCAATCCCACATCAGATAGAGGCCAAATATCCAAGGTATACAAAGAACTCAAGAAGCTAGACACCAGAGAATCAAACAACCCTATTAAAAATGGGGTACAGAGCTAAACAAAAAGTTCTCAATTGACTATTATCAAATGGCTGGGAAGCATCTAAGGAAGTGCTCAACATCATTAGCCATCAGGGAAATGCAAAGCAAAAGCACCCAGAGATTCCACCTCACACCAGTCAGATTGGCCAAGATCAAAATTTCAGACTATAGCAGATGCTGGCAAGGATGTGCAGAAAGAGGACCACTTCTCCACTTTCAGTCGGATTGTAAACTGGTACAACCACTCTGGAAATCAGTCTGGCGATTCCTCAGAAAATTGAACATAGTACTACCTGAAGACCTGATTATTCCACTTCTTGGCATATCCCCCAGAGAAACTGCAACACACAGCAAAGACACATGCACCACAATGTTCATAGCAGCTCTATTTATAATAGCCAGAAGCTGGAAAGAACCCAGATGTACTTCAGTAGATGAATGAATACCAAAACTATTGTACATTTATACAATGGAGTACTACTCAGCTATCAGAAACAATGACTTTATGAAATTCTTACGAAAATAGATGCATCTAGAGAATATCATCCTGAGTGAGATAACCTAGTCACCAAAGAACAGACATAATATGCAGTCACTGATAATTGGATACTAACCCCAGAAAGCTCTGAACACCCCAGAAACAACTCATAGACTATATGAAGTTCAAGAAAACAACAAAAAAAGAGAAATAAAAGAAAAAAAAAACATTATGCTTAATCCTTATACACCAAGAAAACTTTGACTAATTCCAGGTTACATCCTGTTTCACATGTACTTTATCCTCATTGTAACTAGTAAGATCTTAATGCACACTATCAAACCTTTTAAAACTCCAAGCACTGACAAAAATGCATTCATATACATTTATACAAAAATGCTTACAATCTGTACATTTATCTCTGTTTTTTAAACCAAAGTTGTTCAATAAAATAAAGATATACAGAAAAATACAGAAAAATGTAAGTGAAGAAAATAAATATTAATGTTAAAGTCCTGAAAATGCAAATAGTAACTATAAAAAATAAATAAATTGAGGAGAAACCTGGAGATAAAATACCTAGGAAAGCAAACAGAAACAACAGATTCAAACATCAGCTACAGCATACAGGAGATTGTGATTTCTTAAGGACCAGAGGAAAATTGAACTAATGATGTGTTACTGTGCTTAAAGTGATATTTTATAAATTTTTAGATAAAGTCATAAAACTTTTTATCATAACTTCTCTAAAATTCACCCCCTGTCTTCCTACTTTCTCCTATCTTAGTATCTAAACCATGAAGTCCACTTTGTTTTTCCCATATACTCCTGTGTTCTTGGGTCATCTATTAGAGCAGGGTTAAGGAACTTGACTCACACCCTTAAAGAGCACTGACACTTTATCCCCAAGAAGGTATAAAATCTAAAGATATCCTGGTGGGGGCAAATGGTGAGACACTTTCCACTATCTTCTAAATTTTCTTTCAGTGTCTTGATCTTAAGCAGTCCTTATGCAGGCAATCAGAATGTTTGAGAACATGATATTAAAATAAGGTGCTATAGAAAACTTGGGTTTTCACATGTCCTGTGCCAAAAGTAGATACTGTCTTCAATAAGTTCTTATGGTTGAATTTTGGTAGGCAATCAACACTACTGAAAATTTCCTGCATTGTTTGGAGTGTAGGTGGGGATAGTGATGGAGTGGTAGAGACAGTAAAAGATAAACAACGTAAGGATTTTTGTAATAACCACATGAAAATATATTACCTTTTAAGATTCATAAATATTTGTATATACTTATAAAATAATTTAATTGTAATTACATAACAGAAAATATATTTTCCCCAAAGAAGCTGTAAGTTGCTAAAGGAAAACTCAGTGACATGATCAGTTCACTATTTTTATTTATCAGTTCACATATATACTATATATTAGTTCTTTTCCTGGAAAAGTAGCTTTTATTCAACAAATGGTTTTTTTCATCTTGGAGAGATACTACTGATTAGGCTTACCTTTTCCATTTATTTACAAACTGTGGGTGGAAGTTTCAACTTACCTCTTCTGGCTGAAAACTCCTCTCCAGACCGACTGATCCAAACCAGCATCTCTTAGCTTCTCACTGTATTGATTTGCTTGGCCTCAAGTTAACTCAGGGGGTCTTTCTGTTCTAATCTTCTGACCCCTTCTCATTTTCTAGCTCCTTCTGTTTTCACCTGGAATCTGTCTCTGAAAATTTGGCTTGGTTAGTCTCCCTCCTTCCCTCCCTCCCTCCCCCAATGTCCCTCTCTCTCTCTCTCTCTCTCTCTCTCTCCCTCCCTCCCTCCCTCCCTCCCTCCCTCCCTCCCTCCCTCCCTCCCTCTCTCTCTCTCTCTCTCTCTCTCTCTCTCTCTCTCTCTCTCTCTCTCTGCACTGTTTTCTTAAGTTACTTCTCTTTCCTATATTGTTCTAATGAGAGTTGGGTATACCCTAGTTCTGACTTATAATATTAATCTTTCTTAATTTTATCACTTTGTTGGGACCTCAATTAGATGTCACTTTCAAACAAGGCTTCTTTCTTGTACAAACTAACTCTAACTCCTCTTAGATAAAAGGTGTATATTACAGACATAGGGATTAAAAGTGTGTGGCATGTCTGCATTCCAGCCAGATCACATAGACCTAGAAGAAGTCCTTTATATGTAGTCTCTTGACAGAAAAGTCATATTATTTAATTAAAATTTGTCTATATCTTCCCAAGTTACAGCCACTCCTTTTGTCAATATGGTGAGAGGGTTTTTTCTTTTTTTTTTTTTTTTTTTTTTTTAATGAAGCACATCCCCTAGTCTTGGAAAATGTCTTTAAATTTCCTAGCTTGCTAAAGCTAGTTTGTAATTTGTTTCTAATTACTAACAAAACCAAATCGTTGCTGTAACAGTGTTTTAAAATTTCATGTGTGAGTCCTTTTGTAATAATATTCAGTGATTAAAAATTGATGAGTAATGAGATGTATATAGTTACTTTAATGCAATATTCTCCATTGTTATCTCAATTGTCCATACTAAATTACAGTCTCACAAATTTGAGGAGGTGTAGCGCTACTAAATATTTGGTAAAACATTACATGTTTAAAATGTTTACTCTAGTACAAAACTTGGGATGAAGCTAATGGTTCAATTTACATATTTGATATGACTCATGTTATATAATCAGTTGTACATTTCAGTGAGTTCAATTATCATACTTTTTCATTTTTTACCATTCACTTCTGTATTTTTCCCATTCTGTCATCTTCAGTTTACTACTTTAACAGATATTGAAATTGAAGATGTATCGCAATCAGTTGCTTTTTACTACATTTTTTATGGTTTCTTTCTGATCAGATTTTGTTCTTGTTGAGACTTTCATATAGTATTATATCAATAGAAGATTTTCAGTACACCAAAGATATTGACATGAAACACAGTAGAAGAGATTTTAGGTTGTCAAAAAAGATTGCATTTATCTCCATCTCTATAATGAGAAACCAAAGCTCAGTGAAGTAAGACTTACTTAACATATAAAATGCTCTTTCACTAAGGGGTGGAAGAGCAAAACAACAGAAACATTTGTTAGTTTAGGAGACCTGGCAGAGATTCCTAAAATCACTGACCCTTGCTGGGAAGAGGATTAAGATGGAGTCTGCTCTGTAAGGGAAAGGGAAAATGGAAGGTTCCACCGAATTCCATCAGCTCAGTATCCAGAATCTGTTAATCTTAGCTACTAAAAAGTTCTACAGTCCTCACAAATTTATAATCCTGTTTAGAGAACCAGTGTGGAGTCTGCAGAAAATTTATGCATTATAGAAAGAACTCATTTTAATTCCCTGCCATTTGTCTCTCAGGATGCTAACTTTAGAGGGAATTTGGCATCTTAATATATCTCTCAAAAATATTTGTGTCCATCTATAAGAAAGAGATACTCTTAGAATGTGTTCTCCACAGATTTTGGGGACTAGAGTGATTGAAGTGAAACTTTGATGAATCAATCATATGTGACTACCACATTCAGAGTTCTTCAGTGGCTTGAATTACAAATGTGTTTACTTTCTACCTAGAGAGGAACGGAAGATGTGGCTTTCAATAACTGTGATATGTGAGTGCTTGTTTATTGAAAATACAAGTATAAAAATCCCATAAATAAAGATATACAACAAAGCTAAGACCAAAGTTGGACCACTGAACAGTCCAAAGATATAGGATACAATACTATTATGAATTATCATGATTTCACAGATGTAAGGCTTTCTGTGTATTACAATCTAAGTTTATAAAAATAAATTACATTATAATTAGAAATCACTGTCTATATAAAAGACATAAACAAAAAACATAACTTAATGAATAAAATATTAAATTATAATGCATATATATGACAAGGAGTGAGTTATCAGATTTTTTAAAAAACTGACAGGTATTCTTTAATTTAAAAATATTACACAGTTCAGGTCAAAAAATCATTTTTAGAAAGGTTAAGTCTAAATGTAGTTTATTAAAATAAGGTTATGACAAGTTCTTATAGCAGCAATGTTTGAGAGTTTATTTACAATAGCCTGTAAAGCACAGAATTGTCAAGCTTCTTAGCTTTTGTAAATTTAAAGAATGTAAAATGGTGTCTTATTGTGGATTACACTTTGCCTGCTCCATTTGTAGATCCTTAGTCTTAGAGCATAAGCCATTGGTGTACTGTTCATGGAGATTTCCCCTGTGCCTATGTGTTCGAGGTTCTTCCCCATTTTCTCATGTATTAATTTCAGCATTCCAGCTTTATGTGGAGAGCCTTGATACATTTTGACTTGAGCTTTGTACAGGATGACAAGAATGGGTTAATTTGTATTCTTCTACATGCTGACTGCCAGTTGGTCCAGCAACATCTGTTGAAAACGCAGTCTTATTTTCACTGGATGACTTTAACTCTTTTGTCAAAGATCATAGGTGTGTGGGTTCATTTCTGAGTGTTCAATTGATCTGCAATACAGCATGAGTTTGGGGACAATAATCATTTTGAATAGATTTTGCTGTCCTGGGATTTTTGCTATTCCAAATGAATTTGCAAATTTTTCTTTGCAACTCTATGAAGAATTGAGTTGGAATTTGTATGGGAATTACATTGAATCTGTAGATTGCTGATGGCAAGATGGCCATTTTACTATATGAATTCTGCCAATCCATGAGCATGGGAGATCTTTCTATCTTCTGAGATCTTCTTCCATTTATTTCTTCAGAGACATGAAGTTCTTGACATAAAGTTCTTTCTTATCCTTTGTTAGAGTCACAGCCAATGTATTTTATATTATTTGTGACTATTGTGAAGGGTGTGCAAACTGTACTATTGATCCTTTGAACAGAAGAAGGCTACTAATTTGTTTGAGTTAATTTTATAACCAACTACTTTGCTGAAGTTGTTTATCAGCTGTAGGAGTTCTCTTGTGGAATATTTGGTATCACATAATTATATTATCATGTCATCTTCATATAGTGATAATTTAACTTCTTGCTTTCAATTTGAATCTCTTGGACTCCTTTGGTGGCTTAATTGATTTGGCTAGGATTTCAAGTACTATATTAAATAGGGATGGATAAAGTAGGCAGCTATGGCTAGTTATTTTGGATTGCTTCAAGATCAAGAATTGATGAACATGAACAGGACCTCATAAAATTGTGAAGCTTCTGCAAAGCAAAGGGAATTGTCAATAAATCAAAAGAACAACCAACAGATTGGAAAAGAATCTTTACCAATTCTACATCTGATAGAGGGTTAATATTTAATATATACAAAGAACTCAAGAAGTTAGAGACCAGAGAAGCAAATAACCATATTTAAATGGAGGACAGAGCAAAGCAAAAGGAATTGTCAATAACTCAAAAGAACAACCAACAGATTGGAAAAGAATCTTTACCAATTCTACACCTGATAGAGGGTTAATATTTAATATATACAAAGAACTCAAGAAGTTAGAGACCAGAGAAGCAAATAACCATATTTAAATGGAGGACAGAGCATAACAAAGAATTCTCAACTAATGAATATTGAATGGCTGAGAAACACCTAAATAAATGTTCAACCTCCTTAGTCAGCAAAGAAATGCAAATCAGAACAACCCTGAGACTTCACTTCAAACCAATCAGAATGGGTAAGATCAAAAAATCAGGTGTCAGAAGATGCTGGCAAGGATTTGGAGAAAGTGGAACACCCCTTCATTGTTGATTAGGTTGGAAGCTGGTAGAACCACTCTGGAAATCAGTCTGGCAATTACTCAGAAAATTAGACATACCACTGTCTGAAGAACCAGCTATACCACTCCTGGGCATATTCCTAAAAGATGCTTCAACATGTAACAAGGACACATGCTTCACCATGTTTATAGCAGCCTTATTTATAATAGTCAGAAGCTAGAAAGGACCTAGATGTTTTTCAACAGACGAATCAATAAAGAAAATTTGGTATATTTACACAATGGAATACTACTGAACTATTAAATCAATGGCTCTATGAAATTCTTAGGCAAATGGATAAAACTAGAAAATATTATCCTAAGTGAGGAAACCCAGTAACAAAAGAATATATGGTATATACTTACTGGTAAGTGGATATTACCCTAAACATATACATTGCCTATGATAAAATCCACAAACCACATAAAGCTAAAGAATTTGGAAGACCAAAGAGTATATGTTTCAGTTCTTCCTAAAAGTGGGAAAAATATTCAAAAGATGAAACACAGGAAAAAACTATAGAGCAGAGACTGAAGAAAAAAACATCCAGAGACTTGCCCACCCAGGCATCCATAAGATATAGCGTCACCAAACCCTGACAATACTGTGGGTGCCAGGAAGTAGATGCTGAAAGGAGCCTGATACAACTGTCTTTTGAGAGGCTCTGACAGAGCCTGAGAAATACAGAATCTGGTCCTCTTAACAACCATTGGACTGAGAACGTGATCCCTAATGTAGAAGTTAGAAAAAAGTCTAAAGGAGATGTAGGGATTTTTAACCCTACAGGAAGAACCATATCAACCCAACAGATATCTGAGAGCACCTAGAGAATAATCTATTAATAAAATAGTACACATTGAAGGATCCATGGCTCCAGCTGAATATGTAGCAGAAAATGTATCTCATCAGGCATAAAGAAGAGGAGAGGCCCTTGTCCCTGTGAAGGCTCTATAACCCAGTTAAGGGGAATGCCAGGGCAGGGAGGTAGTTATGAGTGCGTGGGTGGGGAAAATGTTTCATAGAGAAAGGTGTATGGGAGATACATTAGGGGGATTCCAGAGGGTAAACCAGGAAAGAGGATAACATTTGAAATGTAAGTAAATATAATAATAATAATAATAATAATAATGATAATAATAATAATAATAATAATAATAGAATTAAAAGAGAATGCTAAAATGCATTTCACACAATTCAACTATATTAAAGTGTTCATATCTTTTTTATTTTCACCATAACTCTCTTTTAAAAAATCACTTATCTCTTTAAATTATGCTATTAGTTCCATATTGCATTATGGAAGTGCACTTTTACGTTTATCATGGTTTTATTTTTGGTAAGTGTAACTTTTTAATTCTAGCATTATTTAATCTAGCATATTTTTAAAATGCATACTCCTGCCTATGGTTTAAAAAACTTTCCTTTCCCATGGTATAAAAAGGAATTCTATGTATATCATTTAAAAATATTTGAAGTTTCACACTTAGGTATTTTATACATGTTAAATGGATTCTCTGTGCATTTTGAGGTGGAGTATGATTTGTAATTCTTGCATATGCATAACCAGTTGTTTCAACAAAATTTATTACAGTACATGTATTTTTGTCCTTTTTTGCTTATTTGAAATGTTTCTATTTTCATCTATCAAACTTTTGTATATTTGGAGATCTGTGTGTAATTTTGTCTTTTGTATATCATACATATTTATGGATGAGTTTCTTTCTTTTAAGTAAAAACCAGTACTTCTTTGGATAATTAGAATCTGTGGTGGTGGTTTGAATGAGAATGTACACCATAAGCTTATATATTTGAATGGTTGTGTTGCAGTTGGTAGAAATGTTTGAGGGATATTAGGTGTGGTCTTTAGGAAGTAATGTGTCTTCGGAATGGGTCTTGAGATTTCTAAATTCCGTGCCATTCCCAGTTACACAATGTTGTTTCTACCTAGTGCTTGTAGATTACATATACACTCTCAGCTACTGACACAGCACCATACCGACCACGGTTTGCCAAGCTCCCAACCACCATTTGCCAAGCTCCCAGCCATAATGATCATGAACTCACTCTTTGAAACTATAAGGCCCTAATAAATCATTTCTTCTATTTGTTGCCTTTGTCTTAGTATCTTATCACAGACTTTTAAAAAAGTAACTAAGATAATTTTCTTTTTGAAATTTATATTCTATAGGAAAAGTCTAGGTAAAGGAATACATTCAATATATAAAATATTGGGACAATTCTATGAAAAATACTATAGGAGTCAAGGAAGATGAAGAACACCAGAGAACATGGATCATAGATATAAGCAGGGATCACATGAGATCATCTGTATATCTATCACGACTGTTAGCTACATGCTTTTGTGTGACTCATACCAGTGGGAACAGGTGTCTCTCTGACTCTTTCCCCTGAACTTGGAACTTGTTTTCTTCTATTGGTTTGCCTAACTTCCCTTGATATAAAGGCTTTCACCCTGCCTTACTATATATTGTCTTGTTCTGTCTGCCTGTTGTGTCTTTGGGGCCTGCTCTTTTCTGAAGAAGAAGCAGAAGGGGAAATGAATCTGGGCTCGGGAAGGTGAGAGCAGTACGTGAAGGGAAAACTGTGGTTTGGATGTATTATATGAGAGAAGAGTTTATTTTCAATTAAAATTAAATATTAAACAAATATACATGACAAATGACAAAAGAGATAAAAAATAATAAATCAATGTATTAGAATAGGGAGTTCCTTTGACCTTGATAGTTATTCTTTTAGTAAGTTAGAGAACATAATGTTCAGTCTGATGACCACCATATGTTGGAGATGAAATGCTGAGTTGTATTGATTTCTAAGACAAGATCATTCTATACACATAAAACGAGGAGTCTATGAGAAGTCTCATGGGATATGAGAATAAGGAGGCCAGTATAGCCAAGAGGAGACATGCAGAAATGATCTATTGAGAAAAGCTACTGAAGAACAAACATTTTTATTTTCTAAAGCCTTATTTTCATGATCACATTTCTCCATCCTGTTCTACGGGAAATCTTTGAGAACACAATGTTCTTTTTTCTTTTTTTGTCTTTTAAAGAGCTGTATTTATTCTTTGTGAATATCATACATGAGTAGTTTTGTCTCATCCAAACTGAAATAAAAAGTGTTGGTTGGATGAGGCAAAACTATACCATCAGACCTTGTCATTACCACATCTCCATCAAAACTTCCTACAGAATTTTATTTAACTCACTAACTGAGGTTTTATGAACTCCTCCTCACAGTTTCAATCTGTTTATCAAAGAAAGCAATCACTCTATAAAATATTCAAAATGCATCCAGTTGCTCAAGAAGCCTACATAAATTTTGAAAAGCAGTCAATTTAATCTGAACATCAAAGGAGGTTAAATTTTGTGATTCCTTCTGGACTTATCTGTGACTGGAGAATACAGTATTCCTTTCACTCATTTACTCATTTACACCAGATTTATTTAGTTTTAATTTATAATGAATTACTTATATATTTTTGTTGTTATAAAATCTATAAAAATGTTATAAGAGATACTTAATTATCTTAGTGTTTTTCACTATGATCAATCTTTGTTTTTTCTGCCTTTGGAGATCAAGAAGCACAAATAACTGCATAGGTAATGCTTCAAGTATTTCTGGTTTCACTTAAAACCTTTCTATTAGTGTGACCTTGAATGAACATGAATTTTATAATTAATTTTTTATTGCATGCCTAACCTCTCCATTCTATACCATTATTTCTTAATGAAACACATTATTCATTAATGTTGACTCAAATCACAGGTTTTCTCTGTTAATGGCAAAATTTGTGCCATACTGAAAACATCTCTATAAAATACCTAAGGTGATTTGGCCTGGGAGAAGGAGAACAAAATAATTATAGTCTAAAAAATTAACTCACTTATATATCACTCCTTCAGTAACAATGCATGTAGATAATTGCTTTATTATATCTTGAGGTTGTTCAAATAAACTTGAAATTTAGGTAACAGAAAGTCGATGAGCACAAATTCTAATATTATATATTAGAATATGCTTTATGTTTATAAGTATATTGACAAGTAGACACTGATGACTTTATACTGATAAACTAAATTGATAAGAACTTACTAATATCTAGTCAGCATTTCTGTTAATAGGTATAAAGTACTGAGAAAACTAAGCTGGTGTTTGCTGGAAATGTTAGTATATTGTTCAAATGTCTATTTAAGGATTAAAAATTTTACATTTATACACAGTTTTATTTAAAGTATAATAAAAATAACGTCATTTTAATATGATCACTAAGTTGTAAACAATGTAATTATGTGACAATATCTCCAGAAAATATCTGAAGTAAATACTTAGCAGACCTACTATCCATTCATAATCATTAATATCAAATTATCTTCTTATCTCTTTTACAAAGATCAAGTCCAAGTAGATCAAAGACTTTCACATAAAACCAGATATTTTGAATCTATTAGAAAATAAATTGGGAAAGAGCTTCGAACACATGAGCACAGGTGAAAACTTCTTGAACAGGAACGCAAATATCTCAGGCTCCAAGATCAACTATTGACAAGTAGGATCACATAAAACTAAAAGGCTTCTGTAAGGCAAAGGACACTGTCAATAGGACAAAATGGCAAGCAACAAAGGATCATTACCAACTCTGCATCTAATGGAGTGTTAATATCCAACATATATATCAAGAAAGTAGACTCCAGAAAACTAAATTACCCAATAAAAAGGGTGTAAAAAGCTAGAAAGTAAATTCTCAGATAAGGAATTTCAAATGGCAAAGAAGTACGTAAAGAAATGTTAACTTCCTTAGTCATCTGGGAAATGCCTATCAAAACAACCTCCAGATTCCACATCACACCAGTGAGAATGGCTGAGTTAAAAAACTTTGGTGAGAGGAGATGCTGGCAAGGATGTATGAAAATAGAACACTTCCCCATTGCTAATGTAATTGCAAGCTAAAACAACTATTCTGGAAATCAGCCTAACAGTTCCTCAGAAATCTGGACATAGTACTATCCAAGGTGCCAGGTAATACCTTAATTGGGCTTATACCCAAGAGATGTTTCAACATATGACACTATGTTCATAGCAGCCTTATTCATAATAACCAGAAGCTGGAAACAACCCAGATGTCCCTCAAGAGAGTAATGAATACAGAATTGTCATACATTTCCACAATGAAAAAATACTCAGCAATAATAAAAATGTTTTCATGAAATTGGCATGCAAATGGATGGAACTAGAACGCATCATCCTGAGTAACATAACCTAGTCACAAAAGAACACAAAGGGTATATACTCACTGATAAGTGGATATTAGGGAAACATCTCAGAATACCCATGATAAAACTTACAGACCATGTGAAGGTAAAGAAGAAAAAAGACTAATGTGTGGATGCTTCAGTCCTACTTAGAAGGGACAACAAAATAATAATAGGAGGTAGAGGGTAGAAGGGACATTGTAGGAAGGGAGGACAGGATAATAAAAGCGGACAGGATCAGGTTTGGAAAGAGACATGGGAGATGTATGAATGGTCAGAAAATTAAACAAAAGTTGCTAGCAGTTTGGGATGGGTAATTGGGTGTAACGAATAGAAAGTCACAGATGCCAGGAAAGCAAGAGCCTACCAGGATGCAATGAAAATAACATTAGCTGAAATAACTAACCCAGGGGAGAGAGAACCTGTAGAGACCATATCCAGAGGTTAGACATGTCCCCAGGTTGAGGGATGGAGCTACCCACCCTTCTCAAAAATTTATCCCAGAGTTGGTCTTGTCTAAAGGAAATACAGGAACAACGAGTATAGCAGAGACTAAAGAAAAGACCATCCAGAGACTGTCTCATCTGGTTATACATTGTATGTGGAGCCACTAACCCCTGTCACTATAGCTGATGCCAAGAAGTATTTGCTGATATGAATTTCTCCTGAAAGTCTTTGCCAGAGCTTTACAGATACAGATGTGGATGCTTGCAGCTAACAATCAGACTGAGCATGGGATATCTATCAGTAGTAGTAGAAGAAAACTGAAGGAGTTGAAGTGGTTTGCAACCCCAAGGGAAGAACAACAATATCAACCCATCAGAACCCCTAGAGCTCCCAGGGACTAAACCACTACCCAGAGAGTACACATGGCATCAGTTGCATATATGGCAGAGGATAGCCTTATTTGTCACCAGTGGTAGGAAAGGCCCTTGGTCCTGTGACAGCTTTATGCCCTTGCAGAGGGAAATGCTAGGTTGGTGAGGTGAGAATGGGTGGGTGGGTGTGGAATATCTTCATAGAAACAGGGGATTATGGGAGTGGGAAAGGGAATTTCAGAGGGAAACCAGGAAGGGGATAGCATTTGAAATGTAAATAAAAAACTGACAAATGAAAAAAAAAATTAAAAAGGGAAGACTCACTTTAGGTTATATTTTGCAATATTTATTATGAAATGATGCAGCAATAAATGCACAAGGATCAGTATTTTCTATTTATACTGGAATGCACAATTGCCAAAATTTAATAATAGAGAGCTATTAATGAGGATAACAACATCTATCTCTTGCTGAGTGCCTACTATGTACCAGAAGTTGCTTTCAGATATCAATATTATCTCATACAAATTTCAATCAGATTTCAGAAACAGAAATGGGATATATATGTGTATATATAGATGTAATTTATAGAGGTCCCATTTTTCAATTCTTGATCTTAGACCATAAGCTACTGGTGTTCTGTTTAGGAAATTTTCCCCTATGCTATGTGTTCTAAGATTTTCTCCACTTTCCCTTCTATTTGTTTTACTGTACCTGGTGGTATGTAAAGGTCTTTCATCCACTTGAGCATGAGCTTTGTACAATGAGATATGAATGTGACAATATGCATTCTTCTACATGCTGACTGCCAGGTAAACCAGCACCATTTGTTCAAAAGGCTTTTTACATTAATTTTTTAGCTCCTTTAACAAGATTAACAAGTGTGTGAATTCATTTCTGGGCCTTCAATTCTATTCCATTGCTTTACCTGCCTGTCGCTATACCAATACCATACAGTTTTTATCAGATTGATCTATAATACAGCTTGAGGTCAGAGACAGTGATTCCCCCCCCCCCCATTTTTTATTGTTGAAAATAGGTTTTGATATCCTGGGATTTTGTTATTCCCACTCAATTTGCAAATGGCTCTTTCTAACTGTAGGAACAATTGAGTTGAAATTTTGGTGGAGATTGCACTGAATCTGTAGATTGCTTTTGGCAAGAGGGCTATTTTTACTATATTAATCTTGTCAATCCATGAGCATGGGAGATGTTTTTTTTTTTCCATTTTTTGAGATCTTCTTCAATTTTTTTCTTTAGAGAAATAAAGTTCTTGTTACACAGATCTTTCACTTAAGAAACAAAAGCAGTCATTTACAGTCCCCCAACGAAAAAAAGCCCACAACAAGATGGGTTTAGTGAATCATTTTATCAAACTATCAAACACCTAATATCAATACTCTCCAAACTATTCCACAAAATAGAAACAGGAGGAACACTAACCAGTTAATTGAATGAAGCAATAATTACACTTATACCTAATCCACACAAACACCCTTCAAAGAAAGCTCACACCAATTTCCCTCATGAATATTGATGCAAATATACTCAATAAAATTCTTGCAAACCGAATCTAAGAACACATCAAAGTGATCATTCATCATGATCAAGTAGGCTTCATCCCTGGGATGCAGGTCTAGTTCAATATATGGAAATCCATCAATATAATCTACTATATTAACAAATTAAAGTAACACTCACATGTTCATCTCCTTAGATACTGAAATAGCATTTGACATAATTCAACACCCCTTCATCATAAAAGCCTTGGAAAGATCTAGAAATCTAAGACCCATACCTAAACATATTAAAACGAATATACAACAAACCAATAACCAACATCAAAGTAAATGTTGAGAAACTTTAAGTAATCTCACTAAAATCAGGGACTAGACCAGGATGCCCACTCTAGCTCTACCTATTCAATATAGTACGGAAGTACTAGCTAGAGCAATTGGACGTCAAAAGGAAGTCAAAGTGATGTAAATATCAAAATATCACTATTTCCAGATGGTATGATAATATACTTATGTGACCCCAACATTTCCATTAGATAGCTTTTACAGCTGATAAGCAACTTCAGAAAAGTAGCTGGATATAAAATTAGCTCGAACAAATCATTAGGCTTCTTCTACTCAAAGGATCAACAGACTGAGAAAGAAATGAGAGTATTGACAACCTTCACAATAGTCAAAAATAATCTAAAATACCTTGATCTCACCCTAACCAAGGAAGTGTATTTAAATTAGTCATTTTTTTCTTTATTATAAGTCTCTTATTATTTATCTGTATTTAAAAAATGGTATCATTATATCTCTAGACATGTTTTAAATACTTTAAGAAGATGAAGTTATTTTTTACCACATTCAAACAAATCTTTAATACATATATTCAGTTCATCTTGCCATTTTTGTACAATATATATATATATATATATATATATATATATATATATATATATATATATATATATATATATATATATATAATGTAGGGCAATATCATCATTGTCAACTCTACAAAGAAATGAATCTATGAATATGAAAGGATAGAATAAATATAAGATAAACAACCAAGAGAACATTGCAATGAAAATATCAGTTGCACAATATGTTTATTATACCTTTCCTCACATTTCAAGTTATAAAAATGATATAATCTCTAACTTTATTTTTACTTCATATAGATAGTAAAGAGTTTATTTAATCACAGCACTTGTCTCTTTTATGTACTTTTCCACCTTGTATTTTCTATGAGTGAATTCTTTTCACTTTATATTAGTCATATTACAGCGTAAATTCTGCTGTATTCTTTAATATGTACTAGTATTGTCACAGAATCTTGGGTTAAGTTTCCCTTTGATTTGTTTATATTATTATTATTAGTTATTTAGTTTTTTCTGATGAAAAACTTTGGGTAATAGTAGTTAATAGTAAAATAACTATTGTTCATATTATATCTGAACTAATATAGCTTCAACATGATTTAAAATTTTCTTGGTATTTTCCTAAACTTGTAGACAACTTTTAAAAGTAATCTGTGATTAAGGAAAAGAGTTATTTATTCTTTGTTATGTTTTCAAAGAAAAAAGAAGTCATTAACTTTTTAATAGAATCACAGTAATGCAGGCTTACATCAGATATACCCATGTAGCTTTGCGCAAGTACTATACATAAGCATAAAAAAATATTTCACAGTGAGCATGATCTCTTTGTTCTAGAAATTTCTCTTATGCTGTATCATAGGCATAACATTTTCCCAAATTTTGTATATTGTTTTCATTTGTAAATTTTATTCGTCAATTTATTTCAACTTTCATAATGTGGGTGAGAACAAAATAAAAACAAGACACTGATATATCACAGAGCAAATTCCTTCACTTATGTTGAATTAAAATTAAAAAATGCAAAAAATAAAATTTTGAGCACAAGCTTACTGGTCAAAACAGTTTTATGACTGGATGTATTCAGATGTGGCACAGCCACAATTTTAACTTTAACTTAGTAGTAATTTAAGCAACCAGTTCCTAATTATGTTCTAGCCTCCTTTAACTTGAATTTTATTTAGTCTTTCTTCTCACAAGTTCTTAAACTTCAGTTCATCCCCAGGTCATGTGAGATCTAAACTGTCAACTGTGCAGACATAACGGCTATTTATTTTTTTTTAATTCTAGAATTTTTTTAATTGAACAACTTTATTTTAAAAAACAAAGATAAATGTACAGTTTTAAAAGCATTTTTGCATAAAAGTATATGAATACATTTTTGTCAGTACTTGATTTTTTAAAGTTTGATAGTATGCCTTAAAATCTTACTAGTTACAATGAGCATAAAGTACATGTAAAACAAGATGTAACCTGGAAATAGTCAAAGTTTTCTTAAGAATACATTTGAGTACATATTTTCTGTCTGTAATTAATATATTTTTCTACCCATTTTCCACATATTTGTATATTTTAGCTACTTATATATCTCAGGCTTCTGTAAGGTCCTCTGAAAGTCCCTTTAGTTCTAGTTGATATTGGGAAGAAATAGTGTGTATGAAATGACCCTGGTTAAGAGCCTCCAAATGAGACTTTCCTATCCCTTGGTGATTACAGAAATTTTGATAATAAAAATTTAGTGGACAGTGAGAGACCCTCAGTCAACCGAGACACATTATGAATACAACCACTATCTTTGAGTAGAATTGTACTATATTTTTAACCTGGGATTATAAAGTTTTGAGTTTATAACTAATATTTGGAGATTAGTACAACTTAACTACTGAATGTCAAGACAATACAGTTTTTTTTCCTGATTTAGATTAGTTATATACACAAACTAAAAAAAAAATAGAGGGCACATTTTAGAGCATTTGTCAAACCTTTTACAAGTGTGACAGAAAATGAATAAACAACTAATAATATAGGAAAACATATCAATAAAAATACTATGTTCATGAAAGGATAGAATACAAAGTAGTAGTGTGAAAAATAAATAAAAGAAAAAGTATGTTGACACTATAATGAAAACATAGACAAAGGTGAGAGTAATCTAAAGTTACATATGTGAACATGTATGGATTCATGTTAAAAAAGGAAGAAATGAGAGCACTGTGAGATACACTAAGGGGCGTTGTTAAGGAGAAAATAAGTTTGTGAAATAACAAAAATAACTGGAGAAAGAAAGAAAATACACATACACACATACACACACACACAAACACATACACAAACACACACACACACACACACACACACACACACACACACACTTAATCATACAGAAAGTCAAACTTGTACCAACTTTGAAGCTGCATTAATAGTGGCTGTATTTCATAGTACTACAAGTTGCTATGAATGCTGTTGTGACAGAAATGAGCAGTGATCACTTAATGAGCAGTGATTCCAGCAAAGAACAATAAATGACTGGCCTGGCAAGATATGGCCAGTAGTATGATAATGCAAAGGATAACATGGGCATATAAAAGTTCCTATTTAAAGCCCATTCCACAAGATGCAAATCATACCTAATTCATTATAAAGCCAAGAATCAGGCTATGAAGACCATATACACTAATACTATTATTTTTGTTCAATTGATAATGTAATTAAAGTTCCATATGTTATATTATGCATACATAAAGTTTAGTGCAATATTTAATCCTTCTCAGAGAGTTTTTTTCCAGTAGAGAACATTTAATTTTGAGGCACACATCTGATCAATATTCAGAAAATAAGATACTGTAGAGTGTTCAACTTTGAATTAAGTCATTTATACAACATTCCTCAAGGATCATGTGAAAAAAAGAGAAAGAGTATAAGTCTGTGACATACTGGTCTCCAAGTGCATAGAGCCAGTTACAATAGGGGCCGTGCTGAGCACTGTTAATGTACCAGATTATTCAGATCCAAAAGAGCTATGTAAGGTGATGTTAATCACAAAACTTAGTTTTAAATCAATTTTTCATGAAATCTCTGGACTTAGGCTTTTAGAGGCAGGAAGCATATATTACAACTTTTCTCCTTTAGTTTGCATTGATTTGTTATTCTTTGGCTAATATTAGGTCTCATGATTTGGGATCTTGTATTCTGAAGTTGAATCACATTCATTATTTTAATTAGCATATATGTAATATAACTTTATACCTATGAACACGTTTATCACTTGATCTGAAATGGGGAGCATTGTTGTCATAGTGATTTTCAAATCTTAGGTTGGCAACCAAGTGTGCTGGATGTGTGATGTGTGCAGTAGTTTATTATTTCACTTAGTTTTTGGCTGTCAGTATTCAAAAGAATGAAATTTTGTATGTTTGATATGTCAGTGATAATATTTTTTTAGAAATTTGAGATGGGTAGAAAATAAGGAATCATCTATAACTCTGTCCTGTAAAGAGTAACCATTAAATTATATTAAGTTGTTTTAAGAAGTAATAATGCTTAATAAGCAAAAGTGAAAATTTACATCCATGCTAAGTAAAACAAATAATGTTAGAATTTGAGCAAATTGTATTTCTCTTTTTAGAGAAAATGTATGAGCAAAGATTCTGTTTTCAATGAAAGGGGGAAAATCTTTAATAATACAGCAATCTTAAAAAAAATCCCAGGGACATTGCTTCTGAAACCTAGGTCTGTTTGGTGTGCTGGAAAAAATAGTTTTAAAAAAGAAACCTCTCATTAGACACTAGTTAAGATTGAATATTGTTTAATTTATTAGATTAATTTTATACTTTTCTTCTATCTGAAAGATACTATATGATAGAATGGTTTAATTTGAAAAAATAAAATATTCTTATAAAATTCAATGCATGTTAAATATAAACAAAACTAAAAAGATACATGTTATGTTGTAAATACTGTTATGAATAAATTGTTTAAATTAATAACTTTAGTTATGAAACTTTTTTAAAAAGTAAAAGTGAATTGCTTATGTCTATAATTGAGTATGTGCAAAGCTATTTTTAGGGTAGTTATTAAGGTTTTATTTAAGTTATACTTACTCATCATAATCAATTACTAAAGCAAATAAGGACAGGAACTGACTCAAGGCGGGAACCTGTATTTAGGAGCTGAGGGGTGTCCATGAAGGGGTGCTATTTACCAGCTTGCTCCCCATTACTTTTTCACCCTGCATTCTTATAGAACTATGAGATTTATTACATTTTATTTCAATGTAATATAACTACTAGAATTTATTTCTTTTTTTACTCTTTCTTTTTATAAACTTCTGGCATTTGAATTATTAAAAAGTATATGTGAATCAATATTTTTCTAAATTAACAGTAGAAAGTTTGCTCACTTCAGAATTCAAAGAGAGTAAATTATTTTTCAAATTGTACAATATCAAAATTATTTTCAAATGTTTTCTTTGTAAGTGCAATGAAATGATGTGGCAATTAGAACTGAGCCATATAAATGTGTACTCAAATTGTATACCCTAGAAAGGTGATGGTGTAATGAGATTTGACAGCATGTAGAAAGGTGAAAACTCATTAACAAGCTAGGTTCTGCATTAAAAAATTGATTAGCATTTTTGTATTATGTAACAAGATTGCTTAGCATTTCAGGAGGAGAGCAGCAGTTGTGTGGCATTTAAATCCATTCTAAATTAAAAATGATCTGTTTAAAAAATTAGAGAAAATTCTTATGCAAATGAAATGTAATCAAGCCATGCTTCAGACTCATTATGCGTGATTGATATGCTCTGTAACTTGCTTACTAATTGAAGGAGCAGAGGAATTCCAATTATCACATTGTTTATGCAGCACTGTGCCACACTGCTGGAAGTGAGATTAAATTGATTACGATAAATGGTGTAAACCAACAAGATGGGTCCTTATACAACTTGACATTTATTTTAATGTAATGATGACAATTTCTGACTATCTTGAAAATCTTAAATTTCTCAGAAATATTTCAATCTTCATGACATTCTTAAAGTTATCAACATCAAGAGAATAAAGAAAATGTAGAAAAGAAAAAAAAAAACTTTTTTTTTTACCTTTAGTACAAGGTATTTTTTTTTGTTGACTTACAATTTATATGTAGTTTGTAATTTTGTAACTCCAAATGAATTTCTTTAGTGACTTTATGTACAGATGAGAGGCTGCTAGATAATGAAATGCTATGTTGACATAACCATAGAAAATTATGTAGTCAAACCTGTCATATTCAAAGTTTCTAGAATTTCAACAATTTTAGGTGTGCCCTAATTTATAATATCTATACTGGTTTACTACAGCAATTACTGATCTATCAGATTTTCACCTGGCTCATTAATTCATGATTAAAACAAAGACACACAGAGAGAGACACACTAAAAACATATGTTTCATACTTAGGTTTTTAAGTTGCAGAAATATACATTTAAGGCCAGCTTACCTAATGCAATCTACCGATTCAGTGCAATCCCCATCAAAATTCGAACTCAATTCCTCACAGAGATAGAAAGAGCAATTTGTAAATTTATCTGGAATAACAAAAAGGTAAAAGAAAACAGGATATCACCAATCATTCTCAAAAATAAAAGAACATCTGGGGGAATCAACATTCCTGACCTCAAGCTATCCTACAGAGCAATCATGATAAGAAGTGGATGGTATTGGTACAGCGACAGGCAAGTAGACCAATGGAATAGAACTGAAGATCCACAACTAAACCTACAAACCTATGGTCACTTGATCTTTGGCAAAGGAGCAAAACCCATCCAGTTGATAGGACAGCTTTTTCAACAAATGGGGCTTGTTCTACTGGCAGCCAGCATGTAGAAAAATGCCAATTGATTCATTCTCATCTCCTCATAAAAAGTTATATTCCAAGGGGATGAAGGATGTCTACATAAAAACAGAAACTATGAATCTAATAGAAGAGAATGAAGAAAAGAATCTCAAACATGTTGGCACAGGGGAAATTTTTATGAACAAAACATCAATTGTTCATGATCAAAGATAAAGAATGGACAAATGAGACCTCATGAAACTGAAAGGCTTTTGTAAGTTGAAGGTCACTGTCAATAGAACTCAACCCACAGATTGATAAAAGATCTTTACAACCCTAAATCTGATAAAGGGCTAATATCCAATATACACAAAGAATCTTGAGAAACAAATAACCACATTAAAATTGGATACAGAGCTAAACAGAGAATTCTCAACTGTCGAATCTCAAATGGCTGAGAAGCACTTAAAGAAATGACCAACATCCTTAGACATCAAGGGAATAAAAATTAAAACAACCCTGAAATTCCATATCACAGAAGTCAGAATGGCAAAATAAAAAACTAAGGTGACATCAGATGCTGACAATCTTGTGGAGAAATATGGACACTCCTCCACTGTTGGTGGAATTTAAAGAAGCTACAACCATTCTGGAAATCAGTCTGGTGGTTCCTCAGAAAATTGAACAAAGAGTTACCTGAGAATCCAGCTATACAGCTCCTGAGATACACCCAAAAGACGTTTCAACACTTAATAAAGACACATGCTCTGCTATCTTCATAACAACTTTTTGTATTCATTTTTATTGGATATTCTCTGCATTTACATTTCAGATGTTATCCCCTTCCCCAAATCGCATACTCCTTCCCTCTCTCAGTGCCTCCATGAAGGTGCTCCCTCTCCCAACCACCCCAAAAGAGAGAATTTTAGAGCAATTTCTCTCATAAACATTGATGTAGAAATACTGAATAAAGTACTTTCAAACCGAATCCAAGAACATATCAAAATGATCATTTACAATGATCACATTAGCCTCATTCCAGAGATGCAGGAATAGTTCAGTATAAAAAAAATGCATCAATGTCATTCACTATATAAACAAACTCAGAGGAAAAAAAAAGAACATGATCATCTCTTTAGCTGCTGAGAAGTCATTTGACAAAATTCAATACCATTTTATGTTAAAAGACTTGGGAAGATCAGGAAGCCAAGGCTCATATTTAAACATAATAAAAGAAATATACCGAAAACCAGTAGCCAACATCAACCTAAATGGAGAGAAAATGGAAACAATCCCAATAAAATCAGGGAATAGACAAGGCTGCTCAGTCTTCCCCTACGAATTTAATATAGTACTGGAAGTTCTGGCCAGAGTAATCAGACAGCAAAAAGCAGTGAAAGGGATACAAATTAGGAAAAAAGAAGTCAAAATATTACTATTTACAGATGACATAGTAGTATACTTAAGTGACCCCAAAAATTTCACCAGAGAATTTTTACAGCTGATAAACAACTTCAGCGAAGTGGCTGGATATAAAATTAACTCAAACAAATGAGGAGCCTTCTTCTAATCAAAGTATAAACAGGCTGAGAAAGAAATTAGAGAATCAACACACTTCATAATAGTCACAAAGAATATAAAATACCTTGGGGTGACCATAACCAAGCAAGTGAAAGTGCTGTATGACATGAAATTCAAGTATCTGAAGAAATAAATTGAAGAAGACCTCAGAAGGTGGAAAGACCTCCCATGCTCAAGGATTTGGAAGAATCAACATAGTAAAAACAGATTTATTTATAATAGCCAGAAGCTGGAAACAACCCAAATTTCCCTCAACAGAAGAATGGAAACAGAAAATGTGGTACATTTACACAATGGAGTACTACTCAGCTTTAAAAACAAGAATTATATGAAATTCACAGGCAAATGATGGGAACATGAAAATATCATTCTGAGTGAGGTAACTTAGTCACAAAAGTATACTCATGGTATGTATTTACTGATAAGAGGATATTAGTCAAAAGAAGCTCACAATGTCCACAATACCACTCTCAGATCTTATGAATGTCATGAAGAAAAATCACACCAAAATGTGGATGTTTCAGTACTACTCAGTAGGGGAAAGAGAATAATCTCTGGGAAGTAATATTAGAGAGCCATCCGGGGGGGAAGGAAATAGGAGAAGGAAAAAGGGAGCAATTAGTATATGAGAGGAGATGGAGGAGATGTACATGGATTCAGGGATTTGAAAGGAGATATGTAGTTGTGGGGCAGGGAAGACTGTGGGTAGCCACTAGAAAGTCGCAGATACCGGGAATCCAAGTGGTTATCAGGACCCAACAGAGAGGCCAAAATACACAACAACAGGGAGGTAGAACATATAGACACCATATCCAGTTGAAGGATGGCTTGATGCACCCAATTCAAATATATCTATCCATACTATCTCTGTCAAAAATAATCAAAGAGTGAAGCAGAAACTGAAGGAAAGCCCTTCCAAAGACTGCCCCAACGAGGGTTCCATCCTATGTGCTAATATGATACTCAGACACTATTGCTGATACCAAGTGCTAACTGACAAGAGCACAGTATTGCTGTCCCCTGAGAGTCTCTGCCAGTTATTCTGAGGAACCACCAGACTGATTTCCAGAGTGGTTGTACCTATTTACCTTCCCACAAGCAGTGGAGAAGTGTTCCTCTTTCTCCACATCCTCGCCAGAATCTGCTGTCATCTGAATTTTTGACCTTAGAAATTCTGACTGGTGTGAGGTAGAATCTCAGGGTTGTTCTGATTTGCATTTTCCTGATGACTAGGGATGTTGAGCATTTCTTTAGGTGCTTCTCAGCCATGAGATATTCCTCAGTTGAGAAGGCTTTGTTTACTCTGTATCCCATTTTTAAATTGAGTTATTAGATTCTCCAGAGTCTAACTTTTTCAGTTATTTGTATATGTTAAATACTACCCTCTATCAGATGTAGGATTGCTAAAGATTCTTTCCCAATCTGTTGTTTGCTGTTTTGTCCTTTTGACAGTGTCTTTTGCCTTACAGAAGCTTTGCAATTTCATGAGGTCCCACTTGTTGATTCTTGATCTTAGAACATAAGCCACTGGTGTTTTGTTCAGGGAATTTTTTCCTGTGCCTATATATTCTAAGCTCTTGCCCACTTTCTGTTTTATTAGTTTCAGTATACCTGGTTTTATGTGAAGGTCATTGATCCATTTGGAATTGAGCATTGCATAAGGAGATAACAATGGATCGATTTGCACTCTTCTACATGCTGACTGCCAGTTGAACCAGCAATATTTGTTGAGCATATAGCCAAAAGAAGCTCCAACACCTAAGAAGGACACATGCACAACCATGTTCATAGCAGCATTATTTATAAAAACCAGACGCTGGAAAGAACCCAGATGTCTTTCAAAAGAGGAATGGATACAGAAATTATGGTACATATACGCAATGAAGTACTACTCCCCTATCAAAAACAATGACTCCATCCAATTCGAAGGCAAATAGATACGACTTGAATCTATCATCCTGAGTGAAGTAACCCAGTCACAAAAGAACACTCATAGCATGTACTCACTTATAAGTGGATACTTGCCCCAAAAGCTTGGAATACCTAGGGAACCATCCACAGAACTTATGAAGCTTAAAGAGAAGGAATGTGGATGCCTCAGTCTTTCTTAAAGGAAGAAGAAAACATTCATGGGAGGAAATAAAGGGACAAACAGAGGAACAGAGATTGGAGAAAATATCATCTAGAGACTGTTTCACCTGTGGATACACCCCATATGCTCCCAATATACCCAAGCATTATTGCTGATGCCAGGTATTGCTTCCTGGTAAGAGCCATTTTGATACAGAGGAGGATGCTTGCATATAACCAGCTAACTATCAGACTGAACACAAGGACCCCAATGAAGGAGCTAGATAAAGGACTGAAGGAGCTGAAATGGTCTGCAACTTCATAAGAAGAGCAAAATAATCAACTATCCCAAACCACCACAGCTCCCAGGGTTGAAAACATCAAACAATGAGTTCGCATGGAAAGACCCATGGCCTGGCATCGGAGGATAGCATTTTCTGATATCAATGGGAGGAGAGGCCTTTGGTCCACTGATGCCTTGTTTTCCCAGTGTAGGGTAAAGACAAATGTTCTGAGGTGGGTGAGGGTGGTTGGGAGAAGGGGCACCTTCACTGAAGCTATGTGAGGGGAAGAGAGAATGGGATTGTGGGAAAGGGATAATATCTGATATGTAAATGCAGAAAATTTCCAATAAAATAATTTAAAAATGAATCTTTGCCAGAACTAGACCAATATAGATCCTGATGTACACAACCACATATTGCACTGAGCATGGGGAATGCAGTGGAGAAGTTAGGGCCAGGACTGTAGGAACTTAAGGAGTTTTCAACCCCATAAGAAGAACAACAATATCAACCAACCACACCTCCCAAATCCATGAACTACCAGCCAAGGAGTACAAAGAGGGGACCCATAGCTTCAGCTGAATATGTAGTAGTAGATTGCGTTATCAGGCATCACTGAGAGGGAATCCTCTTGAACCTGTGGATGCCTGACGACTCAGAGTAGTGCAATGCTAGGCAGCTGAGGCAGGAGTTGGTGGTAGGAGCCACTCTCATAGAAGGAGGCATCAGGGAGACATAGTTAGGAGGCTTTTGGAGGAGAAACTAGGAAGGGGGATAACATTTGAAATGTAAATAAATACAATTACCAATTAATTAAAAGAAAGAAAATGTTTGCAACTTACATTTTTTACTTACAAGTCTGCAAGGTCAGTAAGTTTGATTTTACTTAACATTGAATGATTTCATAATTTATAGTTTAGTCATGTCATATTTTTTATTAAGGGGCAAAACTGTCTCAATACATTATCTAAAGTTGTATCAAAAGTAAAGTGTGATGTATATGTGTTTATGTTCTTGTGTGTGAGAACAAGTATATATGGTGTGTGCATATGTGTGTGTGTGTGTGTGTGTGTGTGTATGTGTGTGCATGCATTCATGCAGATGCTGGCTTAGGTTATGTTCTTTAACAGCTTATCTCTTAAGCTGTTGAGAAACGACCTCTCAATGATCCCAGAGCTAACTGGTTAAGCTGGTCTAGCTGGCCAGTAAGTTTCAGAAATCATGTTTGCTCTTTCTTATCTCCGGGATTGATCATAGATCATGGCTTTTATATGAATAAATTCATGCTACAAATATGTAACTAAAACATTTCCACATGGCAATTTTATGGCATAGTCTACAATTCTTCCTTTGATCTCCTACCAATCACAAAACACTCAATGGTTTTTCTAATCTAAAGTTCCAAAGTTCTTCCACAACTATCCCCCAAACTTGGTCAATTTTGCCACAGCAATAGCCCACTATCTTGACACTACCTTGTATCCAAATTTATCTTTGTATTATTGTGACCAAGATAATAACCAAAAGCTGGCTCTGGAGAACAAAAGAAAGTTTATTTGGCTTCCACTTCAATATCGTAATTTATCAACAAAAGAAGTGAAGACAGGAACTCTAGTAGGGTTAGAAACTCAAAGCAGGACCCAATACAGAAACCATGAAGGTGTGTTGTTTATTAACTTGTACTTAATGGTTTTCTCAGCCTGATTTCTTATAGAAGCCAGGATCATAAGAACAAGAATGGCACCACCCACAATAGAATGGTCCTTCCCCTATCAATCACTAATTAAGAAAGTTCTCTAATTTCTACAGTTGGATATAATGGAAACATTTTCTTAAATGAAGTTCCCTTCTCTCAGATGATATTATCTTATGTAAAGTTGACATAAAAATATCCAGCACAACAAGGTATGCACTTTAGCATTTCAAAATCATATGAAAAGCTAGTTTGAAAATATGGATATTTGTCATATAAATCAAAGATTTCCTGCCATGGCTTCTGATTTAGGAGTAGAGTATCCTTTAATCCCATTGATACTCATAGGTTATCATATATGTTTCTACTCCTCCATTCTTTTCCAAATAATGTTAAATATTAATTTATAATTTTATATCAAATATATATTTTCTTTATAAATGTATGCAGTAAACCTAAGATGGTTCTCATTATGAAGGTAAGTAATTGAATAGTGACACTCAAGGCAAGAACTTCGTTGTTGAGGGCTGAAGGCTGCGCCCTTACAAGATGGTGCTGGTTTCAGGTGCCATGAATCAGCTACAGTGTGGTAAACAACCACTGGGCACATGTGCAAAGAGTGGTGCGAGCCAAGTCACCGCCCATCTCGGGGCTTCACGATCAGACCACTGGCGGGCAACCAATCACACAGCGACACACCACCCTTGGGGGGTATAAATTAGGGTGCCTTTTCCTGCCCGGTGTCTTCCTCTTCAACATACAATAAAGGTTGTTCGCAGAAGAATCCTGTTGTTGCACGCCTTTTCCTGCTGGCGGGAATTGGGGCGCGCGACAAGTGGTGCCAAAACCCGGGATCAAACACTTTGTTTTGCTTAGGAATTTTTTGTTGTTTTGTTTTGTTTTTTCATTATTTTATTTACTTATTCACTTTACATGTGGATTGAGGACCCCTCTTCTTCCAGTCCTCCTTTCACAAGACTACTGCTACCTTCATTTCTCCTCTGGTATAGGGGAGGCACCTCCTGGCTACAAACTACCCTAGAACATCAAGTGACTACAGGACCAGGTATATTCTCTTCCACTGAGGTCAGACAAAGCATCCCGTTAAAGGGAACATGATCCAACAATAAACAACAGAGTCAGGGATTCTTCATGCTTCAGCTGTTGGAGAACCTGCCTGAAGACCAAGCTTCACATCAGCTACATAAATGCAAGGAGCCTGGGCTCAGTCCGCATATGAACTTTAGTTGATGGTTAAGACACTGAGTGCTCCCAAGGTGTGATTCAATCTTATTGTGGGGTCCTTATCCTCTCAGTGTTTCTCAATCTATCTGCTATCCCTTTCGTAAACCTCTGCCTAATGTCTGGTTGTGGGTCTCTACATCTGTTTATGTCAGCTGCTTATGGAGACTCTCAGAGGACAATTATGCTAGGCTCCTGTCTGCAAGCATAACAGTATTATTAATAATGTAATGGGTTAGCTCTCTCACATGGGATTGGTCTTAATTTGGGAAATTCATTGGTTGACCATTCCTGTAGTTTGTGTTGTCTTTATCTCTGCACATGTAGTAGGCAGGACATATTTTGGGTTTAAGGTTTTGTGCATGGTTTGGTGGACTTATCCCTCCACTAGAAGTCCTGCCTTACTATGGAAAGTGTCTACTTCAAGACTCATATGCCCACTTGTAAAAGTCTCTGCTAGAGTCACCCTCCTAGCTTTTCTAGAGACTGCCCCATCCCAGGTATCTGGTCCTTTGTAGAGATGTCCTGCCATCTTTGTAAAAACAAAGGCCAAATAGTGAAAGTCTCAGTAATTCTTAGGAAAAAAAGTAAGTGTATAGCACCCTCTCAGAGTGTAGTATACCTAAACCTTAAATCATTAATAATCCAAGAGCTAGGAATATAGCCTTGTGGCAACTTTTGGTATTCAAAGATCATTATGTTTAATATATACAGACCAAGAAAACTCTGAGTGTTTCCATGTTACATTCTGTTCTAAATATACTTTATGCTTATGGTAACTAGTGGGATTTCAGTATATGCTATCAAACGTCTAAAAGAATTGCCAAAATGCTTTTAAAAATCTACACATTTGTCTCTCTTCTTTAAATAAAATTGTAAGGAACAAAGCACCTTCATGGAAGCAAGTAGGAGGAGGAGGGAGGGGAGTAGGTGAGAATGAATATAATCTTTGAAATGTAAATACAGAGAATATCCAATAAAATTGAAAAAGAAAAAAAAAGAGAATATGCTCCTCACCATAACAGATTCTTTCTTTTGCATGGGTGTAACCAGCAACCTCAGCCACCATGATCATAAGTGTAGTAACTATGCCATGCCCAGAATATAATGTTTCCTATTAATTACTTCCATCAATTATTTTTTTGCATTCATTCTGTCTCCTCTTCTACAGTGTTCCCCAAGCTTTACAGTAAGTTATATAGACTTCATGTTTGAGGTTGAGCACTCAGCAGTCACTTACTCTTAGCACTTTTATCAACCATGAGATTTTGTATTAGAAATATCATTTGAACCTTAATCAAGTTTAATTAATTTATTTTTAACTAATAATAAGACTATTAAAATTATGTGTACTTATGTGGCCCTATGATAGTGTCCTGTGTATGAACCTTGCACAATGTTTAATCAAGAAAAATCAATTTCTATGTAAGCATTTAACCTTTATGATTAAAAGACATGTATCAGCATACTCATATGCATATAAACCTACAGACAGAGGTCATAGAAATGAATAAATTGGTTCTCATACCTTTGCATGTCAAGAACACTTTTTTCAGATAGGGCCTGATACTGGCCTAAGAGTTGCACACTGGGCTATGCTGTTTGTAAAATGAGCCTCATGGATCTTTCTTTTACCCAGCACTGCCATTATAAGCACATACAATAATGTCTAGCTAATATATTAGTTTTTGACCAGTTGTGTTTATTGTCAATTTTAAACTCAGTGAGACTGAGAAGATCTGGGAGATAAGTATGTGGGCATGCCTATGAAGAATTATTTTAATAATGTTTACTGATATAAGAATTTTTCACTGTGAGTGTCTTTATCCTCTGGTCTTGGATTTTGAACTACCTGAGAGAGAGAGAGAGAGAGAGAGAGAGAGAGAGAGAGAGAGAGAGAGAGAGAGAGAGAGAGAGAGAGAGAGAATGTACTATGTATCAGCATTATTCCTTTTTGAGTATGGATGCAATGTGACCAGGAGTTGAATACCCATGTCACTGTGGTTTCTCCCACAAAGCTTGACTGTAATTTAAAACCCCTTTCATGCATTTAACTGTAATCTGGTGTCCATTCAAATTTCCCCATTTTGAGAAGGGTATTTGTTTTATTAAATTTTAATTTCTCATATATTGTTGTCTCCATGTATTATTGTTATGATAAAGCAAAATATCCAAAAGCATTTGTGGGAAAAATGTTTTATTTCACTTTATAGATTATAATTGACCATTTAGGGAAGTCACATAAGGAAGTCAGGCTTTGAATCATAACGCAGGAACTGAAGCAGAAGCCATTTAGTAATCCTGTTTAGTGGCTTACTTCTTGTGGCTTTCTTAGGGCCTAATGCCACCTCCCTAGCTAGACCTGGCACCACCTTACTGAGCTAGGTACTCTCACTACAAACATTAATTAAGAAAATTTCCTGACAGGCTAGTCCACAGGCCAATGGAATAGGAGAGGGGAACTTTTGTGATGAAGTGTCCGTTTTCCTCAACAATTCTAGCTTGGATTTTGTTGCAGTTAATTAATTAACTAATTGTTTACTAACCCCAAAGCACTGTAACTTTAATTTCTTTATCAAGTGAGGAGTTTTCAATATTCTTCTGAACATTCTATAGTTTTTTTCTTCCCTTCCTTTAATGTTCTTTATGGAACAAAGAACTATAAAGTGTTACTTATTTCCATGGTCTGGTATTGCTTTTATTTTCTTTGCTTTTTAGGTTATATATAAAAATATTGACTAGTTATGGTGTTTTCCTATTATATTTTTCCAACAAGTTAATAATTCTAATTGAAACATTTAAGTATACTCCACTTTTATTTATTGACAGTGAGATGATATTTTCATTCTTTTATATATATAGATATCCACTTTTTCTAACATATTTTAAAAAGAAATCTTTCATTACCTACTATTTTCATCATTATTTATGAAATCAATATGGATTTGTTTGAAACACATCTTCTATTTTCAATTAATCTTTGCATTTCCTTTGGGTCTAGACTTTTTTTTTTAATTTGGTCAATGTACATTTGTGTCATATTTTGAAGCCAAGATGTATAATATATCTTTGCTTTGTTCATTTTGCACAATATTTCTTTGACTATTTAGACTTTCTAAGGCATGGGCATTTAATTTTTAATATTTTTTCAAGTACTATTTAATGTCTGCCTCAGAATATTTGCATATACGCGTGCTCACATAAATGTACATATATATGTATATATGTACAAATACATATTTACTATATAGTTCAAATGTTCAGCTATAAAAATAGTCTTATAATTCTGTAGCAATATACACATACATAACACACTGAAGAAATTTTAAGAGATCACCTTCATTAAGTTACACTTGTATATTAGGTTACTGCCTCATTGAATTCTAATATAATTGATAAAATATGCATGTATAAGCCTTAGTACATATTATCTCTTTTAAGATTTTATTATATGTAATCACTGAGAATCTAATTCTACAAATAATACTTCTCCATTCTCTTTTCTGAATGGGGATTAATATGAGACAATATAGTATCATTCTCCTTCTTTTGAATTGTGATCATTTGTCTTATCTATGTTACTAAACATATTTTGATTCATGATACATTTTAGACATAAAAATGGTCATATATGGCCAATAAGACACCTTCAGGTTTCGTGGTTCTTCTTGACATTGATGATACTTCTTATAAATTAATTTTTTGTGTGTATTATGTTTTCATTTCAATTTCTGGGAAGATGGGGCTGAAGCAAATAAATACTCTTGCTCCATTCTTAATTTTTCCACAGCCAATTTTTTACAAGAAAAGTAAAGTCATATTTTCCTCTGACTCATGAGGAGTTAAATAATTGTAATGCCATACTTTAAGTAATTGCTCGATTTTTAATGTAATTTATCATATTTAGCCTACTTTCCTCTTAAAGCTGAAACATTATTTTATATTGAAAAACTATAGTATGTATTGCAAGTTCTTGGACATCCAAGGCAACGCAGAGAGCTGTAACAACTCAGTATCAACAAATAAATACAACAATAAATAAACAGGCATGGATGGAGGAATATAATAGGATTAAGGAAGAAGTATCTTGGCAGAAAAGTAAAAGTTCGCTAAATTTTAGATTGTACATGAGATAATATAAATAATAGATAAAATTAAATTACATACTATTATAGGAAGCAAAGGTGCACAATTTTTTGTTAACTTTGCAAATTCTTTAGGTCCATTGCATATATCATCCTGAGTGAGGACAGAAGGACACACATGGTATACACCCAATGGAAAGTGGATATTAGCCAAACAGAAGCTTGGAATACCCATGATACAACTTAGAGACCTTATAAATCCCAAGAAGAAAGAAGGTCACATGAAAGTGGGGATGCTACAGTCCCACTCAGAAGGGGAAAGAAAATATTCTCCAAGAAATAGAGGGAGAGAGGGATCTGAGAGAAAGAGAAGCAGGGGAGGGAAAAGGGGGAATTTCAGAAATGAGAGAAGATGGGGGAAGTGCTTAGGTCAGGAATTTGAAAGTAGGTATGTAGCAATGGGGGAGGGGTAACTGGGGGCAGCCACTAGAAAGTCCAGATGCCAGGGACCCAAGAGGTTCCAAGGACACAAGGATGCGGAGAAAGAGGAACACTCCTTCACTCTTGGTGGGATTGTAAGCTGGTACAAGCACTCTGGAAATCAGTCTGGCAATTCCTCAAAGAATTGGAAATAGTACTTCCTGAGGACCCAGCTCCATGTCTCCTGGGCACATACACAAAAGATGCCCCAACATATAGCAAGGATACATGCTCACTATGTTCATAGCAGCCTTATTGATAATATCCTGAAGCAGAAAGAACCTAGATGTCCTTCAACAGAGGAATGCATAAAATTAAGACTGTTTCTCACTTATAGATGTTCAAAGTGAGTAACTGATTCATTCAGCATATAATTTCAGAAAGCATATAAAGAAATAATATTAAAAATGAAACCTGTTGGCTCAATATAATTAAGGTATAAAGTTTTTCTCCTTGTATGTAAGCCAGCTAACATAGTTATATAGAGATCATAATACAACAAAGCTTAAGACTTTACAGACAAATAACATTTGTATGAATTGAGCTTAGTTAAGTATAAGTTGAGAACACTAAGGCTAGTATAACCTAAAGTTCAACAGATTAACTCTCATGAAAAACAAAACTAATGATGTAAGTCTTGAATACAGTAAATATTTTATAAAATAGTCTCTGTTGTAGCAAGAAAACCTCATAAAATTCAAGTGGTTTTTAAAAACATTTTCTAATCATATTTAATTTAAGAAACAACTCTATATACTGTAGCATATATAATATTTAATTTTATAATTCATTATCTGATGAACGTTTTCAAGTTATATGTAATAAAATAGTATGTTTTAATTTCAAATAACAGGGAAAACTCTCTTTTGAAATTACCATATTTATACTTGCTCTGACCACAGATATTTGTATGTTTTAACTATACTTAAAGAAATAGTCTTCTCCATTGAATACATTACCATCTAAGTTCTCTTTTATTTCAGGCTTTTTTCTGCTTATATATTCATTCACTTACCCACCCCCACCCCAGTCCTCCCAAGTCATTTGCCCTTAACTATCTAGATGTTCCTGAAACAAAGAATTGATAAAAAAAAAAAAAAAACAAAAAACAAAAAAAAAAACTGTACATTTATACAATGGAGTATTACTGGGCTGTTAAAAATGAAATCAAGAAATTGACAGGTAAACGGATACAACTAGAAAAAAATACTGAATGAGGTAATCTATATATTAGCTGTTAAAAATAAATATTAAGCTATATATGATAAACAAGATACAATCCATAAGCCCAGAGAAGTTAGGTAAAGAAAAGGGCTGCAATACATTATAATAGCCAAAAGATGAGTTTATAATTTTTTGGGTGTTATATAATCAATTTAGTCATCATCTCTATATTAATTTTTGATATGTGATATTAAAAATAATAAATTATTTTCTTCCTATTAAAATTCTTACTGAAGCAAAAAAAAAAAAAAAAAAAAAAAAAAGAAGAGGGCTGCAAAGAGGCTGAATGGATCTCTATGGGAACAGAAATAGAATAGATTTTGTAGGTAGACTAGTAGATGGTGGGGGCAGGAGCAGGAGGAAGTAAAAAGAATAATTTAACAAGTCTAAAGTAATAGAATGCACTCATGAAAAAGCAGTATAACCAAGCAGAATAATCATTTTTGTTATTGTTGTTTTTGTAGTTTTTAAGACTTATAACTTGAGAAGTGGTCACATGTTATTTAAAATCACCAAATAAATCACTAATCTGGTAGGAAATTTTCCATGTCTTCTCATAAATACCCTCTGCTCACAAAAATAGTCTTACTGATATCAGTTCCCAGTAGTTTGTTGATGGATGATGAATATCAAGTACATTTTAGAGCTCTAGTCAAATGCACTGTCAAATACTTAACTTTTACTAAGTTACTTTTACTATGTCCACTCACTTCTAGATGTTGCAGTAAATTCGTAAACTGTTACAGTAGATGGCTTTGTTAATATTACATACAAGACACTTTATATAGGTCTTCGTTGAATACAGTTGGTGAGGCAAATTGTTTATGACAAGGGAATTGAAAAGTAAAGGAGCTTTTAATGAAGTTATGTGTATATATGACAGCTAGACTTTTGCAGACAATGTTACAGAGTACAAACAAGTTGATAAAAAAAAAAAAAAAAAAAAAAAAAAAAACCTCACCTATTCACAAATAAGTAAAGGATATCCCACATGAAAGTATCCGAATATATTTTTCTATTGTTGGACTTCAATGTCTGCCTGGATTACATAATGAGTTTGAAAATCACATAGAAAAATTAGCAACAACGCCTACTTCTTTCTACATTGAAACAATACAGAGAAGTTTTACATTTTTGTAAACCAAACCACCATCTTTTTTACAAAACAAACAGAAATATTTATGAATTTCATTGACAATCAAAACACTGTCTTAGTGATAATAAAAAAAAAAAACAAAACAAAACAACAATCCTGATGAATGAGTTCAAACTTTCTGGGATTTGTTACTTTACTCATGAAATTCTATATATTCAAATAATCTTTGATGCAAAACAAATTTCATACAATAGACAAAAGTACTGGCAGAAAGCAAACGCTCACCATAACTAATGATGAACGTTTTGCACTAGTGCCAGTGTTATCCCGAGCATTTGTTGTCAACATCTTCTCATGATCTGGTGATCCCCAATCATAAAATTATTTCATTGCTTCTTCATGATTAAAATTTTGCTAGTATTGTGAGTCCTATGTGAATTTCCTTTTCATATGGTCTTAGGCATCCCCTATGAAATTGTCATTCAAGCTCAAAGGAGTCATGGCACACAGATTAAAAACAACACCATTTGAATAATATAAAAAAGAAAATAATAAAAGGGAAATAATAGATAAATGACAATGGCTTCATGTAATATAATAATCTAATCTGGAAACCATGGGCCATGCAGCTCAGTAGAACCTCCATATTGGTAAAGACATAAAGCTAGGTTTTAAATCTCATTCTATTTTTCTACACTAGTTAATTTCTGCTTTCATATTTTCTTTTAAAAATTTAGCAGTAACATGTATATAAAATTGACACTTTTAAAAATTCAGTAGGTTATAGAATATTCAATACATTAATATTTCTCCCACAAACCTTTATGAGCTTAAAAACATTACTCCTCTTTAAACACAAAGTTTACATATGCTGATTTTCTTGGGGATTTGAAGCCACTAAAATATATTTGAGTAATTAAGGAAAAACTGTATTATTGCCTTTGGCCTTGATAGTTTATTAACAATTATCTAAAATCAATTATCTCAATGAAACTTATTAGATCATTTTCATTCATTTAAGTAGAAAGACCATTATCATTTAACATATTTACATATGTTTACATGTATTTTATGAAATATTATTTTAATCCAGTAGAATTAAGACTTCAAATTCAATGAGAATTCTCTTTAGTCCACAAATGCCATTTATGATTTGCAATGCTCATTATATATTTCTAGTTGTAGCAAATGTCAAGTCATGCCTTTTTTTCTTATTGTTGAATGATGATTAGATCAAAATTAAATTGAATTATCAGCTATCTGTGAACATATAGAAGTTGATTAAAGAGGGGAATTCAATTTCCTGCAAAAATCTAATACATATATAAAATACATAAGTGTGTGTGTGTGGGGGGGTACAAACCAATTCTTAAAAAACTAGGACAGAAAAATTTATGTCAATTCCAATCCTCATTTTTGTAACTGGTAACCTTAGCTGGTGTTTTTAACTATCCCTGTCTGCTGCACATGTTTTCTGTGTTTCATCCACTCTTCACAAGCACATCAGCAATCCTTGGCTCTTTTTCTGGATGAGTGACCAATACCATCTTTGTTAAAGGTAGACATGCCTGCTAACTTAACTATGAACAAATGTTAGAAAATTTGAGATCCAAAGTAGCTTCTATTGTTTGCGTCATAAAATTAGAGCGATTAAAATGTGTCTATGTGAAGTGAATATGCAAGTTAAAAATGAAAATGAAAGAAAGAAAAATGAGACATACTGCATCATTGTCCACATGTAGGCAAAAAGAGATGAGACTTAGGTAACGTGTGGGAGGAATGACTGGCATTCTATAGGATGAGATCAATTTAATCTACTCCAACTGGATCTGTTAGATATTTTCATGAACATGTACCTAAATATATAAACTAATTATGGCACTAACGCTTCTTGAATATTATACTGCATGATCTCTACTAAATTTTCTTTTGTCAGTAATTGACTAAGAAGTGTGTGGACTTCACAGAATCTAGCTGGAAGCCTAATTAAGTCCTAAGAACATACTGGGTTCATTGTATAGAGACTGCTGATTCGAATAAGCCAGAGTGTAGGTGTGAGCCCCACTACACTGTACTTTGGTCCTAGAATTTTAGTTTCTCTTGATTATTCTTGGTGCTTTTGGTAGGTGGTTATTTCAGAGCATGATTCACTTCAATTAGATATATTTGATGTGTTTAACTTAAGAATAGTCAAATAAATAAATAAATAAATAAATAAATAAATAAAGCCAGACAGTGGACAGCTAAGGCATGCGAACACACTTACTTATAAATAAAAAATAAATATTAAAGAAAAAAAGCATAGTCTCTTATACTAGTAGTGAATGAAAAATATTTCAGGCACATTTTGTATCTGTTTGTGATTAGATTTACCAAAGTGTCTTCTCATTTAATTATTCAGAAATAAAAGAATATTTATTTTAAGCATCAAATATTACATATATAAATAGCCTAAGAATAAATTCTGACATAGTAATCTTTCATAGTATAATTTAAAATTTGACAGTAATGAAATTCATAAATACTAATAGCAGCATTAAAATGTCAAAAAATATCTAAGTTATATTGACCACATATGGTAAGAAAATAGCTTTAGAATTTTATGGCTACCTTAATTGCAAGTTATTAAATCTGAGAAATCATGCTTCAATCTTTTTAACCTTTGAATTAACATTCAATTTAATTCTTACCTGCCTGGAGTCATTTATTTTTAAGAAGTCCAATTGCTTAATCACACCGAACAATCTCTGTAACTATTTTTCTTTCAAAATCCTCTTGTTAAGCTCTTTATGTAACAATGTGGTAGAAATCCAGAAATTCTATAGCTGGAAACATGGCTTGAAAAATTAGATATCCACAGAAATATTATTTGTAATAGCTCAAACAAGTCGTTCACATTTCCTCAAAAATTAATAAGAAAAATGTGTTATATATACATTGAACAATCAGTGAATGAATTCCATTATAAAGTTCCATTTTTAATCTTATTTATGTCATTATTTGCTTATATTTGAAATGAAATGTCCATAATAAACATGTCTATAATGAGAAGTACTGATGATGGTGGTAAAACTTTGAGAATAAATGATAAAAGACTAAACTGTAAACTTTACTGAACACAAACAAAAACTTGTGCTGTTTTCTGACATTTTTAATAGCAACTGACTATTGAAAGGTTGATTACAGATCAAATGGGTCTTATATTTTTAGAAATATATTTTAGCTACTTGAAATCACAGACAATGAGTGCTGATTTTACAAAGAAAGAGACACAGATGGAAATGGAAATGTGCTGTTTCATTGCCTATTTAATATATAGAAATATATCTTTAAAATTGACTGATTTGTGTTCTTTCATTGTTTTTTTTTTTTCTTTTTCACAACTAAAAAAAAACACAAGAGCTATAAAATAATTGTAGTCATGGGTAAACTCTTGTTGGTTCCTGAATATCAGAAATGTTGGTGGAATGGCATTTATTTGCTATGGACCTATACTATTTTTTATAACCAATCAATTTAAAGGTAGTAACTCTTAATGTTCTTAGCTCTGTTATAGAAATCAAGCTATGTAAAAATAAAGACATTAACTGAATATATCAATGGACATAGTAAAAGCTCAAAGGAAACTTATTTTTAAAATCAAGTAGATACTTATAATATTTAGCTTACATAACAGATATGAATTACCTTAGTCAACATCTTACTGCATCTTATTATAGGAGGACTTCACGTTCTTATCCTTATTGAATGAATGGCATAAGTGGAGAGGTTGGAATTCATTAAACACTTGCAACTAAAGAATTTCTTCCCAGAAATCCAGAAATTGAATGTTGACCTTTTTTACTTCTCTTTAGGGCTTATTCCTTGATACATTGCTATAAAAATCTGGATATCTTGTTAGCCAAGGGAGAAAAAGACACATGCTTCTGATCATCTCTGAATGATGCAATACATCTTGATAGATCACAAATGCCATACAAGTCAAAATAACTCTTAGAATAGCATTTTTCTTTACTTAGTTATTGTTTATTGCATTATATGCACTGAAGTTTTTAGGCTGTATCTTTTTGGTACATTTGTTTGATTTTATTTTCTTCATTGAAGAGGACTTTAAGTAAAACAATCAAATCTTTGATCTCTTTGGAGACAAAGAAATACAAGTTTTAGGTAAGACTTTTGCTCTTGAGAAGCTTTGCAAATATGTACTACTTACTTAAGCTTGTTGAACCTGTTGTTTCCTATATAATAAATTATAAGAAAACAAATCCATATCAAATATTGAGTTACTTAAATACACAGGAGAGATGTCATTACTATCTAAATATGGACACAAAGTCACAGGGAAACATAGAATTTCCCCATGTTGCTAGTATATTCTGTACTTTACCAAACTAAAATAATGCAAGGGAAGGTACTAATATATCACCTTGATCATAGAAAAGTTTTCATTCATAATTGTCTCTATGATTAAAATTCCTTGTTTCAACATTTCTCTGGTGGGCATCTTATATTTCCTCGAGTGTTAAATTAATTGTCATCTTCTCAAGAAGTTTGATTACCATATGCAAGGCAAAAATGTTTGTTCTTACATTTACTTAAATTGTATTAATTGTATTAAATTGTAGGTGTGAAATTTGGAATATTTACCCAATTGAAAAAATTGAGGCCTTTCACTTGATTTGTCAAATATATAGTTATAATATAACACGTACAGTGTTTATGGAACAGTGCTTATTTATGCGTTTTTTAAATCACTAATACTTATTCAGACATTTAGGCAGAAGTTCCTCCAACTCTGTCAATTACAGATTTCTATTTGTACTCTTGACCATCTCTCTATGTCTCCAGTCCCTTCCCATGCCTGATCCTGAACAAAGATCTGGCATAAAGGAGGTACTCAAGAACCAATGGGGTGACCTTAGCTGTAACTCACAGTATTGGGAACCTGAAGAGGCTACCTCTTGTAGCCAGGCAGGAAGTTTAGTAGAGTAATAGAGACAACAACCCACCTAAAATGTTTCCTTTTTGTTTTATTGGTTATTTCATTTATTTACATTTCAAATGTTATCCCACTTCCTGGTTTGTCCTCCAATACCCCTCCATTTCACCTGCTACCCCTGCCTCCACGAGGGTGTTCTTCTACATGCCCACCCACCCACATTATCTCACCCCACTGCTCTATCATTCCCCTGTCTACTTGGGCATCAAGCCTTCAGAGGGCCAAGGGCCTCTCTCCTCCCATTGATGCCAGAGAAGGCCATCCTATGCTACATGTGCTTCTGGAGCCATGGATCCCTCCATGTGTCTTTCTTGGTGGGTGGTTTGGTCCCTGGGAGCTCTGCAACCCAAAACTCATCCTGTGTACAAGAAATGAAATGACAGCAGTTGATTACAGACTGAGAGAATGACTAGAATAAGTGAATAGGTAATAATAACAATTTAAAAATTAAGTGATAAGATAAACCTATTAATGAAAAGGATGGTACTATTATGTGGTTTTACATGAGTAGCTAAAGGCAAATTAAAGAATAATGTAATATGTTTATTTGAATATTTACAGAGTAAAGATGAGAAGCTTGAAAATTTCACTTTCCTAGTGTTACTTAAATCACTTGACACAGAGTTCTCTATGATTCTGTAAATATAAGAATTGTAAGGAGAAGTGGGTATTTCCTTATCAATCTGGCTATTTCCCTATAGAAAAATAAAGGGGAAAGTACCTAAAATCTTTCTGCCATTTATCTCATTTGAAGAATTTTTCTAAATCTAAAATACACATTTGATTCCTTCAACAGTAATATGACAGGAATGATGTATTTTTGGAACAAGGGAGCTAACACACAATAAAGTTGTATTACTTCTCTATAGTTACACAGAAAATAAGTGACACATGTTACATTTCCTAATGATTTTAAGTGTTTTAAAATTTAAATCTCTCAAAACATTCACCATACCTTTTAAAGTTATTACTTGCTCAAATTTTTAGCTCTTGATCCAGTGTTGGTCTAGCTTATTTTGCAAATGTGATTGTCTATTATTGATTGGCTATGGAAATCTTTAAAACTACAAATGAAGCTATTTTATTAGAGCTATAAAAGAGGGGGCAATACCTGTGGCTGATAAGGATTTATTTTTCTTAAGTATAAAGATGTTAGTTAATCTGTTGAAGAGGCTGTCTTTTTCCATTGAATTCTTTTAACTCCTTTACCAAAATCAAGTGACCACAGGTGTCTGGGTTCATTTCTGGGTCTTTGATTCTATTCCCTTGGTCCACCTGCCTGTCTCTGTACCAATACCAGACAGTTTTTAATCACACTTGATCTGTAATACAGCTTGAGGTCAGGGATGGTGATTCCCCCAGAAGTATTTTTATTGTTGAGAATAGTGTTTGCTATCCTGGGCTTTTTATTATTCCAAATGAATTTGCAAGTTGCTCTTTCTAACTCTATGAAGAATTGAGTTGGAATTTTGATGGGGATTACATTGAATTTGTAGATTGTGTTAGGCAAAACAGTCCTTTTTACAAAATTAACCTTTTCAAACCATGGACATGGGAGATCTTTCCATCTTCTGAGGTCTTCAATTTCCTTCTTCAGAGTCTTGAAGTTCTTGCCATACAGATACTTCACTTGCTTTTTTAAGGTTACAACAAGGTATTCTTTGTGGCTATCGTGAAGGGTGTCAATTCTCTAATTTCTATCTCAGCCTCTTTGTCCTTTGAGTAGAGGAAGGCTACTGATTTGTTTGAGATAATTTTATATCCAAGCCACTTTGCTGAAGTTGTTTATCAATTATAAAAATGGTGCTGGTTCAACTGGCAGTCAGAGTATAAAAGAATGCAAATCAATCCCTTCTTATCTCCGTGTGGTTCAAAGACCTCCACAGAAAACCAGGTACACTGAAGCTAATTAAACAGAAATTGGGGAAGAGCTTATAACATATAGGCACAGGGGTAATTTTCCTGAACAGAACACCAATGGCTTATTCTCCAAAATCAAGAATCAACAAATGGGACCTCATAAAATTGCAAAGCTTCTGTAAGGCCAAGGACACTGTCAAAAGGACAAAATTGCAAACAAAAGATTGGGTAAGAATGTTTATCAATCCTATATCTCATAGAGAGCTAGTATTCAATATATACAAAGAACTCAAGAAGTTAGAGTCTAGAGAATCAAATAATCCTATTTAAAATGGGGTACAGAGGTATACAGAGACTTCTCAACTGAAGAATATCTCATGGCTGAGAAGCACCTAAAGAAATTCTCAACATTCCTAGTCATCATGGAAATGAATCAAAATAACACTGAGATTCTACTTCACACTAGTCAGAATAGCTAAGATAAAAAACTAATGTGACAGCAGATGCTGGTGAGGATGTGGAGAAAGAGAAACACTCCTCCACTGTTAAGCTCCTCCATTGTAAACTGGTAAACCCACTCTAGAAATCAGTCTGGCAGATCCTCAGAAAATTGTAAATAGTACTTACTACCTGTAGACCCAGTTATACCATGCCTGGGTATACACCCAAGAGTATCTCCAACATCTTACAAGGACAAATGCTCAACAATGTTTCTAGCAGTTTTATTTATAATAACCAGAAACTGGAAATAACCCAGATGTGCTTCAACAGAAGAATGGATACAAAAATTGTGGTACATATACACAATGGAGTGCTACTCAGCTTTTAAAGACAAAGAGTTCATGAAATTCCTCGGCAAATGTCTTGAACTCTTGAAGGTATCATACTATGTCATCTAACCCAGTCACAAAAGAGCACTCCTGCTATGCACTCTCTTATAAGTTGATACTAGCCTCCCCCTTCCAAAACAAAGCTCAGCATATCCAAGAAATCATTCACAGTACTTATGAAGCTCAAAAATAAGGAAGACGAGAATGTGGATGCCTCAGTCCTTCATAGAAAGGAGAACAAATCAGGGGAGGAAATACAAGGCCAAATAGAGGAGCAGGGATTGAAAAAAATATCTACAGAGGATGCCTCACCTGGAGAACCACCCCATATGCAGCCACCAAACCCAGGCACTACTGCTGGAGTGTTTACTAGCAGGAATCAGATATGGATGCCTCTTCAGGGTCTCTCTGAGGGTCACATAGATACAGATGATGATGCTTGTAATTAACCATCAGAATGAACAAGGGTACACCAATGAAAGATGTAGAGTAAGGACTGAAAAAGCTGAAAGTTTTGCAACCTCATAGGAAGAACATCATCAACCAGCCAAGGCACTGAGCAGGACAGAGTAATTGGTAGAGGGAGCAACTTCATGGAATCAAGTTCAGGGGAAGGAGGGAGGGGAGTTGGGGGAAGGGCATAATATTTGAAATGCAAATACAGAGAATATCCAATAAAGGTGAAAAATTACATATGGGGAAATTTATCACATTTTTAAGACAATTCTTTTCTATCCATTAGGGTTTGTAAAATGCTTTTGTACCAATATGAATATATTTAAACTTCTAAGGCTGTTTCCAAGGAATTGTTTATTTGCTTAAACAGAAATTTTGTTTGGAAAGCATCCACAGGCACAAAGACAGTTTCAATATGAATTATAGTGTTTAGAGAATTCAAAATAAGATTGATCATTGCTGTCCACAGGATTAATGCCACATTTCTTCTGCAGAAAAGATTTGCTAGGTTTAGTTATGACATTATTTGAAGCCAACTTAATCAATTGGGAATTTTAATTATGTTTTGGGCATTCAGTAAGTTTACCATATTCTGATGCCATTTTTTAGAGTAGCTATAGATATTTGGACATAAGCACATGACCACTATTTGTAGACACAAATCATGGCCAGCAGGAAGGTCCAGAAGGTGTAAAGTTGACTCAACAGTGTTTAAAGAAACTCTACTGGTGTATTGAGTTTTGCTTTTAAAGCAATAGCTAATGTTTCACTTTGTGTCTAGAAATTTATCTTATTACTTGCAACCATATCTAGCATGTAAATTTGTTTCAAAACTTACATAAATACACTGTACAATTCAAACTCACTAAAATAGATTCATTTTGTTAGGCACAATTGCAAAGTATAAATTTAGTTTTCTTCATGTGAAATTTTCTACATGAACTCCTTATCTCCTTTATAGATAATTGCCAAACTGTTTGTCTGATGGATTAAATACATTTGGTCATGCAACCATACAAAGAATAAGTGGACTCCTGATATACTATCTAGTTAAGGGCTTGTGATTTGTGGTTCATTTCAGATTTCTGATATGAAGTATGAAAATAATTATTTGAAAAAACATTTTTCTCAAACATAATTAAAAATTTATTTGGAAAAAATTAAAATCAATATACTGAAGGAAAAAATGTATCACAGACATACCTTGCTACAGAAACAGGATAACTGTGTGTACAGGAATTAAAATAGGTTTATTTCTATCACCCCACACAGAAATCATTTGCAAATAAATCAAAGCGTTCATCATAAAGACAAGATAGAATGAACCTGGTAGAACGGAAGGTAGGACACATGCTTGAATTTAGAGGACAGTAAAGAGCTTTCTAAACAGAACCTTGGTAGTTCAATCATTATTAAATGAAACCTAATAACTCCACAACAAATCTTCTATATAACAAAGAACAGTCTAATTGAAAGTGGCAACCTGCAGAATGAGAAAATATTGTTATCAGTTATTTATAAAGGATTAGTATACAGAGTATATAAGGAGCAACAACAAAACCTTGAATATCAAGAATAAAACACTCCTGAATTAAAAGTTAGACCACATAACTAAATAGAGAATTCTCAAAAGATAAAACACAAATGGCTGAGAAGTACTTTTTGACACTTAGAATGTATGTGTATCAAAAAATTGAGATTGTAATATGACCACAACTCCGGATAATAAAACTAAGGGTGCAATGGTGGTATACACACCTTTGTGGTAACCAACAGGTCTATAACTGAGCTTAACATCTGCTCCAGAAAAGGGAAACCATTTTTGGTACTGGAAACCTAGCTAATCTCTCAGGGCAAGTGACTTCTGGGTATTGGAGGAAAACCTATAGCCACTGTTGGGACCAGGGGTAAGTGAGGACATCCTTATGGAGATGATGGGAGAATGTAAGGGATGTGGAACAGGAAGAGGGTCGACTGGGAGAGGAATAAAATCCAAACCACAAAAAATATAAATAAAGAAAGAAATAAATAAATAAAGCAGATCTAAAAAGAAAAGTTTAAAAAAAGAAAGAAAAATATTATCAATGGTAAGATACTGTTGCACCCACAATTGCAAGTTTTTCACTGCTATCACTGATATACCCCATCCCTTCCTGCACCAGTCTTTTCTGGTAGCCTGGCTGATCACTGGCAAAATAGGAGGTGAATATTACATATTTTAATCAACATAATATACATTTCTATATCAGAGAATTGGCATCAAACATTTCAAGACACAGGTAACTAAGGAACACTCACCTAAGCATGAAAGTGTTCATACATTAAATATATTTATAACTAAAATTTCATCTTTATCAATTTTTATATTTCAGTTGTGCTTTGTCTTATATCTTAGAAATAGCATTCATGAATTGTAGAATAGTTATAGACTTAAAGTAAAGGAGTTTAAACTCTGTGATGACCAGTCCTGGTTGTCAACTTTGACCACATCTAGAATCAACAAAAACGCAAACAGTTGAGCATATCTGTGAGAGAATATTTTGATTGGATCATTTCAGATATAGAAACCTACGCTAATTCTAGGCTATGCATTCTTGTGGCAGCCTACTTCAAAAGACATAGAAGAAATAGGCATCTGATTTTTTTTTTTCTCCTGCTTGCCTTCAGTCTATCAGGCAAGTTCATTTGTTCATTCATCCAGATGAAGATGCATCTCTTCATTGGTACTTGAACCTTTTTGTTTGTTTGTTTGTTTGTTTTTTTGTTTTTGTTTTTTGGACTTCCAACCTACAATAAGTCCAGTTGAAGCATCCAGCTTCAAGAACTTAATTTTCAGTAATTATGAGGCAGATATACAATTTAATTATTTTAATTGACTAAGTAGACACTCTACAATGACACATTCCAAAGACTAAGTATTAATTTTATTTTTCCTCTTTCTACCAGAATACAGCTATTATTATATTAGTCAGAATCTTATATATTATAAAATATTCTAATAAATCATGTGTGTGTGTGTGTGTGTGTGTGTGTGTGTGTGTGTGTGTGTGTGTGTAAAACATACATAAATTCTGTTCCTATAGGGAACTCTGACTGACAAAACAATGGAGAGATCAATATGTCAAAATAATGTGACACTGTTATTTTTGAAATTATAACTACAACATTTTACCTTACCCATTTATCCCTCCAAATATTCCAATGTACTCTACCTCTCCCCCTCAATAAAACTGATGTTGTTAAAAAAACTAACATTTTTAATGCAATTCAGTTCATATAATGTTATAATCAGCTAAGTCCATATAATTGTACTTTTATGTATGCTTTAGGACTGATATTTGGCATAGTATTTTATTATTTCTGAATATGCATATTTATGAACAAGTCTCATCAATTTGCTGATTTTACTAGCCTCTTTGTCAATTAAACTTATATTGATATAATGTTTTATAATGTGGGCAATTTAGTGACACTTTCTTTAAAAATACAAATTATCAAAGGCTGGAGCAAGTTAGAAGAGATGACTAAGCCAGTAAAACTGTGTAAGAATTATGTTGCCAGCATCCACATGGGAGGTTCAGTGAAATCAGTTATAATCTATAATCAGGACCAAGTGAATTGAAAATCTTTTTTCTGGTCTCAGAAGATAAAAGCATGCATGTACACTATTACACTTTTACACATATGTATGGATGCACACACTCATGAAAACACATACGAATAAAAATAAAATAAAACTTTACATTAGAGAAAGGCTGTGAGTATAGCTCAGTTGTAGAACGTGTGCATAGAAAACAAGAGGCTCTTATCAATTTTAACATTCCCAGGCTTAAATTATTTTTGTTCTAAAATAAAGGGCATCAAGACATGAAAGGATTGATAGTATAAATATTTGAGGAAATGAGTCAAGTAGAAAAGAAAGGCAATATGGATTAAAGTCTTACAGAAAAACATAAAGAAATATAAATTAAGAATAAATTTTTCAACTATGGAAGTAAGTCCACAAGTGCCACCAGAAGAGGCTGAGAGTGTGAAGACAAGAAGCGCTCTATGGGTTGGTTACAAACTGTGAAACATGACCTGAAAATAATTTTTCTTTTTCTTATTTTATTTGGTCCAAGCTTAAAGACCTTTACAAAACCAAACCAAACCAAAACAAAAACCTGGAAAAGGAGTTCTGAAGACAAAGTTTATGTAACAAAAGCAGGTAAAGAGAGTCAAGTAAAACATGAAGAAATAAAGGATTCGCCACATGCAGGTAGTACTTGACTTTTATGGAAATGTGAGATAAGACAGCTCAGAAATAACAATATAAGTATTAAAAAAACAGATCAAAAATGGTTTCTAGTGAATATTATCACTTACCTAATGGCTTCTTTTGCTAGAATGCTTATATTTTAACAAATTTATGACATATTTTTAAATGATATGACATATGACAACTTTTTACAGTCTGTAATTAGAGGGGAGAATGGGTATAGAGAAGGAGCAATGGCATATTTAAGTGAATCTTTCCCATATATTAATTTCATCTTTTTATATTTAGGTATACTTCCTGCATATCACAAATCATCCAAGTAATATAATTTTTCCTAAGCATTATCTCACTAGAACATATACCAATTAAGTAGGCCTTTTTTTTCTGGTAACTACTGCTTTAGTCTTATCAAATAGTCTAGTAGCTAACAGAGTATGCTAGCCATATTAGGTAAAAGTTATTTGAGTAAATAAATGGATGAATAAAATTTATTTGGCCCTGAAAACGACAAAGGTACAGCCATTGTTCAGATGTTGTTGGGAGGCAGTTTATTCTAATTTTAGCTGCTCACACAAGACTTCTGAAGAGAGGATTTTCAAGAAATGATAAAGAACAGTTCAAGATAACATATTTTAAGAAGATAACAAATATAGAATATCCTAAAAAAGAAAATTTGGTACATAACTTAATTAAAGTAGTGTGGAATTGTAAAGACCCCCAGACATAAATAGGAAAACATAGCTTATGAAATATAAGATTTAAAAACAACTAAATTTAGATATTATTTGTACTTCTTTTCTGTCCTTTTGTGAACCAATGGATTTTGTGAAATATTTACAACAAGATGGAAGAAGGGTTCCATAAGTAATCAGTGCTTAGTACATGGCATTTCTATCACCAACACTTCTGCCACAGAACTAGTGATAACTCAGGAATTCTGTTTAATTTCTTGGCTTTGTATGCTGAATCTCCTTTCTCAATTTTATGAATCTTCTTCCTCTCTTCAGAAAGAAATGTTTAAATCCAGAAGAACTAACTATATTGCTTATAATCCTGAAGGCTGGACAGTATAGATCCAGGAACTAGAAGATTCAATACCAGGTTAGAGCTGATTTTATCATTCACAGAAAGATAACTTTATTCTAAATAGCCTAGTGAGAATGTTTGATTTACAAATGACCCTAACAAAGTGCATGCCTTAATTCATCTGTTTTGTCAGTTTCCTGAGGTAAGATTTAAATAAAAGGTAAATCATTTCTCTTTTTTTGTAAATAAACAAACCAATTTTAAAATTTATTAAAGGTAATGGAAGCAATTTTAGTTGCTTTCGTGATCTATAGAAACTCTTGAGAATGTGTTTGTCTAGTCTTATAATACAAGACATTTCTATACTCTCTTCCTTATGATAATAATATTTTTGAAAGGTTTTTAATGTTGTACATTAACTATATTTTGATTTTATTCCACTCCCCCATGTCTTTTCTTATTCTACCTAACTTCATATTCATCCAGGTTCACTTTCCTCCTGCTCTCTCTCTAAAATCTTAATAAACATAGTTATGAAGTCTTCATGCTGGCACCTATAACTCCATTATTTGTGATGTGTGGATGTTCTTGGCAATGGGACCACAACATCAATTTTCAGAAAACCAATTTATGTCGGAGAATTAGCATGGATTTTTTTTAGGGGTAATCTTGGGACTACCCCTGCCAACAACTCAATTAAATACAGCCCTCTCACACCACTGGAAGTCTTGCCTAACAATGAAAGATGTCCATTTCAGACTCAGTGCTTTCCACTACTATAAGCCCTCACTAGCATCACACTATATATAGAGTTTCCACTGAAATAGGATATTACACCACTTTTACAATGCTCCCAAATACCAGCTGCCTTTCCCCACTATCTCCCTTCATCCTTCTATATTTACTTGATCCTTCTTGCTCTGGTCCCTACCTGCAAAATTTATTCTATTTCCTCTTCCCAGAGAAGTTCATGTATACCTGCTCAAGCCCCCCTCTTTAGTAAAATTTTTGAGTCTTTAATTATAACTTGGACATCATTTAATTAACAGCTACTATTCACATATGGCACAGAGATTGTGTCAGTGCTTGGCTTGTTTTTTTTTTTTTTTTTTCTTTTTTTTAAGGTTTGATACTCTGCATTAAGGTCTTACTAGTTAAAATGAGCAAAAAGTACATGTAAAACAGGATGTAACCCAGAATTAGTCAACATTTTCTTGGTGTGTAAGAATTGAGCAGGACTTTTTTTTTTGTTTGTTTGGTTGTTTTGTTTTGTTTTGTTTTGTTTTTTTCTTGAACTTCACACAGTCTGTGAGTTGTTTCTGGGGCAGTCCGAGCTTTGGGATTACCATCCCACTATCTGTGACTGCATATTATATCTGTTCTTTTGTGACTGGGTTATCTCACTCAGGATGATATTCTCTAGATGCACCCATTTTCTTAAGAATTTGGTCAAGTCATTGTTTCTGATGGCTGAGTAGTATTCCATTGTGTAAATGTACCACAATTTTTATATCCATTCATCTACTGAAGGACATCTGGGTTCTTTCCAGCTTCTGGCTATTATAAATAGAGCTGCTATGAACATTGTGGTGCATGTATCTTTGATGTATATTGGAGTGTCTCTGGGGTATATGCCCAGAAGTGGAATAGCTGGGTCTTCAGGTACTACTATGTCCAATTTTCTGAGGAATCACCAGACTGATTTCCAAATGATTGTATCAGTTTGCAACCCCACCAACAGTGGAGAAGTGTTCCTATTTCTCCGCAGCCTTACCAGTATCTGTTGTCATCTGAGTTTTGGATTTTGGCCAATCTGACTGGTGAGAGGTGGAATCTCAGGGTTGTTTTGATTTGCATTTCCCTGATGGCTAAGGATGTCGAACACTTCCTTAGATGCTTCTCAGCCATTCCATATTCCTCAACTGAGAACATTTTGTTTAGCTCTGTACCCCATTTTTAATAGGGTTGTTTGATTCTCAGTTGTGTAGCTTTTTGAGTTCTTTGTATACCTTGAATATTAGGTCTCTATCTGATGTGGAGTTGGTAAAGATCTTTTCCCATTCTGTTGGCTGCTGTTTTGTTTTCTTGATAATATCCTTAGTCTTACAAAATTTGCAATCTCATTAAGTCCCATTTGTTAATCTTTGACCTTAGAGCTTGAGCCATTGGTGTTTTGTTAAGGAAATTTTCTCCTGTGCCTATGTGTTCTAAGGTTTTCCCTACTATCTCATCTAATAGTTTCAGTGTATCTGGTTTAATGTGGAGATCTTTGATCCACTTACACTTGAGCTTTGTACAAGGAGATAAGAATGGGTCTATTTTCATTCTTTTGCATGCTGAGTGCCAGTTGGACCAGCACCATTTGTTGAATAGGCTGTCCTTTTTCCATTGAAAGTTTACGGCTCCTTTGTCAAAAATCAGGTGACCATATACATGAGGGATCATTTCTGGATCTTCTATTCTATTCCAATGATCCACATGCCTATTTCTGTACCAGTACCATGCACTTTTCAGCACAATGGCCTTGTAATATAGCTGGAGGTCAGGGATAGTGATTCCCACAGATGTTTTCTTGTTGTTGAGGATGGATTTCACTATTCTAGGTCTTTTGTTATTCCATATGAAATTGCACATTGATCTTTCCAATTCCTTGAAGAACTGGGTTGGAATTTTGATGGGGATTACATTGAATCTGTAGATTGCTTTTGGTAGGATGGCCATTTTTAAGTTGTTGATCTTTCCAATCCATGAGCATGGGAGATATTTCTATTTTCTGAGGTCCTCCTCAATTTCTTTCTTTAGAGGTTTGAAGTTCTTGTCATACAGGTCCTTCACTTGCTTAGTTAGAGTCACACCAAGGTATTTCATAGATTTTGTGACGATTCTGAAGGGTGGCTTTTCCCTAATTTCTTTCTCCACCTGTTTGTCCTTTGAGTATAGGAATGCTACTGATTTGTTCGAGTTAATTTTGTATCCAGCCTCTTTGCTTAACTTGTTTATCACCTGTAGGAGTTCTCTGGTGGAATTTTTGGGGTCACTCAAATACACTATCATGTCATCAGCAAAGACTGATGTTTCTATCTCTTCCTTTTTGATTTGTATCCTCTTGATCTCCTTTTGCTGTCTAATTGCTCCAGCCAGTACTTCCAGTACTATGTTGAATAGGTAGTGGGAGAATGGGCAGCCTTGTCGAGTCCCCGATTTTAGTGGGATTGCTTCAAGTTTCTCGCCATTAAGTTTGATGTTGGCTGTTGGTTTGCTGTATATTGCTTTTATTATGTTTAAGTATGGACCTTGGATTCCTGTTCTTTCCAGGACATTTAACATGAAGTGGTCTTGGATTTTGTCAAATGCTTTCTCAGCATCTAGTGAGATGACAATGTGATTTTGATCTTTGAGTTTGTTTATATGGTGGATTACGTTGATGGATTTTCTTTATATTAAACCATCCCTGCATCCCAGAGATGAACCCTACTTAGTCATGATGAATGATTGTTTTGATGTGTTCTTGGACTCGGTTTGAAAGGATGTTATTGAGTATGTTTGCATCAATGTTCATAAGTGAGATTGATCTGAATTTCTTTTTCCTTGTAGGGTCTTTGTGTGGTTTAGGTATGAGCGTTATTGTGACCTCAAAAAATGAGTTAGGTAGTATACCATCTGATTCTATCTTTTGGAATAGTTTGGAGAGTATTGGTGTTATATCCCCAATTAATGTCTGATAAAATTCTGCACTGAACCCATCTGGACCTGAACATTTTTTGGTTAGGAGGCTTTTGATGACTTCTTCTATTTATTTAGGTGTTATAAAGTTATTTAGATGTTTTACTTGGTCCTGGTTTAACTTTAGGATCTTGTATCTGTCTAGAAATTTGTCCATTTCCTCCAGATTTTCCAATTTAGTGGAGTAGGATCTGATGATTTCTTGAATTTCCTCAGTTTCAGTTGTTATGTCCCCAATTTCCTTTCTGATTTTGTTAATTTGTATGCTCTCTTTTTGCCCTCTAGTTATTCTGGCTAGGGGTTTATCAATCTTGTTGATTTACTCAAAGAACCAACTCTTGGTTTTGTTGATTTTTTCAATGTTTTTTTTTTTCATTCTATTTGGTCTATTTCTGCCCTAATTTTGATTATTTCTTGCCTTCTTCTCTTTTTGGGTATATCTGCTTCCTTTTGTTCTAAGGCTTTTAGCTGTGCTGTCAGGTTGCTGATGTAAGCTCTCTCCAGTTTTTTTTTTTTTTTTTTTTTTTTTGGAAGCACTTAGGGCTATGAGTTTTTCTCTCAGTATTGCTTTCATTGCATCCCATCGGTTTGGGTATGTTGTGTTTTCGTTTTCGTTGAATTCTAGAAAATCCTTAATTTCTTTCTTTATTTCTTCTTTGACCCTGCTATCCTTTAAAAGAGAGTTGTTTAGTTTCCCTGTGTATGTGGGCTTTTTGTTGTCTTTTTTGTTGTTAAAGACCAGCCGTAGGCCATGGTGATCTGAGAGGATGCATGGGAGTATTTCAATCTTCTTATATTGATTGAGGCTCGCTCTGTGTCCAATTATGTGGTCAATTTTCGAGAAGGTACCATGGGGTGGTGAGAAGAAGGTGTATTCTTTACTTTAGGATAATATGTTCTGTATATACCTATTAATTCTAGTTGGTTCAAAGTCTCTTCTAGTTTTGCAGTGTTCTTGTTCAGTTTCTGTTTCCCTGATCTGTCCATTGGTGATAGTGGGGTATTAAAGTCTCTCACTATTATTGTGTCGAGTGAAATGCATTTTTTAAGCTTTTGTAGGGTTTCTTTTATGAATGTGGGTGCTTTTTTATTTGGAGCATATATGTTAAGGATTGAGAGATTGACAGATTTCCCTGGTAATGAGTAAAAAGTGTCCAGTCCCTGAGCCAAGCATATTTAAAGCATCACATTCCATTCTGTGGCCCCAAGAGGCTTGTCCAATATGTAAGTCTAAAAACATGCAAACAAGAGGAAGCAGATGAAAGAATTGAAAAAAAAAAAAAAAGACATCAACTATCTAAAGCCAGAAATGGATACAATATATAAAAACACCAGAGTGATAACCCTAGAGATAGAAAACCTAGAAAAGTGGTGAGGAGTCATAGACAGCAGCATCACCAACAGAATACAAGAGATGGAAGATAAAATCTCAGGGGCAGAAGACAACATAGAAAGCATTAACAGAATAGTCAGAAAAATGTAAAAATTAAAAGGCTCTTAACCAGAAACATCCAGAAAATCCAGGACACAATAAGAAAACCAAACCTAAGGATAATAGGTGTAGAAGGGAGTGAAAATTCTCAACTGAAAGACCCAGTAACTATCTTTAACAAAATTATAAAAGAAAATGTCCCTAACCCAAAGAAAGAGATAACCATGAATATTCAAGAATCCACATAACTCCAAATAGATTGGACCAGAAGAAATTCTTCCTGATACAAAGAAGTCAAAACACCAAAAGTTCAAAACTAAGAAAGTATAGTAAAAGCAATAAGGGGAAAAGAAAAAGTACCACATAAAGGTAGACCATTCAGAATTACACCAGAATTCTCAAGCAAATCTATGAAAGCTAGAAGATCCTGCAAAGATTTCATACAGACCCTAAGAGAACACAAATGCCAGTCCAGTTTACTACATCCAGAAAATTCTCAGTGACTATTGATGGAGAAACCAAGATATTCCATGTCAAGACCAAATTTACATAAATCTGTCCACAAATCCAGCCCTACCAAAGATAAAAGATAATAGATAGAAAGAAAAGTCCAACACAAGAATGGAAACTACACCCTAGGAAAAGCAAGAAAATAATACTCATGTAATAAAACCAAAAGGAGAAAGACACATGCACACACACACACACACACACACACACACACACACACACAAACATACACACACAATTCTTTATATAACAATAAAAATAACATGAAATAACAATAAGTATTCTTTAATATCAATGGAGTCAATTCACTAATAAAAAGACATAGACTATCAGACTGGATACATAAACAAAACCCAGCATTTTGCTGCATACAGGAAACTCATCTCAGCAACAAAGACTGACACAACCTCAGAATAAAAGGTTGGTAAAAAATTTACAAGCAAACAGTCCCAAGAAACCAGATGGTGTAGCCATCCTAATATTGAATAAAATTGATTTTCAATGAAAAGTCATCATAAAAGATAAGGGAGGACACTCTTATACATCAAAAAACAAATCTAGTAAAATAAACTCTCAATCCTGAATATCTCTGCTGCAAATACAAGGGAACCCACATCCATAAAAGAAACTCTAATGAAGCTCAAAGCATAAACTGCACCAAACATAATAATAGTAAGAGGTTTCAACACCCTAGTAATATCAAAATACAGATCATGGAAGCAGAAACTGGATAGAGACACAATAAAACTAACAAATCTTATGAACCAAATGGATTTAACAGACATCTACAGAACAGTTCATCCTAAAACAAAATAATATACCTTCTCTGAACCTCTTGGCACCTTCTCCAAAATTGACCATATAATTAGTCACAAAACAGGCCTCAACATATATAAGAACACTGAAATAATGTTATGCATCCTCTCCGATCACTATAGACTAAGGCTAATTTTCAATAACAACAAAAAAGCCCACATACACTTGGAAGCTGAACAGTGCTCTACTCAACAATAGCTTGATCAAGGAAGAAATAAAGAAAGAATTCAAAAACTGATCAAAAATTAATGAAAATAAAGGCACAACATACCCAAACGTATGAGATACAGTGAAAGCAGTGCTAAGAGACAAACTCATAGTTCTGAGTGTCTTCAAAAAGAAATTGGATAGAGCATACACAAATAGCTTGACAGTGCACCGGAAAGCTCTAGAACCAAAAGAAGCAAATACATACAAGAGGATTAGACAGCTAGGAATAATCAAACTCAGAACTGAAATAAACCAAATATAAATAAAAAGAACTCTACAAAGAATCAACAAGGCCTCATTGAGTTACTTACCTTGACTCTTAATTGTTGGTAATGGTCACCAGGACCCAGTGTCTGCTTCTATCACCCTCACCTTCTAACTGGGATCTGTCATGTGTGAGTGCATTTCTATCCATGTTAGCCAGGCTGCTGTCCAGATCGGCAATACCTACTGGGAGCTCTACTACCTGAGCGTGGAATCCAGCCAGCCTGATGGCCAGATGCCAAGTGACAAGACCATTGGAGGAGGAGATGTCTCCTTTACCACCTTCTTCTGTGAGACAGGAACTAGAAAGCATGTGTCCCTAATAGTGTTCATAGACCTGAAACCCACAGTTATTATTGAAGTTCACACTGCACCTACTGCCAGCTCTTCCACACTGAGCAACTCATCAGAGGCAAGGAAGATGCAGCCAATAATTATGCACATGGCCACTACACCATTGACAAAGAGATCATTGACCTTGTCTAAGAATTTAAAAGCTCGCTGACCAATGCACAGGTCTCCAGGGCTTCTTGGTTTTCGACAGCTTTGGTGGAAAGAACTAGCTCTGGGTTCACCTCCCTGCAGATGGAGTGACTCTCTGTTGATTATGGAAAAAAGTCGAATCTGGAGTTCTCCATTTACCTAGCTCCCAGGTTTCCACTGTTGTTGAGCCCTACAATTCCATCCTTACCACCCATACCACCCTGTATCACTCTGATTGTGCTTTCATGGTAGACAATGAGACCATCTATGATATCTGTCTTAGAAACCTTGACATTGAGCACCCAACCTACACTATACCTAACTGCCTTTTTAGCCAGGCTGTGTCTTCCATCACTGCTTTTCTCAGATTTAATGTGGCCCTGAATATTGATCTGATAGAATTTCAGACCAACCTAGTGCCATACCCTTACATTTAATTCCCTCTGGCCACCTATATTCCTGTCATATCTTCTGAGAAAACCTGCCATGAGCAGCTTTCAGTTGCAGAGATCACCAATACCTGTTTTGAGCCAGCCAACCAAACAGTGAAATGTGGCACTGTCCATGGTAAATGAATGTCTTGCTGCCTGCTGTACCATGGTAATGTAGTTTCTAAGTTGTCAATGCTGCCATTGCCACCATCAAGACCAAGCTCAGCATTCAGTTTGTAGACTGGTGCCCCACTGGCTTCAAGGTTGACATTAACTACCAGCCTCCCACTCTGGTACCTGGTGGTAATTTGGCCACGTTCCCGAGGGCTGCATTCATGCCGAGCAACACCACATCAATTTCTAAAACCTGGACTTGCCTAGATCACATATTTGATTTGATATTTGCCAAGTGTGCCTCTGTGCATTCATTCACATGTGGGTGAGGGTATGAAGGAGGAAGAGTTCTCTGAAGCCCATGAGGACATAGGTTCCCTAGACAGTGATTATGAGGAGGATGGTGTGGATTATGTGGAAGGCAAGGGTGAGGAAGTAGGAGAGAAATACTACTTCATTGCCACAGTCCAAGTATCATGTCAAACAAAATATTTCAGCTCCAGGATTATCTATAGGTTTTGATGCTTCTGTGCTGTGTCCATTCTGTGATCATGTGCTAATTCTCTAGATATACCTCCAAATTTTCTATGCTATGTCAAAGTAAAAGCTTTCAGAGAAAACTTTAAAAGAAAGAATTAACAAAACCAGGAGCTGTTTCTTTGAGAAAATCAAAAGATTGATAAGCCCTTAGCCACACTAACAAGAGGGCATAGAGAGAGTATCCAAATTAACAACATCAGAAATGAAAAGGAAGATGTAACAACAAAAACTGAACCAACTCAAGAAGTCATAAGATCCTACTACAAAAGACTATACTAAACAAAACTGGAAAATATAGAGGAAATGGACAGTTTTCTAGACAGATACCAGATACCAAAGTTAAATCAGGATCAGATAAACTATCTAAACAACCCCTTAACTACTTAAGAAATAGTTGCAGTCACCAAAAGCCTCCAATCTCCCCCCCCCCCCCAAAAAAAATCCCAGGACCATATGTCTTTAGTGCTTTATTCTATCAGACTTCCATAGAAGACCTAAAACCAATATTATCCAAAGTATTTCACAAAATAGAAACTTAGAGAACACTACCCAACTCATCATTCAAAGCCATGATTACTATAATTCCTAAACCACACAAAGAGACTACAAAGAAAGAGGACTTATGAACAATTTTCCTCATGAACATTGATGCAAAAATACTAAATAAAATTCTTGCAAACTGAATCAAAGAACACATCAAAACCATTAATCACCATAATCAAGTAGAGGTCATTCCAGAGATTCAAGGATGGTTCAATATATGGAAATCTATCAACTCAATCCACCCTATAAACAAACTTTAAAAAAGGCACATGATCATCCCTTTAGATGCTCTTTAGAGAAAGCATTAGACAAAATTCAATATCCATTCATGTTAAAACTCTAGGAAAGATCAGGAACTCAAAGCACACACTTCAACATAGTAAAGGAAATATACAGCAAACTAGTAGCCAACATTAAACTAAATTGTGAAATACCATGGTATGACCCTAGCCAAGCAAGTGAAGGATCTGTATTACGAGAACTTCAAGTCTCTGAAAAAGGAAGTTGAAGAAGACCTCAGAAGATGGAAAAATCTCTCATGCTCATGGATTGAAGGGATCAACATAGTACAAATGGTCTTCTTGTCTGAATCAATCTACAGATTCAATGGAATACCCATCAAAATTTCAACATAGTTCCAGATAGAGTGAGAAGGAGCAATTTTCAAACTTATTTGGAATTAAAAAAAAAAAAAAAAACTCAGGAGAGTGAAAATTATATTCAATAAGGAAAATCATTCCAGGAGAATCACCATCATGGGCCTCAAGCAGTATTACAAATAAATTTTGATAAAAACTGAATGTTATTGTTACAGAGACAAGCAGGTTGACCAATAGAATAGAATTGAACACCCAGAAATGAACCCACATACCAACAGTAACTTAATCTTTGAAAAAGGACCTAAAATATTCAGTGGAAAAATGGCAGCCTCTTCAACAAATGGTATGGATTTAACTGACAGTCAACAGGCAAAAGAATGCAAATCTGTCCTTTCTTGTGTCCTTTTACAAAGCTCAAGTCCAATTGGATCAAATACCTCCACATTATACCAGATACAGTGAAACTAATAAAACAGAAAGTGGGGAAGAGCTATGCACATGGAGGCAGAGGGGAAAGTTTCCTGAACAAAATACCAATGGCTTATATTCTAAGATAAACAATCGACAAATAAGACCTCATGAAGCTGAAAGGCATCTGTAAAGCAAAGGATACTTTCAAAAGGACAAACTGGCAACCAAAAATTTGGAAAAGATCTTGACCAATTCTGCATCTTAAAGAGGGCTAGTATTCAATATATACAAAGAACTCAAGAAGTTAGACCCTAGAGAATAAAATAATCCTATTAAAATTGGGTACAACACTAAACAAAGAATTCTCAACTGGGGAATATTGAATGGCAAAGATCAAAACTCAGGTTACAGCAGATGCTGGCAAGGATGTGGAGAAAGAGAAATACTCCTCTATTGTTCATGTGGTTGTAAGCTTGTACAACCACTCTGAGAATCAGTCTGGCAGTTTCTCAGAAAATTGGACATAGTACTACCTGAGGACCCATCTATACCACTCCTGGGCATATACCCAAAAGAAGCTCTAATATCTAAGAAGGAAACATGTTCCACCACGTTTATAGCAGCCTTATTTATAATAGCCAGAATCTGGAAAGAACCCAGATGTCCTTCAACAGAGGAATTGATACAGTAATTGTGGTACATTTATACAATGGTGTACTACTCAGGTATTAAAAACAATGACTTCATGAAATTTCTAGCAAACAGATGGAAATAGAAGCTATCATCCTGAGTGAGGTAACCCTATCACAAAAGAACCCACTTTATGTACTCACAGATACCTACCCTAAAAGCTTAGAATACCACAGAAAAACTTCACTGAAATTATAAAGCTCAAAGAGAAGGATGGTCAGAAGTTTGATGCCTCAGTCCTTCTCATAGGGAGAACAAAACACTCATGGATGGAAATAATGGAACAAATAAAGGAGCAGATGTTGGAGAAAAGTTTATCCAGAGACTGGAGATCCATCCCATATACAACCACTCAACCCACACACTATTGCTGATGCCAAATAGTGCTTACTCACAGGAATCTGAGATAGATGCCTGCTCAATGGCTTTGCCAGAGCCATACTAATAGAGAGGAGGATACTTGCAGCTAACCATCAGACTGAACATGGGGACCCTAATTAAGGAGCTCAAGAAAGGACTGAAATGAGCTGAAAATGAATGAAACCGCATGGGAAAAACAACATTATTAACTAACCAATCTCACCACAGCTCTCAGGGACTAAAACACCAACCAATGAGCTCACATGTAGAGATCCATGAACCTAGGTACATCTGCAGCAGAGGATAACATTCTCTGGCTTCAGTGAGAGGAGAGGAATTATGTCCATTGAAGGCTTATATTCCCAGGTGCTGAGGTGCAAGAGGGCAATTGGGAAAGGTTGCACATTCGTGGGCACAATGGGACTGGGAGGGGGGATAGTATTGGGGGAAAGGGGATAAATTCTGAAATGTAAATACAGAAATCATCCAATAAAAAGTAAAAGAGAGAGCTTTGATTACTCACATAATATTCATCTTACTTATTGAGTCAAGCTTTTTTGGACCCTGGATCTCACTACTTTGCCTTAGTTGGCTCTTACCACCTAGTCCTTGGGGTAAGATGACCTATTCTTAGCTAAGTAGTGTAGGATATCTCAACTCAGGTATGGCTGAGCCATCCCTTCATCTCATAAGTATTGTCAAGGTAACAAATTAATTTCTTTTCCATGCTTTTGGAGTGACTAGGTATTGAATTTGGGTAACTATTCATGCAAGGAAAACACTCTACCACCTGACTATATCTATAGACCTCAGTCCTAACAATATTTGAAAATAGCACATTCAGAATTTTTAATTACATATAGTAATATTATAAATTCTTTAATAACAATACTTGAAATTGTGCTTCTACTACAAATTTTGGAAAACATTTTCATTGTATAGTTTTAGGGACAGTATGGGAGATTCTTGGCAGTGTACGTTGTACCTCAGTAACAAATATCTCCCTGTAGAAATGCATAAAATCACCTCTATTTTTGTAAACTAATTGTTATATAGCAACACAAATAGGTCACCTTCACTTTTGTGACCACCTTGAGACGAGGTGAAATATCAGTATTTTGTATATAAATAAATGGAAGGTATAGTAAAATTAGGTAGTTTATTGTCTAAGTTTAAGTGCTTCAGTGACTTATTACTGCCAAATGAGAAAGTCACACTGTTAGATGGAAGATAGAAGATTTCAATATGATGAATATAAGTGAAAAATCTGGAAAAGTAGGTTATTTGAATTTTCAGAATCCATAATAGGTTATTCACACACACACACAAACACACACACACACACACACACACACACACACACACACAAACACACACACACACACACACACGCTATATTAAATCGCATGCTTTATAAAATACTAAAACACAAAATAAGTATGAATTTATGTCCCCTTTTATGCTGGCTGATATTCCTGGGGATATCTCCTGGAGATATGGAGACTGAACTAGTCACCTCATGTAGCTAGATGGAACTTCAGTGGAGGGAGGGAACAACAATCCACACACCATACATTAGAACTAAACTTTGCCCTGCTTCCAATATGGATAAAGAGAGATAAAGAACAGAGACTGAGGAAATGGTCAACCAATGAGGAACCAAACTTGAGATCCATCCCAATAGAGAAGAGCCAATCCCTGACATTATTAATGACAGTCTGCTATGCTTCCAGACAGTGGCCTAGGATCACTGTCTTCTGAAAGGCTTCATCTAGCATCTGAAACAGATGAAGAGAACACCAGCCAAACATTAAGCTGAGAGAGCGGATCCTGGTGGAAAAGTGGAGATCTAACCATGGGAGAATAGTAGACCTAACAGGGGACCAACTCTTAAAGAAACTTGGGTTTGTTTCATCCAGAACTATTTAACTTCTCATAGCTCCTCAGTTAAGTGTTGAGCCTTGTAAATTCCTTTATCATGCAATAATTTTGACTAGTTTGATCTTGTGAGTACTCCATAACTGCCCTCAGTTAAAGAGGGTAGGGTCCTCTACCACTCAGAAAATATTATTGGGCTTTACTATTTATCCCACAAGATATGTGTTTTATAGTGTTTCTGTTCCATCTCCCAAATGGTTCTTATACCTTGGAGGGTGAGAGGTGACACAGATGTATTATTTACAGCTGGGCATCACACAGATACTTATATTTTTGCATCTGAATAAGTTGCAAGTTTCTACTATCACAATTCAACTGCACAAAAAAAACCCATCTTTGATGAGGTATTGAGGCTTTATTAATATATGGATATAAAACAACCAAAGTAACAGTTTGATATTATGCATATTAAGAAAATAATAATATTAAGTTCACCACACAGGATTGTGAATTCCCTGAGCATGAAATTTTGGCCAGAATTACAATATTATGTTTTTTTTCCAGTAGCATATATCTTAAATCCAATTAAAATGCTACATTCTAAACAGTTGTATCACATTTTTACCTATAGGCATATCTTGCTACAACGGTCAATATAGTAACTCACAAAATTTATAATTTATTAAGTCAGTTAATGACAATTCTGCCCCAGGATATTTTGCTTTGCCTTCCAGTACTATGAAAGTTAGCAAGCAGATAAAAATATTATTTATTAGTAACATACTGTCTTCTTCATATTCTGACCAAATTTATAGTGTCTTGAGCAATTGAGTATTGTCATAATGTACTCTTCGGTGATCCATAACAATTACAACAGCTGGTACAGTTTAAGAATTTTCCCGATCAGTGACCAATATATCAAGGACACACATTTTACACCTGAAACTTGGTTCTATGTTCATAGGTTTCAGGAGGAACATTGTCTCTTATATAGCTTAACTCCAATTAAATACATTTATATAAATATGTAACAATGAAATTATAAAACATAAATTTGTAAAATATTATTTTTTTTAATTTTTTTCTCTAATTCCTTCTTCCATACTAACTGTTCATCCCTCTCTCTGATAGACTCCATCTCGCATTCATATCCTTTGCATTCTGTTATCCTCTTGTATTAGTTAGCATTTTATTGCTGTATTAACACACCATGACTTACTTGATTGATGGAAGGATTTATTTATGCTTACATTTCCAGAGAGACAAGAGTCTATCACCATCATGACCACACAGTAGTAGCAGGTGGGAATGATGACTGGAACAGTAAGCTGAGATTAGACATCTTAACATATATGCAGGAAGCATACAGCACATACTAAAAGTGATACAGAGCTTTGAAACCTCAAAATTGGCCCTGAATGATATACTTTCTTCAATGGTGTCTCACTTCCTAGATCTATACAAACAGTGCTAACAATTACTCAGTTATTTGTGCCTATATGTGTCATTCTCTCAATCCACTACACTGCCACCCACCTCTTCCCCTGAAATGCACCTCCTCACAGTGAACAGTTTGTCGTCTTGGAATCTACATGTACTCCAGATTAAAACAAAAATCTAAAGGTCCCATGTTATGAAACTATATGAGGAATAACATGAGATATTTGAATTTTTTAAACTGCGTTACCTGGCTCAGTATGTTTGCCATCTCTACTCATTTATATTAAGTTTTCATAATTTCACTTTGCTTTGTAGCTTAATAGAGTTTCATTGTTTATACATATCATGTATTCATTATCCATTCATGATCTGATGAATATCTGGGATGATTTCATGTGATCTATATTGTGAATTTGAATGATTGTTCTAAAGTGGGAAACAGAGGACTTTGGATATACGCCAAGAAAAGGTGCAGTCGAATCATACAGTAAATCTATTTCTGGTTTTCTGAGAAATTTCTGCATTGGTTCTCATAGTGGCTATACAAATATGTACTCCAACAAAAAGTGCATGAAAGATAACTTGCATCCTTCCCAGAAGTTTTTGTTTTCTAAAATCTCATAATTCTAGGTATTCTCAAAAGATTCTTACCTTGTAGTTCCCTGATGAGTAAGAATGGAAATCTATTTTTAAATTATTTCTTGACATTTTGTATTTCTCTTTCTGAGAGCTCTTTATTTTGTTTTATAGACCATGCGATTGGGGGATGAGTAGAAGTGGATCTTGAAGGAGTTACATGGAGAAGTGGGAAATAAATATAAACAAACTAACTTTTTGGATGCATGTATAAGATCCTCAGTAAGTTAAAAATATCAGATTTAAATAAAAAGTACTTGTATGTGAGTGTCAAGTAAACCCTATCTACTAGTCACTTGTAAGTGCCTTTATATTAGATTTTCATTTTGGGTGCGCTATTTGTAAGGGATTCTTTTGACCTTTTGACCATGATGAGGTTTTATGAAGATTCAAGGTCTGCCTATATTCAAGAAATTGTGAGCATATGGCCCAAGTAGGACAACTACAGAAAAGGAAACTGCTGCTTGCGAAGAGGCTATATTACATTTGTCATTGGATAAATGTCAAAATTATCTCCATACAAAAAGAGTTTCTTTAAAAAGTTTGTTCCTGCACTCCATTCCACCTTAAAATTGGATGCTCAATATTTACCTTAAATTACTGATAAATATAGAAGACCCAGAAATGAACCTGCATACCTATTGTCAAGTGATCTTTGACAAGGAGCTAAAACTCTCTATTGAAAATGATACATTTTCAGCTAATATTGCTGGTTCTACTGGAGTTCAGCTTGTAGAATACAAGCTGATCCATTCCTATCTCCTTGTAAAAAACTCAAATCCAAATTCATCAAAGACCTCCAAATAAAACCAAATACACTGAAACTAATAGAATAGATAATGAGGAAGGAACTTGAACACATCGGCATGGAAGAAAATTTTCTAAACATAACACCAATGGTTTATGCTTTAAGATCAAGAATCAACACATTGACCTAATAAAATTGGAAAGCTTCTCTAAGGCAAAGGCCACTGACAAAATGGCCACCAGCAAATTGGGAAAATATTTTTACCAATCCTACATCCAATAGAGGGCTAATATCAAATTATACAAAAAAAAAAAAAAAAAAAAAAAAAAAAAAAAAAAAAAAAAAAAAAAAAAAACTGAAGAAGTTAGACTCCAGAGAACCAAATAACCTTGTTAAAATGGGGTGCATAACTAAACAAAGAATTCTCAAATGAGAAATAACCAATGGCTCAGAAGCACCTAAAGAAATGTACACCATCCTTAGTCATCAGGTAAATCAAAATGACCCTGAGATTCCACATCACACCAGTCAGAATGGCCAAGGTCAAATACTCATGTGACAGCAGATGCTGGCAAGGATGTGGAGAAAGAGGAACACTCCTCTATTTTTGTGGGATTGCAAGCTGGTACAACCACACTGGAAATCAGTCTGGAGGTTCTTCAGATAATTAAATATAGTACTACTTGAGAACCCAGCTGTACTACTCATGGACCTATACCTAAAAGATGTTCCAACAACTAACAAAGATGCATGCTCCACTAGGTTCATAGCAGCCTTATTTGTAAGAGCCAGAAGCTAGAAAGAATATAGAAAATATGGTGAATTTACACAGTTGAGTACTACTCAGTTATTAATAACAGTGACTTTATGAAATTCTTAGGCAAATGAATGGAACTAGTAAATATTATCTTGTGTTTGGTAACCCAGTCCCAAAGAACACACATGGTATACACTCACTGATAAGTGAATATTAGTCTAAGAGCTTGGAATGCCCAAGATACAACTCACAGACCACATAAATCTCAAGAGGAAAGATCAAAGCATGGATGTTTTCGTCCTTCTTACAAGGGGTAACAAATACACAAGGGAGGAAATACTGAGACACTGTGTGGAGTAGAGACTGAAAGAAAGACCATCCACAGATAGATGCTCACAGCCAATCATAGAAATGAGAAAAGGGTCTTTAATGGAGGAGTTAGAGAAAAAATGAAGGATTTGAAAGAGTTTGCAATGCCATTAGAACAACAATACAAACCAAGTAGACCTTCCAGGCACTAAAGCACTACCCAAAGAGTACACATGGACAGAACCATTGTTCCAGTTGCCTATATAGCAGAAGATGGCATTTTTGGGCATTGATGAGAGAAGAAGTCCTTGGTCCTGCCAAGGCTTGATGCTGCAGTGTAGGAGAATGTCAGAGTGGGGAGGAGGTGGGGTGGGTGGTTAGGTGAACACACTCATATAGTCAGGGGGAGGGGTGATGAGATAGGGTACATGAAGGGACATCTGGAAAAGGAGATAACATTTGAAATGTAAATAAAATATTATTAATAAAACCAGTTAAAAAAAGAGTACATCACTAGTCATACACAATACAAATAATTTAAGCAGTACAAAAGAACAACGTTGTTATGTATTTAGAAAAATTGATGCAACTGAAATCCATCACGGTAAATGAATCAATCAACTTCAGGAATATTGTATAATCACCTAATGTACTTTGCTTGTATATATAACATTGGTTTTAAACATAAAGTTTTCTAAGGTGGCAAAAGGCACTAATGGTGGGAAATGGGGCAAAAATCGAAGAACATATCAAGGGAATGTATTTAACAAGCAATATATTTTAACTTAAATTTTAAATAAAAGTAAGATAAATTTCAAGTAAAGCTGGATTTTCATTAGCTGTGGATAATTGGTTTTGAAACAGAAACAATATTAATAGGAATGAGTAAAGTGTTATAGAGTGTACATCACCTTTTGGGATATTTGTATCACAATCAGGGCAGCAGATACAATAAAAATGTACAAACTTCTAAGACCCATTTTTTTTTCCTGTAATTTGAAGCTAACTCTTATAAATTTTAGGAGTATTTCAGGAAAGTTTAGGATAGTTGTGTTAGTGAAAAATGTGGGTACTTTAAAACAATAAAAATCTATTAAAACTGCCAACTTTGAGATGGATTAGCTAGTCCAATGTTTCCCCCTTATCACCGAATAAAAATGAGGGTCCAGTAGACTGTTTTCCTGGCTGGTCTATGATTATCTTATAAAACCTATTACTGGATAATTTTGAGAATTGTGATTAGAGAATTTAGAGTAAATTAATGGTTGCTTGCAGGAAGCTGTCTCCTCTGCTCATTTTCCCTTAGAATTAAAGTCTTTCTTAAGGAGATTTATTCAGTGATAACCATGCGATCTGAAGGATAATCACATTTACAGAATTATTAGAACTATACATCATTTTTCTAGTCAACTCTACAAACTTTTCTATCATTTATTTTTTTCCTACAGATTGAAATTTAAATAAATTTGTTGTAATTAACAAGGAAACTTTTTAAATGGCTGTGAACATCTACAAAATTATCATTTTGACTGAAAAATTCTGAAATAGTCAGCCGTCATACAATCTTATTTTTCTCTCCTTTTACAATCATAATCTTGTTTTGCTCTGTGCCAATGAATGCTATATTAATCAAGTGGAATGTTAGTTTCTTATCATATGCCTTGATTAAATAGTTTATAAATTGTTTTTGAATTATTATAATTCACATAGTGGGGGTCAAGTTCTTTTAGTGAAATTTTTTTTTCATATAATAAAGTTTGATAATCTGCAACTCCCTACTAATCCAATTCCACACTTTTGTTCTTCCTTTCTTTAGGAAACAGGGAAATAGACAAACAGCAACCAAATCAGAATAAATGAAAATAAATAAAAGGCAGAAGAAACATGTTCACATACACAAAACAAACCCCCCCAAAACAAAAAAAATTGTAAACCACAATATGCAAAAATGACTAGAAACTACAAAACACTCAGTCTAAACAATATGAAACAAAAAAAATCTAAAAAAAATTACCACAGAGAACATTTTGTGTGGGACATCTATTCCTGGCCATGGAGCCTATCCTTAAGCATGGTTTATATAGCCAGTGAGACTCTATTGGAAAAAATAACCAATTTTTACCTTTACATATTGGATGTCATTGGGAGATAGTTCTTTTAGTTAGGGATAAGATCTTGTATCCATTTACTCCCCTAATTAGTAGTACCCATATATCTTGGACCTGTTCAGAACATGTATGTATTGCCAAAGTCTCTGTGAGCTCATACATTCATCTTATCTGTTGTATTTGAAACATACCATATACCTGGTGTCATCCATCCCCTCTGACTCTTACATTCTTTCATCTTCTACTTATCTCCCTGAGCCTTGAGGAGAGATGTTTCTTAAAGGTATTACATTTAGCAATATGTTTTCTAAAGTTTCTCATGTAATATTAATATTACCAGTTATTAAAAATCTACTGTATGTTAGTCATTTGCTCTGTGAGTTTCATTGCTAAGCTTTATCATGCTTCCTCTTTCTACAGATGTGAAAAGTTGTGCTTTGAACTAATTAATATATCTTGTAAACAGGGAACAAAGAGTCCAAAGCAAATCTTATTTCACTCAAATGTCATATTATTAGCCATAATGTATTTTCCAAATATATTTATTTTTATCTTCATTCTGAAAATTTGGTGATTACTTTCTCAAAGTATGTCCAACCATTTACTAGTTTTAGCAATTACTATTTTTGCTAGTCAATTGTTCATATTTCTCACAAATTGATTCTGTTTGTTGGTGTATTCTTTCTTCAAAAGTAAAGATTATATTTTCTGCATTTCTCTTTCTCTAGTATATGAAAATTTGCTGGCCACTGACTAGATGATCAGTAAGCTATTGATTTTGATTCTACTTTTAATGATATAACAATAAAATCTCTGACCGAGTGAACAGACTAACATCTCAAGAATCATGCATATCAGAAAAAAAAAAAAAAACAACAAAAAATGACTCATTCTTCAAAGTCTTAAATTCTGCTACTCTTAAGTATAGGTGAAATGTACTTAATTTGACTGTTTGGGGTCCTTCTATAAAGAAGATAAACATCATCCTTGAGCTCCTACCAATTCATCCATGGAAATTTAGAAGAAACACAGACACATAAGCTTGATTACTTGTAACATAATTGGGGAATAAAACATGGATGTACGTGTTTTCCTGCTCTGTTTTTTAGAGTTCCTGATAAAGTTAAGTCGTTTAATTGATGTAAAATACATACACATTATCTTGGGACAAGGTATTAGCTATGGCAAACACAGAAACTATCATGTTAGAAGAATAGAGTCATTCTTGAAAGTTACAGATGCTGATATGTAGGTAAAATGTACTTAATGTGATACTTTAGGACTCAAATTTTAATGTCTATTTCTCTGCATTCCAGATCATTTTGAGGAGTCTTTGTACTATATTATATAAATTTGCTTCGTAATAATAAAATATATTTGCAGTATAGATTTAAATTAAATATTAATTATGAAGAAAAACCAATAATCTTCCTATCTAGATTCAACAATTGTTAGTGTATGAATGTCTTAATATTTAGTTGCTATTGATTTACCTACATTCAGTACCTTTAGTGAAAGACTTGTTCTCTTTCAGACATGGCAAAAAAACAAAATAATAATCTTTAACTACTTGTAGTTCTGATTCCAGTTATAGAAGAAACATACACGATGAAAATATATATAGATATAGATACAGATAGAGCAAATAATTCCTGTTAAAAAACAAAGAGCCAGAATTGATCCTTAGAGTTTCTTGTGCTTTTCTAAATAGACTGTAACTGTAGCAATGGTTTTTCATCCTAGTTATCTAATTATGATCATAAATACAAAATTATCTATATTCATTCCTACTAGTTATACTAATTCATACCATATTTTTTATAATGCTTTTATTCTAATTTCATGCAGTTTTTCATTAATCCCAATATAATTTTTCAATATTAACTATATGTGAATAATATGCAATAAGGAAATGTCCTTCTATATCTTGTTATTTAATAATCATGCTCAATGTTCAACCTCATGAATAAATAAAATGATGCAAATTAAAACAATAACAAAACACAACTTCAAAACTATCACATCAAACATTAAAATGACTGATAGAACTAATTGCTGGTATAGTTATGAGAGAAAAAAATACTCATATTTTGCCTTAATCCAATATTTCCAAAAATATAATTTTAACTTTCTTTTTAAAAACCAAATTCATTCATGTGCAAGGTTTGGTTATATTCAAACATGTTTGTAGGTTCTTATTTGTCCACTTATTACAATATGATTTTAGGACCTAAACTATCCATTTGTCTATGTTTCATATTTACTGGTAGGTTGGTTGGGCTAATGAATTAAATTACATTTCATTACACCAAATATGCCGTAAAATAAAGTACATCTGTTTTAGTAAAATAAAATGTTTGACACTTTTGTGCAGATTGTATTAGAGTTCAGCAAAATAGTCTGTGTGACACAATTGGGTAGCCAATGTAACTATATAACATTTTATGAAAATGTAGCCAGTTGTATTCAGTTATGCACTATTTTCTGTGTAAACTTTAAATGCACAGCTGTGAAGATTCTGAAAGAGTTTAAATATCTCATAGTACTTACTCCCTTACAGGAAAAAAATAGTGCTACAGGCTATGAATTGTATATTGGTCTCAATTATTTTTTACTTTTAAATAGACATTAGGGTAACATATTTGCTTCATTAAATACATGGCTATTTACTAAAATGTAACTTCCTTATTTGCTATTTTGTTGTCTTGGCTTATATGTATATATGGACTTATTACTGTTACAAATGGGGAATGTGTGCCTTAACAAATATTTTATGGATAACTCTATTAATTTTTTCACTGAGTTGAGAGCATAGGTTGTATAATTAGGGATGATTCTGTATTCTCCTAAAAGCCTTTCTAGAAACAAGGACAAGATAGCTCAAGTACAATGTCTTGAGTTCATACCTGAATTTTCTGACAATCTTACAGGAGAAGTGGGTGAATAAAAATTTCCCCTTGTAATTCAGTGTCCGTGTTTCAAAATGTTAGTCATGAGTCAACTTCTAATAATTTAGACCTATGTAAAACTTTAGATGGAAATACCTTTTCTAAAGATCATTTCCTTTAGATATTGATAAATTGTCTTTAAAAGTAAAAAAAAAAATTAGTAATATATAATTTCTATGAAAATCTATACATTATTTTTGTTGAAAATAGAGTATTCTTTTATACAATAGATCTCAAGCACAGGTTGCCTTTCCTCTACACATTCTAGCTTCTATATCTCCTATCTCCCAGACCAACTCCCCTTCCATTTACTTTTCAAAGAAGAGCATGTCTGTAAGAGAAGACAGACAAACAGGACAAAATAAGGACACAGTAATACAAGGCAGAGATTCACCCCATATGCAGCCACCAAACCGAAGTACTATTGCTGATTCCAAGAACTGTTTACTGACAGGGTCGAGATATGGATGCCACCTCAGATGCTCTGCCAGAGTCATACCAATACAGAGGAGAATGCTTGCAGCCAATCATCAGACTGAACAGGAGATCCTCAATAAAAGAGCTAGAGAAAAGCCTGAAGGAGCTAGGGAAAGGTCTGAAGGTGCTAGAGAAAAGACAGAAGGATCTGAATGGTTTTGCAACCTCATGGAAGAACAACATTATTAACAACCAAACCCTCCAGAAGTCTTAAGGACTAAAACACCAACCAATGGGCAAACAGGGAGAGACCCGTGGCTCCAGGTGAATATGTAACAAAAGGATAGCATTATTTGGCATCAATGAAAGAAGATGCCTTTTTTCCAGTGAAGGCATGTTTTTCCAGTGTAGAGGAATGCCAAGTCCCTGAAGTAGAAAGGGTGGATGAGAAAGGGAATACGCTCATGGAAACAAGTAGAGGGAGAGGGGCAATAAAAATGAACAAAAAGGGGATAACATTTGAAATTTAAATACAAAGACTATCCAATTTTTTAAAAAATAAAAATACAAGGCAAACCCCTTCCTCTAAAGTCTGGACAAGGCAACACTACAATATGGAAGAAAAAAAATGTCCTAAGAGCAGGGAAAAGCCTCAGAAACAAACTTATTCCTCCTGTTAGGGGTTCCTACCAAAAAAAAAAAGTCTAACAGACATAACATATACACAGAGGACCTGGTGCAGTACCACACAGGCCTCTATTAGCCCATGGAGAGCTGCTTATTTGATTATGCACGCCATATTCTCCCGATAATTTTTCAACACAAAGGATATTACATATATTTCCTCTATCCATTGACTACTATAAATCATAGACACAGCCAGATTTCCAATTCTACCTTCTGTAAGTCATATTCAGAGATTCAACCTGCTTTCCCACATAGTCAATATTGTCCTAACATTCTAAAAGTGCATTTTCTATTTTATACTATATGCATATTTTCAGTCTCCATGCCAATGCCAAAAAATAATAAAATAAATGAAGCATAATCATGAGATCATAAGTGTATATTTCATCAGAAAGTGATTTTTGGAAAGAGAAGTCTAATTAGTAATGTGAGTCTCTTCACAATGCATAAACTGTTATTTATAGTTTCATTGCATAGTTCTTGACATAGATTCCACTTTGATTCATCTTAATATTCTTCAAGTATTCAGGTAGACCAAATTATATTACTATAATTTCTATAAATTTTAATAAAAACAAATGACAGATAGTTGAAAATGTACTCTTCAATGATAAATAACCAAATGGGTTCATTTTTATTTCTTTTGGCTAGTTGAAAGTAATAAAATATTGAAAAATGTACAAATGTAAGAGGGGAAATGTTAACTGCCCAAATGTTAGTAGCGACTGATGAAATTGCTTGTGTAATGGTGTCTGTCAAAAAGGTGATTTTGTAAAGGACAACTAGTCTCACCACAAAACACTTATTGAAATGTATTTGTAATGGAATGAACCTGAAAGCATCATATGAATTGTATTTAAAATTAAGCTCAATTGGAAGCTGCTATTTTGAAGAATAGGCATATTGCATATGTGGACTTAACATTGTCTAGTAGTTCCTCATCATAAATTCTCTCAGGATATAAACCACCATATTTACCAAATTTAACAAATATTTAAAGAAAAAATGAGTCACTTGGAGCATTTTTTATACCATATGCACATTACGTACTAAATTCATCAGTAACATATTTCTGATTTTCAAGAAGTGTATTAACTTTCTTCCATGGTGGACTTGGTATTAAAATGGCTTAACATGACACTGCATGTATTACTCCTGAACATTAAAGTATAAACATTAATTATCAGATTTATCCATTTCCTCTTGATGTCATGAACATAAACCATCACCAGTTTCTCCATATGAATAAAAAGAAAATCCTCAAATTTAGTATAGGAATCTTAAAAGATACTCTGTTAAAAGACAATTGGGAAAATATTAAATTATAAAATTGAACTTAACATTACCAGTAATTATGGGGCTTTTTTTGTGCTTGGAGTAAGAGAAGAACATGTATTGATTAATGTTTTAAAACTTCAACTTAGTCTGGGAAAACTCTTAGAGAGATTACAGAACCTGTCCTTTTATTAATTCCTTTATTTTGTAACTATAAATATACCCATTCCCTCTTCCCTTTGCTCTTTTTTACTCTTATATATCATATCACTAGTCTAAAAACATTTCCAAAGAAGAGGCATCTTGTGAGGTCTAAATGGCAGAGGTTTTGGCATATTTAAAATATTTGAAAGTGAGATAAACCACAGTTAAAAACTACAGTGTATGTTTTCTCAGGAAGTGCATTTAAATGTCAAAAATTATACTAATGACTACAACTTTGGGGGATGCAGAGAGGGCATTTCCTGCTGTTGTGCTTGTTAAGACAAAAGATCATACACATCCCTTCCTTCTCATTTCTGAGCCTCATACCCAACCTTTATATATTTTGGACTATCTTTGCTCACATACTTTAAACTTGAGAATATGGGATTATGTTTTTTTTTTTTTTTCCCCAGTAAGCAGTTTAGTCATTTGGCAGACCCTTATCTCACACAGCCTGGTAACTAGAAACCAGAAAGATCAGGGAAAGGCTAAGTGACAATGATACACACACACACACACACACACACACACACACACACACTCACACACAAATACACACACAGAGCACATGCAACTGTCCTGCCTTTGTTCATCTAAGCCTCCTTTTGATAAGTTTCTAACACATACCAACCATCTATTCATATCTTGCATCTGTTAATATATTAATCATTTATTAAGACTATTTCCACATAATCCAATTATCTCTGCACCACAGATCACAAGTATAAACAAAAAATATGTCTTAATGACTTATACTTCTTTAATCTGACAAAGCTGAGAATAGAAATTAGGCATAATAGCTATGAATTTTGACACAAACTCACTAACACACAAATTTTAAGGCCTTAAATTTTACATAAAATTTCACAAATACTAAAATACAATACTAGATGTACAAATTAATTCAAGGAACATATTTTATTTTCCTAAAGTTGAAGGGAATAGGATTCTTCATAATGACGAAAGTATGATTGTTGAGTACAAAGGGGGCTGACCACATTTCATAGGCAGTTGCAAAGTAAATAACAAAGATTATAGGACCTCATTGGTCCTTTTCTAGCCATAGTCTTCATCACAAATAATCTTCAATTTTCCAAATCAACAAGTTTGTGGAGATGGAGAGATGGCATAGTATATACTTCCACTCTCATTGTGAGGATCTGAATTTGTTTACCCAGAACTGGATAATGTGCCATATGCCTGTAAACACAGCACTCATGCTGGCAGAGATGGAAATATCCACTCTAATCAGTCCACCTTAAAAGAATTCATGATGTTCAGGTCCAGAGAGAAAATATATTTCAAAAAATAGGTGGAGAATAATCAGGTAAATATAAACATCTGGCCCCTATATTATGAACACATTTATATGTTCACAGCTACACTAACAAGTATGTATATCCCAAGCAATGCAACACATACCTCTACAAACACACACACACAAACACACACACACACATACACACACACACACACATTTAATTCATACCTTGTCTGTTTGCTCAGGCAAAATTCACTATACAATTATTATAGCTTCTTATCTTCCTCATAATCCCCAAGACATGGCAATGTCATTTTTTAATGTTTCATTGATGTAATAGATGTTTCTCAGGTGGTGGTGTTTGGGTGGCTTTAGCTTACATTGAATATGTCTAAGTACATTATTAAAATTTGTCTATCTTAAAATTCTTCATCCCATTTGTTGTCCCCTTTCTATTAGGTTTGCATACTTTTCTAGTAATAATGAGCAAGTTACAAACACTCTTTAAATATTAATCCATTGTGAATTTTATAGGGTATAAAATATATCTTTCAATTTGTCACCAATCTGGAAAATTTGTCTTCTGTTCCTTCCATTGACCCTAGTTTTTAAATTTGGATTTAGTTATCAGTGTAATTTTTATATATTATGGTTTTTATTTTAGATATTTTAAGAATATTTTCTATAAGTTTAAATAATAAGCCTCTCTTTTGTTTATTATTATTGATTTCCTCTAACATTTGTGTCCTTAATTCTCATTATGAGCCAGTTTGCTCAGCACCATATTGCTGAAATGTCCTAAGTCAGTAAGATTAAATCACACCAACTTACTCTATTATTAAGTGTTTTAATTACGACATGAGCAACACCAACTTGGGAGTTGAGAAAAAAGTTTATTTTATCTTTATAAATGACAGTACTTAATGATGGAAGTCAGAACAATCTTTCTGAACAGGAATATAAGAGCAGAATCTGGGATCAGATTATTTCTGTTTCCAACTGTGCCCAGAACCACAGGCAGCTCAGCTCAGCTCAGCTCTTCACACAGATCAATAGATTAGGAAATAGGAACAATGTTTCAGCTGCATCCAAGAAACACACCTTCAAAGATACACACCTGAAATAAGATGACTTCATTTTAATACATTTTTATTGAATGTGTCAAATAAATTTTAAACATTAAAAAAACAAATGAACAAACATTAATGAAACAAATATTTCTACATGTGGTGTAACCATTGATTTGTTGTGTAGACGAGTTAAGTTAAAGCAACATATAAAATTATTTCTTAATTTTATGCCATATGAAATGCTATAGTTCAGCTATATATAAGTTACTTCCACAGGTAGAATAATGCCCAGAGAAATCAGGGAATGTTATAAATACAACTAAAAGATATGTCTTCAGGAAGCCACAGTATCATCAAGTTAGAAAGTCACAGAGATAAGGTCTAGTTGAAAAGTCTAAAACACGTATGCAAAGTCTATATTTTAAGACACAAGATAACCAGCAACAATTTGGGGTTACACAATTATCTTAGAATCACAACAGTAAGAACAAGATGCAAACAACTAGAATAGTCAAGATGCAAGAAAGCTAGAAAATTGTTCCACAGAATAGAAATTTGAATATTATATAATTGGTTAATTGTTTTGAATTACAGTATAAATTTGCTTGTAGCAACAAAGCCAAAGTACCTTTCTTCTGAGTGTAGCAACACTGTTTTCCAAAGCTTCCTCAAATCTGATCACATATAGAAGGTAATTTGTTGAACAACATTCACTTAAAACCATTTCCACAATGAAAATCCTGATTAATCTCTAGAAGGACAATGCTGGACTTAGTGTTAATAGTTTAAATAGTCCCCAAAATATTGCATGCAGTATATAATAATCATTCATTTTTGAAAGCTGAATTAAAGTGTACCTGTAGAAACATAGTTGTGATTCAGTTCTAGACATTTATTGTTAGTTGTAGAAAGTACTCAACACTCTTCCAAACTCTGAAAGTTGTTTCTTATCCTTGTAGTCCTAATTTCCTAGTCTGTAGATAATATCTTCACTAATGAATATAGTGCTAAGACTAAAATTAATTTTTTAGGCATTATCTTCAAGTAATAGCTAGAATAATTATTTTGACCTTACTGTTTAGTAATGCCTCATTTACACAATTAGAAGAATCAGGTCTTTTTGTCTGTTTGTTTGGTTAGTTTGTTGATCATTGTTTCTCAAAATTCAATTAAATAATATACGTGAGAGTGAAAGCATATATTTTTAATATAAATTTTTCCCTGATCATACACAGACATGTATATGAATATGTAATATATAAATAATATATAACACATATATATTATATGTATATTTGCAATTTCTAAACTTCCAACGTTGTCCTAGTTAGCCAAATTTAATTTCTAAAGCATTTCCAGTAAAGGCATCTTGGGCAATATGGCAAAGTATCTCTTAGTTAACAAGATGAACTGTTACACATCTTATATAAAAAAAAAATTCAAACATCAAACAAGTCAAGTTATATTAAGCAATGTGTTAAATAAAGGTGATTTCAGCTTCAAACAGAACTAAAACTAATATCTATATTTTTACTTTTTCTTTACTGGAAAGTAAAACCTAATGATACAGCAAGGTGGGAGCTCTCTGTTGTTTACATGTGAAGTAGAGGTATAAAGTTTGGTGAATAATTTTTAGAATAGTAGAAATTATTTATTCAGTCTATTTAATGAGAATTTCTGAGGATAGAAATTCAGGACTATTAAAAGAGAAATTTTCAATTTCATATGGAAAAATAAAATACTCAGTATAGCCAAAAATATCCTGAACAATAAAAAGCCTTTGGGAAGGATCATCCTCTTGGACCTCAAACTCTACTATAGATCAATAGTGATTAAAAACTGCATATTGTTATAAGAACAGACAGCTTGAACAGTGGAATAGAACCAAAGCCACAGAAATAATCCTCCATACCTAAAAATGTTTCATTTTTAACAAAAGTGTCAAAACAATACAATGGAAAAAAGAAAGCATCTTCAATAAATTGTGCTGATCTAACTGAATGGAGAAGAATACAAATATATCCATATTTATCACCATACACAAATTTCAATTTCAAGTGGAACAAGGACTTCAACATAAAACCAGATACACTGACTCTAACAGAAGATTCAGTGGGAAACAGCACTGAATGCATTGGTACAGAAGACAATTTCCTGAAAAGAACATCAGTGGTTCAGGCACTAATATCAAAAATTGGTTCAGGGAACCTCATGAAATTTAAAAACCAAGCTACTTTAAAGCAAAGGATATGCTCATGCACCATGCACACACACACACACACACACACACACACACAAACACACACACACACACCTATCCAATTCTTACTTTAAAGCAGTTCAAAGATCAAGTTAATTCCAAGTTCATGCTTTCCTACCTGTCCACAGAACTTGGCCTACTGACTGCCGATGTACATATCTGAAGTCCTGATTATTCAGTTGGATAATTTGGATCTCATCTACTGCATGCCTACGCTTCTATTTAATGTAAAAGGACTTCAGATTTTTTGCCTTATAGTGGCTTTTTATCAATAAGACAAAACTACATCCTACAAATTAGGATAATATCTTTCCCCAGCCCTTCATTCCAACAGAGAGTTACTAAATCTCCAAAATATATAAGTATATAAAAAACTAAACTAACAAAAAAATTTTAAAACTGGGGTACAAAGCTAGACAGAGAATTCTCAACAAAGGAATCTCAAATGGCTGAGACACAGTTAAAGAAGTAAACTGGGAATAGGTCTACCTCAAGACCCAGCTATACCACTCCTGGGCATATGACCTAAGAATGCCCCACTGTACCTAAGAGTTTGGGGAAGAATTGAAGGTTGGGGAGGGGATAGAATTCCACAGGATGACCAAGAGAGCCAACCCACCTGGATCCCTGGGAGCTCTCAAGTGACTGAGACACCACATCAATGGGCTCTAATGAGGTCCCTAGCAATATGTAGTAGATGTGTAGCTCAGTCTTTATGTAGGTCCCCCAACAATTGAAGCAGAGGCTTTCCATGAAGCTATAACCTGATAGTGTATCTGTTCCCCAACAAGGATGGTTTCTCTGGCCTCAGAGCAGGAGGATGTATCTAATCTGTCAAAGACTTGATGCTCCAGGATAGGATGATAACCAGGGGCCAACCCTCTTAGAGGAGAAAGAAAGGGGTTAGGGGGAGCAGCTCAGTGAGGGAAGGGGTAGAGAGGGGGCAGCATTTGGGATGTAAAATAAATAAATAAGTAAATTTATTTATTTAAAATTAAATAAATAAGTAAATTTATTTATTTAAAATTAAATACAGGAATATTTTATGCATAGTTTCATGGGAGTCTTGGGTTCCTGTAAAAATGTAGTTAGGATCACTTGAGGGCAAAATTAAGTGTGTTTATTCTTTAAATTTAGATTAATTTTTATTAAAATATTCTAAGATGTAGTTAGATACATTTACTTAGAAGTAGAAAAATATTTATTTTAACGTAAGTAACATATAGCTATATAGTAGCATTTTGCTTTAGCATTTTCTATGTGTGTGTGTATGTGTGTGTGTGTGTGTGTGTGTGTGTGTGTGTGTGTGTGTGCATGCACAGCCCCATGTTTTATGTAGGTTCACGTCATGTGTTTGTGTGTAATAGAGATGCTAAAGAACAATCTCATGTCTCAGTTTATAGGGATCATTCACATGGCTTTTTTTGGTTTTTTGTTTGCTTGCTGTTGTTTTTTTTTTTTTTTTTTTTTTTTTTTTTTTTTTTTTTTTTTTTTTTTTTTTTTGTCTTAAACAGTTTTTCTTCCTGGTCTAGATTCCAGCTCCTGAGATTCACCTATCTCTACCTCATCGGGGATGGAGTTATACATATGCTCCATCACAATAACATATTAAAAAATAGTACTTTCATTCATTCTTTGAAAACTTTATGTATGTATGCAATATATTTGAATTATATCAAACAGTACCCTTAACACTTTCATAACATATGTTTTTAAACATTGGTTTTGGGAATCACACATAGGTACTCTGATTTAAAAAGTAGGCACCTTATCACAGAGGTATGATGTCCGCTTTAGCTAGAATATCTTTACCAAGATTAAGTAAGGATCAAATGTGAAATTGACATATTATACTTAAAAATTAAAACAAAAAATGTTAATAAGAGGTATAAAAGTTTAACCTTTAAATTTTATAATGTATGTGCTTTATACGTAGGCATTATTTATCATACATATAAGTTATTCTACTAAATTTCCAAATTCAGTAAATATGGCCCTCATTTACAGATTATTAGAATCCATCTAGTTTGCTAATACAACCCTGTTTGAAATTAAAAGTATATTCTTGGAACAGGCTGAGCAACTGTGACCGGGAACAGATTTTAGGAACTTCTGTTCCCACCCGGAGACGACTTCAGGACACAGAGCAGAGCCTGGCCCAACAGCCAGCCGGAAAGGCGGCTCAAACAGGCTGAGCAACTAGTGAGTGGGAGACCTAGGCTGCGGGGGAGCAGAGGGATCTCTGCGGAGTGCACAAGGAAAGGGCACCCCCTGCCCTGACCTGCCCTGTCCTCCCTGATCCAGTGACCGGGAACAGATCTTAGGAACTTCTGTTTCCACCCGGAGACTACTTCAGGACACAGAGCAGAGCCTGGCCCAACAGCCAGCCAGAAAGGTGGCTCGGAGAGGCTGAGCATCTGTGACCAGGAACAGATCTTAGGAACGTCTGTTCCCACCCGGAGGCAACTTCAGTACGCAGAGCGGAGCCTGGCCCAGCTGCCACCCGGAACCTGGGCTGCCGGGGAGTAGAGAGATCTCTGCGGAGTGCACACGGAAAGTGTACCAGGGACACAGACCAGATACAAGGGAAAGGCAAGAACATATCACTGACAACAAAATGGCAAGAGGAAAGAGAAAGAGTATATCCCAAGGAAACCAAGACAATCTAGCAACACCAGAACCCAGCTCTCCGATAGTAGCAAACATCGGAATTCCAAACACTCCAGAGAAAGAAGACACAGACCTGAAATCATGCCTCAAGACGCTGATAGAGTTACTTAAACAAGAAAGGGAGGAAAAGCAAAAAGATTCAGAAGCTTTTAAAGAAGAAACAAGAAAAACACTCAAAGAACTCAAAGAACGAGACGAAAACAGAACCAAAGAAATAAAGGAATGCAAGAGGGAAATTAAAACAGAAATTGACACAATAAAGAAAGCGCTAAAAGAGATAACCCTAGAGTCAGAACACCAAAAAAAGAAATCAGGAGTCACAGAAGCAAGCATTTCTAACAGATTACAAGAGATCGAGGAGAGAATCTCGGGGGCAGAAGACAACATTGCAAACATAGACAAAACAGCCAGAGAAGATGCAAAAAACAAAAAGCTCCTAACCCAAAATGTCCAGGAAATAAAAGACACAATGAGAAGACCGAACCTAAGGATAATAGGAATAGAAGAGGGAGAAGAGTATCAACTAAGAGGCACAGTAAATATCTTCAACAAAATCATAGAAGAAAACTTCCCTACCCTCAAGAATGAGATGACCACGAGCATAAAAGAAGCATTCAGAACTCCAAATAGGTTGGACCAGAAAAGAAATACCTCCCGACACATAATAGTAAAAACATCAAGTGCCCAAAGTAAAGAAAGAATAGTAAAAGCAGTAAGGGAAAAAGGTCAGGTAACATATAAAGGCAGGCCAATCAGACTCACACCCGATTTCTCAACAGAGACTATGAAAGCTAGAAGAGCCTGGACAGACATCATGCACTCCTTAAGAGAGCACAAGTGCCAGCCCAAGCTGCTATACCCAGCAAAACTATCAATCACCATCGATGGAGAGACAAAGATATTTCAAGACAAATCAAAATTCACACAATGTCTGACCACAAACCCAGCACTACAACGAATTATAGGTGGAAAACCCAATACAAGGAGGGAAAATACAGCCTAGTAAAAACAAGAAAACTCCTAAACAAGAAAACTAAAAGAAGAAAAAAACACAGACACAACTCAACCCAAAAAAGCAAAAATGGCAGGAAACAGAAACAATTATTCCTTGATATCTATTAACATAAATGGCCTCAACTCCCCAATAAAGAGACATAGACTATCAGACTGGATACATAAACAAAATCCAGCCTTTTGCTGCATGCAGGAAACTCATCTCAGAGACAGAGACAGACACTATCTCAGAGTAAAAGGGTGGGAAAAACTTCCAAGCAAACAGCTCCAAGAAGCAAGCTGGAGTGGCTATTCTAATATCGAATAAAGTAAACTTCCAACCAAAAGTTATCAAAAAAGATAAAGAAGGACACTTTTTACTCATTAACGGGGAAATCTGTCAGGAGGAACTCTCAATCCTTAACATATATGCTCCAAATAAAAAATCACCCACATTCATAAAAGAAACTCTACTAAAGCTCAAAAAATACATTTCACCCCACACAATAATAGTGGGAGACTTTAACACCCCACTCTCACCAATGGACAGATCAGAGAAACAGAAACTGAACAAGAACACTGCAAAACTAGCAGAGACTTTGAACCAAATAGAATTAATAGATATATACAGAACATACTATCCTAAAGTAAAAGAATACACCTTCTTCTCACCACCCCATGGCACCTTCTCGAAAATTGACCACATAATTGGACACAGAACGAGCCTTCATCGATATAAGAAGATTGAAATACTCCCATGCATCCTCTCAGATCACCATGGTCTACAGCTGGTCTTTAACAACAACAAAGACAACAAAATGCCCACATACACATGGAAACTAAACAGCGCTCTGTTAAAGGATAGCAGGGTCAAAGAAGAAATAAAGAAAGAAATTAAGGACTTTCTAGAATTCAACGAAAATGATAACACAACATACCCAAGCCTATGGGATGCAATGAAAGCAGTATTGAGAGGAAAACTCATTGCCCTAAGTGCTTCCAAGAAGAAACTGGAGAGAGCTCACATCAGCAACCTGACAGCACAGCTAAAAGCCCTAAAACAAAAGGAAGCAGATATACCCAAAAAGAGTAGACGGCAAGAAATAATCAAAATTAGGGCAGAAATAGACCAAATAGAAACAAAAAAAAAAAAAAAACCATTGAAAAAATCAACAAAACAAAGAGTTGGTTCTTTGAGAAAATCAACAAGATTGATAAACCCCTAGCCAGACTAACTAAAGGGCAAAGAGAGAGTATCCAAATTAACAAAATCAGAAAGGAAAGTGGTGACATAACAACTGAAACTAAGGAAATTCAAGAAATCATCAGATCCTACTACAAAAACTTATACTCTACAAAATTGGAAAATCTGGAGGAAATGGACGAATTCCTAGACAGATACAAGGTCCCAAAGTTTAACCAGGACCAAGTGAACCATCTAAATAATCCTATAACACCTAAAGAAATAGAAGAAGTCATCAAAAGCCTCCCAACCAAAAAAAGCCCAGGTCCAGACGGGTTCAGTGCAGAATTTTATCAGACATTTATTGGGGATATAACACCAATATTCGCCAAACTATTCCAAAATATAGAATCAGATGGAATATTACCCAACTCATTTTTTGAGGCTACAATAACCCTCGTACCTAAGCCACACAAAGACCCTACAAGGAAAGAGAACTTCAGACCAATCTCACTTATGAACATTGCTGCAAAAATACTCAACAAAATCCTTGCAAACCGAATCCAAGAACACATCAAAACCATCATTCATCATGACCAAGTAGGCTTCATCCCTGGGATGCAGGGATGGTTTAACATAAGGAAATCCATCAATGTAATCCACCATATAAACAAGCTTAAAGACCAAAATCACATGGTCATCTCACTAGACGCTGAAAAAGCATTCGACAAAATCCAACACCCCTTCATGTTAAAAGCCCTAAAAAGAACAAGAATCCAAGGCCCATATTTAAACATAATAAAAGCAATATACAGCAAACCAACAGCCAACATCAAACTTAATGGCGAGAAACTTGAAGCAATCCCACTAAAATCAGGGACTCGACAAGGCTGCCCACTCTCTCCCTTCCTATTCAACGTAGTACTGGAAGTCCTGGCTGGAGCAATTAAACAGCAAAAGGAGATCAAGGGGATACAAATCGGAAAGGAAGAGATAAAAACATCACTCTTTGCCAACGACATGATAGTGTAATTGAGTGACCCCAAAAATTCCACCAGAGAACTCCTACAGCTAATAAACAAGTTCAGCAAAGTGGCCGGATACAAAATTAACTCAAACAAATCAGTAGCCTTCCTATACTCAAAGGACAAACATGTGGAGAAAGAAATTAGGGAAAAGGTACCCTTCACAATAGTTACAAAAACTGTGAAATACCTTGGTGTGACTCTAACTAAGGAAGTGAAGGACCTGTATGACAAGAACTTCAAACCTCTAAAGAAAGAAATTGAGGAGGATCTCAGAAAATGGAAAGATCTCCCATGCTCATGGATTGGAAAGATCAACATCTTAAAAATTGCCATCCTACCAAAAGCAATCTACAGATTCAATGCAATCCCCATCAAAATTCCAACCCAGTACTTCATGGAATTGGAAAGATCAATGTGCAATTTCATATGGAATAACAAAAGACCTAGAATAGCGAAATCCATCCTCAACAACATAAAAACATCTGCGGGAATCACTATCCCTGACCTCAAGCTATATTACATGGCAATTGTGCTGAAAACTGCATGGTACTGGTACAGAAATAGGCAAGTGGATCAATGGAATAGAACAGAAGATCCAGAAATGAGCCCTCATGTATATGGTCACCTGATTTTTGACAAAGGAGCAGTAAACATTCAATAAAAAAAGGACAGCCTATTCAACAAATGGTGCTGGTCCAACTGGCACTCAACATGCAAAAGAATGAAAATAGACCCATTCTTATCTCCTTGTACAAAGCTCAAGTGTAAGTGGATTAAAGATCTCCACATTAAACCAGATACACTGGAACTATTAGATGAGAAATTAGGGAAAACCTTAGAACACATAGGCACAGGAGAAAATTTCCTGAACAAAACACCAATGGCTCAAGCTCTAAGGTCAAAGATTAACAAATGGGACTTAATGAGATTGCAAAGTTTCTGTAAGGCTAAGGACATCGTCAAGAAAACAAAACGGCAACCAACAGAATGGGAAAAGATCTTTACCAATACCACATCAGATAGAGGCCTAATATCCAAGGTGTACAAGGAACTCAAAAAGCTAGACACCAGAGAATCAAATAACCCTATAAAAAAATGGAGTACAGAGCTAAACAAATCATTTTCAGTTGAGGAACACCGAATGGCCGAAAAACATCTGAGGAAGTGCTCCACATCCTTAGCCATCAGGGAAATGCAAATCAAAACAACCCTAAGGTTCCACCTCACACCAATCAGATTGGCCAAGATCCAAAACTCTGATGAATGCAGATGCTGGCGAGGCTGTGGAGAAATAGTAACACTTCTCCACTGTTGGTGGGGTTGCAAGCTAATACAACAACTCTGGAAATCTGTCTGGCGATACCTCAGAAAATTGGATATAGTACTACCTGAAGACCCAGCTATTCCACTTCTGGGCATATACCCCAGAGACACTTTAATACACAACAAAGATATATGCACCACAATGTTCATAGCGGCTCTATTTATAATAGCCAGAAGCTGGAAGGAACCCAGATGTCCTTCAGAAGACGAATGGATACAAAAATTGTGGTACATATACACAATGGAATACTACTCAGCCACCAGAAACAATGACTTAACCAAATTCTTAAGAAAATGGCTGCATTCAGAGAATATTATCCTGAGTGAGATAACCCAGTCACAAAAGAACAGACATAATATGCAGTCACTGATAGTGGGATGCTAACCCCAGAGACTTGCACTCCCCCAGAAACAACTCACAGACTGTATGAAGTCCAAGAAATAAAGAAAACAAAAAAATATACATATATTCACAAAACAAGAAGACTTTGACTATTTCCATGTTGTGTTTTGTTTTGCATGTACTTTACGCTTATTGCAACTAGTACATTTTCAATGCATACTGTCAAGCCCTTGAAAAATATCAAGTACTGACTAAAAAACATATTCACATGGTTTTATGTAAAATTTATTTTAATGTCTGAAAAAACAGTACTGACAAAAATGTATAATTTTAAGCAAAAAATGTTTAAAATCTTTAAAAAAAAAAAAAAAAGAAGTGTACACTGATACTTATCTTTGTTATTATCACCCAGGTTTGACGTATGTTAACATTTCCCTTGCTTTGTTTAGATATTTCTATTTTTTATAAAATAAAACTCTAAAAGCTGTGTTAGGTGGGCCAGATGCTCACTGTGCATGCTGGGCTTGAAAAAAAAAAAAAAAAAGTACATGTTACTCTTGTAGAGGACCCAGGATCAGTTTTCAGCACCCATACATTTGCTAACAACCATCATGTCCAGTTCTAGGTGGCTGGATGCCTTTTTCTGGCCCCTGTGGCATCGCACCAGGTGTTGCATATATATGTAATTAAAACACTAATATATGCTCATAAAATAAAAAATACATCTTTAAATGAATAAAGTAAGACCTACTACTTTCGGTGCTGTGTAAAAATATACCATAACTGACTTACAATTAATTAGCAGTGAATCCCTTTTTTGCTACTTACTCTAACAGTATCTCCTGGGAACAGTCACCCTATTCTGCTTCTGTTTGGTCAGTTACAGTGCCTTGCACAAATAAGTGAGTTGGAGTTGCACTTGTTTTTCAGTGATTACTTTATTTAGCTTAACATATTATCTTTCAGATTTCTCCATGTTGCACAGAAATGTTAATTGTTTGGTGGGGGTGGGGATTCTCTTGTATGTATACACCCTATTGTCCTTATTCATTATCAGCTTCCAGTCTTAGGCTGATCCCATAGATTGACAATTATGAGCAGTGATACAATAAAGGTGTTGTTCTTATGTGTATATTCTGTACTGGGAATGGTAGATCCTGTTGTAGTTTTATTTTTAGTTTTCTGAGAAACTCCCATGCTTTTCTGATAATATCCACAGCATTTAACATAACCAGCAGTATATACAAAAAGACCCTTCTCCACATTTTGCCAGCACTTTTTATCTTTCATTTTTTAATGTGATCTTTGCTTGTTTCATGGTGAAGAGTGTGTGAACTCATCTCCTCTTCCCCTTCTTGTTTGGAATATTTGTGACATGTCAAGCCAAGCACAACCCTGGTGTTCAGGACGGCTAATGGCATTTAGTGTTATATTGAGCTTATATTTTTTCAGCAACGTATTTTTACCATACATACCCTTAACACTGATGCACCAAGTTATTGTAAACCTCGGAGGGTGGAATAGTAGCATCTTGATTTTGGGACTGCAGGTGTTATCTCAAAGGTAAAGAAACTGCCATTTTGTCACTCACCTAATGTCAGAGTTTGCCTCTTGACTTTGTATAGAATCCCATTGCAATGCCCAGGCAGCATTTTATTGCCTTTAAGGAAGAGTAGGCTCACCAGAATAAGAGGATGACTGAGGGAGGCTTCGTAGTACATTCTTGGTTGAATAACACACAAGAAACAGCTCATGTGACACATTGTTCTTTATAGAGAAGTCTTTTTCCTGTTATTTCATGACAAGAAACAACTGCCACACCACAGACAGACAAAAAGAAAACCCAGCAATCTAAAAATTTATGATTGCCAGTTTATGATATCCACTGGTAAGTTTAAAGGCATAACTTTTGTAGAACTTAAGCTGGAGTGGCTAATGTAAATTTGAACGTGGTAGAGCAATAAATTGTAAAAGTCAAATTTTTTTTAAAAAAAGTATATTCTTATGTAAAACAAGAATTATAATTGACTCTCATGAAGTTGGTGACTATCTATGACATAGTGATATAATGTATGATGGCCAAGTTACATTATTAAGTTTGGAATGACGATTAACCAAATGTATTTTCATGGAATCTCACTAAATCACTAAATAAGAAAAAAAGGAAAAGAATTTGGAGGGGAACTGGGAGTACTTGGGGAAAAGATATATGATAACCAAAGTATATTGAATGAAGTTCTCAAAAAATACATCGAAATTTCGCAGGTACAAAATGGGTAGAAAAATAATAAAACAGGTATTAAAATTGTTGTGTTTTATGAAAACCTAGAGAAGGAATATGTTTGTGAATAACACACACACACACACACACACACACAAACACACACACATAACCCAACAACTGGCACTACCAACATAGGACCAACCTAGTTTGCTAAAGTGTACCCCCAGCTGGTGACCTACAGAGACCTACATTGGAACTCGAAGACCATGAGGGACCTCTGACTTAGTTCTAAAGTGTAGGCCTTCCTCAGATCTCTCTCTTTTTCCCCCGTTCCCCCCTCCTTTCTCTCTCCATGTGTTCCTGGCCAGCTTCTCCCCCTTTTCTCCCCCTTTTGGATTATTAACTCCACTCTCCAAATCTCATTTTGTACTTAAGCATCTGCCTGAGCTCTTTGCTGCTTCCAAACCCTAACATCAATCCTTCCCTCAAGTCAGGGCCCAACCTGAGGTTCCCTAAGGTCCCCTGAGGACCCAAACTCTAGATCTGCCCTAATCCTCTCTAATTGGTCAGCCAGCTGCTGCTGCTGGGGCTAGAAACACAGCTACTACCTCTTACTCCCTTGGCCCTGACTGTGCTACCAAGTCTCTATACCTCTGCCTTTGAGCTTTTCTTTGAAGTTGACCTTTCATCTCCTTCTGCTCTACATTTAGGATATACCAGCCAAGAAAAAAAATGGGGGACAAAGCCAACTTCTATAGCAAGCACACAGTGTCAGCTCAGCAGAACAGGACACTTCCCACCTGCACCTAGGCTGGCCAAAGACAATGGAAAAATACATGAAACCCTTAAGTTTTCAGTCTTTGTATGTTTGTTTTTCCTAACAGGAATACGTAAGACAATGTTCATGTTTCTCAACCCAATTTTTTATGCCTTTTTATTTAAATGTTTATTTATCCCTAGCATTCATGATTTATGTCCAAAACTTTTCTATTTGTTTAAATTTCCTTTAAAGTTTAAAAGTCATCTACTCTCCCACAGGTCAAACCAACCAAACTGATAACCATTATTTAATCCTTAATTAACAACCAGTTTTCTTTCACAGACAAACTGTAACTGCTTATCTCAGGTACAGTATTAACATATTTTCTTCCTGAGCTATCTAAAGCAGACTTAATGGCTGCCTTCCAGGACTAAATTCCTCAAACACCCAGCTTTTCTAGGATGATAACAATAGGCCATGATGTGCTCTCAAGCAAACCATCACAGGATTAACACATGCTACCCACCCTATACAGACATCGTCCTGCTGAGGTTCTGTTCTTCTGTAGTAATAATCCTAAAGATTTATCTACAGTGATACTTCCACAGATCCAGCTGAAAATGAACACCATCTCCTGGGACTTGCCTGGGATCACAAATCTGCCTTCCTCCAGATACCTCAACTGACTGAAGACTCCTAAGATGCACGCTGATACTCACAGAGAACAGACTTGGGACTTTCCAGCTACAGATAAACTTTCTTGCCAAGCCAAAAGGCTAACTAAACTTGAGAAAAGTTACATGACAGTAAGGAAAACATGATGTCTTGCTAAATTAATCAAATGTTTAATACTGATGTTAATAGCCTCAAACTGTACAACCCATGGAATAATTATTTGGTTCAGTGATCCTTTGTCTTCCCAACCCCCACCCTCATTCCTCCTTACCCCTCTTGCTTAATTTTACTACCCCTCTGGCCTGTGTTGTGTTTTCTTTTGATGCTTCAACCCCACTCAAATTTTTCACTGCACATGATGTCACTCCAATGACACCTCTTTTTTAAAAAAGTAAAAGAGGAAGTTGTGGGACCATGAAATGCACCCTGGTTCCTAGTTGAGGAGGCTTGAAACCCTGGTGACTCTGAAAGAAATAGTAGATGTTTCATAGAGAAACCAGGCCCATCACTAGTCACAGTCCTCCATAAATTTGTGACCATCAGTCAAGTAAGGGCAATGCCTCAAGCCACTCCACAGGTAGAGATCATGACCACAGGTCACATAGGCTCAAGAGAGATCTCCATTATAATGAAGTACCTAAAGGCCTGGAGATTTCGCCAATTAACTTTCCCTTCCAGACACTCCTTCCTGCAAAAGGTATTTCATCTTAGGACCACCCTGAGAAGTAGGGTACTGTTTTATTTTTCCACTTTCCTCTATGACAATAAATACCTTAAAGCCTTGGACTATCTCTTTTCTTCTGAATTCACCTTGGAGAGCAGAGTGTTGGAGGAGCGCTTCACCTACAGAGTTGCTATCTAATCTCCTGTAGAAGGCCTCTCTGCTCCCAGCTGCAGCTGCCACTGAGCCAAGCTCAAGCCTGCAGCCCACCACCACCAAGCCAAGAACTTCTACCTCAGGACCAGCCAGATCCCACCTCTTCCCCCATGGCCCTGGGGCTAGATCCAGCCAGTGCCCCCCCCCACTCTTAACTCTTCTGTGGCGTCCAGCAGTGCCAGTGCCTGGGTGTCCAAGAACCTGGGAACTAGATGACTTTGACCTTCTTGCAGGCCTAGGTACCCCTGAGCAAGCTCTTGTTGACCATCCCTGCACCTTAGACCATACTTCTCCACCCTGGGAATGGTGTCCTGTGGCTTCCCTACAGCCTGACACCTTCCTGTTGACAACATGGGGTAGGAGCAATCCATTTTCCTGCATTCTACCACCCAAGATGCCATGTCCTATGGCAGGGCAGACACTGGAGCAACCCCCCAACAATACTACAGATGTGTAGGCAGGTATGGAGGAGGGGTGCGTCTGCAGGCTTATGCTGAGGCATACCTTCTCTCTGAGAGACAAGCCACTCTGAGAGATGAGCCATAGGAAGATATAATATAGATTAGAGCTATTCAGGGCATGGGAGGGGTGTTGAGAGGGTGTGTGTGTATGTGTGTGTGTGTGTGTGTGTGTGAGAGAGAGAGAAGAGAGAGAGAGAGAGAGAGAGAGAGAGAGAGAGAGAGAGAGAAGAAGAAGAAGAAGAAGAAGAAGGAGGAGGAGGAGGAGGAGGAGGAGGAGAAGAGGCCTGCCATGAAAAGGTGGAGAGGGGAGCAGGGAGGGGGCGTTGAGAGAGAGAGAGAGAGGACAGAGCAGGAGCAAGTAGGCAGGGGCAAGAGAGAGCATAGTGGGTGCAAGCAGCCTCTTTTATAGTGAGTCAGTAGACAAAATGCTAAGAAAAATGTGTTAAAAGCAAATATATGGAACTCAGTTCTTTAGACTAGCTTTGTTTTTCTCAAATCTGTATGTGGAAACCTTTTCTCTTAATCTGATGTTTACCAGCCAGTGAGGGTTAATAAAGTATTTACCTCAAGAAGCTTGATGAGGTAAATAAGATTAGTGCCCTGATAAAATGGGTATTACAAGACATATTTGATTATCACACCACATGCTAATAAAATGTGAAAACTGTCAGTTAGCACATGCATATAGTGTAATCATAGCTATATAGTAAATTGAGGCATGAGAATTAAAATTCAAAGGCAGTTGGTAAAATGTGAGTTCAAAAGCAGCCTGAAAAAGTTAATGAGACCCTGTTTCAAAATAAAAAGTAAAAATATGGCTGGGGATACTAGAGACCTGTGATAGCCTGTTTGCCCTAGGTTCAGAGAGTTACAGTCTATGTATAAGGAAGTAGAATTTAACAAAATGTTGAGTTCATTGCTCCTTGGATTGGAATTTTTAGAAGAAATACACTCCAGGTGTTTAACAGTCAGCCACCTGTAGTATTTTCATACAATTGTGAGAACTCATTAAGACAAATGCAAAGTGGGTAAAGTAATGATACAAACATCAGGGAAATCCACAGAAGAGAAACACTTGCTAAATATCTGTATTTGATAACAAAATCTATATACAACTCTTCATATACTTTAACTGTAGAAATATGAGAAAACAGTGATACTTTTTTGTATCTATGCCGAAAACTAGTGTTGGAAAGTATTTAGAACAGACCTTCTTAACATATCCAAAGTGTTCATTTGTATTTTATTATGTCTTTCTTATAACTTTTATACTTTTTTCTTTTCTTCTTAATACTTACTTGGGATAATATTTTTTACAGTTCTCTAAAGAAGACAGATTACAATATTCATTTGAATTCTTCCTTTTCAATGCAGAGTTTACAGCTACCATTTTCTCCTGTAAGTGTGGGTTTGACTAACACTTCCTTTTGTGTCAATGCTTTTATGATCAACTACAAGAAGAAAACGCTGAATAAATATTTTTGTAATATATCTTTGTAATGCTTTGTAAATATTTTTGTAAAATGTACATATACCCCTTAAAGTATATAACTATCTATAGCGATGATTACTCATTGTCCATAAGAAATTACTTACTATTTTTCTGAAGAAATAAGTTTAGTATTTATTGCCAGTCATGTCAACAAAAGGGCAATTGTGTTTTTTAGTTCCTTCTCTTCTGAGCCTGTCTTTACTTTGTCTTCTTGCTTCAAAAACAACTTTGCTTGATAAAGGATTCTTACATAAGAGTTTGTTTGAGCTCTTTAAATAGGCTAATGTGCTAACCTACTCCTTTTTGTCCTCCATTGTTTCTGTTAACAACAAAAAAAAAGAAACACAGCTTTTATTTAAATGTTGTTATTCTGTATTGAATCAGGTTTTATTTTTTATCGCTTTAATAACTTTCTCTATTTTCTTTTCACAAATTTAACTATGATTTGTCTAGCTTTTGTGTGTACTCTACTTGGACTTCTTTGAATTTTTGAATATGCAAATTATCCTCTTATATGACATTTAAAAAGACATTGGTCATTATTTCTTCAAGTACTTTCCCCCCCCAAACACTTCTCCTTTTGACAAACTATTAATTCTATGCATCAATCTATATTCCTCAAATAAAGGGGGTGACAGAATGTCTTCAACCTTACTGTGTGCCATCAGGTGAAAACTCTTAAGCAAGAGTTAATGTTGCCTTTTGAAGCGGAATATTTTTCTAATGAAATCTCATATGTGACAGTAAAGTAATAGTGAAATATTCTGGAATGAATGCCATAAGCAGAAATGCAGACAAGCACACTATGTTATCTACAATTATTGAAATTTATAAAACAGAAATAAATTCACAAGATTTAATGATTTCAGTGACAATTTTTCATAGAATCCTACCCCCCTTTAGTAAGAAAAAGGCAGAAGTTTTATTCCACAATATACTATTACTATTATCCCCTGTATCACATAACACAAAGTTCACATCAAACATATCTACTTGCATATATGTTGTTTACAGAATAAAAACAAGTTATCAGTGTAGTCTTCATGGGAATTTCGGTAGAGTAAGCCCGGCTTTCAAGCCCAGAAGACTTAGGGCTGTTTTCCCCCATATGGAATGGATACATTGACACAAGAAATGTCTTACCTTGATTTAGATAAGTCATTTGACTCTTAGAGTAACCAGTTTTGTCCACTGTGTTTCTCAGTATTTATCATAACACAACCTAGGCAGACTTTTGAAGCTGTATCCATATTTTGTGAGACCTTGTGTGGCAAACTGTTAAAGGCTTTGGGAGATTCTGTCTGTCAGAAGCTTAAATATATTAGTAATTAGCAGAATTCTGACAAGATTTCGGGTCATATCAATTGCTCATATCTGAATAAAGCACACCATAATTTCAGGGCAGTAGCAAAAATCATCATCAAGACAGGGTAGGAATAAAAGTATTAAGTAACTTTGACATGTTGTGTAAGTAGCAGAGAAGTGTTTGGCTTAGAGTTGGTGTGGACCACAATAAGAGAGATAGCAGCAGTGTCATAAGATCCTCGTGACAGAAAGTGAGTTTATTCAGTGGGCAGGCCAGGAGGACAGGCAAGGGGGAGTAAGGGCTCATAAGAACACAGGCAGAGAAGATGCTCCCTGGCTGGTGGCTTGAGCACAGTCTGAAAAGCACAGATTGCTAGGAGGCACAATAATGGCATGCACTCCCGTTGGAGCCAGGGGCCAGGGTGCTTCTGAAAGGTGGTGGCAGCAGCAGCAATGGTGTGTTTACTTCGACAGCGCAGGTTGGGACTTCTTCCTAGTAGCAAGAAGCTGCAGCCCAGTGCTTTTGACTGTTAGAGTTGTGAATGGGGAAAAGGAAGCACCTGAAGCAGATGCTTGTTTCTTATTCCAACCAAGTAAACACTACTCTTGTGGGGATGCTGAACAGAATCCAAAGGGGGCGGGGCTAAAGTTGTTTTTCTCACAGCTGCAGTGGGCTGCCAAGCAGGGGCAGTGGTGGGCAAAGCACAGGAGCCCCACGTGAAAGTGCAACTGTAGAGGTGGCAGATGGTCATGCTACGTGCTGGAAAGCAAGTAGTACAAAGTCCCTGGAAGGACAGGACACAAGGGGAAGGGCCAGACTTGCACAGCTACTGGTGGCTGTAGCATCAGGCAGTAGGTGGGTAGCCAAGTGGGGCTGTCAGTGGCAGACAGGGTGCAGAATCCCCACATGGAAGAAAGTGCCAAGTGTAGGGGCAGCGGCAGATGGTCATATGCTCATGGGAAAACAAGTCTCGCAGACATTCCCTGGCAGGACACAAGGGTCGGTTTCAGCCCAACTTTTCATGTGGCATTTGAAGGGCTGCAGTGGCCACAGCAGCAGCAAACAAATAAGGGAAGGGGAGGGGGATGCCTACGGTATGAATCGCTGGTGAGAAAGTGCCCGTTCAGTGGCCATGTAGAAATACTGCTTTCTGCTTACTGGGAATTAGACCAAGACATCTCAGTAAATAGAAACAAGGTGGCAAAGACAGAGCCATAGGAGAGAATAAGGTTATTAACTGTCCTACCAGTGTCCTGGGACTGGGGGCTACACATCATCAATACCAGAGAGATTTTAGCACAGGCCAGACCACCAGGTCATCACGATACCGGCTGGGGCTATGTTCTGAGACCATGTCCCTGAGCTACAAAAAACAGTTCACCCAGGCCCAGGAATTTTTTAGCAGCAAGAAAGAAACTGTCTCAAAGAAGAGAGAAAAATCTAACCCAAGGGAAAATGTCCTAGAATGAGGGAGGGTTCATGTAAAAACTGTCTCCATCCTCAAGGAAAGCACAGGGGTAGCTCTGAGCTTAAGGACTCTCCCCTGGAACCATGAAAAATTTTATTCTGGTCAGTGGGGAAATGGGATTTATAAACTCTCTACAGTTTAGGGTAGCAAGCATGGGATCTCCATGTGATAACAGGGGAGATAAAAAGAGGGGGAATAAGTTTTATGGAGGTGTGATGAGGTGTGGGGGAATGGGATGCCTCCGTGGGCCCATGCTGAGGTATCTCTTACCCCTGATGGACCAGCTACCTGATGGTATAGAATAGAGTTTATTCAGGGAATGGGGAGGGTAGTCAAGAGGGTAGTAGAGGGAGAAAGAGGGAAAGAAAAGAAGAGAGAGTGAGGGAGAGGGAGAGAAGCATAGCCTTGAGCATGTGTTGAGGCAGGGGAGAAGGGAATGAGGAGAGAGCAGAGGCAGGAAAGCAAGAGAGTAAGAGCAGAGAGAAGGAAGGCAAGCAGCCCCTTTTATCGTTTCAGGTACACCTGGCTATTGCCAGGTAACTGTGGGGTGGAGCTTAGACAGAATGTTAACAATCAGACTTCAGCAGAGTCCAGGAGGCTGAGTAAAATTCCTCAGCTTCAAGGTTAAATTCTGTATTAATGTTTGAGAGTAGAAAACAGTGGGTTCAAGTTCAAATCTCAACAAATAAACAAATAAACAAGAAGGTAGTCATGTATGCCATCCTTGTAGGACCTTTAATCATTTTCCTCACTTTTTGGATATGCATTATCAATAAGCTTTTTTCAGTATAAAAAACAAAGGCTGGGACCTATTCAGTTGATGGTAATGAGGTCACAGTATCAACAAATTAGTACAGGCAACCCAGATCTTAGAGAGCCTAAGATTGGCCTCTAAGGATACTATGAGAGGGAGAAGAGATCCTGGTAACCTGTCCCTGTCTCTTCTCATTAAATCTTGGACTCCCTATTCGCTGCACTTAGCCAGAATGGCAGGCACTCCCTTCCCCAATCCCTAACACAGATGCCTCTGGCTTTTGAGAAAGGCAGACAAAGAAGACATCAACCTAGATTTCATGTTTAAACATCTATCCATGGTGCCAAACATTGGATGCACTTTTCAGGATAATTCTAACTACTAGTACCTCCCAGGAGCAGATGCCTTTTGTTTTTGAAGAAAGCACTATCCCTGAAATAATAAAGCCCAGTCTTGAGTTATGGGAAAGAGGCAGTTAAGTGTTCCCAGGCACTTGTAACCACTGGCCTCCAATAACAGAATGAGTTACCTCTTCCCAGGTCAAAACGGTCCTTCTACATCTGTGCAATTCTGCCTTTCTGCCTGAACAAATGTTAGCATGATTGAAGGACTGCACTCCTTTACACCCTAAGCAATTGTGTAATGCCAGGGCTCGAGAGCCTCAGCTTATTCATCTTCCTATACACATCTCAAACCACTAGACTCAAGCATCGAATTCCTAACCTGTGGAGCAGGAAAGACTGGGATCCAGACAGACTTGTGCAGTAAAAGCTATCCTGTCTGTTGCATCTATATCATAATTTCTTATAGTCTCCTAGGGTTCCCACAACTCTGGGACCTCATGATATTGCAAAGTTTCTGTCAAGCAAAGGATACTGTAAACAGGACAAAATGACAACCAACAAATTGGGGAAAGATCTTTACCAATCCTACATCTGATAGAGGGCTAATATCCAATATATACAAAGAACTTAAAAAATTAGACTCCAGAGACTAAAATAATCCTATCAAAATTGGAGTACAGAACTAAACAAAGAATTCTCAACTGAGGAATACCGAATGGTTTAGAAGCACCTAAAGAAATGCTCAACATCCCCAGTCAACAGGAAAATGGAAATCAAACAACCCTGAGATTCCATCTCACACCAGTCAGAATGGCTAAAAGATAATAAATTCAGGTAACAGTAGATTCTGTTGAGGATGCGGAGAAAGAGTAACAATCCTCCACTGTTTGTGAGATTACAAGCTGGTAAAACCATTCTGGAAATCAGTCTGGTGGTTCCTCAGAAAGTTGGATCTGAGGAGTTATACCACTCCTAGGCATATCCCGAAAAGTTGCTCCAACATATAACAAAGGCATATGTTCTATCATGTTCATATAGCCTTATTTATAATAGCCAGAATCTGGGAAGAACCCAGATGTCCTTCAACAGAGGAATGGATTAAATTGTGGTACATTTACTCAGTGGAGTACTTCTCAACTATTAAAAACATGATTTCATAAAATTTTTAGGCAAATGGATCAAACTAATAAATATCCTGTGTGAGATAACCCAGACCTAAAAGAATACATATTGTATGTACTTACTGATAAGTGAATATTAGCTTCAAGCTCACAATGCCCATACACTTCATCTGAAACATGTTTTAGTTCTATTTGTTTGCTTGTTTAATTTTCTCAGCTTCCTATTAAATTATTTAGTTAAAAATCATAAAGTTAGCTCATGCTAATCAACTTTGTGAAAGTTTAAAAACATATATGGCCCATAATCTGTTCTTTGATGTTACAAAAAATGAGAAAAGGCTGTTTTTATGATCCCTACCCAAAGATAAATTATCTTGTTAGATTTGCAATTTGTTCACCTTGAGATTTATCAGTGTAAGTAATTAAACCTAGTTTAGCAATAACATCACTTGGCTCTAACCCAAAGTCTGCATAGTCATGAAGGACTCCTTTATTCTAGATATAACATGTGGTATAGATAGGACTTACAGAGAGAGAGACATTAAATAAAGTTCTTATAGACAATTTTTTGGAGACCTAACTACTTTAAATGTTAATACTGCAATTTCATCTCAATAATTTCCACAAAGAAGCAACTCAAAGACTTTGAAGATACATTAGGATAGTCATATCTTATTGCCGTATTTTCACACTTATGAAAAGCTAACTTATTAGACCTTCAAAAATTGTGGAATAAGTTGCAATATTGCAGGTGCCAGGACAATTTAAAATTTATCTTGAGCTATCTTTAATCCTCTTTTTAGCCACTGCATTTCCACCCGTTTTTGCTCTAACTTGTAACTATCGGGGGAACTCTCTTGAAATGTTTTAGTTTAACAGAATACTAGCTTCCACGAACCAAAAGTTATGAATATGTTCAGATAGTATCTAGACCTAGAGTTGAAATTGTTTTCCTCTGCTTTGCTGTACCCAGTTTTTTGGGTTTTTTTTTTTTTTTTTTTTTTTTTTTGTATGTTTGTTTTTAAACAATGCATTGAAAAGTGTCTCAGTACAGAACCATGTTCCCTTTGTATAGAAAATACATGAAATGCTGTATCATTTGAGCATAGTATTTGGTGAAGACTAAATCTGTATACATACATATTTATATGTGACTCAACAACAAAACATCTTAAAGAGAGAGAGAGAGAGAGACAGAGACACAGAGAGAGCTGTTTCACATGATGAGAGATCAAAGACATGCACCAGCACATCCAGCTATTTAAATACATTTTTCATTCTCATCCTCTAGAAGGCATGAATATGCACACACACACACACACACACACACACAAACACACACAGTAACACTAACACAAAGAACTTTGAAATGGCTTATATTCACTGTTAAAGAATTTAAATATTTGTATCATAAATTTTAATAAAATTTTATATATAATTTTAAAAACAGATATTGATGATGACAGGACTAGAAATATACTAAAAGAAAAGATAAATAACGCACATGATAGTATACCTTAAAGTGAAGTACATGGCACATGTAATTCATTTAGTTTATAGTAGTTCTTTTTAAATTTTAAATGTAACATATGTTTATTAAAAAAGTGATTTTAAAAAACAAAGTTAAATCAGTGATATTCACAGTAGCTCCTTTTATTTCACTGCAGTCTTCTTCAGAGGGTGGTGTGCATTTGAGTGCAAAAGGGGTATCAAAGTAATACAGTTTCTATGTTCTGTCATTATTTACTAACTTCTAGATTAATTTATAATAATTACATTTATTATTAATATTATACTGTCATATTGTCTAACTTTTTCATAATAATTTACCAAAGTCATGCATGTAATATTATTCAAGATATTCACAATTAATTTGTGCATACTTAGGATTATTAAAGTAATTTCCTTTCTCAGTAATATGAATAAAAAGTTTAACATCTCTGTATATAAATGTACAGTGATGTTCCAATAAAAACTTAAACAGATCAAAGCCTTTGACTAACGAAGTCTAAATCTTCTTAAATCTTTTTTAAAAAATTCTTCCAGTAGTGTATGATACCATCTTTAGACCCATTTTGATATGTTTAGGCATTTTCATCCTAAAAATTATCATCAAATTCTACATTTCTCTTTTTCTATTATATTATTGATCTTAAAATATATTTATGTTATATTTCCCATTCTGATTTATATTTCTCATTCTGATTTCAGTTTCTACCATATGTACTATATGGCAAGACACTGAAATGGATGGTCTTCTTGTTAATTTACTGAAATCTCAGTTAAGTATATATTTCTTCATCATATATCTCTATCTCTATATCTATGTGTGTGTGAGAGAGAGACACACACTCACACAGAATCTTCTTAGTTCAACATACTCTTAAATTTGCTATGTAGCTAAATATCACTTCAAACCCCTGATTCTATAGCCTCTTTCTCCAGAAGGCTGGAGTTAAAAATGTGTGCTGTCCCATATGGCTTAATGTAGGACTGGATATTAAACCTAACGTTTTGTGTATTCTAGGCAATAAAACTACCACTGAAAATATATATATCAGCCCTTTCAGTACTGCAATGTCAACAATGTAATATTAGTATTCAGAAGGCATATTTTCAATAACTCCTTGATGTTCCATCTAATAAATTTCTCCTCAATGTACAATTTTCTCCAGGCTTCCATAACATGTCCATCTTTCATCCATTTTACTTTTTCTCTCCCATTTCACCTGTATGCCTATCAATTTACATTACCTTTAATATGTGCACTTTTTTAAGATACATTAAATAGGTTAATTCTCTTTGTTATCTATGAATTTTACCACATACCCTTTAAAATATGTACTCATCATCATTGAAAATCAAAAAAAAAAAATGTACTCAATTCTGATGGACAGAGCTTTCTAACTTTATCTCATTTTATCAAATCAACTAAAATTTCACCCTTACCAACTGTAATTTAAGTGGTAGCAGCTACATCTAGTTTAACACTCACAACATATTTCCAGTACAGTATTGTTCATCCATCATTGGTTTCTCTCATGACATAAATAATAATTTTTCATTTTTGTATTTATAAATTGTTTTTAATCATCTCAGCCCACATTGTATTTTCATTAAATACTAAGTAAATGAATATTTTCTCAAATTAAATATCATTAAATGGAAGAGAAACACAACTAAACTTTATTAGCATGATATATGTCATCAACCTATATGACAATTAATAAGAATTATAATAGTGAAATTAGAATGGATTCATGTAAACCTGGAATCTAGACAACAGTTCTCTGTATATTCTAGATGTGTTTGTCTATGTGTATTGTAATACTTTTCTGATCGATCATTTTTGCCATAATTTGCTTATTCAATTTTCACTAAAAACATAAAATACAACACAATTTACTAGAACTAAACTGTCAGCTCACATATATAAATTATTTAATATTCTGATTTCTTCATAATGACTGGCCTCATCTTTAGACCTCAACTACACTTTTCAGTAAAAATAATTTTAATAGCCTAATGAGAAATTTCTTTTCTATGTTGATAGTTATTACATTCATTTTGTCCAGAGATTGATGTTATTTCATGGTACATGTGCAAATTTGAAGTGAAGCATTATATTTGAGTTTGCACTATTTTTAAGGCCCTTGGCTTCATATTTTATTGTCTTATACATGTAAGCACAATAAAACTCTGGGGGAAAATCTCTACATGACAGTTGTGTCAACAAAGCTTTAGATATAATGACAATAAAACTCCCTTGCAAATCTAAGCAACTGTGACCTTAACAATAAATATAAGTTTGTTTGACCTATAAGCAGTGCTCTTGGCAAGGGTCTGAGGAGGAAGGCATTTTAAATAAGCTTGTTTCCCAGTGTAGGGGAATGTCAAAACACTGAGGTGGAAGATGGTGGTTGGAAGAGGGAGCACTTTCATGGAGGCAATAGGAGGGATTGGGGGAAAGGGGATGACATCTAAAGTGTAAATATAGAGAATATCCAATAAAAAAGGAAAAAAAGTTATTCTATTAATGTAGGATGCAAAGTACATGGTATTTCTTTCATTAGGATAGATTCCATTCACTGAGAACCTAAGCTCCTGATAAGGGCCTAACCAATGCTCAGGATACTGGGGGATTTATGAGGGTTTGCTCCTCAGAACAATGAAAAGATCACCAAGTTGTTATACAACATCCAATCCAGCCTTCTAGGTAATCAGGCATCAGTCATTTGCTTCCTTTGAAGAAAATGTCCCCTTGTGTTTAATGAGTCTTGTTTTTCTAATGCTTTCTGTGCTTTCTTCAACGGTGTGTGTATTATTCAAGGGTCTCTAGAGGAGTAAAGACAATAGAATTGATGTATATTCCAATTATATTGACTTATGTAGTACAAACTAGGGATTTCAAGAATGGCTAGGACTCCAATAACTACTCAAAGCACAAGGTTGCTAGCCTCAAAAGCCACACAATCTCATGCCAAAAGCCTGAATGATTTTAGAAAGACATTGGTCTTCATTTGACATTGAAAGGCAAAAATGGCAGTAGCAGCAGTAACTGTGTAAGCAGAATAGCTGGCAAAAAGATAAACTGGAAAACAGCACTGAGTTTCACTCAGACCACTCTGCGTATGGGTCATGGAAGAAAGTTTCCAAATACTCTGCTTGCAATCTTTTTTCATTTATGTAGTCCTATTCCAAAATACCCAAAATGGACTTACTAAGAGACATAAAAGTTTTGTGATTCTACATTCAGTGAAATTGCCAACCTAAGACAACTAACAGTGCAGATAATATGGTCACCATGGGAATTTGTAAATCAAGTTTCTTCAATTACTAAAATTCTTTATTTGTAACATCATTACAAGGACCACAACCTCAATTCAAATAACTGTACCTAAACCAGAGAATTATGTAATTTCATAATTCTATGTGATAGTTTCTATATATTAAATACTATAACTGTATCTAGTGATATTAGGAAGGTAAAGAATTATATTTAGAGATATAATTACCTAATTAATTTCCCTTTTACAAACATATTACCTTTATCACTACCTGAATTTAAAAAAAAACAGTTTTATTTGTATAAATTTTGATTTAAATATTGTACATCCACATGCTGAATTGACTCAGTGAGATTTTTTTTATTATTTCTTTTAGAGTTTTATATAGTAAAGTGTTTTGGTCGTGTTCATCCTTCCCCCAACTCTTTGCAGATCTAACATTTGTTACTGCTCAACCAAATTTCTGCTTTGCTTTTATTATTTTAATTAATGCTTTAAGGTCAATTTCTGCTGCCAAAATATTTTTGAGTCTGTAATATTTCACTGGAGAGCGGTCTACTTATCCGTGGCTAGACATTTATAGGACTGTTTCTCATTCCCAACAGCTTTCAATCAATTGTCCAATGATCATTGGTAGAGTTTTATACCCAACTCATCTCCCCAAGCTGAAAATTATTGATGTGAATTTGCACATGGTTTGTAAGTGGTATCACAGTTGCAATGAGTTTATATGGTGTCCTGATAATATCTTGTGGTTATCCACTGCTTCCAATTCTAATATTTCTTCTATATTTATTCTGAGGCATTGAAGAGGGTAAAGTATATATTTTCCCTTTAGTCTGAACATTTAGTTGAAATGGAAATGTAAGAGTTCTTTGGAGAAGCAGTTGTGTTGATGGTGCTTTGCTGTGTCAAACATGTGAATGGGTGTTGTCCTGAAGTAGACACAAGTGGGAGACTAAGGGACACTCATGAAGAAACGTTTCATTGAAGTAGACACAGGAGAGAGGATGTTCTGCTAAAGCAAATGTGAATGAACCTGTGATAGAGGATTATTTACTCTGTGGCATGGACTTGAGCTGATTGGATGCATGTGCTGAAGCAAGACAAGTGCTGAGGAAAGACCCATGCTGAGGCAAGGCACATGAAGGAATTGTGATACTAAGAGGGTATAAATACGACTGGACAGAGTAAAGGATGGAAAGCTTGGCTGCTATAGTTAGCTGTGCAATGCCTGTGTGCATCGTGTCATGGCTGATCTTTACTTCACTGAGAGAGAGAGAGAGAGAGAGAGAGAGAGGCAGCTGAGAACTTCTCCTGGTGTATTCTGGTTCCTCCTGCTGACTGAAGCCAAGGCTAAGGCCTGACTGTCTCTCCTAGTCACTGCTGTTGCTGCTCACCTCTACCGAATTAGATTGAGTTTTATGTTTGGAGTTGCACTTAACCCCAACTCCTGTCATGTTTGTGCAGTTATTGTATCAGTTGGCATCTTGCCAAATCATTCACTGTTGTAATTTACAAAACTTAAAGATGGCTATAATTTATGATTACTTTTCTGCTTTGGTAGCTTACATAAGCCCTTCTACCACATTGACAGTGAGCCAGTGGGGATGAACCTTCTAAGTAAGAACAAGCTTGGTTTGTCCATGTTCTATGACTCAAGTATTTGTTTTCTTCAGCAAATTCTGGAATTCAAACAATAACAATGGGCATGCTATGACATGTATTTATTTGGGGAGGGGGCATAGAGAATCTATGAGAGCTTATTGGCCAACAACTCCAAACAAAATAACCCATTCCTGGCACTGCTTTTATTTTATTTGTTAGCCTGTGATGTTGTATTAGATTTTTAAAGCAATTATGGAGGGACATAATCAAAGGGACTTGTTTCTTTTTAAGAAAATCCAAATTTTGTTCCTAGAATCTACATTGTTTGACTCCCAGCTGACTATAAGTCTAGTTCCTAAAGAACAAATACCACCAAGTCACTAAAATCACTGCAAATACATTTATAAACCTCTTTACCACCCCCACAAATGGAATAATAAGAAAGAATAATTTAAAAAATCAGTTAAGCTGCATTTCGGGGGGGGCAGTAAGAAAGGAAGCCTGAGCTTATACAGAAGCAGATTTGTTCCCAGAAAGTACAACTATGAGGAGACAAAACTACTATAGCAAAAAGGGCATGCATGTTTTTACTTTGTGTGGATATTTCACGTCAAAATAAAATCATGAATGCCGTTCAAATAAATGTGGGGATTTAAATTGTAATATTACATTTAGGGTGCATGTTTGTGCTAACATCTTTGGTGCTGAAGCTTATTTTTAATAAAAATACCCTTACAAGAATCAGGTTTATAAGGATTAAACAGATGACAAAAATAAAACAGCAACAGCAATGCCATATATATATTTGTGTGTGTGTGTGTGTGTGTGTGTGTCTATATATATATATATATATATATATATATATATATATATATATATATATATATATATATATATATATATATATATAATGTAAATTTCATTATTTGTTAAAAGAATAAGTCTATTTCTGGGAATTTACCATAACAACTTTATGTGACAGTATGAGTTTTCTGTCTTCACCTTTATATAAACACACACACACACACACACACACACACACACACACACATTTTCCATAGTTTTTAGATAATGATAAATAGGAAAGAAATGATTTATACATTTTAATATACTAAATGTGGCATAATAGTGTATAATAATTGATAGTCATGAATATTTATTTCAGTTGACACAATATACCATAAAAAAACATTTCATAGACCACCAAAATCCAGATATGCTGAGCCAAGTTCAGGTACTCATGAGTCAGAAGCTTTTTGTAACCTGCTTTGGTGACCGTCCTGCAGCACTTCAAGATGACAAGATAGAAGTCACTTGTATATGATTTACTGAGCATGATAGCTTCTAAAAAACAGGATCAGGATAAGTGACAACAAGAAATGAGAGAAACAGAAGATCATCAAAGGTTTTTTTTTTTTTTTTTTTTTTTTTTTTTCCTAGAGTATGAAAAGATGATGATAATGAAAGTTTATTGAAAACTGCCACTTGATGACTTGATGATTACCACTCAACTTACATTCTGAAAACAAAATCCACATTGAGAAGCACAAAGTAAAACTAAGGAGAAAGTTAAGATAACAAAATTAAGAAATTACAAGAACTAAACACTAACACACACATACACACACACATACACACACACACACACACACACACACACACACACACACACACACATGCACACACACATACATACAAACAAGAAACAGAATGTAAAAGTACAGATCCCATAGCCAATGTACTAAAGTAGATATATTTAGAGAAACAAATTTCAACAAAAATGTGAAAAAAATGAAAGAGTTGTTTTGTTGTTTCAAGCCATTAAGAATTTTGTAAATATATTATGCATAATTAAGACGAGGCAAAGTTTGAAGCAGTGTGAAAGGTGCACAATAAAGTAGAAAGAAAAGAAATACAATAGAAACTTAAATTTCCTTGATAAAGATGAAAACAATTATTAAACCTTCTTGAGGTAAGGCTGAAAATGACTCAAGAAGTCATTTGTGATCCCAACAATTCTGGCTGAGCTACAGTCCACACTGGTGAATTGTGCAAGGTCCCCTGATCTCCACTGTTAAGCTCTTGGCTTACTTTTCAGGCCACAAGTCCCTATAGGACTGCATGGAAGCCTTCAGTGACCCCAAGACTAACCATTTTGGAACTCTGCCAGTTCCATCCCAGTCAATATGCGTATAACCACAGTTGGGTCTGCCTGGGACACAGCCTGCAAGTGTCAGTTGTGCAACATCCCCCTGAGCTCCATTGTCTATCACTGTACCTTCTCTCAAGAGACACAAGTGCCTCCCACTACACAGTGAAGACTCCAGAACCCCCAGGAACTAACAGCTTATAACATTGTCCCACCAATCTCTTACCAGTGGGGTCTGCTTGAGGCCAGCACAGTTGGGTACCCTGACCTCCACAGTCCCCCACATCTTCCCAAGAAGTCCTGCTCCCAACAGAACATCCAGCATGCATCATGGAAAAACAGATGCCTACAGGATCACATAAGAACACAATCAACAAGGTCCAGGGAAAATTAGCACCACCAGAGCCCAGATCTCCTGCAACAACAAACCCTGGTTACTCTAATATAACTGAAGCATGAGAAGAGAAACTTGAATCCAATCTTTAAAAGATCATACAGGCCTCAATCTTTAAAAGATAATACAGGCCTTTAAAGAGTACATAAATAAATTCCTTAAGGAGATATAGGAAAATGTATTTAGACAGGTAGAGGCATTAAAAGTGGAAGTAAAGAAATACAAAGAGATACAGGAAAATAAAAGCAAGATATTAATAAAGTAGTCAAAGACCTGAAAAGAGAAATAGTAGCAATGAAAAAACACAAACAGACAATCATGAAGATGCAAAACCTCAGAAAGAGAACAGAAACTATAGGTATAATGATAATCAATATAATATAGGAGATGAAAATGAGAATTTCAGGAATAAAATTATAATAGAAAAAAATCAGTATATCAGTCAAAGAAAATGTGAAATATGAAAGGTTCATGATGCAAAACATCTAGAATGTTTGGGGCATATTGAAAAGACCAAACCTGAAAATAATAGGAATAGAAGGAGAAGACTCTCAGCTCAATGGCCCACAAATCATCTCCAACAAAATCAGAAGAAAATTTCCCTAGCCTAAAGAAAGAGATGCCCATGAATGTATCATATCCTAAGAACACCAAAAAGATTGAACCAGAAATTCAAAGGGCAGACTCCTGGGCCAGGGATCCTCTGACCTCAAAGTGCAGGTTCTCTGCACCTCCAGGAAAGGCAACACTCCATATCACTCACGAGAAATGGTCACAATGCAAACTGCAAGTGGATTTTTATTCCAAGCATGCTTGGGACCCACAACCTGTACACCATGCTGGAGTAGAGGGCTGTGGACTATGAGGGCAGAATCATGACAGATTTCATATGGCTCACAACAAAGCCCGCCAATCATGGCAAAGCCCGAGGATCACAAACCAATCATTTCATAACAAGAGCCTGTGAGTTACAACCAATTATTGCAAAACCTGTGAATCACAAACCAATCATTTCCCTATAGTCTCAGAGGTCTGTATTTGCGTGGTCTCTTGGGTGGGCGTGGCAATGGCGGTCAGAAGTCACTAGTGCAGGGGGTTAAGGCTCCTTTAGCTTGGGGTCCTTGGAGGGATTAGGCTATATTTTTTATCGTTTCAAAATGGAAAATCTTCAAAATAGAAAACATACAGAACAAAGAAAGACTATTAAAAGTTGTAATTGAAGAAGTCAATGCAATTAATATACATAGGCAAACCTATCAGAATCACTCCAAATTTCTCAATTAGTCTGTAAAAGGTAGAAAGTCCTGGGAATAGGTTTTGCAGAATATCCAATAAAATTGAAAAATATACCTTTCCACTAATCTAGTCATACAAATTATACTAGAAGGAAAAGTACAACCCAATGAGACTAACTACATTCAAGAAAACAGAAGAAATCTGTAGCTTCACTCCATTGAAACTAATAAAAGAGAAAATGCCAACATATACAACCACCACCAATATCAAAACAATAGGAAGTAAGAGTCATTGGTCATTAATACCTTTCTGCAACAATGAACTCAATTCCATACAAAGAAGACACAGGATAACACATGATTCCTGAACAGAATCCAACATTCTGATATATATATATATATATATATATATATATATATATATATATATATATATATATGAAAGCTATCTCAGCAACAAAGATTGTCATTATCTGTTGCCAATCTCCATCCCCTTAGGGTTGTCTACACTGTGTGTCTGGACCCTAGAGAGATACATGACCCTTTTTTACTATGCTAATTGGCCCACTCACAAGCCTACTTCCAAGCCTGGCCTTCCTGTCTCCAGCTGGCTCAGCTTACAAACTTCACCCTAAGGGGGGACTTACACACACAGCAGCTACAGAATTTGCATATCTCCCCTGTAATTACCTGAGTGTATAATACTGGGACCTCAGTCTGTGTGTGTGTATTACTTCAAGCTGTCCTAAGATGCTGGAGTTCAATATGGAGTAAACTTTCTGGTAATATGAATAATGGACTTGTGTCTTTCTTTCAAACCCTTAGGCCTTCACCTGGTTTGGAGTAGCTGTTTTTCCCCGAAATGATCTCAGTACAAAGGGCTGTAAAAAGTTAAAAGGAACCCATGAAATGAGCTGGAGTAGCCATTCTAATATCTAATAAAATAGACTAAAGAAATGTTTAAATTCCTTAATCATCAAGTACATGCAACCCAAAATATTGTGTAGAATGGCTAAGATTAAGAATTCAAAGGTCAAAACATGCTGGTAAGTTTGTAGAGCAAAGTAAACACTCCTCCACTCTTGGTGGGAGTCCAAAATTGTGTAAACATGCTGCAAAGCAATATTTCTGTTTCTCAGAAACTGAAAATATTTGTAACTCAAGACCTAGCTATAACACTCCTGGACATATACTCAAAAGGCCATCCCAGATAGACACTTGCCAAACTATGTTTATAGCAGCTTTGTTCATTATAGCCAGAAACAAGAAATCATTTAGATATCCCTCAACTGAAGAACAGATACAGAAAATGTGGTTCATTTACACAATGGAATACTACTCAGCTATTAAATACAAGAGCATGATGAATTTTATGTTAGAACTAGAAAATATGAATTTGAGTGAAGCAACCGAGATCTGAAAGGAAATGTATGTTATGTATTGACTTATATGTGGATACTAACCATAAAGCACAGGACAATCGTGCTTTAACAAACAGACCCAAAGATGTCAAATAACAAGGAGGGCCCAAGGGAGGATGATGGAATCTTTCTCAGAAGGAAAAATTAAAATAGATATTAGATGTCTATGGAAGGAGGGAACTGGATGGAAGAGGATAGGGATGAAACTGGGGATTATATATAAAAAGAGAAGGGAAGAGAGAAGGGAAATTGGCAGTGTTGGAAATGTCTAGGATATGCCAGAGCCATGTGATGGAGGAAAACCCAGAGGGTCAATGGTTGTAGCTCTAGCTAAGACTTACAGATGAGGGGGATGAGGATCCTGACAAAGCCACCTCCTGCAGCCAGGGAGGACTTGCAGTGGAGGGGTAAGGACAGGAACCCACCCATAAAAACTGATTCAAAATATGTCATGCCTATAAGATGTACAGGGACAGAGAAAGTAGAAAATGAGGGAATGACTAACTATTGAGTTAGTCTCAAACTGAGACCCATTCCATGGGCAAGAAACAATCCCTGATAATAGTAAAGATATTCTGTTATGCTTGTAGACAGGCACCTAGTATAACTGTCCTCTGAGCTGCCCCACCTAACAGCCAATGGGAAGAGATACAGAAACTCACACCTAAACAGTAGATAATGCTCAGGGAATTTTATGGAAGAATTGGGAGAAGGATAGAGGAAATGAAGAAAACAGGGACTCTACAGGAAAAACAACAAAGTTAACTAGCCTGAACCTTTGGGGGCTCCCAGACATTGAATTACCAACCAAATGGCAAGTACAGGCTTGACCTAGATCCCTTGCTCATAGCAGATGAGGAAGGATCTTGGTCTTCTTGTAGATCCCCCAGCAACTAGAGTGGGAGTAGCAATGGGAATATCACTGATGGTATTGCTGGTATGCCTGAGGATCCTGCACCTTTAAACAAACTGTCTTGTCAGGTCTCAATGGGAGAAAATGTGCAGTGACATTATGTGTGTGTTGTTGGGGGTGGGGTACATTGAAACTATTAGATGAGAAAGTAGGGGAAACCTTAGAACATATAGGCACAGGAGAAAATTTCCTGAACAAAACACCAATTTCTCGTGCTCTAAGGTCAAAGATTGACAAATGGGATGTAATGAGATTGCAAAGTTTCTGTAAGGCTAAGGACACTGTCAAGAAAACAAAATAATCCAATGGACCACAAAGATTAACCACAGCACCCATTATTTAAAGGTTAAATTTAATGTGGACTCACATTTTTTAAATAATTATTTTTCATATTTTTCTGCCAAAGATTCATTTATAAACAACAGATGAGAATTTGAGTAAGAATAATAATGCATGTCACTGGGATAACTTTTTTTTCTGAACGATAAACATTGCAAAGTTCAGCATTTGAAATTATTGTGCAAGAAAATATGGGATTAAAATAATCTCAAAATATTATTAGAGAATTACATAAACATTTAGAATCATTCCTGGGATATAAAATGTATTTAATAAAATACATGTAAAATTATTTTTACAATTAGGGTAAAGAAATAGAAATTTACTTCTGTTTTGATGGAAGGATTTGCAATTATTTTAATAATTTATTCTGCTTTGGTGGCATGTGGATTGAAAACAACAACATGGAAGTTGACTCTCTCAACAAATTCATTGCAAGAAGCTTTGTGCCTTCAAATACCCCATTCTGAGGAGGGCATTGGCAAAATTTCTGTTACATGAGCTCATACGTGAACTAATTTTTTTTTTTAATCATGCCCTTAGATAATTATAAATTTTAGTAAGTCTCACTTGAAAATTGTGAACGTCAACAAAAAGTAGATAAGCAATGAAGGGAAAAATGAAAACACTCAAGTTACAAGATATATATTCATTATATTATCTTTCAAGTCATTCCTTATCACTGTTTTGATTACAGTTACTTTTCACTATGATTAATGTGTGTGTTTGTTTCTTTTGTATGTTCACTTAAATACAATAAAAATCCCCTTGATCTGGAGTTACAATCAATTCTGAGCTGTTCTGCGTAGCTGTTAGAAACAGATTATGAGTCCTCTGCAAGAATAAATAGTGCACACTAACCACTGAGCCATCTCTACTGCCCAATTAATAAAATTACTTCACAGAGAAATGTGATCTTTACCTGTTTGAAGGACTTTGTTTGTGCCTAATGTTGACTTAGAAAAGTAGATAAAAATTCTATCTCGATTTAAATAAATTCTATAAAACTTCAAGCATAGGAACATGAAGGCTAAAAGAGCACACACAGTTCATTGAGGAGTCTGCTTTTGCTTCAGGTTCCTGAGCACCATACTATGAATGTTTACATTATCGAGAAGTGAGACTCAGTAGTAGGTTATATGATTAAAGGGCAGGAAACCCTGGGCTACTGTCTCAGAACCAACACACACCAAACCAAACCTAAATCAAACCAAACCAAACCAAAACATCACAAACCAAAACAAAACAAATAAAAACAAAGGAAAACTTATGCCAGAACATGGCACAAGTTAATGAAACCCTTTTTTGTTGGTTTCTAATAAATTAAAACAATGCATTTTTAGACTATTTTAAGTACTTAATGAAACAATATTCAAAAAAAGAAGATAATCCTTGGCATAAAAGAGATGACTATTCCGTGTTAGTAGACTTTTTCATTTATGATACTAAAAATCAAATCTAGACCGAATTTTTCTATATATTTTATAGGACATAAAAATAAACACCAAGAAAAGATTCCTAGAGACAACTTTACCTATACCTTTGATTATAGCCAATAAAATAATACACTTCCAATACATGCTTATATGTACAAGTAAAAATCAGTTATAGACATGAAATGTTTGGACTATATGATACATTGCTATATAAAGAATAAAAGACAAAAGTTTTTTAACACTTAGATCTTAGATATATACTGTGATACTTGGAATATAAGTAAGTTGCTAGAATATTGCATGGTAATTTTAGGCCATGTAAACTGCTAAAAACAAAATTATAGATTTTTATGACAAATGTGTCTATGAAAAATCACAGATAACCATAAAGATAAATTTCACAAGAAATTAAGAATGAAAGGACATTTGCAAATTGAGTCTGGGTAGTGAGCTGTAGTAGAAAAGTCTCTAGGGTTGACAAAAGGAAAATTAAATTCTGGAGCATTCTGCAAGCAGAGAAACAGGGACCATCCAAGAAGGTGAAGAATACAGCACTTTCAACTGTGGGTGTGAGTGGGTAGGTGAGTGGGGGAGCACCCTCATAAAAGCAGGGGGAGGGGGGAATGGATGGGGGTTGTGAAGGAGAAACCCAGAAATGGAATAACATTTGAAATATAATATATGTATGTGTATGTGTGTATTTGTATGTGTGTGTGTCTCTGTCTGTGTCTGTATCTGTATCTGTATCTGTATGTGTATTTGTATGTGTATGTATATGTATGTATATGTATTTATCCAATGAAATAAAAAAGAGAGTCACTGTAAAAAGGGGACACCAAGTTCACCATACACTTCTCCAAATATTCAGCTTTAGAAACTTTCTGGAAGATACTCTAATGAAGATCAATCTTGATTTATTTTGTATGATATAAAACATAATGAACTCAAATAAATCTGAATTTTATTTTTCACTGAAACATTGTAAGGTCCAACCAAAAGCATTTAATGTTAGACAATAAAAAAAAAAAAAAAAGAAAAAAAAAGAAAAAAAAAAAACTTTACTACAGTTCAGACCATGGAACTACAGGGCTTGAATTGGTAGCAATGAATACTAAAAAATGACCATTTGTTGCTACTCACTAATTAGTTCTGGGAGTTGCATCTTCACTTTTTATTGTTTGCTGATGACAAACTTGTTACGATTATCCGTAAAAAATGTGCTATAATTCGCACTATACTTTCTCATTTTCATCTCTGACTGTATATTTTCCATTCAATGGCTCATGGAGAATTTTTTACAAATACACTGAAGACCATTGAGGAGATACGAGACCCTTGAAAGGTTTTGAAGTAGATTCAAGCTAAAAATAGAATCAGAATTCCTGTCTTCCAAGTTTCCAATCTTGCCTGATATGTTGATTAAAAAAAAAAAAAAAAAAAAAAAAAAACAGCACAATTGACGTTATATGGTAAACTTTGAAAGTTATAAAAAAGCGGTTCTCACAGGATGACTTTAAATAAAATACCACTACAGAATTTTTTGGTGCATAAAATTATTGTATATACTTGCATGCATTAAACAGGATTACATTTTTTGCATTTGAATATTAGTTTTACAAAACAGAATAAATTGATGATATGCTACTACCATATTTATCATCCAGACATTCCTGTGTAATTTTGCCATATCTAAAAACATAAGCTCCTAATATTAGTACCAATGCAGTATCAGAAAATGATTTCAAACCTCTTTTTCATACCTCTTGTATTTCGTCAAGCAGTTTCTGTTAAGTTTGTTTTTATTATCTTTATACATCTTTGCTAACCAGCCTATTTTAAAATGATAATGTAGCTAAAGTGAGTTTCCACTCTGAAAACTGAGCAAAGTATTACTATGAAATGGTGCTATGAAAATGACCTTTATTGCTAATGACAGAATTCCTAATAACATATGTCTCATATCTCAGACACACATTCTACCAAGATGGCCGAAATTTGGAGTAAACACTTGGGCATTCATCTTTTGCTAGAAGTATGGTACAAGAAAAAATAAAATTAAATATCTAGAATGTGAAGTTTGCTTTGTGATGCCAGTGTTCTTTATTCTAATATCTGTATTTGTAAAATAAAGAATTCACAAGTTTAAGAGTATTCAGTTATTATTCTTTATTCAAGTTCCATATATATTTTGACATATGCTTGCCTACCCACTGATTCATAATTCAAAGGTCCCTGTACTCACACCCTTAAGTTTCACATCCCTTCCCCTTTAATAGTCCTTACAAAGTTTTGTTTCCATTTTCATACCATGTAAACACACATGAATTTATATATCTCCATAAAAGTCATGATCCCCAAATCAAGGAACCATATTATCTTTTCATGTATAAGCATGTATTCTTTAAATATGATTATGTTTAGTCATATATTTTTCTATGCAGAGAATGCATTGATTCTTCTATGTTGCTTAAAAAATCCTCATGTGTATATCTACTCCATTGTATCTATTTATCCCTCTGTCAATGAATATGTAGGTGAGATTTATAACCTAGTTATAGTGAATATTGACACAATAAACACTGTTGTTAGTCCTTTTGTAAAATATCAAGAGTTAATTCTTCAATTTTTTTGTAGTTTGTCCTAATAGAAAAGTCATCACATAAATTACAGGAAGTTATTGGATTTCTTGCAATAACAGTGATATTTGTCTTTATTATTCCATTCTATAGGCAATACATTTTTGTGGATATTGACATTTACATATAAATAAACAGAAATAAGTACATTTGCCAAAAGACAATTTTAGTTGTTAATGAAACACTTTTCATGATTTTTCTTCCCAAGAAACCAAACCTTTTCAAATTTTCATGGGGCCCAAGACCTCTATTCTTGGAGATTAGGCATCAGTTGACCTCTAAAGATCTCTATCACCTGTATTTGTAATGTATTATTGTTGAAAAACATTTCATATAATACATTTTAATCATATTTCCCCACATGATTTGTTTACACATTCTCCAAGATCCTTTCCACTTCGATAAAAGTACAAAAGTATATTCCGTTTTCCCCATTTTTAAATAAACTAACATAAACAAAACACATACATGCAAACCCACAAAAAATAGAAACCAAAATATGCAAATAAAACACCAATAAAATTATTTAAATGTGTAAATAAAAAAAAATAAAATGTTTATTTAAAAAGTGCCATTGAACTTTTTTTCTATTGGTCAACTACTCCTGGGTCTACCATGACATATGGCTATAATATCTAGTATGACACTAAAAAGAATTGAATTTTTTATTTATCAGTGGGTATTAATTGCAAGTAGCTTCTTAGTGGTAGAATACCATATCCACCTCTGCCTCTCAGTCCTGGGACACTGTCTAGCTTTAACCTGAGTAGGCCTTATACATATCATCAGTGTACAAGTTCATATTTGCATCAGCCTTTTCTGTGTTTTGGAATACCTTGCTTCCTTGGAGTAATCTATCACATCTGGTCTTAAAATATTTACTCATTTTTTGCATAAGTTCCTGAACCTTGAATTGAGAAAATTAACTAAGACATCCTTTTAGCACCAAGTCTTTCAAAAAATTCTCACTCTGCATTCATTTTCTAGTCATGGATCTCAGTACTAGTTCCTATGTCCTATAAGAAGAAGCTGCGTGGGTGATGCTGAGTAAGGCACTGATCTATGGAGGGATTGTTATTAGTAATTTTACTGCTATGTTTCTTTAAGAGAATAATAGTATTTGGTTTTCCCCTAGACTCACTACTTATCTATTCTTTGGTTCTTGTCGAATTTAGATTGTCAAGTATGTGCTTCATTTCCTAGAATGGGTCTTAACTCCAATTTAGAAAATAGTTGGTTATGTTTGTGTGAATATTGTGTCAGTATATCTAGCAGGTATCCCACTGATGCAGGCTGCAGCATTTGTAATTAGGTTGATGGTAAACTCTCTCTACTGATAGTGTAGAGTGAGTACCTTCCAGTACCATGACTTAGTAGGTGTGAAGCTTATAATTACACATCAGCTTGACTTCTCTGTGTTCAATAAGATATGTAAGTATTGTATTCTGTAATATATCTTTACCAGCATTTTGTAGAGATTAATCAATAGAGTCACCATTAGCCACTGGTGTTTGAGGATTTCAACATTGAATGCCATTGAATGGCATCCAACTTGTTTCAATTTCTGGCTATCATGAGTACAGCAAAATTGAAATTGAATGTGGAAATACTTATGCAGTAGAATATAGAGTTGTATATATAAGCTGGAACAATCTAGAAGTAGATGTTTTTTCAGCTTCCCTATATTTCCATAGTATCTGTAGAGGTTTTCCCTTCTACTACCATTACATAAGTATCCCTCTTACTATATAACTTTCCCAACAAATGCAGTCATTTATTTTATTTATTTTGGACATCATGACTGATTTATGGTGAAATATCATAGTAGTTTTTATGCCCATGTCACACCAGTTTTTATTACTGCAGCTCTGTAGTACACTTGGATTCTGGGATGCCAGTTACCCCAGCCAGTATTTTACTTGTTAGGATATTTTTAGATATTTTAGGAAACTGTGTTTCCAGACTAAACTTACAATTAATGTTTTCTTTGCTTGGTTGGTTGGTTGGTTAGTTATTATGTTTTGATATTTGTTTCCAATATATATGAGGAATTGTGTTAAAATTTTTATAGAGATTACATTGAATCTGCAGATTGCCTTTGGAAAGATGGCCATTTGCACAAAATTAGTACTACCAACCCATGGGCATGGGATATCTTTCCATCTTTTCTTGTCTATTTCAATATTATAAATGTTTAATTATGTAATATTTCACATGCTGGGCTGCTCTTCAGATTCTGCTTTCCAACACATGATCACCCTGCAATTACAACTGGTGGATCCTGAGTCAGGGAGCACGGCAGAAACAAATAGCATGAAGTGAGTGGCTCCGCGAGGCAGGACATACAGTGAGAACAAACTTTTGGGAGGCAGCTTCACCAAGGCAGCTCATTTTAATGCGGAGAACATTGGTTATTTAAACCTTTGCGGGGTAATTAGGATCCTAAATGTTAGCTGTACATTATTGGCCGAATGCAGTGTGCTGAGGCTGCCTCATTTGCATAAGGATGAATTTCAGGTGCTGGTGTACATGCCCTTATAAAGCTAGAGGAAGTTTTCACCTGGCTACCTAGCTATGCCACCAGTGTGGCAAAGGTGTGGGCACAGAGCTCTAAGCTCTGGGGCATGCAGACCTGGAACAGAGAGGGAGCAATCCTAAAGCCTATTGTAAGATGCGATTTTCAGGGTTTAAACATGCTTCAACTCTACCCTTGCCCTGGGTCTGCTTCCTGGTCCTACAGCTTCATGGCCTCATGATTGGCTAGAGTTATTCCAGTTTATTTTATTTTATTGATGATACTGTGAACTGTACTGTTTCCTTTAAATTTTTCACTTTTTTTCATTTATATATAGGCAGACTAATGATCTCTGTGTGTTATCTACACTGACAGTTTACTAAAAGTTTTATCAGCTTTTGAAATTTCTGATTCATCGGCTTCTTTGATGTATAAGTCATATCATCTGCAAATGAAGATATTTTTACTTCTCTTTACATTTGTATCCACTTCAGCTCCTTCTTCTGTCTTATTTCTTTCAAACTGCATGCTATGTGGCATATGCATGGGGAGAATAGCCGTTATTGTCTTCTGATTTTATTAAAATGTTTTGAGTTTCTCTTTATTTAGGTTGATGCCAGCTGTGGGGTTACTGTAAATTACCTTTATTATTTAGGGTTTGTAGCTTGCTTTTCTAGAATTACTATCGTGAAGGAATGTTGGATTTTTCACAGGAATTTTCTGCCACTAATCATATGAATTCTATACAAAAGCCATCTAGCCATGGCTCTTTTGATAGGGATACTTGTAAGTACATATTCTGTTTACAAGCGATTATTGTTCTATTTACATGTTCTTTTTTTTTAATCTAGGATTAACTTTGGAAGTTGGTATATAAGTTGGTATATATATATATATATATATATATATATTCTCTTCATTTTCCCATTAATTTGGCTGTTTATTAGTTTTATTCAGTTTTCAAATGCCAAATAACTCTAAGTCATTGATTCTGTATATTTGCTCCTTTAATTTTATTGATTTTTAGCCTCACATTTGATTATTTCTTGGCGGGTGCTCTTTTGGGATTGTTATTTATTTTTAGTTATTTATTTTTAGTTCTAGAACATTTTGGTGGATATCTCTCCAGTTTAGTGTTATAAATGTTCCTGTAAAAAAAATGTTTTCAATGTGATCCATAGATTTGGATATAAGTTTTTCTAGTTTCATTAAATTGTAAAAGGCTTTTAATTTCCTTCTTAGTTTCTGTCCTGGACCATTTTGTACAGAATTCTTTGAGTTTCGTTATGTTCTCTTGTTGTTGATACTCAATTTTAATCCATGGTGGACATATAAAAATACAGGCTATTATCTATTTTTTTCATTAATCAACTTATTTACTTTATATCCACTGCTGTCCCCACCTTTCTCCCAGTCTGTCCTTCTTACTGCCACTTCCTCCCTTATATCCCCTCCAGTGGAAATCAAGCCACCTAGCCATATCAAGTTGCATTAGGACTAGGTGCATCTTCTATTGAGGCAAGACAAGGCAGCTCATGTATGGAAAAGGGAACAAAAGCAGGCAACAGTTGATCCTGCTGTTAGGGATCCCACATGAATACCAAAATGTACATCAGTTACATATGTGTAGGGGGCCAAGATCTGTCACATAAATACTCTCTGGTTCAGGCTCAGTGTGCCCTTATGATTAGTTTTAGGTTGTTTGAAGTACATATTTCCAGATACTAAAGTGCTATACCTGCTTTTTTCCTGAATATAATTGCTTGAAGTTCTTTTCAACCTTTTGCCATGAACTGATGTTTATCTTTGATGTTATAGCATATTGTGTGTGTATGTGTGTGTGTTTACACCAAAATATTGATTCTGTTTTCTTTAATTCTTGCTCTCTATTTGTCCTTTTATTTCCTCCCATGAGGACATAAAGTCCCTTCTAAGAACAGTTCAGGCATCCACTTTCTGGCCTTCCTTCTCTTTCAGCTTCATAAGTTCTGTGAATTGTTTCTTGGATATTCTAATCTTTTTGGGCGAGTATCCACTTATAAGTGAGTATATACCATGAGTGTTCTTTTTTGACTCAGGATGATAGTACCAAGTTCCATCCATTTGCCTAGGAATATCATGAAGCCATTGTTTTTAATATCTGAGTAGTATTCCATTGTGTCCTTTACCTTACAGAAACTTTGCAATTTTATGAGGTCCCATATGTTGATTCTTGATCTTAGAGCATAAGACATTGTTGTTCTGTTCAGGAAAAATTCCCTTGTTCCTATGTTTTCTAAGCTCTTCCCCACATTCTCCTTTATTAGTTTCATTGTACCTGGTATATGTCTTTGAGCCACTTGGACATAAGCTTTGTACAAGAAGATATGTTAGGACCAGTTTACATTCTTCTGCATGCTGACTGTCAGATAAAACAGCACCATTGGTTGAAGAGGCTGTTCTTTTTCCATTGAATATTTTAGCTCCTTAGTCAAAGATCAAGTGACTATAGGTGTGTGAGTTCATTTTTGGGTATTTTATTCTATTCCATTGATCTACCTGACTGTCTATTTACCAATACCATGCAGTTTTTATCACAATTGATCTGTAATAGAACTTGGGGTCAGGAACAGTGATTTTCCTGGAATTGTTTTTGAGAATATTTTTTGCTATCTTGGGTTTTTGATTATTCCAAATGAATTTGCAAATTGCTCTTTCTAACTATATGAAGAATTTAGTTGGAATTTTGATGGGCATATCATGAATCTGTAAATTGCCTTAGTCAAGAAGGCCATTTTTAATATGTTGACCATTCCAATACATGAGCATGGGATATTTTTTTCACCTTCTGAGATTTTCCTGATTTTTTTTTCTTGAGAGACGTGAAGTTATAGTCATATACATGCTTCACTTGCTTTGTTAGGCTCACCCCGAGTATCTTATATTCTTTGTGACTATTGTGAATGGTGTCAATTCTCTAATTTCTTTCTTAGCCTGTTTATTCTTTAGTAGAGGAAGGCTACAGATTTTTTGAGATAATTTGATATTTAGAAACTTTGCTGAAGGTGTTTATCAGCTGTAGAAGTTCTCTGGTGGAACTCTTGGGGTCACTTAAGTATACTATCATATCATATCTCTTTGAAATCTTTTTGCTGCCTGACTGCTCTAGCTAGTACTTTAAGTACTATATTGAGTGGGTAGGAGAAGATTGGGAAGCCTTTTCTAGTTTCTGATTTTAGTGGGAATGTTTCAATTTTCTCACCTTTTAGTATGATATTGGCTACTGATTTGGTGTTTATTGCTTTTACTCTGTTTATATATGAGGATTAAATTCTTGATCTTTTCAAGACTTATAACATTAAGGGGTGGTGAATTTTGTCAAATGATTTTTCAGCATGTAAAGAGATGATCATGTTGTTTTTTTTATTTCTTTGAGTTTGTTTATATAATGGATTACATTAAGAATTTTTTATATATTGAAACATCCTTGCATCCCTTGGATAAAGCATACTTGTTTATGGTGGATGATTACTTGATGTGTTCTTGTATTCTATTTGCAATTATTTTATTGAGTATTTTTCTCAATGTTTATGAGGAAAATTGTTCTAAAGTTCTTTTTCTTTGTAGGGTCTTACTGTGGTTAAAGAATGAGCATATTTGTGGCTTTGAAGAATGAGTTGGGTAGTGGTCCCTTTGTTTCTATGTTGCACAATAGTTTGGAGTGAATTGGTATTAGGTCTTTTATGAAGGTCTAATAGAATTCTGCACAAAACCAATCAGGTTCTGAGCTTTTTTTTGGGGGGGGTTTGATGACTACTTCTATTTTTTAGGGGTTATGGGGCTATTTAGTTCCTATATGATCTATATGAGGCTATATGATCCTAATTTAATTTTGGTACCTGGTATCTGTCTAGAAATTTGTCCATTTTCTCTAGATTTTCCAGTTTTGTTGAGTATAGGTTTTTTTAGTAGGATCTGATGATTTCTCGAATTTCCTCAATTTCTGTTGTTATGTCTCTGCTTTCATTTCTGATTTTGATAATTTTGAATTCTCTAGTTAGCAGGGCAAAAGATTTATTGATCTCATTGATTTTCTCAAAGAACCAGTTTTTTGTTCTGTTAATTCTTTGTAAAGATTTTTTTTCTATTTGGTTAATTTCAGCTGAGTTTGATTATTTCCTGCCTTTTGTCTACTCCTCGTGGGTGTATCTGCTTCTTTTTTGTTCTGGAGCTTTCAGCTGTGCTGTCAATATGTTAGTGCATGCTCTCTCCAGGATTTATTATCCTCAGGTTTGGTTTTCTCATTGTTTTCTGGATTTCCTGGATATTTTGGGTTATAGCCTTTTTGGTTTTTGCATTTTCTCTGATTTTGTGCCAATGTTTTCTATGGTATTTTCTGCACTTGAGATTCTCTCTTCCATCTCTTATATTTTTTTTGGTGATGCTTGTGTCTATGACTCCCAATGCTTTACCTAGGTTTTACAACTTCAGGGTTGACTCTTTTGTGATTTCTTCATTGCTTCTACTTCCGTTTTCAATTCTTTTACGTGTATGGTTGTGCTTTCCTGTAGCTCTTTAAGTAACTTTTGTGTTTTTCTGTTTCCCTTCTTTAAGAGCTTCGACTTGTTTGCCTGTGTTCTCCTGGCTTTCCTGTACTTCTTTAAGTGTGTTATTTATGTGCTTCTGGAGGACCTCCATCATTATCACGAAGTATGATTTTAAGTCTAAATCTTGTTTTTCTGGTGAGTTGGAATATACACTATTTGCTCTGATGGGAGAATTGGGTTCGTCTGTTGCCAGTTTATCTTGATTTCTGTTTCATAGGTTCTTCTGTTTGCCTCCTGTCATCTTGTTATTGGTGATGCTAGGTGATATTTTTTCCTTGACTGGAGCTTGTCTGTCTTGTAGGTCTGTGTGTCCTGGTCTCTGGAGGGAGATTGCTCCTGGGTCTTCGGCTCTCTGGGTAAGCTGAGAGTTCTGATGGCAGTGCCCAATACTGATGAAACTGCGCTGGCTTTGTCTTTGAGCCAGAAGTGTCTATTTCCAGGCAACGTAGCTACCTGTGCCCTGAGAGTTCCCAGTGTCCTCTCCCAGGATAGGCAGTGGAGAGCCGGTGAGGACTAACCCCTGGGCTCAGGAGTGAGAACACTCCTGTGGCTTTTCCAGGCTCCCAGTTACCTACAGGTAGGTTTTCATTCCTGATGAAACTGGGGATGTCTAGCAGTCTTTAATATCATCTTTCCATCTATTTAGCTTTGGTTATACTTTGTCATAGGTGATTTTTTTCTGCTCGTGAAAACTTGGGACACAAAATATTTCTTGTATCATCCTTCTCTAGGCTATGGCAATTTTCTTCACATCATTAAAAAATATATTCCTATGCATTTTACTTTTGTTTCTTTTCCTTCCCTTATCCATATTTGTATACTTTGTGTTTTCACTGTGTCCTAAATGTCCTGAAAGTTTATGCCTAGATCTTTGGCTTTAACATTTTCTCTGATGGTGCTATTTTTGGTCTTTTATCTTCTTTTCAACACCTAAGATTCTTTCTTCTATTCTTTGTAATCTAATGATTTGTCTTAACTTTGAGGTTTTTGTTTAACATGCTATATTTTTATTTTAAGATTTATTTCAGTTTTCATTATTTTAGTTATTTTAGTTCTTTGTTATATTATATTTCCATGTCTTGAATTATTTTCATTATTTCATTCTGTTTATTTGTGTTTTCACAGAATTCATTAAGGTATTTAATCATATAACGTTTAAAATATTTGAAATAATTTATAATTGCTATTTTCTTGTCCTTGTCTTATGCTTCAGTTGTGTTTCATTTCTCAGGATCAGGGCCTACTATAATACTGCCTTCTAGTAGGAAACATACTGTTTGAGTCCCATGCTTTTAATTTTGTGTTGAGGTCTAGTCATTAGACCAATATTAAACAATTCATTGAAAATATTAATTTGCATAATGTTATGAATAAGTTCATTTCAAGAAAAAATTAGGGCTTATACAGGCAATCTACTACAAAGTGGTAAATATATTTCTCTGTATGGACACTAAGGAGAAAAAGTTAGCCACTGAAAATATGCCTTAAGAGTGATTTGAAGAATAAAAGGCCAGGATTCTCAGATTTAAGTGAACAAAGAACATCACAGTAGTAATTTCTCCTTTGGGGTTGGGGGGATGGGAAAACATGCTGCACGGGAATTAGACACCCAGAAAGCAACAGACTTCCATGCACCTCAGAGAGAATTCTTTAGGCAGCATTCAGAAAGAAAGTTGTCCTTCTAGGGAATCATATAACATTGCCTCTGGGACAGTTGCATTGGGCTTTAATTTGAATTCAAAAGCAGCTGCAAAGACATTTGCAGAACTGAAAAAGTCACATCTCCAGCGTTTACACAGATTGTATAATTAGCAATTAAGAACTGAGACAGTTAAGGCACAAGTAATATCTACACTTTAAATGGTGAGTTTTCTGCAGTTGCTGACACAGAAACTGAAAACTCTTTGAAATGCCAACATTACCTCAGATCAAGTCAGCCTACACTGTTACACTGTTATGTGGACAGAAATCTACATATGCAAGAAGAATTTAGAGATGTAGGTCAGCTGTATTTCTCAGTGCACAAAGCCCAACCAGAGTCATTCCTGACAATCATTTTGTTTATTCCATGGTAGTTTTGCATTCCACTCTTTGAATTTTCCACTTCATTTTAATACCAAATAAAACATGCACCAATGAAACAGCACCGTCTTTCTGGGTCCTAGGAGAGATGGCTCTGTGGTAAATGTGCTTGCAGTGCAGACATAAATGTTCTCTCTCTCTTTCTGTCTCTGTCTCTCTGTCTCTGTCTCTGTCTCTCTCTCTTTTTCCCTTCCCTAAGATCATCTTGCTGCAGTCAGAAGTCCTAACTTATTGTTTTCTGGCTAGCTAATTGGCTGGTCCACTATATATTGACCAATGAGAATGTGATGGAGAACAATATTTACAAAACATTGAGACAGGTAATGGTTCATAAAATAACTATACTAATGTCCAACCTGTATTCAACCCTTTTTGGTATAAAAATCAACATTTGAATAATACAAAGGATCTTTACATAGTATACAAATGACTATTGCTACACAAGAAAATCTCAGAAGATGCTTTCCAAGTATGTCCTGTAATCTACAGGCTTCAGACTTAGTGAAATACCTTACACCAATCAATCAATCAATCAATCAATCAATCAAGAACAAGTTGGAGAACAAAAGAGGTAGATACTCAGTGTTGACTACTTATTTGGCTCTACACATGCAAATAAGGATCACACTTACTCACTTACTGGCATGTTTCTAATAGTTTGGGGGAAAATGTGAATATAGCTGTGACCATTTTAATAAGCCATGAACTGAGAGCAATGCTTATCTAAGGCTTAATTCTTTTTATACAAAAATAATACTGAGTTCCTCCTAGGTTCAGACAACCAACCCATTTTGTAATTTACAGCATCAAAAACATTTGAAATGGAAGTGTTTCCTTCTGCCTCAATTCTCCTTTACTAGTTTCACATGAAATGATTTAAATAAAGAAATGAGATATGAGAATTAAATAAATGCTCATCAGTTCAATGCAGATGAATGGAAGCAATTCCTGCTATGTAGTCAGAGTAAGGATAATTTGAAAGCCAGGCTTTGGAGGATGAATAACACATTTGTAAATATGTAGCCATCTACAAACATTGGAGAGCACAGATACTATAGTTATAGTCAGTAAACCACTATATTTGTTGTTTCCCATCACTGGGAAAAATACCCTCCCAAAGCATCTGAAGGACAGACTTATTTTCCTTCATAGCACAAGGAAATACTCCATCCTAGTGTAGAAATCATGACAAGAACATGAACTGGCTATTCACAATGTGTTAACAAAGAAGTAGAAAGTGATAAATGCTGGTATTCATCTTCCTTTTTATTTAGCCAAAGACAAAAGTCTATACAATAACACTCAGATTTAGGAACACATCTTCCGACTTAAATTTGCAAACATCCAGGAAAAAATGGCTTAGCTGTTTTTTCTCCTAGTTGACACTAGATCTAGCCACAGTGGATGTCACTATAAGATTTTAGAACAGAACATTTCACCTGTTTTCCTTAGCTGTGAGACTGAAAAAGTTAATTACCTTGGCAAAGAACAGAGAAGCTATTTAAAGGGCTCTAGTAGTTCTGAGTGTTGCAAACATGGCTCCTCAATTCAAAGGCAGTCTTCTGTTCCTAGGGAAAAGTATCCCTTCTCCCCCATCCCATGACTCTTGTCTTTACTCTCTCATTTCGCATCTCCTTCATTGTCTTGTATTTCCTGCACTTTGTGACTCTGGGACAAATAAGTCTCCTTTGTTCAGAAAACCTAATCTAGCAATGTCTCTCTTCGTGTTGACATTTTTGTTAAATGTCTGCTCATCCATTCAAAGAACCAGCTCCTGCAGCCTTCTCACTTCCCACAGTTCAAAACAATATTTTCCCAAGAGAATGTTCTAGTGTTCCCAGGAGTGTTCTGTGACTGAGTAGCTACGTGAACTGCAGTATAACCACTGTTTTATTCTCAGTTTTATTTTGTTTCAACACACCCTAGTTTGTTTGATGTTTTTGATGTGAAATTCTTTTATTCTTTTGTTTACTCTTAAATTAAGTTTTAGCCCAGTTTCTATAAATGCAAATTATTTCTTCCATGTACCTTGAATCAGATACTTGTAAGGTTTGAAGCAGTAATTTTGTTAATTGGTTAAATGGTAAGAATTAGACTATGGTCTCTCATTGACCAAAGCTTCTGCGGTATAATAGAAGATTGAATGAAATTTCCAGGTTCCCAAGTGATTAATATGAGGAGTTGTCATGTTTTAAGATATGTTAGGCTTATGTAATCTTCTGAGTTTCATTTCCTACTTAACCTTATATGTTTAGATAATAATTGGAAGGATTTCTGGGGGTGCAAGCTGGGTCCTCAAATCAACTTGAACATTTAGAACTGATATTTTAACCTTTTGATCTTCTTATCTCAATGAGTATATTTTTAAACAAACCACAGAAATAGAAACCAGTACAGCAAACTACTCATAAATAAATTTGACACACAGTATAAGAAGAAATGAGAACCTGAATGTTTCTTCAAATTTTCCAGCTTGATTTTTATCAGAATTTATGTTTATCTTTTTTCTTTAGGTATTATATCATTATTATTTTGTAATTATATAACATTCCTACTTCATCTCTGCAAACTCTTCCGCATATTGCTTTAAAAAATTTGTTACCTCTTTTTCCATTATCTATTGTTACAAAAATATATGTGTGTGCCTGCACACATGAACATGTACACGCACATGTATATGTATGTAGGGTGTTTATAAAATATTTTTAAATTGAAACCTGATAATCAGTGTACTGTGAGTTGTATGGACATTTTAAAGCTAACAATTTAATATAACATAACAAATTGGTATGCTCTTTCCTGGGGAAGAATATTCTGCTCTTATCATTCCTTAGTAACCTGTAATTCTTTGTCTCAGATTGAGGACTCATGGACTTTCCTTTAGCATGCCTTTGCTCTTGTCCTTGTTCTGCTCATGTTTGAGTTAGTAATGTTGGTGAGAGTTTATGGGAATGGTTTCTTATATTCTGATAATCCTAGGAGACACAAGCACACAGCGAACTCTAAGTTCCTCTGGCTTTTACAATATTTCTGTCCCCTCTTATGCAGTTATCTTTGAGCTACAAATGTAAAAGATCTGTTATAGATGTGTTAGTTGGGACACAGCTCCATATTTTTTTTTATTTTGATGAGTTGTGGCTTTATATAATGGTATCTGTCTGTGGCAAAGAGGTTTCTTTGATGAGGGGTGAAAACTACACTTATCTGTGCATATAATGACAACATTTACAATGCTGTTTAGTAAAGCAGTGATGGTAGAATCTCTTCCAAGACTTAACTAGGTATGTGTATTAATGAGATTTCTAGTAGCAGGCATGATTTCTCTCTTGTTGAATGGGCCTTAGGTCCAATAAAAGGGCTGTGTACTACTGTAATGATAACTTTTATTTGCCAGTTGTCATGATCAACCCAGATGCTTACTGCTGAATAAGTTCACCTGTTTTAGTTTAGGAAAATTCTACTTTCATCCATTTACCATCACATTTCATAATTTCATGTGTTCTTTACACCTGAGTACTACTCTACAGTATAACCATACCACATTTTCAATAACCATTTTTGAACTGAATGACTTTTAAGTAAGGAATATTTTTCCTTTTTAGTTTTTGTTAATAGAGCAGCAGTGAGCATAACTGATCGAGTATCCATGGAGTAGGATGACAAATCTTTTCGATACATGCCAAGCAGTAGTATATTCAGGTTATATGATAGATTTATTTTGATTTTTAATAATTCTCTACTCTTATTTCCAGAATGGCCAGATCAATTTAACAATTAAAATTTTGTTGTTGATTACTCTGCTGATATTTGGCATATTTACTGGGATAAAAATAAAACACACATTATTTTATTTCACATTTCCAAAATTGCAAAAAACAAGATTTTTTTTCTTTTGAGATATTTTTTAGCCACTTTCCTCCCTCTTTTGCAACCTCAATGGTTCTATTTTTCTATGGGTAGCTTGTGTTTTCCTTTCTTTTTGGTCATGTTAACTCTGTTTTTGGTGTTCTTTATGTTTTCTAGATGTTAATTCTTTGTGTGAAGTACAGCTGACAAAGATTCTCTTCTTTAGGATTTACAATGCATTGCTTCTAGCTCTTGTGACATTCGAAGTTTATTAAGAAAGCACCTATTTTTAAGATTTTTATTTATTCTTTGTTTCACATCATGCACCCTAGTCCTACTCATCCTTTCATCCCCTTACATCTGTTCTTTGCCCTTGAAATCTCTTCCTTCAAACTAACACACACACACACACACACACACACACACAGAGAGAGAGAGAGAGAGAGAGAGAGAGAGAGAGAGAGAGAGAGAGAGAGAGAGAGAGAGACAGAGAGAGAGGAGACAGAGAAACAGAGGGACAGAGAGGAGACAGAGAGACAGATACAGAGAGAGGGAGGGAGGGAGGGAGAGAGGGAAGGGGGGAGGGGGAGGAGAAACAAGGGAGAATCAACACACACAAAGCATATAAAAATCTCATTGTGGAAGCTGAAGTATGTCAGTGTGTTCTACAGTATATCCATCCATCTCTCCACACATAACCACTAGGAAATGTGCTTTGCAATGAGTAGAGTCATGGTTTGGTTTAAAATATCTGTCTTCTGTTACACCATCAATATTGGATCCTCATCAGGACTCCTCCGTGTTATTCTTTTGTTGTAAAGATCATGTAGCTTTAAAAAAACAGGACTAGCTCATTCAGTTGGCAAATTCAGTGCCCTAGATATAGTCCTGGGTGGCAGATGAGCCGGTAATTTCTCCCTCTCACCTCGCCATGCATATGTCTTCTCCACACCACTACAGCAAGCTCTATTGCACCATTCCTAGGCCACCCAAGATCACCATCTCCTGCTCTCATGCCTTCAGGGTAAGCTCACTTGCACCCATCCAAACCTCCAGAACCAACTCCAATGTACTGCCCAGTCAAGGTGAAGAGCCTACACTCCCATGTGTTGAAGTCTGTGAGGTGCTGGAACAAGTCTCCTCTTCTTATATACTTGGTATTGGCTCACCAAGTATATGAGATGACTATGCCATCAGGGCCAGCTCTTCTGTGTTGCCCAGGTAAGGTGGAGGGACATTTGAATGGTATAGACAGTGAGGGGCACAAGCCTGAACTCAACTCTCTGCTGAGGATTAGAAATTAAAAATTATCATTTTAATAATACAAGGATAATCTTTATACAATACATAAAACCATCACTCCAACAATTAAAGGCAAGAAAAGAAGTTTTGTTATTATGTACAATTTGCCCAAACAAGTATATGATCTTTGTTCTTTCTAAGCATTTTTGTTTGCTTGTTTGTTGTTTGTTTACTTCTTCTGCAATCACTCACTCTCATTTGCTTCTGGCATGTTAAGGCTTAAGGATCTTACTAGTCACAAAGGATGACAACATTTGCTACATATATGATGAAACATTGTTCAATGGTATAACAACAAAGGAAACTTCTAATATTGAAGTTTTTCTATTTCTTGTATAATTCTTAACATACTATACATATTCAATATATTTTGGTGGGCTGAACAATAATCTAACAGGAAAAAATATGGTTCATTTACATTTATAAATACTGAGACACTTTTTAGGAGAGAAAAATCTCTTTTTCAAAATGTCTAAGAATGTCTATTTTCTCATTTTTCCTATCATGCTTGCCACTATTAACAGACTTTTACTGGGTCTTTGTCAATTGAAGGTATATAATCATAACTGGGTTATCTTTCAGGATTTCAAGAAAAATAAAAAGGAAATAATTGTAGAAGATGTGTCAAATTTATGTTTTAATTTGTTTCATGGCTGC